>NC_051181.1:60841340-61441340 GCF_013339695.2 Rhipicephalus sanguineus
AACTAGAATATGGCTGCAGCATCTGTACGAATCAATCCACACTAATCACCGCACTCGAATCTGCTCAGAATCGCGCAGCCCGGTTTATTTTGTCCAATTACACTCTCTACGCTTTTGTATCCACAATGAAGATGACACTACAAAAACCACAACCTCATCTGTCCGTACGTCGTAAATGTCTTCGTCATGCCTCTTTCACAAAAATGTTCAAAGAGTTAAAAAAAAACATCTTTTTCTTCAACCTGACTACGTTTCATCACGCGTGGACCACAACTTTAAGTTTAGTGTCCCTCTTTGCAGAACTCACCTATACAACAACTCTTTTATCCTCAAAACCAGCAGGGAATGGAGCCGCAATCCCGCCTCCACCGTTGCAATTGCTGACACGAACTTCAAAAGTGACATTCAAGATACGGTATTTTGTGAACTTGTATTTTCAGAAAATGTATTATTGCACACTTGTATACGTATTAACCACTCCTTTCTGTAATGCCCTCGGGCTCTGAAAGTATTTGGAATAAATAAATAAATAAATAAATAAATAAATAAAATTCACAGACAATCGTGCCGCATTCATTGTCACCTTTACTAATATGTCGAATACTGAAATTCCGTCGACAAGAGGTAACTGTGACTGGCTGTATTAGACAAAACACTTGCCACCATTTTCTCAAGACTGATGGATCGTTTGTCCCACAGTACACCACACACACGGTATTGTCAATTTCACCTTTCCTAAAGATGACCCAATATGGTCTCTGTCTTTCGCCGTACACTACACGCCACAACAAACTCAGTACATGTTTGGAGTCGATGCCGCGGTTTCTCATACGGTGCACCAAGAGCATTCACTTCGCCAAGTTAAATAGCCAGCCAGCATGGCTAACGTTTCGCCACGTGGTTTACAGCACACCCATATTTTTTCTGGTGACTGGGTTCAAGGTGACTGGGTTCAACGAAAACAAATGCAACGAGCACCGAGAACTATACGACTGTACCACGCTGTCCAAGTAGCGGTGGTGCTTTGCCAGCCACAACCGCTCACGTGTACCGGTGGCGCCACGCAGTGACGCACCCCGGGACAGGTCTACTGGTGTTTGCCGCCCAGGTGTTTCCTTCTTACATTATGTGGACCGGTGATGATAAGGGGAGTATGTCCAGTTTGTGTGGCACATACGCTTTTGTGGGCTCACAGGAAATAAAAACTGGCATGTTACGTTCCCTGTAACATTTGAAAGCGAAAGCAAGATTACACTTGGTAATGCGTTAAGTCATACAATCGGGGACCAGACTTCCTGAAAATTTGCCGGATAGTGGATATGATGGGACACATCACCTATAAAATTTGTGGTTTATGCCAATGAATAGAGGATGGGCGGATACTGGGTTATTGACAGAGGTTAGGTAGATATTGGGAAACTGCCAGATGTTGGGCGGATATTTGGTAATGGGCAGATGATGGGTGGGTGTTTAATGACGGGCAGACAACGGGTTATACTGGTAGACGGGGACCCTAGTCAAGGGCAACTTATGCAGAGTATAGGATAAAGAGCTACTGCAAACACGACGCATAGGAGAAAGGAGAACAAAAGGAAGGCCGGCCGTTCGAACTCGCGTCCTATCGCTCGTCTCGCTTCTTGCAAGTTGGCGCATGTTAATGTATGCTGATCGCGTTCATTTGAAGCAGTTACAGCAGAGATACAGCAGAGATACAGCAGTTCGAATGCGATCTAAATGATGAAGAAATGCGTCCAGTACTGGCGATATAAACGGGTGCAAGCGGAGCTGCTTAGCCGCTGCTGCCCGAGCACCTTGCTGGACCAGATCCATTCACGGTTCAATGCCGCCTGCGCGAGCTCTGTCTCTTGTTACACTTTCCAGGCTCCAGTGAATTTAGCGTACAGTAGCTTTCAGCGCCATGCTTCCCTCTCGGTAAGCGTGCGAAACTGTGATCTGGAGAGATGTGAAAAGGTTTCCGAGTCCGTCTGAAAGCTTCCCTGAAACATTCTTCGCGTTAAATGGTTGTAAAATAGAAGCGGGTTTGTGCGTCCGTTGGAAACCTTGTACCGCGCTTAACTTCAGCTCGATGTTTTGTTGCACCAGTGGTCCACCACTAGTGGGCAACACGGCTGCATCAAAATCCAGTTCCTCCTCTCTGACGATGTAGTTCCCTCTTCCCGACAATGACAGAGACAAGGAACGCCTAAGAGTGTTTGTTTCGTTTTGTTTGATCGAGCCATTTGAGCCTTTTAATGTGATTGCTGCGGGACTATTTCAGCGGAATAAATAAGAGGCGCCGCCGAAGCACGTTACCGACACGTGCAATGACACGTCTACAATGAATCGATTTCTCATGAACAGTAGAAACATTTGCAACAATGTCGTTGCCCATATTGCGCTGTAGGGACACCGGGAGGCCAGTGTTTGAAAGGGATGCATGCTATGAAGCGCTTGCCAAGTCTATACTGAGAAATAAAATTCCAATTAGTTTCGCGTCATAAAAACTGCTCGACAACGAAGCTGTCTCCAGTTTTGTCAGGCATGACATTTCCCTCCTACATTTATGCACTAAATATCTTATGCTGTTTCTTTCTTCTCCAGTTTCAGCTATGTGGATTCCGCTCAACGATATGCTCCTTCACGGCCGCGCTGGAGCGCTACGATAGCGTTCCAGTGCGGCCTTGTCCCATTGTATCTGCCAACTCGCCCAAAGCGCGTGTTACTATCGCGGCAATGCATGACATGCACAGCCACACTGGCTGCGCTCCACCGCGGCCACAACTCCCGTAATGCCTTTCGCGAGTGCAGGCAATGCAGCGCTGCGTGCGTCAGACCCCCGGAGCAAAAGATATGCAGGAGCACCGACTCCGCAACCACGCAACGAATTTTCTCGGGACAAACTCTGGAACCCGGACGCAGTCATCAAGGTGCCTCCTACCCAGTTGAACTACTTTGCGCAAACGCCATTCTTATTCTCCTATCTCTCCCCCTTCCCTTACACCGACTCTCCGCGTTTGACCATGCAAACTCGTCCTCTTCTCGCTCTACTCCCTCTATCTAGGCTCCTCCTTGCCCCCTGGCCACACGATCGTCGGTCCAATGCATTTATATGCTTCCGATAAATTCATGTGCGAGCGTGGGTGCATAGCCCAGTGGTTATAACACTTATCTTTGGGTCGTGAGGGCCACGGTTCAAAACGAGGCCCTCATAGTTTTGGCCGTCGCCACCACGTTCCGTATTAATTCGAAATCTGTATGATAGCCTGGCGCATCATATGCACGCGTGAGTGAAATCACTCGAGCTCTGTGGACGAGCGCCGGTGAATCAGAGATGAGACCAGCCGGTGATCTCCATTGCGCGAAGGGCGCGTGCGATAGCATCGCCCCTCGTGTGATGCCTACCGTCGATGGCTCCTTGATTCTTCTTTTTTCCGGCCTCTGCCAGTACTGTGCGGAGGTGGCTGACACCTTCCACATAGTATGGGCATGCCAGCTTAATCCTTTTTTACCCTCGAACCCCAACCCAACCCGAGATGACTGGGAGTCCGGCCTGCGCGGCTGCCAGGACATAACACATTGTACGAGCCTCGCTCTCCCCGCTTACTTCGCGTTGAAATGAAATATGGCAGAAAAATCGCTTCACTCCCTGAAGGGTTCGCATTCCTTTACACCAGCGTTTTGTAGAGTTAAGCGAGGTCGAATGCAAAATATTTAGCTGCTGGCTTTACTTTGAATGACACTCAAATTTGTTACCATCGCATTCATTGCTTTACCCTTGCGTCGAAACTTCGATTTTTCACTCCGCCATCAGTTGAACCTCCTCTCGTGGTCAATCACGAGACCTGCTTTCTTTTCCCTCTCTTACGTGTCTCGTCCTTGAGGCGTGATTAGGGCACGGCATCGGAACAAGGTCCACAACGACAGCTTCGCAGTAAAAAATTGTGCCTGCGCTACTTTCTCATAAAGTGTACATTCTTAGCGGACTGACATAGTTGCCAAAGGGAGCGAAAATGTTAGACCTTGTTCCCTCCGCTGCGCTTAAGATTCAGCAACTAAGCCGCAGTGATTACGGAAAACAAAACCTTGGAGCACGCTTTTTCTTCGCATTCAGCAGTGCAACACAATATCGTTTCGAACTCCATTCGCATTGCCTTGTCATTCCTTGCGAAGCTTTGCTTCTCGGTGGACATCTCAGCCTTGCCACGAAGAAAGGAATGTCTGTGGTCGTCACATTCGCCGTTCTAAACTTTCCTAGGGTGCAAGTAGCGTTGCGAAGTGCCCTCTGCACCTTAACTAATCAATTTGCGAAATAGCGAAGTACCTACAACGCCCCCGTAAAGTAATACACGAAGCCGCAAACTTGCTTGGTGCTGTGGCTGATGATGATAATTATGACTGATACTTTGTGAATGAGACTTTGCTGTCTTTTCAAGCACGTACTCGCTGCGTTATTGACCTGGTGCGACGCCTGCGGCGACTCTTCGCTTCTGCGACGCAACCGCCACCCTACACGACGCCTGTATATGGTTATTCTCTTCCCCGAAGCAGTATCAAACACTAGCGTGGCTCTCTAATAGACCATCTGATTGGCACGTGTTCAATTCCTGGTAGAGCCCCTGATTTTCATTCTCTTCCAAGTAGCACCAAATGTTGACACAGTGTTGTCGCCATATTGAGAAGGTTGTTTCAACGATGTGGCAACATTGCATGCTACTGGGGCTGCATTCGTTGGCATTTGTAACTCACGGAAAACGCCACCGACACCGTAATTTAGGCGACACGAGACCCTTAAATAAAATAATTAAGTGAGCTTCGCACTGGTGGTGCAAAATCTGAGCGCAGTGCGGAGCTGGGCGGCCTTTTTTGTTTCTCCTAATTTTTCTCTCCTCTCTCAATTTTTTATGTGTTCTTTCCCTATTGCAAAACCCAGCGCCACTGGGTACCAGCGTCCAGTGCCATGCCTGATTAGGGGCCCAGCGTCGCGCTGGATACTGGGCCGCTGGAGCGGCGTTTTACTGGGAGGCGCTGGGTACTCAAGCTCAAAACGGCTCTACAGCGTTAAAACAGCGGTGCCTACGTTCCCTACATAAGTATATTACTAAAAAAAAGTCATATAGAAAACATTAGTGCAATAAAAAATTCGGCAGATCCCACGTACCGTGGGAGTCGATGTTACGCGAAGCATGTGGCGGGTAGGTGAATGTGGCGTAGCTTTTTACTGAGCGGCACCTTACAAAATGACGCTAAAGATTTGTATAAATTTGATACGCACACATTTATATGTTGAAGAGCCACATATGTGTTACATAACCAGTTGTTTACGGTTGGGTAACGCTGCCAATGGCAACGTGGGTATTACCAACACCAGAAGCGGTAAGCTGATATGTAGTGCTTATACGTGCCCCGAGAACGCACGCACGTTTCACGAACTTGTGTGCCTGTGAGTAAGAAGTTCTTGACAGTTCTTGAACAAGGGAATCATCACCGTGATCAATGAGCACCAGCAGCTGGTCATGACTTGTTATAGGATCCGGTCGTGATCGTGGTGACGATGGGTCCATCTGTAGTGAAGTATGTGGTATAGTAGAGCTGTTGGAATTCGTGGATTCCTCGGTGATTTCGTCGACAAATTGTCTGTCGACAGAGCCGGCGACATGTCGGAACCTGTAACCACCCTTCGCGTTGGTGAGGTATAGGCCGTCGAGACTGGTAGGCCTGGATAGGGCTACGTAGACCAACATCAGTGGATGGTGTTTGTCGTATTCGTAGACTACCTGGGCTTATGTGGCCTACTTAGCCTAGTCTACAAAGCGGCTGTCAATCAATCTGGCATCATCCTCGGTCACCATGAGGCCATCGCCCAGCCTCGTAAGAAATGAAGAGGACACTGCGTCGTTCTGGTGGACGAAGTGCACTTTACGGTGCGGTGATGTGTATAATATATGTAACTTTCGTTAATGTATTCCTCTGGGATCGAGCAATGCTTCAATATATCTTGCTGAATCATAGGAATACAGTCGTGTTTATTAGACTGCTATAAAAGCGGAGCCAACACTGGAACTACAGACGTTAATCTGATATGACGCCTGTATTGTAGAAGTACACATCGTAGGAGTATCGTGTAGTGTTTATTGCATTCTTGTAAAATTAGATAGCCAGCACCACAACCACAATGGACGTTGCACCGATATTACGCCTGCGCAGACTGTTTTTCCAAACCAGTTTATATACCTGGCGTGGCTCAGTGGTAGAATACCTGATTGCCACGCAGAATGCTTGGGTTCGATTCCTGCTGGGATCCTAATCTTCATTCTTTCCATTCGTTGAGTCAAAGCTGCCGATGTTGGTTTTCCTTACCGCTCTAGCATTTAAGTTACCAATGTCTGTTCTCGCCGTTTCTAGGTAGATATAAACTGTCAATCACCTGTGGCGCATACCCGTACACCGCGGCCCGTGGTAAACGGGTATGTGCCACACGTGTCTAGTGGAAGGGGTTTGTCGACGTACGCGACAGGATTTTAACGTTATTCATGTCATGACCCGGCAATCATATTCGTCAAATCCTCTTACCCTCCCATGCAAAGTCTGGTCTACACCATGTTAAGGTGGCGATCATGAGAGCACCCAGACGTAGGCGGCTAGATAGATAGATAGATACGTAGATAGAAACGCTCAAAGTGCCAGAGGTTCGCTAAGAAATGCTTCGCATTTAAAAAAGAAAGAAAAAGCCGTACGAAAAAAAAAGCTCCACCACGAGGATTCGAACTCGCCACCTCTCAATCTACAAGCCAGTACTCTACCACTGCGCCACGCTGAAAAACGCCAACACCGCGGTAAAAGAGCTAGTCAATGCAGTAAGAAAGCGTTTCGTTTCATATTTCGGTGTCGTGCATGCAAGGAAGACGCGATCTTCCTTTCCAGATCACGCTTGCTTCTTTATTAGACACAAGCAGAGGGTGGCCGGCAACGAATGAAATGCCCAAAATGGGAAGAGCACTAGGTTTCTTTAAGAATTCCCTTTTTAACTCCGAAAATTATCAAATGGATCGAGGAGCCGGGTACAGTTTGACGGCTGTTACTGCCGATTTTTAATAGCCGTTTCTCGCCCTTGCTAATGATGAACATGTACAGAAGCTTTATGATGACTCGTTCGATAAACACGCGCCTACATGAATTCATAGTAGTTTTCTCGCGCGAGCGACGATATCACTGCGGGGCGGGCGTGTCTGTATTCTGACTTGCAGTTCTACCGATACCTACAACCATAAAACCGCTCAGCAAAAACAAATACATTTAGTTGAAAAAAGATGCCGGTGTGTTAGTTCACTAAAGCGTACCAGTTGATAGGTATGTGTTCTGACGTATGAGTCAGAGAAGTACCGGCGAGTGCGGCCGGCTGCTTTCGGTGAGCCTACGTTCGTTGCTTAAAGCGCGTCGCATCGATGGTCATCGCTCCTTGTGCGAACACCGTACACAAGAAAAAATGGTTAATTTAGGTTAACGAATGTCCAGACTATACTTTACAGTAAATCTTACACGTTGGAATTGCGTGTACTTAAACCAAGAAGCGCCGGTGGCATGCAGACGGACTCGGCCGGTACGCTAGGCCTAACGCTCGCTGGGAGCCGTACTGTGTAGGACCGATCTCGGCGCAGATGAGTCGCGATGGTTGAAGTTTCTGCATTTTGGCCTCGAAACCTTTTTAACTGATACCTAACGTATAGCTGAAGTAGGTGGAAGTGCAAGAATTGCCCGAGATGCGTTTCTGGTGTGGCGATATCGAACGACGGCTGTTTTTCTGGCCTCCGTTGGGAGCGGTCGCGAAGCCAGAGCTCATTTACTTCTTGCCAACCGCACGGCGATGTAACGATTTGCTCTGTATGTTCAGACCAACGCCTCCAGACTTAGAAACATTACAATATGAAGTCATAACCGCAACACATCACGGATGCAAAACTGATATATATGATCGGCATGCACAAATTGTGTATTCATTGCTGCTACGTGCTCCGCAAAAATTAACGACGTTATTAGCACTGTATGAATAAAAAAAGCGTGGTAGAAGGCAAAATGGTCAGTGTTGGCTGCTTTGGGTTATTAACATATTTTTCTTCACATTCGACAGGAAACATTAAAAGTGAACGTGCTCATGAAAACAGTGCGCATCTCCTCGTCTTTCTCTGCCAAGCTAGAATTTGTGACACATGTTTGAGACCCGTTAGGATAGCATCTATCGGTACCATCGAATCAGACATTCGATATATTCAACGATACCAAAGCATTCTGCCGCGCACGATACTGAAAGCAGCGCGCGGCACTGGCAGAACAGTGCAGGCTCCAGTATGTGCCATCGCACGCCAGTGAGAATTCCAGCGCCTCCAGCGCTTCCCAGTGAGCGCCAGCGTCACAGCGGCCAAGCCAGTGGCTCTACCAGTGCGACCCAGTTCTTTCCCAGTGGTTTCACCGGAGTCCCAGTGAATTCGAGCGTATGCCAGCGTTCCCAGTGCGCTCCAGCGCCAGAAAACGTACTGGTATCACGCTGGGGGTACTGGAACGGCGCTGGTTTTTGCAATAGGGTTGTGTCTGTTCATTCCTGTTTCTTTCTTTCTTTCTTTATATATATCTTTTGTAGTGAAGAGGAACGTCCGGTGCTGCAGCCACATCGCCAGCCCTGCGCGAGGCACGAGCTGGAGCTGCCTAGCCCGTGGTTTTGCTGCAACGCTGTCCGTGCCCGTCCAGTTCCTGCTGCTACTGTTACGACGCAACCACCGCTCGTAGCCCAGTGTTTTCATTATATTTTGGTGGAGGCTGCTGCGGTTTTTCCCGGCCCTGGAATTGCGTAGCCGAAAGCTCCCGTCCGTCATGCCTGACGACGCCGCCTCGACACCCCCACCGGCTTCCCCGCCCATGTGTCCCGGTGCCCAGCGTCTGCGAGAGCCCGAAATCTTCAGCGGCACCGATGAAAAAGACGTTGAGGATTGGCTCGAATCCTATGAACGCGCGAGTGCTAGCAACAAATGGGACGATCCCATGAACCTCGGCATCGTTATGTTTTACTTAACGGATGTCGCCAAGCTGTGGTACAAAAACCACGAGGCCGATATCCCCACTTGGACGACGTTTAAAACCAGCATCGCAGCTGTTCTCGGAGGCCCCGGTGTGCGCAAACTTCGGGCAGAACAACGACTCCGAAGCCGGTCCCAGCAAACTGGCGAAACATTCACCAGCTACATCCAGGACATCCTCGACCTCTGCCGGCGTGTCAACCCGACCATGGCGGAAGCGGACAAGGTACGCCACATCATGAAGGGCATTTCCGATGATGCCTTTCAAATGCTGCTCTCGAAGAACCCTGCCACTGTCTCGGAACTTATCGAGCTTTGGCAGAGTTTTGACGAGCTCCACAGACAGCGTCTTCTCACGCGGCGCCAGCACGTTTCGGACGAAACCATTTCGAGCGTGGCTACCACTCCTCACCTTGAGTCACTGCTATCCAAGATCAGAGATTTCGTCCGTGCTGAAATTGCTCGTCAGCTTTCTCTGCTATCACCAGCCGGGCAACCACCGTCGCCTTTACCAGCAAACATTCGCCAGGTGATCCAAGAGCAAGTCTGCACGGCCCTGCCTTCTGCCCGCGACACTCCGCCGTTGCCGACCCCTGTTGTCTGTGCCGAGGTGAATGCGCCTCTCAGCTATGCTGAAGTTGCCGCACGGCCACCGCCTCAGACGTTTGCGTCATTACCACCACCCGTGCCAGTGCGACCAACTGCCCGCTTCGATCAGGCAAGGTACCTACAGGGTAGTGGCCAATGGCGCACTCACGACAACCGACCGATCTGTTTTGCGTGTGGCCTGCCTGGCCACGTCGCGCGATATTGCCGTCGGTGCGTACCTCCCTACCACCAGACTTTCGAATCTGACCCGTATGTGTCACCGCACCCACCGTTCTCAGCACCGCGGAACCCCGGCCAGACGTCTTCTCACACCGACCACCGCCCTCCTGTTAACCGCCGCTCGCCATCGCCTCGACGCCGCTCGCTATCGCCGATGCGTCGTCGTTCATCCACGTCGGAGCAGGAAAACTAATTGCCGCAGTTCCAGAGGCAGGAACTGCGTCACCAGCGATACGACCAAGACCTCTCCCTTCACCGACGAATGTTATTGATGTATCTGTGGACGGCGTCGCTGCACTCGCCCTTGTCGACACTGGTGCCGCAGTTTCAGTTATGAGTGCCAAACTCTGCGGCTTGCTAAAAAAAGTTACGACGCCGCTATCGAACATATCTCTTCGTACCGCCAGCGCAGATCGCATCACGCCGGCCGCTGCATGTACTGCTCGCGTTGTGATTAATGGCCTGCTCTATGTCGTCGAATTGTTAGTGCTGCATTCGTGATCCCACGACCTTATTTTGGCTGGGACTTTCTCTCCGCTAATAAGGCCGTCATCGACTGCTCTCGCGCTGAGGTGGCATTTAAAGTGCTTTGCGACGCCCCGTTATTTGACGCTCCTGAAACCGAGGACAAACTATTTGTTGCGGAAGACGTTTCAATACCGCCGCACTCTTTTGCCATTGCCACGGTGTCCTGCAACAGCATCGCCGAGTCCAGCGCCATTTTTACGCCATCTGCGATTTTCGCTCGTCGCAAATGCTGCCCGCTGCCTTCTGCCCTTTGGAAATTCGTGACGGCGTCAGCAGACTGCTTGTCTCGAACCTGCTGTCATGTCCTTTGACACTGCTTCGTGGTGAGTGCGTTGGGCGTGTCCACAGTGTCGACCCTTCTACCATCATTGACCTGCCAACTGGTTCTACTGCCGAACACGAAGTCGCCGGAGTGTCCTGTGTCCCCTCGCAGCCGACTACTACGCCTGACGTACTGAGCAGCTCCATCGCCGACACGCTAACCGTTTCTCAACGCGCCCAGCTTCTACGCCTCCTCGACAAGTTCCGCTCTTCCTTCGACTGCCAGCATGCTTCCCTCGGCCGCACGTCAGCTGTAAGTCATCGCATAGACACGGGTACCAGTGCGCCACTGCGACAAACACCCTATCGTATGTCCGCGACAGAGCGCCAGGTTATCGACGACCAAGTAGCTGACATGCTGAAGCGCGGCGTCATCCAGCCTTCGAATAGCCCCTGGGCATCTCCAGTTGTTCTCGTTAAGAAGAAGGATGGGTCACTTCGCTTCTGTGTTGATTACCGTCGTCTTAACAAGATAACTCGAAAAGACGTTTACCCCTTACCGAGAATTGACGACGCCCTTGACTGCCTCCAAGGCGCGGAGTTCTTCTCTTCTATCGACTTACGGAGCGGCTATTGGCAAGTCCCCATGGCACCTGACGACCAACCTAAAACGGCTTTCGTCACACCTGATGGCCTTTACGAATTCCACGTCATGCCTTTTGGTCTTTGCAACGCGCCCGCAACATTCGAGCGGATGATGGACAATCTCTTGCGTGGTCTTAAGTGGAAAACGTGCCTGTGCTACTTAGATGACGTGGTTATATTTTCACCAGATTTCCCCACGCATCTCCGCAGGCTAGAGGAAGTACTGCAGTGCCTAACTGACGCGGGCCTTCAGCTCAACCTGAAGAAATGCCGCTTTGGCGCAAGTCAGCTAACCATCCTCGGCCATGTTGTGCCCAAAGACGGCATTCTTCCCGACACCGCCAAGCTTCAGGCAGTTGCTGACTTTCCTCGACCTGGGTCTCTAAAAGAACTTCGCAGCTTCCTTGACCTCTGTTCGTACTTCCGCCGCTTCATTCGTAATTTTGCGACGATCACCGCTCCCTTGATTCGGCTCCTACGAAGCGACTCGAAAACATACGTTTGGTCGCCCGCCTGTGACGATGCCTTCCAAGAGTTGCGCTGTTTGCTAATCTCACCGCCAATCCTGCGTCACTTCGATCCTTCCGCTCCGACTGAGGTACACACCGACGCCAGTGGTGTTGGACTCGGCGCCGTGCTCGCGCAGCGCAAATCGAGGTTCCAAGAGTACGTCGTCGCATATGCAAGCCGTACCCTCACCAAAGCCGAGAAGAATTATTCTGTTACGGAGAAGGAATGTCTGGCCATAATCTGGGCCCTTGGTAAATTTAGACCTTATCTCTATGGACGCCCCTTCGACGTCGTGACAGATCACCATGCTATTTGCTGGTTATCCACGTTGAAGGACCCCTCCGGCCGTTTAGCTCGCTGGGCATTGCGGTTGCAAGATTTTGACATGCGTGTCGTCTACAGGTCTGGCCGCCGCCACACCGATGCCGACGCCCTATCAAGCTCCCCTGTGTCAACTGAAAGTGCTGCCTGCCTATCTGCCGTGGACGAAACACTTTCGTTCCCCGCAGGCTGCGACATGGCGTCTGAGCAACGCAAGGATGCCTGGATCAGCGCCCTTCTGCGATTCCTCTCCGACCCGTCGACTTTTTCTTCAGCTTCTCGAGCATTGCGCCGTCAAGCTTCCCACTTTGAAATCCGCGATGGTCTCCTCTATTGCCGGAACTACACGTCTGACGGCCGCAAGTGGTTACTGGTGATACCTCGCCATCTTCGTGCAAAAATATGTTCAGCCTTCCACGCTGACCCACAGTGCGCACACGCGGGCGTCTTCAAAACATACGCCCGAGTTTCCTCCAGGTTTCATTGGCGAGGCATGTACACCTTTGTGCGCAAGTACATTCGCTCCTGCCCACAGTGCCAACGACGCAAAGCTCCTCCTCAGCACTCCTCGGTCCGCTCCAGCCAATCCCGTGCCCGGCCAGGCCCTTCGACCGCATTGGCATTGACCTGTATGGGCCTGTTCCATCCACGGCTTCTGGAAACCGCTGGGTAGTTGTCGCTGTCGACCACCTGACGCGATACGCAGAAACAGCCGCTCTGCCTGCTGCCACGGCCCGCGACATATCTTTCCTCCTGCGGAACTTCATTCTCCGTCACGGCGCACCGCGCGAACTTCTGAGCGATAGGGTACGTGTGCTTCTTTCCGAAGTCGTGAACGCACTCCTTGCCGAATGTCGTATCGTTCATCGTACTACTACCGCCTACCATCCTCAAACTAATGGCTTGACGGAAAGATTCAACCGCACCCTTGGCGACATGATTTCTAAGTAGGTTGCCACAGATCACTCTGACTGGGACCTAATTTTGCCCATTGTGACGTACGCTTACAACACTGCTCCACAGGCGACTACAGGCTTTTCGCCATTTTTCCTCGTATATGGCCGAGAACCCTCAACCACACTCGATACCATTCTGCCGTACCGACCCGATGCCTCCGAATCTACGCCCATCTCTGAAGCTCCCCGTCGCGCCGAGGAATGCCGTCAGCTCGCCCGGTCGTTCACAACTGTCGACCAATGAGACAAAAATCTCGGCGCGACGATGACCACCCGTATCCTCACTTTCTTCCGGACTCCCTTGTGTGGCTTTGGGTTCCAGCTGTCCCTACTGGTCTCTCCTCCAAGCTTGTTTCCAAGTATCAGGGACCCTACCGTGTTGTTGCGCAGACGTCACCCGTGAACTATATCGTCGAACCAGTTACAGCATCTACAGACCAACGCTTTCGGGGTCGTGAAACCGTTCACGTACAGCGTCTGAAGCCCTATTATGATCCGCTCGTAATATGTTCACCGTGAGTCGCCAGGATGGCTCCTTTCCGACGGGGGACGAATTGTAGTGAAGAGGAACGTCCGGTGCTGCAGCCACATCGCCAGCCCTGCGCGAGGCACGAGCTGGAGCTGCCTAGCCTGTGGTTTTGCTGCAACGCTGTCCGCGCCCGTCCAGTTTCTGCTGCTACTGTTACGACGCAACCACCGCTCGTAGCCCAGTGTCTTCATTATACTTTCTATATCTGACTGCTTCTATCTTTCATTCTATTTCTTCCCTTTCTTTTTTCCGCCCTCTAGCTTCGGTTTATATATTTCTTTCTTTCTCTTTCTTTCTACTCTATGCATTACTCTCTCCCCTCCTTTTCACGCGCACTTCCCTTTTCCACCCCCTTGGCATAGTATGCTATACAAGGCTATGTTATGCTCTACTAGCTAGCCATAACCGAGTGGTTACAATGCTCTCCTTCGGATCGTGGGTAAGCGGGATCGAGTCAGGCCTCATCAAGAACCTTTTAGATGTGAAGCAGCTTTTGCGCTGGGCTTTGTCCGTAGTTCCATTGGTGACCGCCCGCTTTCTAAAACCTACCGTAGTCATCTGTTACATATTGAGCGCGCGCTCGCGCCAAGGAGAAATCTTCTTCGTCTTGTTCTTCGACCGCCTTGATGATGATACGTGCAGATCACTTTAGGGGCCCGATATGCCGTATGTTGTCCTAGTTGGCGTAACGCGGACAAAACCACGTGTGCTGGCACGCACTAGCGCGTTCGGGCCTGTGTGAGGGGCTAGAAAAGACGCTGTGGCCTCTACCCCTTACACTCTCTCAGCACTCACGTGATGACGTCGTCGAACGAGATTCTGCGGACGCGCGATGAACCCGCGTGGCCTGCTCCAACAAGAGTTCGGGACGAGTACCAGCAACAACAACTACAGTGAACTCATGGTGTGCTCCGCATGCAACGACGCGTTAACATCGGGCAAAGTGCCCGTGATGAACGGAACTTTAAGTTGACGCATGCGCACCTTCGCATCCCCACATGGTTTCCTTTAGAGGGAGATGGTGAAATTTTCTTTTTTAACCAAGAATTTCTTTTACTGTCTCTATATCTTTCTTTCCCTCTCTCTCTCTGTCTTTATGTACTCGTTCTCTAACCCACCAGAGTTAGTTCATCCCACGCCGGACAAATAGGCGGGCGTATTCTGAGAGCGAAGCACAAGATGAAGAGCCCGAAGAGGAAGAAGTGTACGAAGATAGCGCGGCCGGTTCATGATGACCATAGTTTTCTGTTCGCGGATTGCGACGGACGGCTGTCATAAACAGCTCCGTTGCTAAGAAGCAAGAAAACAGCGCCGCATACAGCGGGTCGAGAAAGGTTGTTGTGTCCATGGCCTCTGCGATAGCCCACTGGAACCGGCCGTCCATCGCATATGCCACTTTCTAAAAAAAGTTCGAAACTTGAAATTCCTGACCCGAATGCCTGTGCGTTCGGGATTCATGGTTGTCAACTTGAGGAAACGCACTACACAGCAGCAGAACAGGAGTGACACATAACGGTCCCATTGCTTGCCCTTTCTTTTGGCCTGCTGCTATGCGCCTTTTTTACAGCGAAAGCTGTTATGAGATCATTTAAACGGCCGTTTTTGGCGCCGTAGTTGTCCGCCGCAGCCGCCGCTGGAGCCCGTAACAAATATCGCGCCAAATAAGCAAAACAAAACGAAATAAAAAAAAGTTTCCAGAATGCAACGGGTTTCGAATCTGGGCCCTCTCCGTCGGAGCCCAGTGTTCTATCTCAAAGCCATGCCGGTGCTTGAAGCTTCCTAGCAAAAAGGTCGCTATACAGGCTTCATATCCGGAAGGAACCACACTACTCTATGTAAGATAGCGTGAGAGAAGAGTGGAATAACAAACAGGCGTCACACGACGTGAATTCTGTAACCACGCCTCACACAATGCGAATTGCGCAACGAGTAGGTTGTTGAACGCTTCCAACCCATTACAAAGGGCTCTGCCATAAAAATGGCATAGTAGCTGTTTCCCTACTTCAGAGATATTATGATGATTTATAGCGTAGTGGGTTTCACGCAAGTGGACTTGTATTTGTTGCCAAGGAAGCCCATAAGCCCATGATCCATTTCCTCAGGGTCTCAATAAAGTTCTTTCCCTCTCTCTCTCTTTCTCACGTCAAAGTATGCTATCGTGCATGATGGGAGCGTGAAATGGCGACCGGGCGTCACACAACGCGAATTCCGTAACTGGAGAGCCGTTTAATGCTTCCAACCCATTGAAAAGGGCTGAGCCACAATTTTTCATCGTCATCAGTCATCACATCAACAAAGTGCACATAATGCTTTACAGATGTGTAGCTGGTACCTCGCTTCTGCGCAGAATGACGAATAATGACTTAGTTGGTGCTTCCCAGTTTCACAAAAATTGTGATTTATGGCGTAGTGGGTACCTTGCTTGTGTACTTGTATTAGTAGCCCCAAGAGAGTTTAGAACGGGCTCTAGAAATGCCGCTCTTTCACCTTTCACTGTGACTATGCTGCGCTTTCCGCGCAGGCCTGACGTTTTTTCGTCAAGCCTGACAGGACTCCGTTGGTCCAGAATTTGTCACGCCAGCCCCTTAGTGTAGCACACCAACTTCAGTGCGTCGTACGGACACTGTCAAAGAAATGTCGGCGCCGCGCTGAACCTTGGCACGGCGTCTACATGAAAAAAAAGTAGGGCCTACTGCGTCGCGTTGGAGTTCAATCTCTGGCGTTACCAGCATTTGTAATGACGGCTTAATTATTACACCTCTCATATACAAATATAACATACACTATTTGCGACCTGATTAAAGCGATTCAATAAAATCTTGTAGCTGGGCGACTGGGTTCATACTTCAATTAAAACTACATTGCGCAAAATGAGAGAGACACAGTAAGACAAACAAGGACAAGCGCAAACTTTCAACTGACATTTATTTTTTTGTCACTTTTCAATATATACGCATAAATATACCCATCTCAATATATACGCATGTATACGCGCAGACGCATGGGCGAGCAAAGGTGGTCACGTGGCCAAAACAAGACACACTAACGTTTCCACTCACTATCAAATAAAGAAATTGACGTGTCGCTTACGCAAACATTGCATCTTACAGATATATAAAATAACATTTATTAGTTCGCGGGCTGTGGCATCTCTGCTCTTACCCAATATCTTAATGCTACGATAAATCGGTGCGCGCATGCAAGCTTGACAATGGGCAGGCAAATGCGCGTTCCCATGATTTCTAATTGACAGCTTATGTTCTTTTACAGGATCGTTCACGCAAATCTTACCTAGGCTTGGTTTGGCCTAGGTAAGATTTCCCGCATGATAGCGGAATTTCGTAAATGACACCAGTCGCGTATCTTGCATACACCAAGGCGTGCCTTTTTCCCGCAACCACCGCGTTTCTTCTGACCAGAAGGGATTCTGGGACTATGCTCAGCCAGCTTACGCGGGGCGGGAAAATCAATCGGCACATCCTGTCTACTCGCTATCTTTTTCAAGTGGGGGGACATACGATGCATACATGGCATCACTTCTGGACGCCTCACACGATGCGGGCCACGGTTCACACTGAAATGGGCTGCTTTTACTTCACACAGAAGAACCTCTACGATTGCCGTAATTACCGTACAGTGATAACCGGCAGCAGTAAAACGCCGAACCTGATGATTAAAAATACCTTGCATTGCATGTGGGCATGGTTTCGTGTGAGCGGATCGCAGGCACAGTTTGGCAATCCCCCTCTTTACAAGCTTTGGCTGGGCAGAATTGTATTGCAACAATTCTGCGCCCGGGGGCTACTACTCCAACATTAGATGATCAGCTAAAACGAGACGCATATCTAAAAAACTGCAGCGAGTTCTCAGTGGGTAATTGATGGGTGAAGGCCAAGTCCTTCCCACACTGTTTAAAAGCGTCAAGAATAGCAGCAACACACTTGTCTAAGGTTATAACATCGGGCTAGCAATTGTTGCTGCCACCACCGGGCGAGGGCAGGGGCCGGCCGCCGCCGCGGCTGTGGTCACTGCTGCGGATCGGCTGCGTCGGGTTCGCTGCTGCCGCTGGAAGGCGGCACTCACCAGCGACAAGCTCACGGACCAACAGTGGGCCTTCCGGCAAGACGAAGATGCCGCCCGGGTCCAAGGACTTCGAGCCGTCACCTGACGCCATCATCATCGACGGATGGTGGGACAGGACAGACGTTATTCCCCTCTTCCACCAGCCTCAAGTGAAGGAAACTGCCGGACTTTATTTTAATAAAGATTATTCATTCATTCATTTTATAAAGGGCCCCGCAGCACTTTTCCAAGTAACCATCGAATAGCTTCACTAAAGGAGTTAATTGCTTCACGAATCAACCACCGCAAACTAAGAAAATATATGAAAAATTACACGGTTAGCAAGCGCCTAACATTCTTTGGATAGCTTAAGAGTATACGTTGTTGGGCTAGTTGGTTCATAATCTTCAAAATTGGCTAGCGCGAAAATCGACAAGGACTAAGAAGGAACACTGATGTACATCAGTGTTCCTTCTTAGTCCTTGTCGATTTTCGCGCTAGCCAATTTTGAAGATTCTTTGGATACATTTCGAACTAAAAGCTTGGACCACGTTGAGCGTCCCCTACAGGGAAAATGTGAACTATGATATACGACCGCTAAATAAGGAGCCACCACGCGCGCACCTGGGTGGAGCTCGCCGCGGCTGATTGTTTTCGCCCTCTGCGGCGATCATTGGAACTTTACGGTTTCTGGAACTTTACGGTTCTCTGCTGAGGTAGAGCACTTATTTTATTCATTTTATTCTGGACAGTTATTTGCCTCCATTCGCGACTGCATTGAGCCCAGTGGGGTTATTGTTTTTTTTTCAAAATGCTGCTGGTCTGTCCGGTGATAATTTTATGACTTTGCTCGAATTTTATCTTCGCTTCACCATTGTTTCGTTTGAGAACGGTTTCCTCAACAGCTAGTGATGCGGGTCATGTGTTGCGCCTGCCTTGTGCAACATCCTCCTAGGGGGAGTTGAGCATTGTTTGTTTTGTATCCTTGACGAAAGTAATGTTCGCCCCGCCGCGGTAGTCTAGTGGTTATGGCGCTCGGCTGCTGACCCGAAGGTCGCGGGGTCGAATCCCGGCCGCGGCGGCTGCATTTTCGATGGAGGTGAAAATGTTTGAGGCCCGTGTACTTAGATTTAGGTGCACGTTAAAGAACCCCAGGTGGTCGAAATTTCCGGGTCCCTCCACTACGGCGTCTCTCATAATCATTTCCTGGTATTGGGACGTTAAACACCAGATATTATTATTAGAAAGTAATGTTCGTACATTTTTTAGAAATGGCGATGATTTCTTTATCCTGCTGATGCTATTCTTGAGGATTTTCGACAGTGTGGGAAAGCCTTGGCCTTCACCCATGAATTAACCACTGACAACTCGCTGCAGTTTTTAGATTTACGTCTCATTTTAGCTGATCATCCATGTAGGAATTATGGTCCCAAGGTGAGAAGGAATTGTTGCCATATGATTCGGCGCAGTAAAAGCATGTCAAGAGGGGGATTGTCAAAGTGTGCCTGCGATCCGCGCTCACGAAATTATGCCCACATGCAATGCAAGATAGTTTTAATGTTCAGGTACAGCATTTATTTGCCGCTGGTTATCCTTACAGGGTAGTTACTGCAATCGTAGAGGTTTTTTCTGTGTGAACCAAAAGCATAACGTTCCAGTGTTAACCCTGGCCCGCATCGTAGGAGGCGTCCAGAAGTGATGCCATATATGCACCGCATATCCCCCCCACTTGAAAAAGATAGCGAGTAGGCACGATGTGCCGATTGCTTTTCCCGCCCCGCGTAAGCTGCCTAGGCTCTCTCCCAGGATCTCTTCTGGTAAGAATAATCCCGACGGTTACGGAAAAAAGCACGCTTTGGTGTATGCAAGACGCGCGAGTGGCGTCGTTTACGAAATTCCGATATCACGTGGAAAATCTTACGTAGGCCAAACCGGGCGCTGCGTGAACGATCGTGTAAAGTGGACATAAGCTGTCAATTAGAAATTATGGGGACGCGCGTTTGCCTGCGCATTGTCGAGCTTGCATGTGCGCAATTTTTTCAAACATCAGATTTTAGGTAAGAACAGAGATGCCACAGCCCGCGCACTAATAAATGCTCTCTCATGTATCTGTAAGAGGCAATGCTTGCCTAAGCGACACGTCCATTTCTTTACCTGATAGTGAGTGGAAACTTTAGCGTGCCTTGTTTTGACCACGTGACCACCTTTGCTCACCCATGCGTCTGCGCGTATACATGCGTATATATTGAAAAGTGACAAAAAATAATGTAATTTGAAAGTTTGCGCCCTTCCTTGTTCGTCTTACTGTGTCTCTCTCATTTTGCGCAATGTACTTTTAATTGAAGTATGAACCCAGTCGCCCAGCTACAAGATTTTATTGACTCGCTTTAATCACGTCGTAACTAGTGTGTGTTATATTTGTGTATGAGAGGTGTAATAATTAATCCGTCATTACAAATGCCGGTTAAGCCAGAGATTGAACTGCAACGCGACGCAGCAGCCCCTACTCTTTCTTTTTATGCAGCCGCCGTGCCAGGGTTCAGCGCGGCGCCGACATTTCTTTGACAGTGTCCGCAACGATACCACAACCCGCAAGTTGATGAAGGCTTTTTATAGATTTGTAGAAAGCAGCGCTTGCGTAGGCGAAACGTCGATTTTGTAGCGTTAAGAGCCGTGCTGCGCATGCGCGAGGATCAGTGATGTCACACAGCTGGCGCATCAGAGCCGGCACTTCCCGCGCACTCCGCCGCTGCCGCGCGCGACTCGCTGCCGCCGGTTTGCGCTTTTAAGAGGAGTAACGTCGTAGCCGAAGTAGACGTACTGGCGCCGGCGCGCGCGCAGCTATGTACCTTCGCTGTGCAGTCGCCGTCTGACACTGCGCTGGAGCCGCTTGATAGCGCCTCCGACTGGCGTTTGCCAGTGTGGTTCAGCCATGAAGAAGGAGAGCGCAAATGCTGCTCAGCGGCGCAGAAGAGCGGATAAGATTAACTCATCGGATCCCGAAGTAGTTCCCTGGCAAAATAAATATACATGTGCCACATAATATCTATACCATGTGTGTGTCATTGGAGCAGCAATAAGCATGATAATCAAGCTAATCCTTGACAATCAGGAAAGCTAAGAACAGTCGGCTGAACCTTTGCTAACGCTACGTTATCCTGGCATAGCTGAGCTAAGCCACCGCAACATTTTTTTTAATTGATAGTGAGTGGAACGTTTTGCGTGCCTTGTGATCTGTTAGCTCGTGACCACGTGACCACATTTCATCACGCATGCCTGTTATGCATATAAATTGAAGAGTGACAAAAAAATAAATGTCAGTGGAAAGTGTGCGCTCCTCCTTCTTCGTCTGTGTCCCTGTTTGTCATTTTGTGCTTACCAGTTTTTATCTTATTAGAGTGATTGCCGCGGGGACCAGCGCAACAGTGGAAGCGCTTCTCCGTTACTAGCTGTTCCCAATCAGTGGCGCCAGAAAGGACGAGTGGAGAACTATGCCTGAGACGCCGTTTCGGTGCCACGCTACATGCCGCACCTTTTTTTTTTTTTATGCAGCGGTCGTGACCCTGTTATCTGTAATTGAACATTAGAGCTGAGCTAATATGAATAACTCCAAAAAAGGGCGACGGATAAGGCAAGGATCGAGTTCAGATCCTGCGCTCTTATCTTCTTTGCCCTGTCAGTCGCCATTTTCGCGCCACATATGGTTCAGAGCATCGCAACGCTTTGCCCTTGGGGTGAAACAGGTATCTCAATGCTTGCGACCAGAATGAATTCCCCAAAGTAAGATGGACTACACATAAGCGGTTTTAAAAGAAAACAAACAAAAACAAGCTTTATTTTTGAGGTACTCAGTAGTCCCTCCTCGTGGTGTTCCAGAGATCGCAAGTGTTCCTTTTGTACATCTTGCTTGTTGGCTCGCAGTTGAAGGCTTCATGGAAGTACCGGCTGTTCTTCGCGCTCAGGTCGATGCTGCATGTGAAAAAAAAGAGGTGCTATCAAAATGGTTCAGATCTCTTTTGGTGTGCGAGTTTGCGCTTTAGGCAAATGTTTTTCTTTCTGAATATTTTGGAAGCTTTCACTCGTTCGTCCAATTCAATAAAGCAATTATGGGCGGCGTTCCTGCCTCGCAATGAGCACGTCAGAAGAATACTTACATCTCTTTTCCCATAGTCGTGCCGCAGTGCAACTGTAAGGACAAGAAGAGCGTAAAATATAAGAAGCAACTCTCCAGACCACTAAATACTCATCTAAGTGATAAGAAACGCACACGAAAGGCGTACCTATTCCTTTGAACGCCAAGTCGTACCATAATTGCATTCATCACTTACGACAAGGAATGAAGCCTGATAATCGCAGCAGCGCAACGACTGTTTCAAAGAACACAACAATACGTGTAGCTTTATATTGCCTGACAAGCCACCTTCGATTGATTTGATAGATGTTGTAGTATATAGGCGCATGTGTCATGTGTTACCAAAGGGCGCTATGACTATGAGTGTTAGCAATCATATTTTGGAAGAAAAGCAACGCACAAAAACACGTAGACAAAAAAGAGAGGTAGCACACACACAGCGCTGCACTCATAACAGAAAGTTTATTAGAATGAAACATCAACTTATAAGCGCAAGTCCGCGCATGACAGCGCTATGTGTGCTTTCTCTCTTTTTTGCCTACGTTTTTTGTGCGCTGTTTTTCTTCAAAAACGAACAAGCACCAACTAGCCCAACTTGATATTTTGTTAACAATGGTATGTGAAATACAGCTGAAGAATGTGCCATCGCTCTACGTTGACCTAAACCAAATCGCTGTAAAAGGCGTGAAATATATCAAAGCGCCTTTCTCTGTGCGGCGAAGAAGACCAGAGAGCGTGGGACCTTCAGCGAAGAATATAAAGACGGCGCTTGGCTGTGGCACGTGAAGCCACGGTTCGGGTTCCCTGCTGGCGTCAATGACCTTTTTTCACGGGGGTAGTCTGCGCATGAACGGCAGTTGTGACGAGACGCGCGCCATATTTTTGGGAGGTCACAGTGCGGCGACAGGAGCAAAACGAGCGGCACCTGGGATCGCAGTGTTTCAAATTGTCGCGAAAAATACCAGGCCCCTGAGATTGTGTACGGCACGTGGCGGACAACTTCGGAAGCCACATACCACCAGTTACGACTGTGGCGATCTCCACTGGTGGCGCTCTTCGAATCTGAAAAAAGGACCATTCTGGTTCAGCTGTGTCTTTCCTTCGGTCTTGTGGCATAAGCGTACAGCATAAAAGACTGAAGGTATGCGCTGGTCATAGGTTGGCAAAAAAATTGGAACTCACTCAGACTCGCTAAAGAAATATATTTTGCCCTGAGAGCTCGCTCGGGGTCAGACTCGCCGAAATTCTCCTGAACCAGACTCACTCGGACTCGGACTCACTAAACTTTTTCTCAACCGGACTCACTGGCACTCAAGCTCATCAATATATAGCTCAGCCGGTCTCTCTCAGACTCACAGCTTGACCTGAGTCGGAGTGCGCCTGGGTGATGCAACAAATGAGTCCGCTGGCGTAAAATTAGCTTTTCCGATCATGGTTTAAATGCCGTGTAACGCCAATGTCTCACATAATCGGTGCTCTACAATACGCCTTTCGATCTTGTACCTTGAAATACGAGCTATCAGTGATTGCAATCCATTACGGACGTTTTTATGAAATATGCGGCTCACTCCGCTTAAAGAGTTTACGGGGGGAGTTCATGTCAACCCCCCCCCCCCAATCCTTAACTCCTGCTTCTGATTAAGAAGCACTGAGGTGGCGTATGAGTGCTAGTGCGTTGAGATATGTGCGAATAGGCTTGAGTATAAACGTAAGCTGATATAAGTCTGATATTAGACAGTTATAGTTTAGCGGGCTTAGCCGAATAGCGGGATCGAAACGCGCATGCGCAGTACACTAAACGATCCGTAACGTTTACCGTACGCACGCTATTTTTCAGATTTAGCGTTACCGCGTTTGCGGGGTTAACGTAGTGTATGTAAAACATGGCGGCGGCTTTGGACGCCCGCTTCGAACTGAATTTAGCGTTGATGTGGACGGATTCACTTCTTTCACAGCAAGCGACTGTGTAGAATGGCTTCGCTTGCCTTCAGGTAACTTCGACGCCCGAGTATTACGGATAACTCACTGTAGCTTTTGGGATCGCTTCTCATTTCGAACGTCCCTAGCCCTAACTATGAGATCCGTGTAAACAAATCAGCAAGATAAAAATTTTCGCTTTTGGTGCGTGGTTTATATTTATTTGCCTTTATTGTTACTAAAAAAGTAGTAATATTGCTGTGTGCGGGGATACCGGCGAGCATTCTCAGTTTTCTTTGTTTTCACTTTTCTTACTGCATTCACCCTCCGCTAGATGGCAGACTCACCAATATTTTGCTCAAGCGGATTCACTCGGACTCACACTCATCGAAAGATTACACACGCGGACTCACTCACACTGAGACTCACGGCCCGATTTGAGTTGAGTGAGTCGACTCGTGAGCGAGTTAGCCGACCTATGGCACTGATACACGGGGTGGAATATGTTTATTCACATGATGGTCGTCTATCAGGTCGTCACATAAAATACGTGAGGATATACACATGCACTACTGCCTCGCCCGTGCCCTTGCCCCCAGAGACCGGAAGAGAAGTGTTTTTTTATTTAAATTGGCTGCCATGGCAACGGCCTATCTCGAGACGCCTTCTACGGCTCACCTGCGTACGCGTAGATGATATACAAACAATGAACATCCATGAAAAACTCTAAATCTTATTGGAAGTTAGAAAGCGGTTCACTACGAACTAACATTCAAGGGTCAAGTGGAAGATGGTGCCGCGACGGCAAATGAAAGAACTTCTTGCTGTGGACATCCAGTTTACGGCAGTTCAAGACATAGAGGACGGTTAAAGGATCATCACACACGTTCCAGTTGATGACCACCGGCTAAAAGTATGCATGTGTGTTGTATGTATCCACAGTCCTATCCTATGCACAGTCGTAGGTAGATGTATGCACCCAATCCTATCCTATCCATGTCCTATCCACAGCCGACAAAATATAAATTAAGTTGGACGAGACTTTGCTATGGGAGGCCAGTTTCGAAGCTGCGATTTAGTGACATGAATTTCATTATATAATATTCTGCAACATTAGCGCTGCCAGTGAGCTGTGAGACTTCTCCTTAGAAAGAGCTTTAGGTCCATTGCAGGAATATATATGGATGAATCAGCAGCGATTTTATGGGCGTATCTAGCAAGCATACGAGCCAACACGTTTCCTTCAATCTCTTGGTCCCCTGCTTATTCTGTTCGAATGCGTCGAGTGCAGAGGAGTGAGCGGAGCCAGGAAATAACAGGGATTCTTGTGCTCTCTGAGAGCTTTCAACCCTTTTACGACACTGAACAAATCTGTGTATATACCGGAGTTTCGAAGTTTTAGCTCTTTAGTGTGTTCACCGCCGCCAATATTCTGTAAGCCTCTGCTGTGAAGATATCTGTGTCAGGAATCAGCGCACCAGCACCTGAAACGGATTGGCCGACCGCTGCATCGAACACAACAGCGTGAGCTTTTGAAGGACGTGCAAAAATGCGGGGTAAAAGAATTTGTGCTGTAGGCCGAGGGAGTACATGCGGATATCTGCAACAGGAGCGTACTTAAATACATCCCAGTCTATAAGGTGCCACTGGCACAGCGGGTGACGACAGTGGAAGTCATCACACGGTGTTCAAGAAGTGCCAGACCCATTTCCTATGGCAGGCACCTTGCACAAAGTACGAAGGCTTGTCTCAGTGCAGGACGGTTGTGAAAAAGGGCAGAGCTGGCCAAATAATTGATTGTAGCTTATTCGGGGTGTCTGTTGTTTGACTTTTCTTTGACAAAATGCGTGACGGATATGTCGGAAAGCTGCAAGTGGAGCAGCCACTCGTTCGGTTCGACGTCGAATCTTTCGGCAGGCCTTGCCCTAAAAGCACCTGTAAGAAGACCAATACCTAGATGGGGGACGCGTTCGAGTCCCTTCAAGGCGCCTGAAGGAAAGAAGGTAACTTTTAAAGGCTCGTTTTTTGTTAGACACAGTAATAATGAGAACTAACAGACAATAATGCCAAGGAAAGTATAGGGGTGTTATTTGTTATTGTTATTGGCGCTTGGTGGCGCAGACTAATAGACTATAGGGCCCTGTAGTCAAGGTATGCGCGTTTGAGACTATTGAACAAATTCATGGAACATTTTCTCTCACCTTCCAATGCTGCACGTGACAAAACCTTCAGAATAGTTATTGCTTACATCATGGTAGAAAGGTCAAGTTAATGTCTAAAATTATACCTAAAAATTTATGTTCAGTTTTCGCAAGTGAACGCTGACCCTCCAGGTCAATATAAGCGTCGGGGTGCAGCTCAGTGAAGAGAAAAGGATACAGATGCCTTTATGTGGGTTTAATCAGAACCCATTCTCGACTGCCCATTAGAAACCTTGTTGAGGTCTACATGAACCTGTTGCTCGTAAGTTGCAAGATTGCACGATTTAAATACTATTGTACATCATTCAGATATGCTGAATAGAACATGCTGCTTGGGATGCGCAGACGCAAGGAAGTAATTCTCATGATAAAGGATCCCACCTTGTGATACCCCATGTCCCTGCACAAATACTCGCGATAAAACTCAAACACGGAATGTGCGACTCGGCAGATAACTTTTCGTTATATTTAACAATCTACCACGTACACGTAAGTGGGACAGACCTCTGAATATTCCCAAATTTCACGTTGTATCGTACACTTTTCCATGCCGATGAACACCGAAAAAAAACAGACATTCGCGCACTCGTAACTCAGTGCTTTTAATACGGCCAGCGTTAGACCGACCCTCTCAAAAACCACGCTGATTTGGGTCATGAAATCTGTTCGATAACAGGTAATGTATTGGCTGGCGGTTTATCACATTTTGGAAAAGTTTTCAGAGGCAACTTTTTTGTGTAGTAGGTCTGTAAGTTGTAACGCAGGATGGATTCTTGACCTATTGCTAAATACGAATTACAATCGTCTCTTTCGAAGTAGTGATCGCGCCAAGAAATCATATGGTATTGTACAGGTAACAAAAAACTTTTTGTGCTTAGAGAGACACGGTTTCAACAAATGGTTTACTACACGATCAGAACATAGGAAAGATTTGTTGCAATTGCTTCGACCTCTTGCAGCTGTGCTAAGGAGAATGGTTGGTTGCACGATCAGCTTTTTGCACATGTTTGTTCGATCTTTTCTCGTTTTATTCACATTCTGTCTCTTTAGAAGCCTTTGGAATAATGTGACGAATTTGTACGCGTTTGAAATGTGCTTTCAGAGAGTAAGTTGGTTTACTTCTTACTCTCTTCTCCCCAACCCATGCCCTAGTGTCAGCTGCATAGGAATTTATACCTGTTCCGAACTTCTGCCAGCTATTCCTGCTAGCCTGCCGGCGCGTGCGCCTGCCTTGGGGTTTTAGATGTTTCAAATTGACATTTTCGGTAGTGGGGGAATCGCGCAGTATCCCGCACGTTTTTTTTCTGCTTCCGAGCTTTACACAACTCTTCGTTCCACCAAGGGCCGCGGGGTATGCATGCAACACCACTTTGTTCGGATATACATGTGGAGGAAGAAACAGTTATGAACGCAGTAAACTAATCAACAGCAGCGTCAAAACCTCAATAACTCATGTCAGCCCACGAGACAGGAAAGTTTCCGCACTGCTCTATATCGGCTTTACCAAGCTTCGACAGGGGAGCCTGCGGGGGACATTGACGCGATGTTGGTGCGCTTAGAACTATCGGAAGCGTTCACTCAAGTACAGATTTGTAATATTTACCATTTCATGCGAAGTAGAAGGGATGGGAATGTGCTGCTGAGATGACACAAGATTATGTTTCGTTGGCGAGGCTGTCATAAATAGGCTTTTATGTCTTTAATAAACATGAACCAACGAAAAAGAGAAAATGTTCAATCGGGCGGCCTCGCGGGTAACTACGATAGTCACTTCACATACTGCAGTGCTCGTTGAAATCCCCAAGGAGGAATATGGCTTTGGCAATTGATCTAATAATGTTTGAAATTCATATCTGCGTAGAGGATATCCTGGGGGTATATAAATAGAGCAGGTGGTAATAAGTTGCTTCAGAAACACAGCTCGAACAGCCACTGCTCAAGCGGCGTTTCCAGCTGCAACGGTTGGTACGCTACACGTGTATACTGTTAAGCAACTAGGTCACATGAGGCAAGCATATCATCGCGGTCTTTCCGGAAAATATTGTCCTGACGTACAATGTTAGTGTACACAGAATTTTGGTGTGTTACCTGCAGACACGGCATCTATGGACAAAATTCACCTAAAAGTTCTTGAACATCGTCTACTGACTGATAACTACACGACTTCAGCATAGCTATCAGTGTTATGTCGGTTCACCTTTATATTGTCGTCTACTAACATATACTTCAACGCACTAGTTATCAAAGGCCACCAAAATTTCTATTGAACAGAGGCGCGAGTGACGGGGGGGGCGGGGGAGGGTTCGAGGTGCTTTGACCTCACGTCCGCAAACTCTTTCACGGGAAGTTGAAGATATCTCGTGTGAGTCATCTCTTTCACTAAAAATATCCTTAAAGGGGTCATGAACCACTTTTCCAAGTAATGATCTAATGGCCTCAGTATCGGAGTGTACTGCCTCCCGAATCGATTGCCGCAAAAATTTCTCGAATCCGTCAAGAATCAGCGGAGTTACGGGGGTTTGGCGCACGCTCCCAGCGCTTTCTCTCTTTTCTCGTGCCGGCGAGCGCAATGGAAGCTAGACAGGGAGGGATGGCATGGGGGAAAGAAGTTACGCCAGCGCGCGTCATGAAACGCGATCGCTCTCCCGCTGTGATTCGCTTGCGCGAGTGCGGCTACCGTGTACTGAGGAGTGCAGCGCCGGCAAGTGGCGGCACCCCGCGGCAAGAAGTGCATCTGATCCGAACGCCGCTCTCTATCTGCCAATAAGCATGCTATGTCTCTTGCGACGTACAGCGGACAGACGCCCCGCCCACCGACGAGAGTGAGAACCGGCCTCTGTTTGAAAAGAGGGTGCCTGGGGAAACGGCAACTTCGCGCTCCGCTTGTGGCCATTACGCGGCGCGCACGACTGTAATATTTGGCAGAGCAGTTCATAGCCGTGTCAGCTTTCCGCAGGATGTGTTTTTTCAATCAGCCCAAGGGGTGCTTCATGACCCCTTTAACAGATCGCAACCCCTGTTAACTCGTATTTGAATATACGAGACATTGGTGTTGAAGAGCATTCACACTATGGACGACAAAAGCTATTTATACGCTAACGGACTCATGAGTCGACTCATCATTCTCACCCAGACTTAGATCGAGGCGCGAGTCTGAGTCTGAGTAAGTGCAAGTGAGTAATATTATGGTGAGTATGAGTCCGTGTGCGTCTAGTTAAGAAAAATTATAGTGAGCCTTAGTCCGATTGAACCCGCTTGAGAAAAACTCGTGAGTGTGAGTCTGAGTGAGCCCTAAGGGCAAAATATTTTTCATGAGGGAGTGAGTGAGCACATTTTTTGCCAACCTATGGACGTTCCACTGTACTGTTGTGTCCGTATTGAAATTAAGTCTGTGCTGTGTGTCGCAAAAGAGAGGAAAGTCTTATTTACTGAGCCCCTGGAACCCCTGTAATTTGGCTTCTGTCTTTTTTGAAGCGATCGAGCGAGCCTCGCCGCTCCACCGGCATTGCTGGTGTCATTGCACTAGGCGAGGTGTCCATCGCCTTTCGGACAATCGCTCTAGCGAGCGATGCAGTACGCTGTGCTGACTTCGCCTCGACAGACGAAATCTCGGATCGCACCAGCCTGTAGGTCCACAGGACTGTTTCGGCCTCTGACATAGCGACTGGTGCCATGGCTGGTAGATATATCTGGTGTGGATAAGTTCAGGGTGGGCAGGGCAGCCTTAGCTGCTCCTACCATGAGGGCAAGTCCCAGGCACACTGGCGCGCTACGCATGGCATAAGCGGCCACCTGAGACTATTCAAGTGCTGCCCTACAGTGCACTACTTCGGTGAAGGTTGGTGTCGGTAATGAATGGTGAGGCGCGCTGAGGCACCTCTCGGAAGCTGATGTTCTCCTTGACTTTGAGCGGGCTTATTTAATTTTTTGTCTTTCTAGGCAATGAAAGATATCGAATATACGGGTGCAACCATCGCAGTTCGGCCAGTAGGCTTCAGCCTCAGCATCACAGAAGCCTTCAGTGCATCTCGTCGTACCGCGCTTTGCGCAAGTAAGCTGGCCTTGCAGCATTGGGACGCATATCCAAATAATTGACACTTAAAATGGAGAAGGGGTTTAGTATATATGCTGTGACAGGTAACGGTCTACTGGAGCCGTAGGTGAGTATTGTATGTCTACTAGGAAGTACGTTTCGATGTTCTGATTTTGATGTTTTATGTACGTATAATTTTTTCGGCTTTCCACCCACGTCAGTCTTACGCCGATCAGTTCCTCGAGGTTCCTGTCTGAAGCGAAACAACACCTTTGCAGGTGTTCATCGATCAATGTGCACAGACTAAGATACGCCTATCCCTATATGCTACAAGGATGCTTCGTTTTTTATATAGATAATTGGCCAAAGGGGTGCGTTGCCTGGCATAGCCATGAATAGTGCAGTGTAGTAAGAGGGTGGGAAAGAGAAGTGAGCGTAAGCAGGAGAGATGTGATGGTGAGAAGGAGGGAAAGGAGGAGGAGAGAGAGTAATGTCTAGCACACAAAGGATGAGAAAAGTGCAGAAAGAACATTACAGAGAACATCAACGAATTAGAGAGATAAGTAGAGAGAGAGAAAAAAATATAGAAAGAAAGAGCAAGCAAGCAAGCCACGAACGCCAACGGAGACATGGCGGGCAACCTCCGCTCTAAATTGCACAGCCTCGCTGCGCGCGGTCGTGTCTAGAGAGTGTGGGGTTTTGCGGCTCCAGCTAACCCTGAACCCTTTAGAGATGAGGCCGAGACCCAAATAGACACATCTTTACTGGTCCAAGCCTCGGCCGCAACTGCCCGCTGCCAGCAGCTCCCGCGTGACACGAGCGCACACGCGATCGTCTTCGTCCTCTACGCGCTCACAGCCGCCGAGCGCCCCCATAAGAGTCATGGAGCGTCCCAAGAAATTGAGTACTCCCGAGGAAGAAGCCGGGCATCTCAAAGCTATAGACGTGTCGGTCAACGGAGAGTACGAGCGCCGACTGGCCCGTGCTTCGCTGTGCCATGCGTTCCGCCACTTAGCGCAAACAGTAAATTTTTTTGACCACGTAGTACGCGTGGCATAAAGCGCAAATGCACGCATATTATCACGAACGCAATGTTATGTACAAAGTAAACATCATCCGACCATGTGCATTGTTCCGAAGTTTCTCGTAAGGTGGAGTGGCATAGCGTTTCTTGCGGTTTTCTGTGGCTATTTAAAATTTCAATATACACTAAAATCGCCAACGACATGACTTGTATATTGACGCGACATGTAGTGTTGTATGGCTTAATATTCATGCTTGGTATTTTTTTGCATTCGTAAACTGAAGACAGATAGTGCTTTCAAGAACTGAGAGGTCCGGACGAGGACGCCCCACTCAACAGAAGCGCTCACTAGCAAAAAGAGCGCTCTCGAATACGAGTTGTCAGCGAGCGCTCCTGTTATGTGGCTCTTCTTCGTCCGTCATCCTTGTTCCCGCGCTGGAAGTTTGTTAAACGACTATGAATTACAAGGTAGCCCACCTCTCCATTATGTTCTAAGGTAAATACATGTAATTTACGCCATGTATAGGAAACATCTTCTTTATATTCTATTTAATTGGTCTATTTAGCTCTTTTGATCCGTATTCTATTTTATTCATACACCTCTTTCGCTGTCACATGGCGTTGACAGTAGAGAAGAAAAAGTAGTTAACAGAATGAAAACGAGTCAGGGGGACTACGTAACGTAAAATAGTAAGTTTGTTCCATGTTTTAACAGTTATAACAGCGAGACGATTACCGAAAGAACTCGAAATTGCTCGAAAACAGGAAGTAGCTACTGGATATTGTCAGGTTAGGAAATTGCTGCCACACAACGAGCTCCCCTAAACGAGGACTGAATCGTAAGGTTTCTAGAAAGAGCACCATTATCCCTTTCGGATAATGCTTTAATGATTATTGTTCTGACGGTGTGGTGGAGTACTTTGAAAAGGGGTCCCTCTAGATAGGTGCATTGCAGTTGGCACAACAGCTAGCATAAACATGATGACAATAATACGCAAGAAAACAAAAACAGTAGACAGCCTAAAATTTCCTGGGTTCCAGGCTTCACGTTAATTTTGGTTACGCTATTTGCCAAACATAACGTGCGTAACGAGAAGTTGGTGTATTACAAATTGCTTAGTGGTGACAAACGCAAGTGATTGCGAACACAAAAGCTTTGGGGACCCTATTCTAAACCTGCGTAATGCTTAAAGTGGCAGCATGTTTTCACGACCAAGGAGACACGCTAACTTTAAGGAATATAATTTCATTGTCCATCCTTCATTTGACTATGCTAACTAGGTGTCTCAAAAGAAGAAACAAAATGGGCACTGCAAATACTTTCCGTGCCCAAAAGGGGCGTGGAGAAGTGAGACAGATGACATCACTTCACATCCATATTCTAGGCAGGTTGGTAACCCATTTGCATGAGCAGAATTGCGAAAGGATAAAAAAAATTGGTCGTGTTTCTGCGTGCTTCGCTGCAAATGTCGTCCAAAGAAGATAGCCTTCTGCCGGCCGTACTAAATTAGTCCTGGTCTCATCCGCGGTCACCCGTGATGCTGTTCTCGTACCAATTTTTTCATCAAACGGCCATTTATGTTTTGCCTTGCCTCAGACAGCGCCTCCTCTATGTTTAACCGGCCGCATCTGGCTGCCATTGATAAAATATAGGAGGCGCTGCGTGAGATATGGACGCCATCTGGCAGTGCCGTCGGGAAACATGAGCTTGTGTAGAACCCAGGGCCACTGCCAGGTGGCAGCACCATATCGTAGGCAGAGTGCTTTTTCGTGCATAGCGTCGCATTTTCAGCGCAGCCTAAGAAACACTAGGTCTTTAGAATTATGTATCTATCTATATTCCAGTAAAGGAACACACCACCTAATACTTACGTATTGAGTTGCGCCTCAGATATGCGTAATATTTGCTTTTTGATCGACGATGTTCACAAGTATGAACGCAGCTACCAGTTCAAGATTACTGCGCGTTCAACAAGTGCTTAAACTTTGGCCAGGTGGCTGAATCGTGTGACAGACAGACAGACAGACCATAATTTCTGCATTGAAGTATCACAAGAAAGACTATCGTCTCTAAAAGGACGAAAGAAAGAGGCACGGCTGATGTGTCTTCTTCTATTTCGTTTAAGTATATTTTTTGTGGTGCAATCAAACTACGCTATGATTTCAAGCGCCTTCGTGCGGCATGAACTCACCATGGCCCATTTGTAGAAGAAGAGCTGGGTGGAGCTGATGTCACTGATCCAATCGATACGGAACTCCGGACGTGGGAACGCCTTTTCGAGAACCATACGCTTGAAGTACTGTGAAATGCGAAGAGAAAGCAGAGCGAAAGCGCGCATGAAACAAGTGCTGCCGGAAACTTGACTGCCTAATGCGTTTCTTGGTAGACGCAGTCAATGCCTGTGCGTACAACCCGCAAAATCATGCTCTTCGAGATTTCACTCCACGGATGAGAGGCAACTGTCTTTAGAGGAGCCAATTTCAACACCACCTATTATGAGTACAATTTTTACAGTGGCAGCTTCACTTCTCGTAAAACTTAACTATCCAGCAGCAGTGCGACATTACTCGCTCGTCACTCGAGCGCTCACGAGAACGCAAACTCCTATTACAATTGTGGGCAAGTGTAATGATTATTGATAACGTGCTCGCAAACTTTGCCATATACCTGCAGAGAAGAATGAACTGTAAGCTACGGAACAATAATATTTGCTGAATGATACTATATCCTTACGTAGTTGTGACGGCTAGGAACGCGGAACTTGAAGCGCTAATAATTAAGCACTGGAGTTTTTTTTTTGTTTGAGCAAATCTCTGCCCAGGAAGAGAGGTACCACTCACCGTTCAACAATAGCAAGAAATACAATCATCGTTCATCGATGACCTGGGCGACTGCAGAAAAGCCTCGGCATTTGTATACGTGCCGTTATACCACATTTCAGCGTCGTCGCTACTGCTTGCGTTATTTTAAAAATGAACTAAACTGCTCGCGTCGAGGCCACAGACTCGTCAGCACATTCGAAAAATATTCCTGAAAGTTCCCGTAAATTCTGTCAAACATAGTCGCCATGAAACTGAACTGTGCGTGTCAGTATCGAACTATGCGTGTCAAGGGCCGAACGTATCTGGGTGCATCTGCCTTTGGAACATCGATGTTAGAAAATATTAAATTTATGATGTGCATATAATCACGCGCGTATACAAACGCACGCACAAACGAAGAGAAAGAGTGGTTGAACCACTTCCGAAAAACATTTATGGCTACGCCCCTATCAGTACGCTATGCAGCGTCCTACGCACTTAGAGAAGCTTGCAAGTTCTGGTACTGATTTTTCAATTCAAATAAATAATTCTTCTCCTGACGTTTATACTTTTCACCATTTGTGAGTATACCGTGAAAAATGACAAGTTCTGTTTGTCCGTGTTTTCCTACGCATATGGCTGTTAACGGGCTACAGAAAAACGTCATTTTTGTGCTGTGATTGGAGTAGGTAAAATTCTGCGCTAAATGCAGCTCCACAGCTGTGAAACCTGTGGAAGTGCGTCGCACGGGCACCCAACGATTCCCGTTCGTAGAGTTCCCACTGCTTCATTTACCAGATGTACCGTTCCCGGGCACCAGTAGAATCTTGGGAGCGAGATTCGCAAACTCGGTATGCGACAAGCGCACCAATTTTTGTTGCAGTTTACCGACTTTCTGCTTCTTACGGCAGTTGAGGTACGTGTCGTTTGCGACGCGTTCCACCAGGTTGCTTCCCTTCAGACATAGCGACGAATGCGCCGGAGAATGCCGGTGGGAGGAGCAATCGTGCTTTTGGCGAGGCAGTGGTGCCTTCTCTTGTGAGGCACGGGAGTCAGGCTCACGGTTTCCGAAGCATTTTAGTGGTCGGAAGGTAATTATTACTATTACTTCTCGGTTATACTGTAAATATGTAATTTTAAACATGGTTCATTTATTTTAACCAGCTTGTGAGCATTTCAAGCCTTGCTTTAGGCCTGATCTTGAGTGTGATCAAGCCACATGGGATTTGTGGACGGAAGACAAGCCGGATCACGGGCCCCTAGAGTGTTACACACCTAAAAAATAGCTGGCTCTTCCTTAATCGTTAGTAAACGTAGGTAGACGTCACTTTCGCTGCAAGGGCGTAGCAATGATTGCTAGCAACACATTGGAAGGCCACGCGAAGAACGGCAAGCAGCTCGAAACCTGCAGCGCGTTGCTCAAGCACAAAGCACGCACGAAGAAACACACACAGCAGGAGTGCGAACTACTGTCACAACTGAAAGACTTAAAGCGCGCTGCTCAAACGCCAAGAAGGGCGTACCAAACGAACGCACAGGTATTGGCCTCGAGGCCCACCACTGGAAACGCCGGCGCCACCGTCGGCGTGACGTGCTTGGCAGGATCACGTGGTCTCAGCGGGCGCGTCGGCTGCTTGCGGCGCACTGCCGCGTGCTTTGAAAACGAGTTTCAAGTCCCACATGCGTTGCGGTCTGTTCAAATTCGGAAGTTTTCTCTCATTTTCTACCCAAATGAAACCATTGTAATAGAGTGGCTGCCTCCGAAGGCGACGCACATGGGGCTCTACCGCTCGGTGCCGCAGTGCCGCGCTTACGCTAAGGAGCCCAGTGTCAGCCTGCACTGGTAACCGCGGGACAAGAAACAGCGTGAAGCATGGGTTGCAAAGCTAAGAACCGGCAAGTAGCCATCCGCTACGAGTCTTGTGTGCAACAAGCACTTCCGCGACGAGGACTTTTGTTACTGCGTCGGGCCTGCGATGTTCGGTGAGTAGCAGACAGCGCGCACTGAGACGATGGCTCGCGCGCGCTTCCCGCCGGCAAATGATGCTTATCTGCCACAGGATGGTAAAAGCGCTACCTTTTACCACGTGCGATGCCATCTCAGACCCCTCCAATGGGACCTCTTGATCGTCGGCCCCGTGCTCAGCGTCCACAAAATCGGCTGCAGATGCGCAAGTCATTGTTTAGATACGTTGAATTAAGAAACGCACAGGGTCCCTTATGCATTCGTTAAAGATGACTAGAATGCGAAAGCTATCTTCTTCTTATCAGTCGATGTACTGATTCTCCCGCGCCCCCCTCCAAAAGCGTTCTGCACCTCACGCGGTTTTGCACGGCCTCCGTGACCGATCACGGAGGCAATGCAAAGCGACCATGACGTGTGAATACGACTTCATGTGACGTCACATTATGTGACGTCATAATGACGCTACATAGTTTGGCAATCTGTGACGTCATGATGACGTCATATGGTGACACCATCACGTGACGATTATTTTTTGCGTCACTCGTGTTGACGCCGCCGACGCGGGACGCCGATGCGCAATCTTCCCATTTGATGAGGCATGCATTGCTTCATAAGCTACATAAATCTTGCATTGCCTCCGTGTTCGGCCCACCGGCCAACCCCATGTATTTTCGTGGAGCCTCATTTATTTACGTGGGAAAGATGCCACCCTGTTGGCGTTAGACACGACACTGCTGCCAAAATTGATGGGGCACACGCCAAATAATTACTATCCTGTTTTGCGGCTGCTGGTTGCTGCAATACCTTCTATTTTATTCACCGCTATTTCAAGTTCATGTGTGTCCTAGTTCACAGCCGACGTTTGCAGAACAAATCCGGCAAACGTTTTTGTATTTTCTTTCTTTTCCTAGGCGTCGCATGCTACTACATGCTCGGTCTCGTCGACTGGTTCTCCGTCCACCAGCAATCTCGAAGTGGTGAAGCTTTGGTCTATGAATTTGTTGATGACAGAGAGCGGCAAGTTCACTGGTATGCAAACGGAACGATAATTAAGGAGCATTAAAAAAAAGGCGTTGCATTTGCTCACGTTTTGTGTGAGCACCAAACGAAACGAATGCGCTGAATAAAGAAACAGAAGCAGCGGCATTTGCCCGCTGAGAAGACCGATCAATACGCAGTGCGAGACAACTTGTCAAGTGACATTGAAACGTACACAAATTTAGACCGAAAAAAAAACACTGAATCGTCGGGACGGGAGATCACAAAGTTGCCATGCGCACCGAAGCCGTAGTTGTAAGGAAATTGTTTTTGAACTGCTCTGATAGCGTCCGCGCAACAGCAGTTGTTGGTTTACTCACAAATTCTCATATTTTGCGGCCTAAAGTTTACAGCGCGGTGCCAAAACGCGCTCGTAGCAAAAGCGAAACCATCAGTACGAGCACACATGCAGACGCTCATAGATGCAGAGGCACCGTTAGTCGTCGCGAACCCGTGCGATCGCTGGCTTGAGGCTTCTTTCTGTTATGCGCCGTTTGGTTATACAGGCAGTCTACTCTAACGAGATATTTCACATATTTTGCACTCAGCGAGTGACTACCTTTCACGCAAGAAGCCGGTTCAGGGGTCTCCAACGCGGTGACAGCGTGAAGCGGGTGCTCGGTTTTCTGCAAATAGACAGCGACTGTAGACTATCTTGTGCTTTCAGTTCGTCGAAAATGATTATTTTGACAGTAAAGAGCACAGTTCATTTCGAAAGTATTTACAGAAATGCCCCGGAGGGCGTCCGCGAGGTGTTTTTGTAGAGCGCCGACAGAAAAACCTATAGGGAGCGCGCCGGCGGTATCCTGCCTAGCACGCAATCGAGGCGCGTCCGATAGAGGGCGACTCCGTAACTCCTCGAGGCCAATACACAGGAGGAGCGTGAACTAACTGCCATAGTTGTTCCTTTGTGTTTCCGCGAACGCGGCCGCCGCCGCGAGCGAGGTGACCTTCGAGGTGATACCCTCTCCGAGTCATAGACGACATCTTGGCGAACTTGCGAGGTGGAGAAAAAACAATGCTGATCCCTCCGTCATAGGAATCGGCATAACACGAAAGTAAAACATGTCTTCACAAAAGTAGTACTTATTGTGTAATGATATATGAAGCCTTGTACAATGTATATTCGTGTTTGACAGCTATAGCACCGTTTGACGTGGATGCACCCACATTGACAGCATGTCTCTTTCGCGACGACTAACGCCCATGATCATGATTAAACCGTTGTGGTAGCTGACGGTGTGAACATATATTTGGACACAGCGAATCGTGAATCTCGCGTAAGTATGATATCAACAAGCTCATAATCAACACTGGTACCCGGTATGCACTTCTTCAAAGCGTCGTCAATTAGGGAGAGAAACGGCACGGTGTGCGCTTTCTAGTAATGGGAAGCCGACGCCAGTGCTCATGCATACATAACACACACTGCGCTTCAGCAACACGGGAGGCAGAGGTTCGTAGCCTGAGCCGCAAACGCGTGCGTCCCGCTGGCCTCTGTCTCGCAGGCGCTGCTCTCGCTCCACCAAGGCACAAAATTCGCCCGTCGAAGTTGCGTCCTTTCTGCAACGCATAATGCAGCAGTTTTGTTAGTCGGCGCTCTCGAAATTGAAGCAGTCGGCGGCGGAGAAATCCCGTTGGTGCACGTGGAAGCTGCACTACTCCGATGAGCCGACGCACGCTAACACGAAGCCAAAGGCAAAGAACGTAACTGCGTCAAGCGTGCCTCGGCGACGCCAGCGCGGCCAGTCTACCGCTCTGGTATCGAGACGCTTTAACCACGACCTCCGATATCGCGTGCAATCCCGGAGTAAGCGCTAGTAGTGTCGATCGTGATGCATTAATTCTTTTCACCTCTCACAGACGGCGGCACCGCCCCGCTCAGCCCGCTGCGAAAGAGAATGTGTGAAAGATATAAGGCGCGTTCGCGCCGAGCCTAGCATCTCCCGAGTTGGCTTAGTCGGTAGGGCGTCGGGCTCTTGCCGTCGCGGCCGCAACGTCGTGGGTTCGATTCCCAGCGGGGTACCTTTTTCTTGTTTTTTTTTCTTTCTCACCCTTTGGCGTCCATTTTAACAACGTCATATCCGTGACGGATGTACTTGGTTGACCCCGGCATAAAACACTTTCGTGTTAAAATTCAGTATCCTGGATTTCCGAGATGCTCACAACGAGATTGCATCGGACAAGAGCTCATGAAGGCTGGCTGTCATAAACACGCATGTTTTGTTACAACCGGTTGCACTTTGGAATTGCGTGAGCACTGGCAGTCCATACTGCAAGGAATACCCGGGGTGCAAGCGTACTTAGACGACGTTTTGATAGCGAAGACTGCTGATAAGTCATACGCAAAGCTTCGAGGGGTGTTTCAAATATTCAGAGAACACGGCATTAAATTTTGCGCTCACAAGTGAACGGATAAACGAGGCTTCGGTGGTTTATCTAGGCCACCAGATCGAAGCTGCAAGATCACACTTAACGGAAAAGAACGCTGAGGCCGTCAGACTTGCTCCAGTACCTCGGAATGTTAGGTAGCAGCGATCATTTTTAGTATGCTGACCTCTTATGACAAGTTTGTACCGAACCTTTCGACTTTACTGGCACCCCTGTGCCGACATTTGAAAAAAAAACCAGTGGTCACGGGGAGCAATAGAGGAGGATGTATTTGAAAAAGCTAAAGATGCATTGTGTACCTATTCAGTATTGACCCATTTTGACGGGTAGAAACAGTTGTTTTTAGAATGTGATGCTTCACCCTACAGTGTAGGAGCCGCTCTCTTTCGTCCTATCAATGGGCAGCATAGACCGATGGGATTTCGGTCGCGAACATTGATCTCTGTAAAGAATTACTCCCAGATTGCCCGAGAGACGCTGTCTTTGGTCTAGGGCGTCACACGCTTTCGCGACTATCTACTTCGAAAAGAGTTCACTATACTGACCCATCATCAGCCCTTGCTCGGTCTTTTAAAGGCGGATAAGACAACCCCAACCATGGAAGCAGCTCGGATACAGAGATGGGCTATCACGCTAGGCACCTATAGGTACCGTTTGCAGCATAAACCTGGCAGACGTCTGAAGAACGCCGGTGCATTAAGCCGTTTATTCATACCCTTACAGAATGCATCGGAATTGGAGGACGTCACGCCAGTCGTCCTATCGCTAAACCAGCAGGATATCGCTGCTGTGCCAACTAAACAGTTGCAAGCACTAACGGCGACATACGACCTAATCTCTCAAGCATGCAAATACGCACGCAGTGGTTGACCGCGGGGCGTCAAAGGGGACGGTGAGCTCTCAGAGTATTATAAGAAGCGGCTTGAGCTGTCGATGGAAAATGACACATGACTCCTATCAGGGAGCATCAAAGGGGACGGTGAGCTCTCAGAATATTAAAAGTGTAATGAAGGCAGTGGACACGGGGCTCAAGCAAGGTGGAAGAGAAAGACGACGTGCTGTGATCGCTGGCCTTTTTCGTGTTAGCCCTTGGGCAAAGTAAACCGCTGCTTCGTTGCGTCAACTGCTGCCTGTAAAGCACCCAATTTGAACTGGTGGAGGTGCGGGGCACCACGTGGTCCTCACCCTGGAACTGCTGCAACTTCGCAGCCGTACACTACGACGACCTTTCGTGATGAATGATTCGGGACCGTCTCAAGGCACTCCGGATCCCGTGCCTGCGCCTGTCGTCTGCCCTGGCGCACTCCGGTAACGTGATCCACCCATCTTTGGCGGTACCGACGACCAAGATGTGGAAGATTGGATTACCGAGTATGAACTCGTGAGCGTTTACAATATGTGGAACGCCAGCGACAAGTTCACAAATGTGAACTTTTACTTGACCGGCGTCGCGATACTGTGGTATAGAAATCATCGAAGCGATTTCTCTACCTGGTCAGAATTCGCAACAACTCCCACGGGGGTCCTTGGCCGCCCTGCTGTGCGTCGGCTTCGCGCTGAGCAGCGCTTGAGTGGCGGCGTACAGAGAAAAGCTGAAACTTTCACATGCTACATCGAAGATGTGCTCTTCCTCTGCAAGCCCGTCAACTCGACTCTGGACGAGGCAGGCAAGATCAAGCACATCATGAGAGGCATCAATGACGCTGCATTCCAGATGCTTGCTGCAAAAAGTCTCCAGACGGTCGCCGATGTAATTCAGCTCTGCCACAACTACGATGAGCTGCGTAGGCAGCGCGCTTCCAGACGTTGCGTTGCTCAAGACACAGCGGATCTTTCATCTTTGCACTTTCGCCATGACATCACCGACCACTCCGCTTTAATGCCACTCATAAAGCAGTACATTCGCGAGGAGGTTGCACGGCCGCTATCCATAATCACGACAGCACACGAGCCACTTACGCCATTGTCACTTTCCCTTCGTCACGTCATTGAATCGGAAGTTGCCGAGGCCTTGCCACCAAGTCATACTCAACCGCCTCTTACAACACCACTGACGTATGATGCCGCTGTTGCTCGGCCACGTGCTTCATCTCCGGCTACATGCCAAGCAACTTGTAACGCCTATACGTCACCGCCAACGGGTCAACTGTTTTGTTGCAAGCACTAACGGCGACAGACGACGTAATCTCTCAAGCATGCAAATACGCACGCACTGGTTGGCCGCGGGGCGTGAAAGGGGCCGGTGAGCTCTCAGAATATTATAAGAAGCGGTTTGAGCTGTCGATGGAAAACGACTTGCTGTACTGGGGTCATCGCGTGGCCGTACCTACGGACGCCCCAAGAAGCTTTTCATGCTAGTGCATGACTCTCATCAGAAAGTGTCGTTAATGAAGGCAAGAGCAAGCTCAATAACTTGGTGGCCTGGGTTGGACCAGGACATCAAACGCGTCACCGCCAACTGTAACAACTGCGTTCAAGCACTGTCTATGCCACCAGCACCAACTTCTGTGCGCTGGCCACAGAAGGGCGAAAAGTTGCCACGGCTTCATATCGACCATGCGACCTTCATATCGACCAGATTGTGTTAATTCTGCTTGATTCACATAGCAAATAGATTGAGGCTATGATGGTAGTCCATGCCAATTCCCGCAGTACCACCGAAGCCCTGAAAACAATGTTTGCCCAATTTGGTATATCACGCACTGTGGTGTCAGATAACGGAATGCTTTTCACAAGCTTCGAATTCCGTCAGTTTCTGGAGCGCAATGGCATCATACATATTAGAACATCTCTCCAGCATCTACTAAGCAATGGGCTTGCTAAGCGCGCTGTGCGGACTGTCAAGGACGGATTAACGGAAATCGGAAACGTCCTCCCTGGCTCGCGTGATGTGTAACTATAGAAATACTCCTCAATAATCCGGACTTTAACCTTCGCAAAGGCTTTTCGACTACCGGTTGCGCACAAGACTGGACTTGTCATTTTCTCCCAAGAACCACCACACCGACTGCAATTTCGCCCCCCGGTTAATCCCTCTATCTGCGAAACTAAGGGACCGGGGAAACGTGGACGCCGGCACGGGCCAGAACCATGACCGGTGCTCGACTTTTGGAAGTAAAGATTGAGGCAGGGATAGTCCGTCGCCATATGGACCAAGTACGAAGGTCTGAAAAAATTGTTTTTGGAGAGCAAGGACACTCGGGAATCGGCGCTGCCTGATAACAAACCGACAACCGAAGTGGACGAAAGCGAGGATGCGCCTGCTTCTTTCTCTCTTGCCTTGATCCCTCTTTCACCCTTTCCCCTTTCTGTTATAAGTTCGAAACGCAAAATACACGCATGTCTTCTTCCTCGTGACACCGACCAGTTCATGTTGCCGGCGGCGTTTTCGCCGTAATGTAACATATAGCATAGCCCTGTATAACAAGGGGGTGGCACAAGGGAAGTGAGGGTGAGGAAGATGGAGAGGAGGAAGGAATAGATTAAAGCATAGCAGTCGTGTAAGGCATTAGGCAGGTAGAATCAAGTATAGCATAGCGGTGTATACGAAGGGGCGGGAAAGGGAAGTGAAGGTGAGAAAGATGAAACAGAGTATGGAAGAGGGTAAAGCATAGCATAGCCATGTCTGGCGTCAGGCAGGACAAACCATGCACAGCATAGCCGCGTATAGCGAGGAGGGGATGGGCATGAGGTTGAGGAGGTCAGAAAAAGGGGAGAGGGTAAAGCATAGCAAAAATATGCATGGCGTTAGGCAGTCAGAATCATATATAGCACAGATACCTATAGCATAGCCATGTAGAGCAAGGTGGCGGGAAAGGAGCTCCTCACACTCAACTGCAGTGAGGGTGAGGGGAATGAAAGGAGGAAGGGTGTATGGTGTCATCGTATGCTGTACCTCATGTCGCTGCTTGGCGTCACGCAGGCAAAACCATGTTAACATAGCCAATTATAGCAAGAGGGTGGGAAGGGAAAGTGAGCGTGGGGAGGAGGGAAAGAAGAAAGGCAGAGGGTAAAGCATACCACTGCTATGTATGGTGTCAAGCGGCAAACCCATGTATAGCATATTCATGTATAGTATGGTATAGTGAGGGTGTGGTGGAAGGAATTGAGGGTAAGGAGGAGGGGGTAATCATAGCATAGCTCTGTATAGCATAGTATAGCAATTGGACGAAAAAGTGAAATCAGGGTGAGGAAGAGTGTAGTGAAAGAGAGGAGGAGGGAAAGCAGGAAGGGAGAGGGCGCCATTGCATCGCAAATGAATGTTTCCTTTCTTGCCATGGAGGTCTAGCAGGGTGCAGGGATGAACGCCACGGTGCGCTTGCCCGTGAATACGAGCGTCGCTGAAGGAACGCTGACCATTCAGTGACGCTCACAGGCTGCGTTCCTACTGTCTACTTCTACTCTGGTGTCTCGTCCCAAACGCACTTTAGATCACATAGTAATGCCTTACAAAATAGCCCCCCCCCCCAACCAACTCTTCTTGAGTTCATCGCTGTAGGACAGGTGAATCACTGTACCGCACTTCCTACAGCTTTCACGTTGAGTGCAATTGCATTCATTTTTCCTATGTTTCTTACTCTTATAACTCTTTCGTGTAGATTTATCGAAGTCTTTGAGATGAAGCTCAGATTTCATACTGCTTCATACAGATATTGATGTTAGACGAAACAAAACGCAACGTGACATTACCGCCTACGTTAACTCGAACGGTGTTGATAACAATAAAATCGGCACCGTTCTAGCTCGCTCGTATTAGGTCGGGCACACGAAATCGGCGATAGCAAAGCAAAATTTTCAGTGTTCGCGGTTACTTTTACATTTTGGAACGTTTACTGCAGGTGCAAACACGTTCCACCAGAGTTCTTTAAAGAAAACTCGTTCCTCTCTGGCGCGTTGCAAACAAGCACTTCAGCGCAGCGCATGCGATGAGAGAAGATTGCACTACTTGAAAAATAAAGACCTCAGCGCACCAAAGTGTAGTCACGTTTTTGCCCTCTTCCCTTCAGTTACTGCGAGCTGCACAGCACACCCTTTGGATCCGCCGCTGCGTTAGATCAAGTTGTAACTGTTGCGTGTCGCACGCGAGTTTTGTCCTTGCACTCACCCTGTACGCCGGTATTACAGCTGCGAGGAGGGGTATGTCCATGGCTGCCATGATTGAGGACTGCAAGAGACAAGTGCAAAGACAGTGTCACCATCCAAAAAAGGTACTTCAAACAGCTTCGCTCTAAAGGCGATCAGCAAGACCCTGTTCAAGGGCCCTTAGGCTATGCCGTTCCGTCTTAGCCGTCGACGCCACAGTAGTGTCACCTGCACGTGACGGTGAAGAAAACAAATATTTGAGCCGGTATAATGAAGCCCTTTATTGGGCGAACTTGTGCCCAGACAAAACAGTGACACCACATTGACCCAAGATTCTCGCGTTATCGAGAGTGGCCTCGTTAGTTGCAAAATAAATTCGACTACATACGTTATACGCAAAACGTTATCTGAAGATTCTAAAAGAATCGGGATGGTGCTGAGGCATTCTGGCGCGCCTTCTGCCGAGCCGTGCTTACACGTGTAACATGCCGGCTGCGTAAAAACAAACAGAAGCATGTGTGGCAAATCTACTTGGGCTTACCACTATTAGCCTAACACCACATGGTGGAACACCGCAGAAAGCCATAGTTATTAAACGCAGTAGGAAAATTTAAAGGGGCTCTTGGAATACTCGTAGGACAGCCACAGCGTTAAAGAAGGGGCACAGACCGCTATCCGCTTGTAGCAGAAAGTCACGAGGAAATCTATCTGGCTTTCCCAGAATGAAAGGTCCTTAGTTTCCGAAAAATTTGTCCTGTTGGAGGAATTAAACCCGGCACCAACGCCTTTCCGAGGCGGTCGCTTTCCCAATGGAAGTAACCAGGAAGCTAGCAAGTGGCAGCGCGAGGGCGAATTCGTAGACAACTCGAAGTACAAGTACACAGATTCGTAGAGCGACCGCTCCAGAAAGACGCTAGTCCCGCGTTCGATCACCAAACCAGGTCAATTCTTTCGGCAACTAAGAAGCTTTCTTTCTTAGAAATCCATATAGATTTCCTTATCGCTTCGGGCTACGAACGGGTGGTTTTCAGTTCTCTCTTTCTCAACGCTTCCTCCACCTTGCAGAATTCCGCAGAACCGATTTCCAGCACGTAGCCTTACTCTGAATGTAGCCCGGTCCAGCGAAGAGCGTGCTCATTCTTTCGACAAATATGGATCCACATTGATATTGTTACGAAGATGAAGTGAAGAAAGACGAAGAGCTGATGGACGGTTGTAGAATGCGGCGACTTTGTGCTTGCTCGAACTGTCGGCACTCCTTGATGATCGCATCCACGGTGGAACAGCCCTAGCACATCAGGAGAATAAATGCGTAATCGGCGATCCCCTTCAGCACATGCACGACTATCTCACCTTCCGTCATGTCATTGTCGGCCTTTCGGCAGAAAGCCGGTACATCCTGAATGTATGAGAGGTACGATACCGTGGATTATGGGCACAGCAGGCCAATTCCTTTTTGGCGGCGATGTTACGAAAGGCGGGTTTGCCAAATACCTCTCGCAACTTTTCTTTGCATTGGTAACAGCTAGTGTATTCTTCGTTGTTTTCGTACCACACCTTTGCTGTACCCCTCATGTAAAACAACACATTAGCCATCTGAAGTGTAAGATCTCATCTGTTCGGTACACTCAGCCGCTTAAACATGGAAAACCAGTCTTAAATATCGACGCTATCGGTCCCGCAGAATGTACCGGGATCCTTAGGTGGTGAGAAAACAAGTGGCGGTGATGGTCACAATAATGAAGTCAGCGACGTTGATGTCGAAGGCTCAACGTTATTCATGCTTGGGAGGGCGATGCGACGTCCGCTGCGGAGCTCCGTTGCCTGCTGCAGTACCCAGCACGTCCTCCACTATAATACGGGGTTGTTTGGGTATATACGATATGTGTTTAGGGAGAACTATTGTAAAAAGAGTCAAGATGGCTGACCAGCACAGTCTCGCGCCAGTCAGCTTCACCTAGTCTTCGTCTTCCTTCACTTGGTCTCCGCAACAATATCATTTGTCCATTCATTCACATTTGTCCATGCAGCGATGGCGTAGTGGTAGAGCATCAGCTTCGCATGCAAGAGGTCCGTGGTTCGAATCCCGGTGCCGGACAATTCCCAACCGGATTTAAAAAAAATCCACTTGATGATGGAATTGTGTAAAAAAGGCCTGGGGTGCAGCCTCACTGGCAACCACAGCCAGCAATGCACTCCCTCACCAGAGCAGGATTGGCCACCCTGGTGTAGTACTTGGCCACTACCTCCCACATGAATACACCAATTAACCCTCGGCCCTCAGTCCCCAGCGGCTGTGAAGCAACTGACCAAGGCGGCGGTCAGAACTGCGACGCAGCAGAGGGTGCTAAGAATCTCTGGGTACGGACAGGCCGCCATTGGAATCTGAATTTGGCTACGTATAACGCTAGAACTTTATCTAGTGAGGCGAGTCTAGCTGTACTATTCGAGGAATTAGAGGGTGTTAAATGGGATGTAATAGGGCTCAGTGAGGTTAGGAGGCCACAGGAGGCTTATACAGTGCTGAAGAACGGACAGGTCCTATGCTATCGTGGCTTAGCTGACAGAAGAGAACTAGGAGTGGGATTCCTTATTCATAAAGACATAGCTGGCAATATAGAGGAATACTATAGCATTAATGAGAGGGTGATATGTATCGTAATTAGGTTTAATAAGAGGTACAAGATGAAGGTGATACAGGCCTACGCGCCTACATCCAGCCATGATGATCAAATGATTGAACGCTTCTACGAATACTGTACTGATGGGCGACTTTAATGCAAAGGTAGGCAAGAAGCAGGCTGGAGATCATGCAGTTGGGGAATATGGCATCGTCTCTACAAACGCCAGAGGGGAGTTACTAGTAGAGTTTGCAGAACGCAATAATTTACGCATCTTGAATACCTTCTACAGAAAACGGGCTACTCGTAAGTGGACGTGGAGGAGTCCTAATGGCGAAACTAAAAATGAAATAGACTTCATAATGTGCGGCCACCCGGGCACCGTACAGGATGTGGAAGTAGTTAACAAGATCCGATGCAGTGACCATAGATTGGTAAGATCTAGAATTCAACTTGACGTGAGGAAGGAACGGCAGAAACTGATACGCAAGAAGCCAATTAATGAACTAGCTCTGAGAGGGAAAGTTCAGGAATTCAGAGTTTCACTTCAGAATAGGTACGCGGCTTTAACCGAGGAAACCGACCTTAGCGTAGACGCAATAAATGATAATCTGACTAGTATCATCAAGGAGTGTGCAGTGGAAGTCGGGGGTACAGCCGTTACACAGGACACTGGTAAGCTATCCCAAGAGACGAAAAACCTCATTAAGAAACGTCAAGCTATGAAAGCCTCAAATGCAACAGACAAAATAGAGCTGGCGGAGCTTTCGAAGTTAATCAATAGGCGTAAAGTAGCCGACATAAGAAAGTATAATATTGAGAGAATTGAGCATGCTCTAAAGAACGGAAGAAGCCTCAAAGCTATTAAGACAAAACTGTGCATAGGCAAAAATCAGATGTATGCATTAAGGGACAAGGAAGGCAAGGTCACAAACAATATGGATAGAATACTTGAGGTAGCGGAAGAGTTCTACAGAGATCTGTACAGCAGCCGAGGCAGTCAGGATGATAACGTAAGAAGGAGTAATAGCGCAGAGGAATCTGACATCCCACCAGTATTGACAGGAGAAGTAAAGAAAGCCCTAAAGGGAATGCAAAGAGGCAAAGCAGCTGGTGAGGATCAGGTAACATCAGACCTGTTGAAAGACGGTGGAGAGATTATGTTAGAGAAACTGGCCACCCTGTATACGAAGTGCCTCTCGACGGGGAGGATACCAGAATCTTGGAAGAATGCCAACATCATCTTGATCCATAAGAAAGGGGACGTCAAGGACCTGAAAAATTACAGGCCCATAAGCTTACTGTCCGTTGTCTGCAAGCTATTTACAAAAGTAATTGCTAACAGAATTAACACGACATTAGAGTTTAATCAACCAAGGGACCAGGCAGGATTTCGTACAGGATTCTCAACAATAGACCATATTCATACTATCAATCAGGTGATAGAGAAATGCGCGGAATACAACCAACCCCTATACATAGCCTTCATAGATTACGAGAAGGCATTTGATTCGGTGGAGACATCAGCAGTCATGCAAGCACTGCGGAATCAAGGCATCGACGAAGCCTATATAAACATAATGGAAGAAATCTACAGCGGATCCACAGCCACTATAGTCCTCCATAAAGAAAGCGACAGAATCCCAATAAAGAAGGGCGTACGGCAGGGAGACACGATCTCTCCAATGTTATTCACCGCCTGCTTACAGGAGGTTTTCAGGGCCCTAGATTGGGAAGAGTAAGGGATAAGAGTTAATGGAGAGTATCTCAGTAACCTACGATTCGCTGATGACATTGCATTGATGAGTAACGCGGGAGACGAATTGCAGCTCATGATTACTGAACTGGATACGGAAAGTAGAAGAGTAGGTCTGAAAATTAATATGCATAAAACTAAAGTAATGTGGAACAATCTTGGCAGAGACCGCACTTTGCGATAGGTGGCGAGACACTGGAAGTTGTAAAGGAGTACGTCTACTTAGGACAGGTAGTAACCGCGGAGCCGAACCATGAGAGTGAAATAACTAGAAGAATAAGGATGGGTAGGGGCTCATTCGGCAAGCATTATCAAATCATGAATGGTAATCTACCACTATCCCTCAAGAGGAAGGTATATAACAGCTGCATCTTACCGGTACTTACCTACGGAGCAGAAACCTGGAGACTTACAAAGAGGGTTCAACTTAAATTGAGGACGACGCAGCGAGCGATGGAAAGGAAAATGATAGGTGTAACCTTAAGAGACAGGAAGAGAGCAGAGTGGGTCAGGGAACAAACGGGGGTTAAGGACATCATAGTTGAAATCAAGAAGAAGAAATGGATATGGGCCGGGCACGTAGCACGTCGGCAGGATAACCGGTGGTCATTAAGGGTAACTGACTGGATTCCAAGAGATGGCAAACGCGTGAGGGGGAGACAGAAAATTAGGTGGGTAGATGAGATTAAGAAGTTTGCAGGTATTACGTGGCAGCAGAAAGCACAGGACCGGGTTGATTGAGAGGCCTTTGCCCTGCAGTGGGCGTAGACAGGCTGATGATGATGATGATGATTCACTCTACAACAAGAAGCGCACGCGACAATAACCCATTCTGGCTCACGTGCTAAACTCACGTTATCCTTCCGGTCTGTCGAGAGGCAGAGGGCGTACTTTTCCATTTTTCTTGACCACGAGTATCCAACCCAGTTCTCACCCATCTGCTGGTTGGGCACGACCATGGCCCCTGTAAGTGCGTAACATACTGTCATTTACACGCGACATCCCTGCTTCTTGTGTTGCTGCTGCTTAACCAGCTCGTACAACTGCACTGAGTCCAAATTAGAACAGATTTTTGAGATGAAAAACACTTCACTTTGAGCAGGATTTGTTTACGTGTACTTGTTTCGTAGAGAAGATCATAAGTAGTAATTGTGATGTGCGATATGCACTTAACATTGTGCTGACCTCTCAATCGCAAATGAAAAAGAAGCTACCTTCAATTCCTATAGTATGGTGGTATGTTTCGGAGCGAAGAAAATGACACGACGCAAAACCCCTTAGCAAAACCCCTTAGACCCGCAAAACCCCTTAGCACCCCTTCGAGCAGGGCGGGCAGCAATGTTCGGGAAGCATCGCGATTGTTTTAAATACTTCAGACTTCTTCCTTCTTCACTGTCATGATTACGCGGCAATATGCTGCATGATATGGCCTCCTTAAAGCTCTACACATTTATTTTGTCAAAGTAACTTGATTGCTTTACTACCTCGTAGTTCTTTTACGCTTATTTACACAACGTTTTGTTGCCAGGGGGCAATCTTAAATGGGGAAGTTGAGCTTTCTCATGATATTGGCTTAAATTTGAAATGTGAAATCAACATTGAACAGGAAAACAAAGGCATCTCAATTTTGTTACCAGCTCAACTGCCTGAAAACGGTGGATTTCAACTGACAAAATCTAGTCAATCGTATGTACCTAGAAGCCACTTTATGTACATGCAACTACTGCCAAATGCGACAGAGCAGACCGCATAACACTTGTGCTAACGGCGGTTACAACTGTCAATGTAGCCAGTGTTTTCATCTAGACATGTAGGCTCAGAGAGCTCTCTGGAAGGACTGGCAGGAAACTTTCTGTTTTTTCATGGCTGGTGTTAAATATTTAAGTGCACCATTTTTAACTTACAGACTGAAAAGTGGGATACTTTAATAAGAACCTCACCGCCAATGACTTCTGTCGTCCATGATTTTTTTTCCGGCTTGCTTGCATGCTCATTGCTGGCACATTTTTTGGAATGTTTCTTTACGCATACGGAATACCTGGAATTTCATTGGTTTAAGCTTGGAGCTCTGTCCTGTCCGTCTTTTTTTGTTAAAGGTACCGCTAGAAAATTCATTGCGGCTACAAGGGTGGACTATGGCTCACACGTCTGACATTCAAGGTATTCATAATGTTGCAGCACAGCGACATTTTCAATTTTGTCTTTGTATATATTCATTCAGACAGCACACAACGTCAGTGCTATATTGGTTTCACGAGGCTGTGGGAGGCCGAATAGCAGGCGGCCGAGAGCCAATATCGGGAATATTCGGCTAGGTTTGCCGCGGTCCAGCCAATATCGGCAGAGCCAATGGCTTTCGTCGGCAAATATATGGCCAGTTTTGCCGTTGTTCAGCCTATGTCGGCTCAGCCGTCGGCTTTCACCGACAAAGATTGGGCCACTTTTTCTGTTATTCAAACAATGTAAAGATCAACCACAGTCTTTTACCGGCGATATTCGGCATTTTTGCCCCCTGTCTGCGCTCGACATGATAATTAGGATAAATAACGATTATCGAAATTCTATGTATTTACTCGATGTATCAATCAGACATCGAGCATCCTACATATGCAGTTCGTTGCCGGAACATCACGCGTGGGTGCTTCCGAGTAATTTTGTTCGTGTGCTTTTTTTTCATAAGCACAGGAGGCAAAAAACAATATGTCGGAACGACTAATACATGTATATCGTAAACGCCGCCACCATTATGATGTAATAGAGCGTTAGGCGCTGGGCTGCTGGTCGCCTAAGCTGCAGAATGCCTCCACATGAATTGGTGTATTAGCAAAAATAAGAAAGTGCCTGCATTGTATCGTGGAAATGCCTTACGTACGATTTGGGGCACAGAGTATCACCGACTGAATAACTTTATTCTGTCTTAAACTTCTGCTATGACACTTTTTTACCCCAAAAGGTGGCCTTCAGAACAATGAGTGGCATTTGGTGCTCAGTTCGATGACCAGTTATTGAACGCTATGAGAATGTCGAAACTTTATGACACCTACCGTTCATTTCATGGACCAAATTCCAAGTACTTCAACGTCGTAAGTGCTTTTGGCAATGGTCGGTCGACTTGCAAAATACATCTAGCATCAGGATTCGCCGAAATATTCCCGCAATAATGCTTTTAGCGGAGGAAGTTTACTGCAAATACTGGTTCTGTGCATAAACGAAACCTGACGTTACATTATATGCTTTACTGTATGATTTACATCCTTTCAGGCGCTGGCTGTGGCACGAGTGCTCATAAACCGAGCGCATAGTTTCATACCCGTGTGTGTACACGTATTTACACACGTTTTGTTGCGATCAAGCGTAACAAGCCCATTTGCTTCAGTGATGCCACTTAATCTGACATTGCGAAAGTAGTAAAGTCTCAACAGGCCCATTTCTTGGTGAGAGAGCTAGTTCACTGATTGATAAAATGGTCATGACGCAAAAACCACGGGGGTGAAATGGGAACGATAACTGACCAACACGGGGGCCACGCGTTTGTCATTTCGTGTCTTCACATCGTTCCAAGTGAAAATCTCTTTCATCGAGTGCTTCCCACGTGTTTTTAGAGGCAGTTTCATTCAATATTATTAATATTATCGCGCGTGAAGTGCCATAAAAATGTTGTTGCAACTTGGTGCACGCAAAGTATTCATGAAGGGACACGTTGTAACATGAGATACACTGAAAATTCGACGAGCGCCTTTCTAAAACGGCATGCCACTTAGACGACATGCTGGGGGAAACGCACGCCATTGTTGGAGGCTAAGCCGTGCTCTAAAGAGGGGAGAATTACGGTTTTTTCATCTGCTTCCACATGAACCCCTCCCCCCCCCCCCTCTTTAAGGCTTATTGTCGCAAAACTCTCGTGGCAAGGCAGGGAGAGTAGCCGTCCCGACGGAGGGATGATAGTTGTTGCGAGAGCAGGTTTTTTAACTACGGCTGGCAGGATACTCCGGCCAGCAGAATTCTTCAAGAAGTGTCGGTGTGTAGACATGCGCGGCGGAAAGGCGAAATCGCGAGATGGATACGCGGCAGGATCTCGGCAGTGTTTTCGGCATGAGCAACCAGTAGCACCGTGCTTCCACACTGGAATCACTCGCCTCATATAGACACGTGTTGACTGCTCTTACGTCTTTACAAGATTTTTGTTATCTATTCTATTGGCGCGTCTAGGATTGACCATCCCTTTTTGTGTAACCTGTTGCTGTGGTGCGCTTGCTTTTCTAAGTGCGAAGCATCTCTTATCGACCTTCTGCGACTTTAAGCGTATCTATCTATCTATCTATCTATCTATCTATCTATCTATCTATCTATCTATCTATCTATCTATCTATCTATCTATCTATCTATCTATCTATCTATCTATCCGCCTGCGACTTTGTGCTCTCCTAGCCATTCCATTATTGAGATGTGTACCAAAAACGCTATGACATAACATGACTGTATGACGAACATAAATGACAGATCATATCATGATAGTCGTGACACGCATGTCATGAGCGCCATTATTTACATGCCACAGCCTTGGGGCTACTGTGGCCGTTTCGTTATTCGATACCTACCAAAATTCATATGGCCTGACAATAGTGCCTAAAAAACATACATGACAGGTCCCATCATGCAAATCATGACGCGCATGTCATGTACAGCATTATTTACACGACATGGTGTCGGGGCGCTCGCGGTCGTTTATATTAGATGGATATATATGAAAATTGGTGCGACGAGACATTTCTGTATGGCGAACGTAAATGACCGGTGACAACATGAAACTCATGACATGCAAGTCATGTACATCATTATTGTCACGTGGTCGTGACGTTAACGAAGACAGCAGTCGGCGTTTGCAGGATGAAACTGTTTATTTGGCCGAACTTGTGGCCGGAAAATGAGAACTAGAACTACAGCAATACACGCTGTACAATGATAGCGGCGAACAGGGCGTCGTCCGTCGATCAACTGACAAGCGGTCACGTGCGTCGGCTTTTATACAGGCGCTATCGAACTTTCCAGCAATATCGCTGATGGCGGCGTTATCTCTAGACAAAGCTGGAACATTCGCGTGCGGGGCGCAATCTTAACAAACCGATCTACTACAATCGCGACGCTTCTAGAACACTACTTCGCGGACAGCGTCGAGCGTTGATAACCGTCCCTGCCGGTCAAACCCGAATACATCAAAACAAGACAAGAAGTGGGCGTGGCATTGCCCCCCTCTGAAAAGCATCTTGTGAAAGAACATAGAAGAGAGAGAAAAAAAACAAGTGTTTCACAAATAAATTACAATAACAAAGGAAAAAAAAATAGAGTCCCCAGGCTCGCTAACGCGCAAAAAACGGCTTAAGGCGCACGACATGGACGACTTCAGGTCGCGCACGGCGCCGCTGAGAGTTCGTAATGCCGTCAGGGACAACCTCATAGTCGAGTGCGCCGAGGCGTCGAAGTACCCTGTACGGTCCGAAGTATCGTCGAAGAAGCTTCTCACTAAGTCCTCGTCGGCGTATTGGCGTCCATACCCATACACGGTCACCGGGTTGGTATTCCATGTGGCGTCGGCGAAGGTTGTAGCGGCGGCTGTCAGTCGTCTGCTGGTTCTTGATCCGTAAGCGGGCGAGCTGTCGTGCTTCTTCGGCGCGCTGTAGGTAGGTGGTCACGTCGATGTTTTCCTCGTCGGTCACGTTTGGTAGCATGGCGTCGAGCGTCGTTGCCGGGCTCCGTCCGTAGACCAACTTGTATGGCGTCATCTGCGTCGTTTCCTGTACGGCCGTGTTGTACGCGAAGGTCACGTACGGAAGGATGGCGTCCCACGTCTTGTGTTCGACGTCGACGTACATGGCCAGCATGTCGGCGATGGTCTTATTTAGACGCTCGGTGAGGCCGTTGGTCTGTGGGTGGTACGCGGTGGTGCGGCGGTGGCTTGTGTGGCTGTATTCCAAGATCGCCTGAGTCAGGTCAGCCGTGAACGCCGTACCTCTGTCGGTGATGAGAACCTCTGGGGCGCCGTGTCGAAAGACGATGTTCTCAACGAAGAACTTGGCTACCTCAGCGGCACTAGCTTTGGGCAGGGCTTTTGTTTCGGCGTAGCGGGTGAGGTAGTCGGTAGCCACGACGATCCATTTATTTCCGCAAGTCGACGTTGGGAACGGCCCCAGGAGGTCCATCCCGATCTGCTGGAATGGTCGCCGAGGAGGCTCGATCGGCTGAAGGAAGCCTGCTGGTCTTGTGGGCGGTGTCTTCCGTCGCTGACAGTCTCGGCACGTCCTTACGTAGCGAGTGACGTCGGCGGCAAGGCGCGGCCAGTAGTACTTTTCTTGTACTCGTGCGAGCGTTCGGGAAAGTCCGAGGTGTCCAGCCGTTGGGTCGTCGTGCAGGGCATGCAAAATTTCTGGTCGCAGTCCCGAAGGTACAACGATAAGGTAGCTGGCTCGGGCCGGAGTGAAGTTCTTCTTTACGAGGACGTTGTTTTTCATGGAAAATGATGCCAATCCTCGCCTGAATACTTTTGGGACAACGATGGTCCTGCCCTCCAGGTATTCCACTAGACCCTTCAGTTCCGGGTCGGCTCGCTGTCGTTCGGCCAAGTCTTCGGTACTTATGGCTCCCAAGAAGCTGTCATCATCCTGGTCGTCGGGCGTTGGTGGGTCGACGGGGGCACGAGACAAGCAGTCGGCGTCGGAGTGTTTCCTTCCGGACTTGTACACGACAGTAACGTCAAATTCTTGAAGTCTTAGACTCCACCGTGCGAGGCGACCTGAAGGGTCCTTCAAGTTAGCTAGCCAACACAAGGCGTGATGGTCGCTCACAACTTTGAAGGGCCTGCCGTAGAGGTAGGGGCGAAACTTTGACGTAGACCAGATGATGGCGAGGCACTCCTTTTCTGTTGTGGAATAGTTCACCTCTGCTTTAGACAGCGACCGGCTAGCATAACTGATAACCCTTTCCAGTCCGCCCGTCCGCTGCACAAGGACGGCGCCGAGTCCTATGCTGCTTGCATCGGTGTGAATCTCCGTATCGGCGTATTCGTCGAAATGCGCAAGTATCGGAGGTGTCTGCAGGCGTCGTTTCAGTTCATGAAATGCGTCGACTTGCGCTGTTTGCCACCTGAATTCGACGTCGGTCTTCGTGAGCTGCGTTAGTGGCTCGGCGATACGTGAAAAGTCTTTGACAAAGCGTCTGTAATAGGCGCACAAGCCGAGAAATCGGCGCACGGCCTTCTTGTCGGTGGGTGGCGGGAAAGCGGCGATGGCAGCTGTTTTCTGCGGGTCTGGGAGCACTCCAGTCTTGCTGATCACGTGACCCAAAAACAAGAGCTCCTCGTACGCGAAGCGGCACTTTTCTGGCTTCAGGGTGAGCCCGGAGTTCTTGATTGCTTGAAGTACGGATTGAAGTCGCTGGAGGTGTTCGTCGAAGTTCGAGGAATACCCAATGACGTCGTCCAAGTAAACAAGGCAAGTCTGCCACTTCAAGCCAGCTAATACAGTATCCATGACTCGTTGGAAAGTCGCAGGTGCCGAGCAAAGACCGAAAGGCATGACCTTGAACTCGAACAGGCCGTCCGGTGTTATAAAGGCGGTCTTTTCTCGGTCTCTCTCGTCGACTTCAATTTGCCAGTAGCCGGTCTTGAGGTCCATCGACGAAAAGTAATTCGTGTTGTGGAGTCGATCCAGGGTGTCGTCTATCCGTGGGAGAGGGTACACGTCCTTCTTTGTGATTTTGTTCAGGCGACGATAATCGACGCAGAAACGTAGGGTCCCATCCTTCTTCTTCACTAACACCACGGGAGACGCCCACGGGCTGTTGGACGGCTGGATGATGTCGTCGTGTAGCATTTCATCAACTTGTTTCTTAACGGCCTCCCGTTCCCGCGTCCAAACCCGGTAGGGACTCTGACGGAGTGGTCGAGCATTTTCTTCTGTTATGATGCGGTGCTTAGCAAGGGGCGTTTGTCGGACCCGCGATGAGGACGAGAAACAGTCCCTGTATTCCTGCAGAAGGCGTCGAAGCTGTTGCTGTTGGCGAGCGGGAAGACTTGGGTTTACGTCGAAGGGTGGCTCAGGGATCGTCGTCGTAGCTTCGTCAGAATCCGAAAATGCAAACGCATCGCTGACGGCCGAGATTTCTTCGGTGTATGCAATCGTCGTGCCCCTGCTCAGGTGTCTGTATTCCTGGCTGAAGTTCGTTAGCATCACGGTTCCTTTTCCTTCATGCAACCGAGCAATGCCCCTTGCGACGCAAATGTCACGATCTAGCAGCAAACGCTGATCGCTCTCGATGACACCTTCGATGTCTTCAGCTTTTTCGGTGCCGACGGAAATAATGACGCTGGAACGCGGCGGAATGGTCACCTGCTCTTCTATCACATTCAATGCATGGTTCCCTGGCGTCACGCGGGGTGGGAGCGCTTTATCTGAGGTTAGTGTTATCGACTCGGACCTCAGGTCGATGACGGCGCCGTGTTCACTTAGGAAGTCCATTCCAAGTATTGCATGCCTGGAGCAGTTTTGTAGGATTACAAAGCTCGCAGGATAAGTCCGGTTATTGATGGTGACTCTCGCCGTGCAGACACCAATCGGCGTTATCAGATGGCCTCCAGCGGTGCGGATTTCGGGGCCTTCCCAAGCGGTCTTAACCTTCTTCAGCTTCGCGGCGAATGGTCCACTGATGACAGAATAGTCGGCTCCGGTGTCGACGAGAGCTGTGACGTTGTGGCAGTCGATAAGGACGTCGAGGTCGCTAGTTCGTCGTCTTGCATTGCAGTTAGGTCGTGGCGTCGGGTCACGGCTACGTCGGTTTGTTCCTCTGCCTCCCCGTTGCGTTGTCAGGTCCACTTCGGTCCGCGAGGCTTCGTCGTCAGGGCTCTGTCTGGTTCGCGTCGGGTCTTCAAGGTTTCGTCGTGGCGTCGTCGTCGGCGGCGGAGGATCTTCGATGTTTCGTCGTACAGCAACCGCACCTCCATCGGTTGCTGCCCTTAGTTTTCCGGATACGGGCTAGGCGACCGGCCCCGGAACGGGCCAGTGTACTGGCGGCGTTGGGGAGAGGCGTTGCGGCCTGGCGACGGCGATCGGGAAGGTCCTCGGGGGGTCCAATGCGCTCCTGCCAGATAGTCGGCGATGTCACGTGGTCGTTCACCCTGCTGTGGACGCGGCGCGTCGATGGCGAACCCACGCAGTCCCATCCGTCGATACTGGCAGCGGCGGTAGGTGTGGCCAGCTTCTCCGCAGTGGTAGCAGAGTGGACGATGGTCGGGGGCGCGCCAAACGTCGGTCTTCCTCGGCGTGTATCGCTGGCCGGTTGGCGGGCGGTATGGCGTCGGTGGTGGCGGCGGTGGTGCCTGGCGGCGGAACTGCTGGGGCGGCGCGGCGTCATGACGCGGGCGAGGAGGGGGGGCGTTGTGTCGGGCTGCAGCAGCATAACTCATTGCTTGAAGCTGCGGCGGTGCCGGCTGAGGAACACCCAGTGACTCTTTGATTTCCTCGCGGACAATGTCTGCGATGGAATCCACTTGAGGCTGCGGCGAAGGTAACAGCTTGCGCAGCTCCTCCCGCACGATCGCTCGGATGGTTTCGCGCAAGTCGTCGGTGGCTAGTTAGTGTACTTCGGAATAGGTTGCAGACAGCGGAGAGCGGTTGTACTGTTTCGTCCGCATGTCCAATGTCTTTTGAATAGTCGTAGCCTCGGTGAGGAATTCGGCGACCGTCGTGGGCGGGTTGCGGACAAGTCCCGCGAAAAGTTCTTGTTTGACACCCCGCATGAGCAGGCGAACTTTTTTGTCTTCCGCCATCGCAGCGTCGGCCTGACGGAAAAGTCGAGTCATCTCTTCCGTGAAGATGGTGACGTTTTCGTTTGGCAGCTGCACCCGGGTCTCCAGCAAAGAAGCGGCTCTTTCCCTGCGGACGACGCTTGTGAACGTGTGCAGGAATGCGCTGCGGAAAAGATCCCAGGTCTGCATCGAGGACTCCCGATTCTCAAACCAGGTTCTGGCCGCGTCTTCGAGGTAAAAGTACACGTGACGCAGCTTGTCTTCATTGGTCCAGTTGTTAAAGGCGGCGACACGGTCGTATGTTTCAAGCCAGGTCTCCGGGTCTTCAAACGACGACCTGCGGAAGGTTGGCGGCTCCTTGGGATGCCGAAGAAGGATCGGCGCAGGCTGCACGGGGTCGGTCATCGTCGCTGCGGTGGGTGTTGGGACCTGGGGCTGCCTGGTTTTTTCGGGAAGGAGCCCGTGCTCTGGCTGCAGTCCCTTCTGCCTGCGGCTTGTTCGACGATCCGGGTTCTCCTTGCCGTCGTCCTCGTCGCGGCTTGGGCTTGGGTCAGCGCTTCGCGGGGGCGTCCGGATCATGGAAGAAGCAGCACCTCCACCAGATGTCACGTGGTCGTGACGTTAACGAAGACAGCAGTCGGCGTTTGCAGGATGAAACTGTTTATTTGGCCGAACTTGTGGCCGGAAAATGAGAACTAGAACTACAGCAATACACGCTGTACAATGGTAGCGGTGAACAGGGCGTCGTCCGTCGATCAACTGACAAGCGGTCACGCGCGTCGGCTTTTATACAGGCGCTATCGAACTTTCCGGCAATATCGCTGGTGGCGGCGTTATCTCTAGACAAGGCTGGAACATTCGCGTGCGGGGCGCAATCTTAACAAACCGATCTACTACAATCGCGACGCTTCTAGAACACTACTTCGCGGACAGCGTCGAGCGTTGATAACCGTCCCTGCCGGTCAAACCCGAATACATCAAAACAAGACAAGAAGTGGGCGTGGCATTATTTACATGACACGCTCATGGTGCGCTCACGGCAGGCTTCCTAGCTTGATATACACCAAAATTCTTACGGCGTGACATGGCTGTATGACGGACATAGCTGACAGCTGACAACATGAAAATCACGACATGCATGTCATGTAGAGCACCATTTACATGCCACGCCCATGATGGACTCTTGGCCGGTTCGCAACTTTGATAATGCCGCATGGCTTCCTGTGTGGGAACCACGCGTGGAAGAGAAAGAAGTTCCGACTGAAACACTTCTTGACCTAACCAGCCCAACGCGCAGAACAACGCAACGTTGTCGCCATAAGTGCGAGAAGATTGGTGGAGGTGCTGGGTACGACGACTCACGACTCACCCCATGGACAAGACCACCCAGTAGCCGGAACACAAGCCCTGTGCCCGTGAACACTCCAGTTCACAGACCAAGCCGCCGCCAACGAGGCTTACCACCGGCGACACCGGAACAGGCTACTGACACAGTGACAATGACTTCGCCTCAAGCCGCCATGGAAGTTCCTACGTCTTCTAGGCCGATCTACTGCACCATTCAGAACCCGCTGATCCCTAGTCCCTTTCACGGAGAGCTGTTTGAAGAGTGGATGACTGGCTGAGTGAGTTTGAACGTGTCGCAGTGATCCATTACTGGGATGACGCCACAAAGCTCCGCAACATCTATTCCTGCTTAAAGGACGGCGCAAGAACATGGTTCTTGAACAGAGCTGATGTCTTGACATCCTGGCACGAGTTCCAGCATCGCCTCTTGGAGACCGACAGGAGTCCCGACCACCGCGAACGTGCTGAGCGTGCACTGCAAGCACGCATTAAGATGCCGAACGAGACCGTCACGATGTACGTGGAGGACATGACACGGCTTTTCAAGCAAGCGGATTCTGCAATGCCAGAAGAAAAAAAGCTGCGCTACCTTGTGCGAGGTGTGACGGAGCAGCGTTTTACTGGTCTGGTGCGGAGTCCTCCAAAGAGTGTAGCTGAGTTTCTGACTGAAGCCACAACAATGGATAAAGTACTTCACCAGCGGTCTGCCCTATTCGACCGGCAAGTGAATACCGCATCATCTCCTTTACCTGGCGTGAAGTGGCAAATGTGCCTTGTATACCTCGACCATGTGGTCATCTTTTCTGAGAGCTTCGAAGAACATCTGAAGCGCCTATGAACGGTTTAGGAAGCCATTCGTTCTGCTGAACTCACGCTGAAACCCCAGAAGTGCCATTTCGGCTATGGAGAGCTGAAATTGCTGGGACATGTCGTGAGTGCGGATGGAGTTCGGCCCGATCCAGACAAAACTGCAGCTGCCGCTGCCTTCCCTGTTCCGTCAGACAAAAGAGCAATGCGACGTTTCCTCGGCTTGTGTGCTTATTATCGTCGATTCGTTGCCAAGGCGTAAGTGCGGGCTAGTTGGTATTCCGTTTCAAATTGCGGTTACAGCGCAGGGGAAGACACGAGACAGGGACCGACGAAGACGAGCGCTGTCTTCAGCACTCGTCTTCGTCGGTCCCTGTCTCGTGTCTTCTCCTGCGCTGTAACCGCAATTCATTGCCAACTTCTCGAAGATAGCCGAACCGCTCACGCGACACACCCGAGATGATGTACCGTTTGTCTGGACTACAGAACAAGAGGCAGCTTTCGCAGAGTTACGGCAGCGAATGCGAACATCACCTGTTCTAGATCACTTTGACGAGGACGCTGCTACTGACGTACGCAAAGATGCCAGCAACGTCGGACTTGGTGCTGTCCTTGTACAACGACGCGGCGGCGTTGAGCATGTCATCGCTTACGCCAGTGGTACACTCTCCCGAGCCGAGTTACACTACTCTACTTCAGAAAAGGAATGCCTCGCAGTCGTATGGGCGACGGCAAAGTTCTGACTTTGCCTCTACGGCCGTCCCTTCAAAGTGGTGACCGATCATCACTCGCTGTGCGAGCTGGCCAATCTCAGAGATCCGTCTGGCCGTGTCGCTCGATGGAGCTTGCGCTTGCAGGAGTTGGACATCACGATTGTGTACAGGTCTGGGCGCAAACACGAAGATGCCGACGCGCTTTCTCGAGCACCTGTGGGGCATCTTGATATGGACTTAGAGGAGGCCGATGCTTTTCTCGGAGCAGTCAGTGATTCTGACTTCATGTCAAGACAGCGAGCAGATCAAGAATTGCGCCCTGTTATCAATTCCCACGTTCCTCGACACATCGCTCGCGAGAAGATGCATCGTTTACAAGAAAAAAGCACGAGGTAGCAACAAAGCTGTTCTCCTCGTGTCCCAGCCGACATGCGTGATGACGTCCTCCTTGCGTGCCACGATAAGCCCACGTCAAGACACTTAGGCTACTCACGGACTCTTGCCAGAATGCGCCAGCAGTACTACTGGCTACGACTATCGGCTAGCGTATACCGCTACGTGGAAGGCTGCCGCGAGTTCCAGCGTAGCAAGACGCCACCTGTGAAACCCGCAGGTCTTCTCCACCCGATCGCACCACCGCGGACATCATTCGACCTTGTGGGAATGGACCTTCTAGGAACCTTCCCTTTGTCGTCCACCCGAAAAAAAATGGATTATAGTGGCAACCGATTACTTGACCCGTTATGCTGAGACAAAGGCGTTACCCCGCGAAGAACTTGGCACCTGAAGTCGCCAAGTTCTTCGTGCACCACATCGCCCTACGGCATGGTGCGCCGTCATGTGTCATTACGGACAGAGGGACGTCATTTACGGCACAAATAATGGAAGTCATTTTCAAACTGAGCTGGAAACGTCACCGAAAAACAACAGCTTACCATCCACAAACAAATGGACTGACGGAAAGGCTTAACATTACCACAGCAGACATGCTGTCAATGTATGTACGTGGACGTACACCACAAAACCTGGGACGAGATTCTGCCATACATCACGTTTGCGTACAGCACGGCAACGCAGGAAACAACACGATTTTCACCTTTCCGCCTTGTTTACGGACGAACGTGCAAACCATGCTCGATGCTATGTTTGCCTGCGAGAATAGCAATGAACTTTCTCCAGACGCCGAGCAATCAACACTGTACGCCGAAGAAGCTCGTCAAGTGGCTCGCGTGAACATCAGTCACCAACAAGATGCAGATGCGCGAAGTTACAACCTTCACCGTCGATATGTCGCCTACCACCCTGGCGACCTAGTGTAGGTGTGGACACCTATCCAACGACCATGCTTGCGTGAATAACTTCTGAGCTGTTATTTCGGACCGTACAATGTTCTCCAACTTGTCAGTGACCTTACCTACCAAGCATTTCCGGACGGCGCACTGTCTTCACGTCGACAACTTCGGCCCGAAACCGTGCACGTCGTACGACTCAAGCCGTACTGCACACAGTAGCCCTTGTGCTTTTGTGCTACTTTTGCTTCCATGTGACAGTGATTTATTTTTAAAAGCTTTTTGTTCTCTTGTGTTTTTTTTTATTTTTCCTTTCCTGTTTGCGCATGGCGCAAGTGTCAGTGCGTCACCCTTATTTTCTCTGCGGTTGCTGGTATTCACTCTGTGGTTCTCTGCGGCTGCAAGTGTTGCAGTTATTTTTTTTTTCCTTTACAAGCATCGAGTCGGTGCTTTTCAAAGGGGGACTAATGCCGCATGGTTTCGTGTGTGGGAACCACGCGTGGAAGAGAAAAGTTCGGACTGAGCCGCTTCTTGGCCTAACCAGCCCAACGCGCACAACAAAGCAAGGTTGTCGTCATAAGTGTGAAAATATACACCGAAATTAGTATTGTGCGATGCGACTATATGAAGCACATATGCCAAGTGGTAACAAGAAAATCATGACATGCATATCATGCAGGGCATGATTTACATTTCAAGCTCACGGTGCGCTCATGTCCTTTTCGCTAGCTTGATATGCGCCAAAACTGGTATTGCGCGTCGTTACTGTAAGATGAACATAAATGACAGGTGATATAAAAATCGTGATATGCATGTCCTGTATGGCATGACTTACATGCCACGCTCGTGGTGGGCTCTCGGCCGTTTCGCTGGCTGTACATACACCAAAACTGGTATTACGCGACGTGACTGTATGACGAACATATATGACAGGCTCTAACAAGCAATTCATGACATGCATATCGGCATGATTTACATGACACTGTGTTGGTGCGCTTCCGGGCGGTTTGCTAAAGGGCCAGTAAACAGGCTCCGACTTTTTTTTTACACCCCCCCAAACAAGGTTGCCAATTCGTACAGTAGACAGCGGCGACCACATTTTAACACGAAAGTTTTTTATGCCGGGGTCCACCAAGACTTCAGTGACGTGGTTCCGTCACAGAAATGACATCGAAAAAATTTACACGATCAGATGGCAAAGAAAAAAAGTTCCGTAAACGGGCACTGAACCCACGACCACTCGGTCCGCAATAAGAGATGCCGGGCACGCTATCCACTGCGCCACGGTCACAAACTCTGGAGGCTTCACAAACACGCCTTACATATCTACCACTCTTCCGGTCAATGCGGTAGTGTTGCCCTCTGGGAGCGGTAAAGTAATTCGACATTACTGTGGCCTCCGCGATTAATACCTGCCATGCGTTACACGTCCGTCCCATTCGGCGCGTTTTCAATAGATGTTCAATTTTGTCAATGCCTTAACACACCGCGAGGTGCGATCTTAGCCCAAGCGTCGTAAAAGCGTCGGCCTCGCTCATACTCATAGCGTCACGCTAATCCAAACCAAAAATAGCTCTGGGACGCGCCTGCCTCACCTGGCTGTTACACCGCGTTCCCCGCTCACGCGCTCACGCGCTCACGCGCTCTCCCAGCGCCTTCTAGAATATTTCTATGTGGCGTTGGCTCGCCCCGAGAAAGATCGCGGCTGGGGGGCGGTACGACGCGCTTTGCGTTTCCCTCTAGCCTGGCCGTGGTGTTCAGCCACATTTTAACATGCCGCGGGATGGCGACCAAGTTCTGCGTCCAATATGCGACGTTCTTCTGGCTATCACAACTCGTTCTATGATTACGCTTTCACCGTTAACTACGACAGCTACCACAAGATCTTGTGTAATCATTTAGCATGGACGTTAGTCGTGGGGATGTAGATGTACCACCAATCATCAAAGTGGGTGCATCCACGGTAAACGGTGCCATATCTGCGAGACATCATTATACATTGTAGAAACTCTCTTATATCAATGTACAGTAAATATTCAGTTCTTTCTGTAACGGCATGGTTTACTTTCGTGTTATTCCGATTCCTTTGACGGAGGGATCAACTGTCTTTGTTTTCGAATATTACAGCGCTGCCGCGCAGACCCTTGATTTCGAAAAACAATTCCCGCGCCTCTTACCTTCACCTGACCAACCCCCCTCGAACGCGCAGTGACGGAAGCTTGCCCATGGGCAACTTGACGTACCACTGAGCTCCTCGATTGGTCTAAACCAGGTCTCAAGTTAAAGTCAGTTCATGTTCCCACCCGCCGCTAAGCAATTTCGCCTTGTTTCTTGGCGCTGCGGGGATGCGGTTACGGCCACGCACTTGTCGCGCGTATATTCCTCGCACTGCGAAGCATCTGCACGCACTTGGCCTTCGGCATGAGCAACACGTGCAGAATGCGTTGTTCAGGTGTCGGCTGCAAATCGAGCGGAGAGAAGGGGAATCTCCGGTAGCTCGGACGGGTCGCGCTTGTTAGATGCGAAGTATCTTAAGGCGGAGCTCAATCCGGTGGTGGTGGTGTGCGGCGTAACCACCCTACTGCGCATGCGCGTACCGTCCCCACACACCTCCTCTCCACTCCCCATCACCATTCCCCCTGTCCTCCACCCTCTCCCCTACCTTTCTCCACTCCCCCTCCCCCTTTCCACTCTTCCTCTGAAACGCGGGCTAGACATGCCGAATTTCCCTCCTGCGCAACGCCGCGATGAGCTCGAGCGCATGCGCGTCCCCTCCCCTTCTCTCTCCTTTCCTACGCTGCCCCCCTCTCGCCCGCCTGTCGACCGCGTTCCCTGCTCGCCCTGTGAGAATTAACGGCCAGGCTAGATGGAAGATACGACGAGCGTAGCGGAGAAGCCACTAGGTGGCGGCGTGGCTTGCGGACGTGTCTGCTTCAGCTCCGCCAACCGACGTTGATCTACTAGGTCCAATGTGTGCGTTCCCTCCAAATTTCTACTGGAAAACTCCGGGAAGTTACAAGGAGCAGCTGGATACCGCATTTATCACGGTAGGTCCACTGAAACCTCTTTTGTGGGTCCTTTCTCCGACACCGAGGGTTAAGCCTGTTTAGGCTTAGCACGACACCGGCTCCGCCAAAGGGCGGAAAGGCGGGTAGGTGCGGCCGCTCGTTCGGCCGACTCCAAGACGGCCATGCCTCACGAGGCAATGGTAGAAGGTGAGCAAATCTCCAAAGAAGAAGCCGAGTCCAACGGCTGGATTACCGCTCACAGAAAACGGAACGCGGATAAAACCCGCCTCGAGAACGAGACGCGCACGGCAGGGCACAGTGGCGCCCGCGTTGGCGCCAGAAACGCCGGCCAGCTGAGAAAGGTTGCCGCAGCCTCCAGGCTACCGCGCCTGCCCAAATCACACTTTCGAGTGGTCGTCCGCCCGGGGGGAGGGTTGGACGTGCGCAAATGCAGTCAGCTTAAAGTCACGCAAGCCATTTTAATGGCTGCCAGGCTGCCCCCCGCGGCAGCCGAGGAGGATATCGTGTGTGCGAATGCCATGCAGAACATCTTCGTTATAAGCACACCCTCCGAATGGAACGCCAATGCATACTCCACAGTGCAGGAGATAATCTTGGCGGATAAAAGGCACCCTATCACGGCTTACATTACACCTCCGGGAAATACCTGTAGAGGTGTGGTCAGAGGCATCGATGCCGATCTGCCTGAAGCTGCGTTGCAAAGTCTTTTTGTCACACCGAAAAACCCGATGGTGCTCGGAGTCAGGCGCATAAAAGAGTCGACCACCGTGATTGTACTGTTCAACGGCATGAAAGTGCCAAACTATGTCCGCTGCGGCCCCAACATGGTACGCTGCACGCTGTACAAGAGGCAAATAGACACTTGCCGCAACTGCGGCCGAGTCGGCCACAGGCAAGACGTGTGCCCCAGACCGACCGAAAAAGTTTGTGACCTGTGCGGAACTTTGATTACCACAAACGGACATGAATGCGTGCAACCGAAGTGCGCGCTCTGCGGAGACGCTCACCTCACCGGCGACCGAACCTGCAGAAACAGGTATCAAGTCCCCTACGTCGTAAGACGACGCCGTAGAAGACGGAAAAGCGGCAAGAAGAAGAACGCAACGAGCAACGCAGCCAACGCTGGAGGTCTGGGAATCCCCGCTTCCACCGAAACGCCAACTGCGGAGGCTTCCAGGAACGCCACCCCGGAACGCTCTAGATAGAGATCCAAGAGCAGATCCCGGGTTCGGATCAACTCGCAGCCTACCTGGGCGGACAAGGCAGCCAAAACAGGTGAGACCCGTACCCCACGCAACAACAGCCACTGCCACAGCAAACGCTAGACAAAATACAATCACTGGAGCGTGAAAACGCGTCTCTTCGAAAAGAATTATCTGAAATTAAATCACTACTGCAAGAAATGCAGCAGAGAGAACGCGCGTCTGGTGGCCAAGCTACCGCCGCCGCTGCGTCTCTTAACAGAGGCGCTAAACGCAGGGCGGGCCCCGAACCCATGGACGACGAGACGCTTCACGTGTCAGACATCTCAGAACTGCTTGACAAGCTAAGAACGGACATAATTTCCGAAATTAGCCCCATCAAGCTCCAACTGGCTGAGCACACCACGAGGCTCCAAATTTTAGAATCCGACAGGCAGCGCGCGCTGCTTGGTACGCCCCCACCGCGTCAGTAAAATGGCCAACGCACGTAATCTAGTCCTCTGGCAATGGAACTGTGTCAGCTTCCGCAAAAGGAAGGCAGTCTTACAACAACTACTTAGCTCTGCTATCGAAAAGCCGTCAGTCATCCTCCTCCAGGAAACGCTTACCGATGTTGTCGCTCTTCGCGATTATCGCACAGAAGCTTACTTTTCGGAGGGTAAAAGGGGAGTAGCGACACTTGTCTCGAAGAATCTTGCCTATTTACGTCATGACGTTAGGCCGGACTTAAAGGTTGAACACATCATGATCGAACTCATCCCAAACGCTCAACTCAAACAATCCGTGTTTATTCTAAACGTGTACAGCTCCCCGGCCAACAGAAGGCAGACGTTTCACGCTCTTTTGCAGAAAGTTTGCAAAATTGCAGGCGATCGTCCACTCATAATAGCAGGTGACTTTAACGCACACCACCAAGATTGGGGCTACATCAAAGATACAACCAAGGGTAAGGCCCTCGCGGCACAGATCGCAGCTTGTGGCCTCACCTTAGTCACAGATCCGAAATACCCCACCAGAATTGGAAACTCGGTCAGCAGGGATACCACGCCAGACCTGATCATGGTTAGAAATGCGGAGGAACCCGTATGGACCAATTTACAGGAAAATCTCAGCAGTGATCACTACATTAGTAGCCTCGCGATAAGAGTCTCATCACCGCCGCTCCGAAAATTTAAATTCACGGACTGGGACCTCTTTAGGAATATCAGAAAGCAAGATGAGACTAAATACAGCTCGTTGGAGGAATTATTCACTCGCCTCAAAGAAGACGTTGCGGCTTCCACAAAGGAAGTGGAGACGGACAGGGAAGTCGAGCGCATGGATAGTAGATTAGCACACCTGCTAGAAGCCAAAAACGCGCTGCAGGCTCAATGGAAAACGCAAAAACTAAACCGACGCTTACGCAAAAGGATCGCTGAACTTAATAGACAAATAGATGAGCATAGCGAAACGCTTGCTCGGCAGCAATGGGACGAAGTATGCAATGCCGTCGATGGGCAAATGAGGAGCGGAGCGAAATGGAACATCCTCAAGCATCTACTTGGGGACAAACAATCCAAAGCCAATCAGCAGCTCACAATCGACAGACTTATCCACGGCATAAAAAACTCTGGCATGACCGAGACACAAATTACAGACGAGCTGGCTTCGAGATATCTTTGTATCGAACCCGGCTCACAAAATGACTACCCCCCTGCGACACAAGAAAACGGGATGGACCCCCTGGGCTCCCCCTTCACGTGCGCGGAGGTGCGAGAGGTACTCCACGAACTGAATGGCAGATCAGCACCGGGTCCCGATGGGATCACTAACAAACTTTTAAAGAATTTGGATGACGCGGACATCGAGGTTCTCACGAATAAAATCAACGAGGTATGGGACACTGGCGAGGTACCACAGGAATGGCGCATCGCCACCGTAATCCTTATCCCGAAGCCGGGGAAACCCTTGGAGCTTGGCTCACTAAGGCCAATTTCACTTACTTCGTGTGTGGGGAAGGTTGCTGAGCACGTCATCCTCAATAGGGTCACTAAATTTGCAGAAGAAAGGAATCTCCTTCCATTTAATCAAATTGGATTCCGGCCATCCATGTCCACACAAGACGTAATGCTCCTTCTAAAACACAAAATCATTGACAAGGCCACCAGAGACACCAGAGCCGTTCTGGCACTCGACCTGGAAAAGGCCTTCGACAAGGTCAAACACTCTCACATACTTGATTCAATTAAAGAAGCAGGTCTAGGAGAACATTTCTACAAGTATGTAAGCTCCTTTCTTAAGGACAGAAAAGCCACCATTCGCCTTGGAGCTATGGGCTCGAGAACAATTGATCTCGGACCCAGAGGCACACCGCAAGGGGCAGTACTCTCCCCGTTCTTATTTAATTTATCCCTGAGAGCTCTCTCCTGCAGTCTGGCCGAGATTGAAGGTCTCGGTCATGCCTTCTATGCCGACGACCTCACACTTTGGTGCGAGGGAGGTAGCGACGGGCAGATCGAAGAGTTATTGCAAACAGCGATCAGAGTCGTTCAGGATTTTCTTAACAGTGCAGGACTCTGCCTATCGGCTAAGAAATCTGAACTGCTACTATGCCGACCCACAGTCGGTGCAAGGAAAGGGGCATTTCCTGATATTTCTATAACCACAGCGAACGGATCCGTTATACCGGTCGTACGCAAAGTTAGAATCCTTGGTATGTTCTTGGAGGAGGATGGCAGTAACGCCTACACCTTAGAGCGCATAGCAACCAAAGCAGATTCTATGACAAAATTAATCACGAGGGTGGCCAACAAACGAGGGGGGCTATCTGAAGAGAACCTTCGCCGACTCTTCCACGCCTTCCTGATAAGCCACATCAATTACATAGCCCTGGCCCACAAGTGGACCAGAAGGGACGAGGCTCGACTGGAATCAATCATTCGCAAAAGCATAAAGAAGGTACTGGGTCTCCCACAAAGCACCAGTACCGAAAGGCTCTTGGAGCTCGGCGTTCACAACACCTTTAGAGAAATAGTAGAGGCGCAACAGGTGGCACAAGTTGTAAGACTGGCTTCCACGGAGGCCGGCAGACAGTTACTAGCATATATTGGTATACGTTCCAGCATCACCAGACAAAGGGAGTGCACACTTCCCGTGAAAATTAGGGAAATGTATTCGGTATCTCAGATACCCAGAAACATGCACCCTCAATACAATTACGGCAGACGCAAAGCGAGGGCCAGGGCCCTTCTCAGCAGAGCGGCAAACATTGAGGACAGCGTCGCCTTCGTTGACGCTGCGCAATACGCAGCTTCAAATCACTTTGTTTCAGCGGCTACGTCGCTGCGGGGGGAGCTGCTGACATCGCTTACAATTAAAAACACGGACGCTGATAAAGCCGAACAGGTGGCGGTGGCCATCGCCATGGCCACAACGAACCGTTCCACCATATTCACAGACTCGCGAACTGCCACCAGAGCGTTCATGAAAGGCTCGGTATGCAAAGAAGCCGCTCGCGTTCTCTCTGCTGCACCTTGGACAGGCAAAAAGCACCTAATCTGGTTCCCCGGTCACGTGGGCAGTGATGCTCATGAAGCCATCCCTAACGCCAACGAACTTGCACACTTCCGGGCGCGAGGTCTCACCCGCCGCGCCGGAAGTGGGCACTCGGAGGCCGAGAGAGGGCAGTGGCAACGGGACCCTCTCCTCACATTTAACGAGGTGTGTAAGCACTACCAACTGGGTCGTCGGAAGTTTCCGCTTCCACACCGAGACCTAAACAGACCACAGGCAATCACCTTGCGAATGCTACAGACGGCGACGTATCCGTCTCCGTTTATACAATCTAAATTCAAAGAAGGCATCAGCCCGGGCTGTCCGCGTTGCGGACATCCCAGGTGCACTCTTCAGCACATGCTGTGGCAGTGCCACGACTTGCGCGGTGGCTCAGGGTCTCCCTCCACGGAGGAAGACTGGCTCCGACTTCTCACTAGCTCCGCCAAGGAAGAGCAGCTCAGGGCTGTCCAGAGAGCCCGCGAAGTCGCCGAGAGTCTCAACCTCCCGGCTCCATCGTGGGTGCGGCCCGCGGACGTTACCCCCTGACGGGGCATTCGTCTTCTCAGGACCAAATAAAGTTCTTTGTCTGTCTGTCTGTCTGAGCGTAGCGTCCCTCTTCGCGTTCCACGACGCGAGGTCGTAGCATGCCCAACGAACGCCAACGGAACGCGATCGTGCAAGTGCTCCGGCTTCGCATCGGCTCATGGTCCCCTTTAGCGGGAGATGGTGTAATTTTTTGGGGTTTCTCCACGCTTTTCTCTGGCGCCCCTTCGTCGTTTTGAAAAGCAGGACCGCATTCCTGCTGCATTGTGAACTGTCCCAAAGTTTTACCAACCGAAGAGCCGAAAACTGCCCGTCAAGCTATGGAGCAGGTGCGACAATGTAAACAATAAAAAACCAGGAGCCGCAGCGAGCGAAAGTGCATTGTGACTGATCGAGCTCGCCGATGTCGTCAATTGCTGACCTCGTGTCACGTCGTCGAAGTGGGCGGAGTCACGACAACGGGCTACGCCTTCCCCTCCCTGTGGCGGAGAAAGGTGGCAAGGCCGCGCGAAAATTTGAAACCAGCTGAAATGGATGTTCTAACCCCTGTAACTTCCATACTAAAGCAGGTACTCGCAAAATTCTTGCGGAAGTATGTTCACATAGCAAAAGTACGCATTTCCTCTTCATTATACTTTTTGGACCTCGGGGTTGTTTGTTTACCCTGTAACTAGATATATACCAAAATTGGTATGGTATGACATGAATGCATGACGAACATGAATGGCAGGTTATGCACCGTATATATATATATATATATATATATATATATATATATATATATATATATATATATATATATATATATATATATATATATATATATATATATATATATATATACGTTTCGTTTCGTGCATGCATGCATGCCTGCATGACAAACATGCGATATATAGTGAACTAGATGCCATGACATGAATGACTTCATTTGCCTCAAAGAGAAACACGGCGATGCATGCAGCTCTTTGTTAGGTGCTTCGCATTAGATCGATTCTTACAGTGCGTAGGATCTGCCGGTCTTTTTTAAATACGAAGCATTTCTTAATGAATTTCGGCGACTCTGAGCGTATCTATCTATCTATCTATCTATCTATCTATCTATCTATCTATCTATCTATCTATCTGTCTGTCTGTCTGTCTGTCTGTCTGTCTGTCTGTCTGTCTAGCCGCCTACGACCTTGTGCTCTCCTGGCCGTTTCGTTCATGGGATGTATACCAAAATTGGTATGGCATAATATGACTGTATGGCGAGCATAACTGACAGGTCAAAGTATGAAGATCATGACATGCTTGTCATCAGCGGCATGATTTACATGCCACGGCGTTGGTGCTCTTGCGTCCGTTTCGTTAACTTGATATCCACCAAAATTCCTATGGCGTGACAAGAGTATCACAAACATACGTGACAGGTCCTACCATGCAAATCAGGACACGCATCTAATGTAGAGCATAATTTACATGACATGGTCTCGGGGCGCTCGCGGCCGCTAGTTAGGTGGATATATACAAAAGTTGGTGCCACGAGACATTTCTGTATGGCGAACGTGAATGACAAGTGGCAACTGACATGCATGTCATGTACGCGATGCCATACATGTCCTGCTAGTGGTGCGCCTGCGGTCCGTTTCACTGTCTTGAATTGTGCCAAATTTGGTATTGCACAACGTGACTGTATGGAGAACATAAATGAGAGGTGGTAACACGACAATCATGACATGCATTTCATGTACATCATGATTTACATGCCATGCTCATGGTGCGCTCGCGGCCGGTTCTCTAGCTTGGTATACCCCAAAATTGGTATTTCGTGACGTGACTATATGACGAACATGAACGACAGGTGGTAGCATAAAAATTATGACATGCCTGTCGTTTCGGGCAGGATTTACATGCGATGCTCATGATCCGCTGGAAGCCGTTTGGCTAGCTTGGAATACAGCGAAATTGGTACTGCGTGATGTGACTGTACGACGAACATTAATAGAAGGTGGTAACAACGATCGTGACATGCATGTCGTGTACGGCATGATTTACAGCGACGCTCATGGTACGCTCGCGGCCATTTGGGGAGCTGTCTGGATGCCTGCAGTAGTTTCTTTATTCATGTTTCCGGCCTGTAAGTTATCACTGACGAAATCGTAAATTTCCGCTTCAGAGATAGCAGAAACTAAGTTAGCGGTCATATCTTGCGAATGCCTAACGTTTGCAAACCAGCGCAGCCTTATACTTTGAGAATTTTATAAACATAACGGGCTCCTTTGTTATTAGTCTACGTGTATACATACTCTTCTAGTCTGGTCGCCACCCTTAATCTCGCTTTTTCGCCAGGCCGCGTAACATTACCTTTGTGCTCTGCATGTCCATATTTAATCCTACTTCGTTGCTTCCTTTGTTTATATCTCGAATAATTTTTGCAATTTGTCAACGTGATTGCTGAAAAGCACGATGTCTTCCATGAAACGAAAGTTGCTGAGATATTCTCCAATAATACTTATACCCATATTTCCCATTCTAGTTGTATACTTACTTATTGTGAACGTGCCATGAATAACTTTGAAGAGAACGTAACTCTTCGCCTGACCCCATTCTCATTCACAATTTACCTGCTTTTCTCGAGCAATACGATGGCTGTGGAATATGTTTACATGTTGGATATGGTGTCTACAGATTATTACGTAATTCCTTTATGGCATATTTTTCGCAAAACTGCTGGTGTGCTGTTGTGTGTACATGCTTGTGATAAAGTGTTTATCACCTTGGAAATGTGCTGCTCCTTCATTACCAAGACGCATGCGTAGTTGGTGCAGCAGGCCTTTCACGCTTTTTAGTTGTGTTGGAGACAATATTGTCGCAAGAGGGAGCGACAATAAACTCGGAGCGAACGGCTGTGTACTCTCGGTCACAGCAGCCACCAAATACATCTTTCTCGACCTTTGCCACTGCCATAGCGTGGCATTACCCTATGCCCATAACAAAGCAGCAAAGATGCATAGTCTCGATGCCACATCTTGAAATAAAAACTGAAGCAGAGCCATAACAGTTAGCGACGAGTTATTCAGCGCAAGGGGAAAATAAAACAAACGAGAAAAAACTGGGGAGAGGCGAAGCATGTAGGGAAGGGTGTTTCAGCTCCACTATGGTGAAACCTGTGGATAGGTGAACCATGCTGTGTGCGCCGGTGTTTGCCACAGCAAAATCGCTGCTAATGGGCAATGAGAGACAGAAGAATAGACACATAGACCCGCAGCCCGCTTTTAGTTAACGTGAACGCTGCGAATTTTTATTGTTCAACTACGCACAAATGAAATCTCCCATCGGCACTGCATTTGAGATCAAGATCCAATGCTTATACTCCATCTCTCAAGCTGGTTGCAGCACTGTGGAAGCTACGGGGCTCCTTAGGCAATAGGAAGAGCGAACAGCTCCCACGATGTATTCACGCGCGCCGCATCGTGTGCACCAGTGTGCACGGTGTCCCCATACCGTCTGCGCTCACACGTTGGGCGCGCAGAGCGAGCGCACAGCAGCAACCAACGCTGTTAGCGTTGGGCAGCACCGGCAGCGCCCGGAAAACACGCGTTGTGTCAGTAAAGCGAGCACATGGTAGCAACAACGCTCTCAGCGTTGGGTACCAGCGGTAGCGCCGAAAACAAAACATGGCAGCGACCGTCGAATCTGGTTCCTTGCGCGTCTAAATTATGAAGTGGGCGTCGTGAGCTCTGTGGCCCATGAGTTCTAAATCGACGCTTGTGTTTGCATTATATTTGCTTCCTGACGCTTCGACAGCAATGTATTCGTGTCTGTCTTGCACTGTTTCCAAGATTAATTCTCACATTTTAGGGGACAAGGCATAGCAGACGTGGCTGAACAAACAGCCAATCTAAGGCCAAAACGTACCTGATACTTTGTTTTCAGCGTGAGATGACCCCAAGCGATAGCCGATTCCACCGTTTATTTATTGCTTCCAGGACAGTGGGCAAGCAGCAAGCGTGAGCTTGGATCGAAGCGGGCTATCGCGTCTGCTTGGGCGCGGCCATGTTTGTTCTTCATCACAATTATCGGCACTTATCTATACAATAATTCAATGCTTATGACGCACATGCGAATTGTCATAAGCATATGACGTATCGCTGTGATGTAGCATAGCACGTGCCAAACAAACGCAGTTTCCATAACCTTCTCCAGCTATAACGCAATTACAAACAGAACTATGTTTTGCTGCGCAAGCATGTGGTTTGTTTTGCACCTCATAGCTTCCACCCTGCTGCAACCAGCTTGTGAGGTGGAGTATATATATACCGGGTGGACGGTGAACAGTTGTGCAGCGCGAGCAATTGTTTTTTTAATCAGAAAACTGGCTGGCAGGCGACGGCGCGTTCTCGTTTCTTGCGAGCTGGTAGTTGAGCGTTCATCGTAGAAAGAGCGTTTCCGCAGGCAACACGCGCCGTTCGCTCTCTCTCGCCACACGGCGAGCGCTGAGGCAGTGGCGCCCTTCCATGCACCTAAGCAAGTGGACCGTGCCGACAGCAGACGACGAAGCATGATGCGGGCCGGCACGTCAAGACCCTAAGGTGCTTCGCGCCTTCAAAGGAAAACGATGGGCCTGAGGGCAAGCTCCGCATCATAAAGTTTGTAAATTGCATTCAGCGCGAATACTAGTTGACACTGGTGACGTGAAATACATCAAATCAACATGGTCTACGTGAGCGACGTGATGTCTGTGCTGGGACAACTTCGTAGTTTACTTCGCCTAAGCGGTACAGAACACGGTGGGGTCCAAAATACCGGCACAATATTTTCTGAACGATGTAGATGTACTAGAGAGATCCATATCTTGCATGCCACACCTCCGTGATGGATTTTGTACCGGCGACGATCCTGACCTTGCCGAAAAAAAATGCACAGCCGCGCAGCCGCGCAAGCTTCTGCGCTTTCTCGCCACGCTGAACGAATACATTTGTATCTGAAGAGGTTGTGGCAGACGGAGTTGATAGGAGCATGACGTCGAGCATCGCGGTGACGTAACAGCCATAGACGAGGCTATAAGGCGGAGACCGGGTGGTTTTCTGAAGAGCAGTGGTGAAGGAAAATGGCGAGGATTTCGTCCCAGTTGTTGTGATTTGTGGCGACATACATCGAAAGCATATTGCAATCGTTTCTTGAGGCGCTTGGTTAAACCAGTGGTCTGCGGGTGGTACGCAGTTGCTGTTCGGTGTGTGGCACCGCTCAGCTGAAAGATATCTGGAAGCAACTGCGCCGTGAATGCTGTACCATGATCTGTGATGAGAACGGCTGGGGCACCATGGCCGAGAACGATGTTTTTGACGAAGTTGGCCACATCGAAAGCAGTAGCTCGCTGAACGGCTTGGGTTTCGCCGTATCTGGTCAAGTAGTCGGTAGCCACGGCAATCCAACGGTTATCAGCTGAATACTTGGGAAACGGCCTGGGCAAATTCATCTCAACCTGTTCAAAAGGTGCGTGAGGGGGTCTTAAAGGCTGATGGAGACCGCCTGGTCTGATGGGTGGAATTATGCGGCGTTGTCAAGCAGTCAAAGTTTTGACGCATTGCTTCACAATTTTGTGCGCTTCCGCCAGTAGTACTTCTGTTTAGTCCTCGCCAAAGTACGTGTGAATCCAAAATGACCGGACGATGGTTCATCGTATCACGTAAAATGTCGTCGCGGAGAGGAGCAGGAACGACTAGGAGGTGAACGGTTTTCGCAAAACATAATTTGCGCTTGTAGACGACGCCGTTGTGTAGACATAAAGGTGACGTCACGCGCAAACTGAAGTGGAGGAAGGGGGGTTGTGGGTGGCATCTTTCAAGGTATTCATTCAGTGGTTGCAGTTCTAAGCCTTCACATTGCTGTTGGACCACATTTAAGAATGCTAGAGTAGAAAGGAAACCACAGTCTTCGTCACTGTCTTCTAGAGCGGTCTCGACGCTGAAAAGGCAGTCGGTGTCAGCGGGTTTCTGGCTAGACCTATATACGATTGTTAAATCGAATTCCTTCAACCGAGGGCTTCATCTCGCGTGAAGACCCGAAGGATCCTTGAAATTTACCGGCCAGCAGAGAGAGTGGTGATTACTGGCGCTTCGGAAGGGGCGTCCGTACAAGTATGACCGAAACTTCGTAATAGCCAAGACGACTGCCAGACATTCGTTTACGGTTGTTGTATGGTTTTTCTCAGCAGAAGAGAGCGTGCGGCTAGCATATTCAAAAACGCGTTTCACACCATCTTGAAATTGTACCAAAACGGCACCGAGACTAAGGTAGCATCAGTATGCGCTTCTGTACCTGCTTCTATGACAGAGGGACCGATGATGGGCGGGTTTTCTAGGCGTTGCTGAAGCTCGTGGAAAGCTTCCGATTGTGCTGAACCCCAAATAAAGGCAACACCGTCCTTGACAATTTGCTGCAATGCTTCGGCGACTTTAGAAATGTTTTGCACAAAACGGAGGTATTTATTCAAATGCCATCTAATCGGCATACATCATGCTTTGTCATTGGTATCGGGAACAGGGAAACTGCCCAGGGTATTCTTGGTCAAGGCAAACACCTCTGCCGCTGGCAATACGGCCCTAGAACTTAAGACGCTCCTATCCAAAGTAACACCTTTCCGGCTTCGCAGATAGGCCGGCGGTGCGAATGACCTAAGAACCGGCTGAAGCCGCTCATTGCGCTGTTAAAAATTCGTGCGAAAAAGCCTACGTCATCTAAGTACACTAAGTACGAGCGCCACTTCAGGTCAGCTAAAACTGCGCCCATCATTCGTTAGAACGTGGCTGGAGTGGAGTGCAATCCAGAAGTGATGGTATTATATTCGTAGAGGCCCTCAGGTGTTATAAATGCCGTTTTTTCTCGGTCCGTAAACTAAACACCTGCTACGCAGATCCATAGAATAGAAGTGGCGGGCATTTCACAGGCAATCAAGGAGTCAACGATAAGGGGAAGGCGATAAACGTCTTTTGTAGCGATGAAGTTCATCTTGCGGTAATCCACACATAATCGGAGAGAACCGTCTTTCTTCTCAATCAGCCCAACAGGTGACGCCCAAGGACTTGTCAATGGTTGAATAAAGTCGTCTTCGAGCATTTGCTTGACTTAATGGTGAATAGCAACCTGTTCTTGCTGTGACACACGGTAAGGGTGTTGACGATGCATTGTACGGCAGCAAATGAGTCATACTTGGTTTGGGTTGCGGTCGTTGCAAATATTTTCCTCGCGGAGCTTGCCATGGGACCGTACTGAGGTGGTAGACCTTGAACGCGGCGGCTGCTTCTGTTTCAGAACCAGTAGGCGTAGGACGTCGGAGTACTCAGCATCTCCACCAGCTCTTTACGAGAGGAAACGACAAACACGCAACATGGAGCGAACAACTGTTTACTTCCGGCCACAGCAGCCATCAACTTATTTCGCGACCACTGCCGCCAAAAGAGCGTGGCAATATTGAATTTCCTCTCCGCATTGCACGGTTCCACCAAAATTCTGGGTCTCAATGACACACCCAACCCACTGCAGCAATCGTCATGACGAAGTATTTTCTGTATACAGCGCCGATGATGACGGGATCAGCGAATGCCGTTGGGCTCCCAATAGGATATTTGAGCACTGCTGGCTTACGATAGTAAGTACGGTAATACCATACTGTGGTGATCGGCGCGCAGGTTTGTATTTTATAACACGGCTATCAGCCTTTCTAATCAAATTGCTACACGCATCGAGCAACTATCGCGAGTGTCGCCATCTGAACTAGCTACGTGCAGGCCACGACGGCACAGCATTACCGTACTTACCCCACGTAAAAGACCACAGCTAAAACATCATGTTGATAGGTGCAAACGGTCAAACTGGGGGAATCCCGACGTCGGCGGAGCCGACATTACGCCAGCATCGCCTAGCTTGCATAGGCCCAATGAAGACTTCACAATATCGACTGGTTAACGGCAGGCCCGTATCGGACCGACGCTGTCTATCCCATATCGGCCCAACGACAGCTAGCCGAGATTGGGCCAATATGAGTGAGAGTAGCGCGAGCGTGATTTGCCGACGTCGGGTCCAATGTTGCTGCTGACATTTGCCGACGTTGGGCCAAGATCATTCAAATGTCGGTGTGCTGCCTGGGTGCTATTCAGTGGCCATCTGAATGTGCGGCTCGTGTACTGCAGTGATCTCTTTCAGCCCTGGACTTCTTATTTTTGTCGCAGAATGTTTTTGCACGTCTTTTACTAATATTTTGGACCTCAGAAGACAAAGAAAAATTGAGCCAATTATGTAAGTATTTATGGATTTACAAACATGGCGTCAAATTAGGTCATCAGGGCTCAATGCTCGTCAAATGAAAAAAAAATGGCTTTCTAGGACGCAGCTGTAATGCGGCTGTTTCTGTACGAGCGCCAAATATATTGGATGTGCCTGTGTGAGCACACGTGTGTAGGTGTATGCGCATTCGTGTGTATGCATTTGTGTTTGTGTGCATACGTGCGAGTGAGTTCACGTTGCTTGTGAACATGTGCGCACACACACATACGATATTTTTATCCCGTGCGGTATTCTCCAGTAGCCACAGAACTTTACAAAGTACCGGGTCACCACACAATGTTATTGACATCTGTTGATGTTTCGTGCAACCTCACTACATTTCCTGCATTTCTCCTATCTCTCAGTCAGGATTTCGGAACGAAATGTGTTTCGTATCCGCTTTAGTTTCGTTCAACCGCAAAACGTTCCGTTCCGTTTCTCTTCCGGAACGAAAAAACAATGTTTCGTAACGGTTCGTAATAGTTTTTATGCAAAAATTGCATTTGCAAAAATAAAAACATTGCATTTGTGATGTGGTTCGTTACACTCCTCTTTAGAAAAGTAGGACAGGGGTAAAACACCTTCTTCAGTGGAGCGGAAGTAAGTGTACAACGAATTCGTACCAACTAGCACGAACCAGTATTCCCTTCAAAATCATAGTATTATTTTCTCAAAAGTCAATTACAATGTTTTAGCGGGCTCAATGCTTTGTGTCAAGGTAGTGAGCACAATCTCAGAAGCAGCACGTTGTTAAGTGCACTCTCTGGTCTGCGAGACCGCTCTTCTGATAAAAAAATATCACCAGGCCTGCGCGGAACACGCAGAACAGTCAGCGAAAGCTGGAAGAGCGACATTTCTAGAGCCCGTTGTAGACTCTTGGGGCAATTAATACAAGTGCACATGCAAAGTACCTACTACAGCATAAATCATCGTAATTTTTCTGAACTAGTGAAGCACCCACCATGCCATTTTTCGTCATTATTCCGAGAATCGTGGTACACGCTACACATCTGTAAGGCATTATGTGCACTTTGTATGGTGGCTGATGACAATGAAGAATCATGGCTGAGCCCTTTGTAACGAGATGCAAGCATTCAACGATCGACTCGTTGCGCAATTCGCATTGTGTGACGCCAGGGTGTTATTTTACTCTTCTGCCACGCTCTATTACACATGTTAACACGATTCCTTGCCCGACATGACGCCTGCATAGATTATTTTTGCAAAAGAGTTACAAGCACTAGCTCGGCACTGTGGTGGAGTACTCGACTGCCGCGCAGAGGGCGCGGGTGAAAATCCCATATGATCCTAGAAATTTGTTTCTCATTCCATTTTTTTATTTAACGCGACAGCGGTTATGGACGCCGGCGGCGGCGGACAACTATGACGCCGAAATTGGCTGTTTATCTCTCATAAGAGCTCTTGCTGTAAGAAATTTCAGCGCCGACAATGCCCTCTCTACGCAGGCCTGCGTGACAGGCGCGCAAAAGTATATTTGCGTTAACATAAACTTCTTTGGTGGCCACTGTTTTCGTTTTTCGCACAATTTCCACATATCTCTGCTTTGGAATTCCTGCCTGAGGTACGCGCTGATGCTGTACCCCGAGATATGCATAAATGATCACGTTGCACGACTTCAGTTGTTGCAGATTGCCAAGTTTTCTCGTGAACCGAAACACGATTTAAAAAATTTCGGTTTCGCTCCAGAACGAAATGATACTTAAGTTTTGGTTACGTTTTCATTCCGCTCAAAAATATTGCTTTTTTTTCGTTCTTGATTTTCGTTCCGTTCCGACACACTGCTCACAGCTCTATGCATGTTTTTTTTTTGTGTGGTGTTTTTGAGGGAATAAACTTTTAACTGCAATTCATTCAGAATAACACCGCTACAAGGAATCACACCAGCAGAGAAGTAAAATGCAGCAGGTTTCCGCAACAAAAATTTTGTGCTAGCCTAGTGGATCAAGGCGCCGCTAAATGGCACCAGCTGTCCGGCATGTCAAGTTTACGGCTCCAGAAAGCCGGCATAACTCTACCGGAAAGAAACTTTCGGACAAACTCAAGCTCTCTATGTACCAAGGCGTATTCATATACGTATGTTTGTGCGTGCTCAACCTATACGCCTGACTATGCCGCTGAGCCGGCGTTACGACAATTGGCATTCAGAGACCACCTAAACCATGCAAACGGGAATAGAAATGGGAATGCACTCTCTCACCGCTCATTGTCAAGGCTTTCATGACTCCGGCCATCACCAGGTAGCCAGACGTTGCGGCAAATATACGACTGCACCATCATAGAATAGAAACAAGGATCAGTTTGCGTATACAGTAATTCTGTAGCAGCCAATTTTACTAAACACCGAAAACTTAGATGCATCTCGGGCTAAATAATAGCCAAAATGCCACTTTTCTGTCCATAAAAAGAAGACCGTTTAGCTGAAGAAGCCTGAGCAAGCGATGTTCACACAGAACATGGTTTTTCTCAAATAATAGGTGTGACAAAACAAAGCAGAACAGTTTAGTTATGTAATGGGCTTCTTTCTTTTTGATTTGCAACATCGCATAAGTCCCAGGCTGAAACAAGCAAGAAGACTAACGTATTCCAAGTATTTAGTTAGGTTACTCAGAATTCATGTATTATCTAATGTGAACGCCCGGCCTAGCTAATCAGTAGCGCCACCTTCGGCAACGTTACGGCAACGCAAGTCGGGCCCAAGCGAGGGCCGGGACGCGCTCACTCTCTTTCGCTACCGCCTCTGGCGCCGAGGATCATGTTTCTCAATGCTCAAATAAACGTACTCTTCTGTTCCTACTCGCCACGTCTGGCTAGCACGTGCACCTCAGCTTTCACACCGAGGCCTCACACTATGTAAGCGTGTAGCTATAGCTACTGAATGATTGGATTGCGCTTATCGCTTGCGCTCAAGCGCATGCACAGACGCCCAGCCGACGCGCCATTCACGTCGCTCCACTCAACGCTCCACCTCGACTCGAAAATGACGATGGGAGCACCGCTCCTAGCTAGAAACGATCATTGCATATGAGCGATAACCGGCAGCAATTCTTCACAATCGCGACATAAATGTTAGTCGGGCGTTGGCGCTGTGATCAACTCGGTGGAGTGAAGGGCTCGTCCAGGCTCGTTTGAGAATACGGGGTCATCAGTCTGGCAGAGGTGCTGTGCTCAACTCGGTCAAGTGAAGGATGGACTTCGCATCGAGGCTTGTTTGAAAATACGGGGTTGATGAGTGAGCAAGCGTCGGCCAAACGAGGCTTCGAGCAAGCGAAGCTGCAACGCTTCTCCACAGCCGATTATGCAGCTTGACTTGGAACAAGAGACGCGAGGACGAAAGAGCTGCAGCTGCGGAGGAGGAGGAGAGGAAGAGACGCAACTTCTACAGCCCTAGTTGTGATCGAGCCATGCGCCTCTTCTCTTGCCAAGGCCGCCCGGATGCGACTAGGATTGCGATTGCGCTTCGGCGGATCATGAATGTTGCGACGCGATAGATGAGCTTGCGAGAAGCAGTGTATCCTTTACTCTAAAAGCAAGCCTAATCTTCATAGCTCGCGGCGCTCGCCCCGACCAAACTGCGTGTAGTCGGGTGTGTGGCGATAGATCAAGTGCCTCGTGATTCTGTAGCCGTTCTGTGTTTTCACTTTCCATACGGAGCTTGGGGCCTGTACCATCACTGCAACAAGCATGTTATGCCGCTTGAGCATCTGTGACTAACACTAGCGAGCACTAGCCAGGCACATATTTTTGTCCCGGACAGCTTCGTTAGCCTTTTAGCCCGCGCGCGGCTAAGCCCTCCGCGTTGCACAAACGCGCGAAACGCTAAACTGTACGTAACAATTGTACAAAATACTGAATGCGCCGCCATTGTGCTAAATCTCTGTACCACAGGAAAGATATCTTCAAAGGTTTTGAAATTTTTCTATGATATCATGTGGGGCACTCACTTCTTTTGGCTGTTGCGAAAGACGGGCGGGGTGAACACGCCCATAGGAACGACTGAAATGCAATCAATAAAATTGACAATCATCAGCATTATTTGAAGAAAAGAAATGCTCCGAATCTAGTTGATACCCAATGCAAATGGGATTCACGAGAATATGTTCAGCTACGTGCTTGCGTCCGCAGTTCGTGAACATACATAGCAGTGAATTTTACATTAGTGTGACACAGTGAACAAACACATGAATAGGTAAATAAACAGCCGCAGCACTTCCAGACATTTTAGGGGCGTAACTCCTCTTAGTCTAACCTTGTCACATGTCAGGCGTAACCGCGGCAGTATCTCCCGAACAGTATAATAGATGGCGCTGTCCCATAGAGATGCATGCAAACTGCAGTTGGCTGACGATATATTAGATGGCGCTGTCCCATAGAGATAGAAAAAAATTTTTAAAAATAAAAAAATACAAAATAATAAACATGAAAATTAAAAAAATAAAAAATAGAAAGAAAAGGAAAGATGAAATAAAAATAAAGAAATTAACGAAAAATTTAAAATCAAAAGATAAAATTAAAAAATAGAAAAATAAAAAAGAAGGAAAAACGGAAAAAGGAAAAATAAAGCGGCCTATCGCTTTGACTACTGTTGGGCGAAACCACTAAACATTTCACGGTGTACACATGATTGCTTTAGATGCTTCGCCCAAGCTCTTGATCATTCACCCGTGGATATGCTTAATTTTTTTTCCTTAATAAGTTCCATTTCAGTTTCGTTAGGTATGCGTCAAACGTTTCTATCCACCTCATATATCGATACATTACCTGCGTTATGTTATTTACGTGCGGAACGTGGTGGTTTAAAAGCAGTTATAAGTTTCCAGTTAGCCAACATTTATGCAACCATTCTATCAATTTCTGTAAAGTACTTTGTGCTGTACCTTTCAGAATACGTAAAGCTATTTGGTCTGTTCCATACAAATAGACACATATCGCGTTTTTCCGAACACGGTAACTGGGCACCTGCATATCAAATGTTTACCATGAAGGACTACAGGGAGTGCGTGGCGGGGCCTGTGTGTTTCAACTCTGAAAAAACTGATTTCATATTGGTTTTCAGAATAAATTTTCGCACACTTCTGTTATTTCTTTATTCACGTCTTGCAGTGCCCGCGCAACAGGTAGTTGGAGCTTCATTCTTTTTTAATTGCGCAATGTTTTTTTTTTAATGTCAGTGGTTGACATGAAAGCGCTGATGTGCAGTTAACACTGTTGCTGTTACAGAAAGCCCAAACGCATGCTTGAGTGTAGACACGAAAATCGGACGGTAACCTGACACGAGACTGACTGCAGCATGAGCTTTGCTGCCGTGAGGTATATTGACAGAGAGCAGACGACTTCAAGCTAGTTTATTAAAATTTTTGAAGTCTACAAACAAAACTTGGTTCTTTCCTGGCTTGTGGCGATACCGGTAAGCGAAAACGCCACTCACCCTCTCCCACCCCCTCTCCACTTTCCCTCTCCCCTTTCACCTCTCCACTTTCCCTCCCGCTCTTTCCTCCCCCTTTCCACTCTTCCTCTGAAACGGGGGCTAGACATGCCGAAATTCTCTCCTGCGCAACGCCGCGATGAGCTCGAGCGCATGCGCGTCCCCTCCGCTTCTCTCTCCTCTCCCACGCTGCCCCCCTCTCGCCCGCCTGTCGACTGCGTTCCCCGCGTTGTGTTGTGCGTGAGGTGTGACGTTGAAGATGCGTACGGCGAATATGATGACTGGGACCACGTGCAGTAGAAAACACTGCAGCGTCTGATGCTAAGGGATAAATAATTACACCCCCAAGAGAACCATGACGGGAGGCGCAGCAGCACTGGGGGCGCGAACCAAGTTTCTGTTACGTCCACTCGGCGTTCCCGCTTGTGTGTGAGGTTTGTATTTAGTGTTTGTGCTATCATTACGTTGTGTTTGTGCGTTGCTTTCCGTTAGGGCCGAGTGAACGAGGGGTGCCGACGTTGACGTTACAACTCATCTGAACGGAAGCGAAGCGAGAATGACGAAAGCCGACCAAGCGCACGCGCTTATATACACATAAAATGGGGGAGGGAGAGGAGAGAGTGGGTTACAGGCTGTATTTGGTTGCGGTGTGGCTGCAGAGCGGAGGAGGAGAGGATAGAAAGGCGACCGAACACCTGCCTAAAGGTGGAGATTGGGAGAGAGAGTAGGCGCATTCATAGTGGAGCGCGGACGCCACCACCGCCACCGGACACAGCCCCGAGCAAAAGCTGCTTCGCATCTAAAAAAACAAGCAGTTGTTTCGTGTGCGAATACAACCGATGAGCGCAGCTCCTTATAAATGCGACGCAAACGACTATGCTCCTGGGGCCGCATTCTCAAACGATCGCAAAAGGCGACAATAGCAAAAGTATCGCCTTTGGTGCGCGCTGAGAGGGTGCCTTCTATTGCTTCCGTCGACGTGACGGTGCCTATGGTGCTCCAGACATGCCTAGAATCAACGAACACACCTTATCACCGTTGGTTGGTGGTGAAGTCTAGCATTTCAGTGACATAGGCGGTAGCTTCTATTATTCAATCCTCGCTGAATGTGCGCAGCATTTTTTACGCTGAAGCTTTCAGCCATCATTACCTTGGGGTGTTTTCAATACTCGTCATTTGCCAGCGCGTGTTTTTTCGTGGTTTGAGCATTCCAGGAACATGAAGCGTGCGCTGCTCGCATGCTTTATCGCGCGCCGGCAACATGTTGAGATCTTGATACGATGTCGCTGCGGTGGCACACTACTGCAGAACTCTCTGAGTACACTGTGTCAGACTCTCAACCAAAATAAATTCGGCACAAATCTGAATTTAAATATTACACTGTGCATTAACGAATTGCACAAAAAATGCTGAAAGCACTTTCAACATGCCTTATATTTCAAGTAGCCACAGCCACGCCTGCCACTACGTAGGAACCAGCATACGGACGAAAACGCCACACTCCGGTTGCTCTGCGACCGTACAGTGTGCTCACTTCTGTATTGTGAGACATTCGTGACACCAACGGCCCGTACAACAATGAAGTCACAGGCAAGTGTTTCTTCAGTTATTGAACGCATCAGAGACTCTGAGAGTCTACGTCATCAAACGCGATACTATCGCCTTTCGCGATCGTTTGAGAATAAGGGCCCTGATCTCGAGGATATGGTCTCACTGCCGGGAGACGCAGCAGTGCGTTTCGGTAAAACGGGTGCCATAAAGTGCAAACGCACGTTCGAAAAGCGCCAGACGACACATCGGTTTGCTGACGCTATTGATTTGGTACTCGGAGTGATGTTTCTGTCATGTTATTACCTAAATATGTTGTCACACACAGGTTTTCTACCTCGTGGCGGGAACTTTTCAGATCTCTTTCCCAAACATTGGTGTCTACACCACTTTAGGCTACATCATTTGTTTAAGCTGTGTCAAGTTGAATTAGTGGTAAATGAACTCGGATTACGTATGGTTACCTTCGGCTAGCTTAAGTAAGTTTTGGTATACTACCCCTACGGGATACAAAAGAGGTAATCTGGTCGGGAGCCTCCTAACACAATATGCAAGAGCGCAATGCCGGGGTGAGGTCAAGCTCTAATTCTCACCTCAACCGTCCGTGGCGCCTATGCTTTCGACATGTCCTACAAAGCGCTTTCTGTGTTTAATAAGAAAATAAGATTAAGTCGGGTTTAACATTAAGCCAAGCATAATCGCTGCAACTGTGGGAACACCTGCAACTTTATTGTTTTCCTTCAGTGCACTGCAGCCAACGGGACGAGCCTTTCATTAGCCTCTCCGCCTTTCCTTGCCCTGCGGTGCCACCGGAAACACCTGAATACGCGAAGGTAACATCAGCTCTGCAACCTTGGATTGTTGGGCGGGTTGATATTGCTTTATCGAATAAAGCGCTAATAACGAGGAATAGTAGACAACAATGTGACAACACGACCGATTACTAACAACTGATGGTTTGTTGAAAAAAAAACATAGGATATAATATCGAAAACTGGGAGACCACGAGTGAAAAACTGGGAGACTACGTCAAATCTCTAGAGCTCTATTCAAAAAGTAGATCAGAAATATGTATCAGAGCTACCAGTAGCATTGCACAGCACAGAAATATATTGTCCCGAAGTTTACCTGAAACTTGCAATAGCTGTCTGAATCTGGGGTGTTTGTTTTTACAACCTGTGGTCCCCGAGCTTCCTACTTTATATCCTGTTGTCTGCATAAACTATCAGTTGTTTGTAAAAGCTCGTGCTGATATTTTCTTGCCGCCTGTTCTCTGTGTTCCCCCGCTTTATTTCACTTCCATATCTGGGACGTCACGCTTTCGTCGTCCGCGTTGCTCTTCATAGGGTTTCCTACAATAATTACTAGAGGGAACTCTTACGCTGCGATCGTTCAGCCACCATGGGAATGATGGGCAGTACATGTGTTTGCCAAATCTTCATTGCCGCTTCGAACGTACTTCTGGCTTTGTCTATTATTGTGTTTCGGATAAAAGAATGGACCGTTGTGAACACCGTGAGCCGATTTGATTTGGTGAGCCTCATAAGGTCAAGGTGGTGAAGTGGAACTGCTGAACGTTTCCTGAGCTTCGTCTTGCGACAAAGCGGCTGAAGGCCACGTGGCGCCAAACGGAGCTTGGAGATATCCATCTACTACCCATCATTCTCATGCTGGCTGAAGCGTCATTTGTTGCAGCTTCCATAGACAATAGTTTCAGTTTTGTCTCTAGTGTATTATTAAGAATATCTATGTTGCTTTTGGCTAAACTGAAGAAAACATATTTCAGCTTTCTTCGCAACCATGTCATGCACGTCATGTCAACGGCGCACAGGGTGGTCACAAAAAAATGTCAACCCAACCCTCTTCCTTCTGTTCAACAAGCGTGAAGACGCGTGACGTCTTTTTTTCTAAAAGTACCAAGTCCACTTTAACTGAAACAGACGCAGTTCTGTGCTACTACTAACAGTACCGTCGGGCCTGCCACAACAATTTTTGCTAATGTGCTTATATCCCCATAATGCCTGTAATTTATCTTGCGGCTAAAATCTATATAGCTCACAATCATCGTCGTTATTCAGAAGTAAAATTTGTAATTGGCTCCTATGCATTAGAACATTTCTTTTGCGCTTGACTTAGCTCGCAAAAAAAGTCTAAATCGCATTGAATGAACGATATAGCAATATTTCGCGACCAAATTAATACTATCCTTCTGCTTTCCTCGGTACCTTCGTTTCTTGCATGACGTGATGGTGAGGACTACAATTGTATAACTAGTGGTCCTCGCAGGCAAAAGGCGCAGCATTCTGGACTGTCGGTAGCGTTTTGTTGTTTTTGGCGCATGCTGAAGGCTTTAAAAATGCTTCAGTTATTCTTCATCTTAGCTCGATTTATGCCCCACCGTTTGGGATCACTTATGCTTCTTCAAGGAATAGATCGGTGCCCAGCATCTTCATTTGTCTTCTATTTCAAATAAGCCGTCTAGGAGCGACAGAAGGACATGGTACTGTAGCCCAAAGCTCGAAACGAAGTACTAAAATGTAGAAAGAAGTAGGAATGTCGGCCTCTTATTCCTTATATGCGTTTGACCCTACAGCATCACGTCCCTCATTATGTACCAATTGCCCCCCCCCCCCAAAAAAAACTAATTGCAGAACGACGGCCCGATGTCAAAGCAACTAGGACATAACTGAAACAGATGGGATGCGCCCATGTTGGTTGTTCTTGTCGCCATTGTTGACTCAGCGCCATTACAATGGATATGGCTCAGTTTGACTTTAAACAGATAGAGGATTTGGCTCAGTTTTGTACTCAAAGCTGCCTTTTTGAGTTGACGTTACAATGTGGCATTGCCCCGTTTTGATTACAATTGTGTTAAATGTGAAACATACATAGCCGCGCTTCATGCTTTTGGGTCATTTAGTCCTGCTTCGTTTTCTGGATTTGGCCCTTCTAGGAAAAAACGCCAAACTAGCCCCCTGCAACGTCAGCTGCGCACAGGATTCGTCCCTTATTGTCGTGCCAATAACACATTTTCGTGAACACTTACACAGGTGGTCTTCAGTTGGTGTGTAGGTAGCGTACAGTGGATTGTATGGGTTTCTGAAATGAGGCATAGCAAAAGCAAAGGACGTGAACGTACTGGTCAGTAAATGACAAAAAGGAAAGCCACAGTTAGGCGCGAAAGGCGAAGCACAAGTAGCAAAAAAAAATACGTTGAATAGCCATAATAGTATATGTCATTCTATGTGCCCCATAGTATAGCTTGGTCCAAAAGATAAAGCGCCTATATCAATTGGAGTGCATCTAGCCGCCATGATAATGTCCTTAGTTCTATCTGTGGCAGAGGCATTTTATGCTGAATTACATAACAAGCCCAATACGGAAGTTTCATATGTAACTAACGGCGAGGTTACAAACGCCATACGCGATATGCCACGTGGAAAAGCAGCTAGTGTTGACAGAATAACCGCTAATCTGACAAAATACGGAGAACAATTCATTTGGAAGAAATCAGCTATTGTACTCAGTTCCTCAAAACAAGACAGTTTCAGTGAGCTGAGAATATGCCAACATTTTACTAATACAAAAAAGGAGACATAGAAGCCTTTTATAATTTAAGACCATCAGCTTATGTTCGGTGATATACAAAACATTTACTAAGGTTTGCAAACAGGATAAGAAAAACACTTGACTTCACCCAAATTAGCGAACAAACAGGTTTCACGAAAGGCTACTGCACGATGGAACTCATTCATGTGGTCCCTCAGGTATTAGAGAAAGCTGCTGAATATTACAAACCTCTTTTTTCAGCTTTCACAGACTACGAAAAGGCATTCGACTCAGTAGAGACAGCAGCAGTCTTGAAAACTCTGAGCCAACAATTAGTACGTAGAATATATGTCAAATCTTCAGCAACACAACACACAAAGACTCCAAAGCTACTTTGCGCCTACACAAAAACACTAAAATTTAGATGAAAAACGAGTAAGACAAGGACATACAATATAATCAGTGTTATTCACTGCGTGCTTGGAAGAAGGGTTTAGCGAGTTAGACTGGCAAGAAGCAGGAGTCAGAGATAACGGAGACTGTCACAGCAACCTACGATTTGCAGATGGCATAGTACTCTTTAGTAAGGATGGCAAAAAGTTGCATAAAGTGATTGACGAATTAAACAAAGAAAGCATTAAAGTGGGCCTAAATGTGAATTTTGCGACAACAAAGTTAATGCTGAATAACCTGGCGAAAGAGGAAGAGTTCACATTCGGAAACGATGCACTAGAATTTATACAAGAATATGTATGACTAAGACAAGTCGAAAGCCTAATCGCAAAAAAGTAATTCACCGAAGAATAAGAACGGGCTGGAGCACAGACCGCAGACACTGCCAAATAATGTCAGGAAATCTGCCTCTCTCACTAAAGCGAAAGGTATACAATCACTGCCTACTGCCAGTTCTAACATATGGGGCTCAAACATGGAGGACTACAAAGCAACTCGACAAAAATTTGAGAACAACGCAGCGTGTAATGAAACAAAATATGACAGGAGGCATATTATGAGATCGGACGTCACGGGGTCACGGAACAAACAGGCGGCTGATATCGTAGCTGACATCAATCGAAAGAACTGGATATGGGCTCGTCCCGTAATGCGTCCGACAGAAAACTGTTGGAGAATAAGGATAACGGAATGGCTGCCAAGAGATAAGAAACACAGTCGAGCAAGGCATAGAGTTAGCTGTAGGGAGGAAATCAAGAATTTTCCACAGATAACGCGGAATCAGCTTGCACAGTGGGATACGCTAGAGTGGACGTCATTGGGAGAGCCTTTAATCCATCACTAGACTAAAACAGGCTGAGAATGAAGATGAATAAACACGCGGGCTTTTGGATTTAAGTAGGGACATGAAGATGGGGTCAGTCTTTCTCTCACGTCGCCTGCTCAACCGAGAGCGGTCCCGACATCTTCCTGGTTTCCCTGCCTTGGCGAATACAGCGCACACTCTCAAATACTTTCCCTCGATTTCGCGAAATGCAGTGCACGCGGGGCGCGATAAGCTTCTGTCGCACTTGGACGTTGACCAACCACCACAGTTACGCTGGCGGTGAACCTTCTGGATTGGTCCTGTAATTTGTCATTGCAGTAATGCGCATGCCGCCTTCGGCCCATTTTCCATTACCATGTACACGCACAATAACAGGTCTTCTTTAGAGGCCCTGATATTCCAAATAAATAAATTGTAGCGAAGGGTAACGCTAAAGTAGAATATCCTCTCCAGCGCTCTCCTTTGGGTCTGTCTCTACGTGCATTCCTTATTGTCGCCACTCGCGCTCGGGGTCACTGATTTGAGCTGTCGATCGAGCTACCGGTCGACCCTTACGGCAGCGTTAAAAAAATTACACCATCTCCCGCTAACGGGAACCATGAGGCGATGCGAACCAGCATTTCGGCATGTCAAGCCCGCGTTTCATCCGTAGCGGTTTGCCGCCGACGTTGTCGTCTGCGCTGGGTTTCTCTAGCCCGGAGCTCGCGATCGGCTTGCCGATGTTTTTGCGTTGCGCTTCGGTGCGTCGAGCCTTCCGCTGCTCCACCCGCTGTTCCGCAATCTCGGCAGGCGTTAAGGTATTACTGCAACTGTCGCCGACGTTGACGTTAGAACTCAAGACACCGGCGCAGTGACTGAGCGTGTATGCGACCTAACGCGAGCCTTTTATCTAAACGAGGAGGGGGAGTGGAGAGGGGGAGTGGAGAGGGGGAGTGCAGAGGGGGTGTATGGAGAGGGTGTGCACATGCGCAGTAAGGGTAGTCACGCCGCACACCGGATTGAACTCTGCCATAAGCTGCTTCACATTTAAAACAGCTTTACAATAAGTGGAGTGGGCTACGCCGTAACGTATGCCCGACCTTCAATCCCGTACCATTCATTCAATCATGCCTCAAGATGAATCTTAGCAGACGCGCAGCACACGCCTTCTGCCTTGCCCGTCGTGCGCTCCGGCCCGCCTCACCATAAGAACCCTCCCGTTTTCAGCGGCAGTGATAACAGTGGACGTGGAGGACTGGCTGTGGACGTACGAGTGAGTAAGCATCCTCAACGAATGGGACGATGTGGCCAAACTGATCCACGTGCTCCTTTATCTGGCTGGTGTACCCGACGTATGGTACACCTATCACCTAAAGTGGTTGCTTGGGCGAGTTGGTATGACATATTTGTTTGTGTCCTTCTCTGCCTGGTCCTTCGTCTTTCGCGTTGTTTCCCTCCAAAAAACACCCATCACGAGACGGAAATTCCGACTAGGGCTACCTTCAAGGCCTCAGCAGTTGCTGTCTTTCGTCGCACTGCTGAGCGCGAGGTGCGCGCGGAGTCGCGCACAGCACCCGAGAGAACCAATCACCAGCTATACTCAAGACATCCGAAGCTTGTGTAAGCAAGCTTTCACCACGATGCCAGAATAAGACGAGATCAGCAACGCCATGAAAGGCATTGAAGAAGATGCCCTCAACATGCTCCTCACGAAGAACGCAGAGTCAATGACGAAAATCATCACCCTATGCCAAAGTTACAAGAACCTGCGCAGGCAGCGCTCGTTGATTCATCATCCTTCATCACACGACTAACATTTTGCTGGTTTCGCCGCCATCTCCGACCAGTTCTCTGCTTGAGGAAATGAAAGCGTTTATAGGGGAGGAAGTTTGCACGCCAACCGGCCATTAATATATTTCGCTCATCCGTCACATGTCCAACAACCGGCTTCGAGTGTCATGTCTCCACTGTGCCGCTCTATTGAGCGAGAAATCACCGACATTTTGCCAGACCAACGTCTACAATTTCGTACGCCTGTGCCAACGAGCTTCTCAGAAGTCGTTCCACCACAACACGTCCCGGCGGCCGCACCGCTCAGCTACGCTGAGGTTGTCGCGAGGCGCCATCAGCTCTTTTCCGGTGTAGCGCTCAGTGCCAAGACCCCGTGTGCAGCCCGCCATACACTATAAGCCGCCGCTCCATGAAGCGCGCCCTCCGGCGTAGACAAGGCCCGCTGCAACGAAACGGTGGCGCACTGCGGACAACCGGCGTATATGCAGTGCCTGTGGCTACGTCGGCCACGCGGCACGCTACTGGAATCGGGTCCCGCCCCCTAGCGCCGCATCTTTGTGACAAGCCGCCTGGCGCGTCCGTATTACGATCCACTTTCCGCTATGTCTCCGACGAACAAGCCGCCGACAATTATCCCCTGTTGCCATCCCCACGCCGTCGATAATTGTCGCCCATGCGTCCTCGTCTTATCGCAGGCCTCGTCGTATCGAAGTCGCAGTCCTAGAGGCCACAACTTCGACACCACAGAAAAGTATGTCTTCGTCGCAGGCCGTCCAATGTCGTAGAAGTGTTTCAGGACGGTGTCCGCGCATCTGCACTTATAGACACAGCCGCCGCCGTATGTGTGATGCACGCCAAATTCTGTCGCTTACTTCGGGATATTTACGATGGCTCTTTCCGGACAGTCTCTCCTCACAGCGAGCGCTTAGCGTAATCCCACCTTAGCGACTTGTACTGCTCTCGTCGAGATTGAGAAGGTTGTGTACGCCATCGAGTTTATCATCATTTCCTCCTATTCGTCGGATACAATCCTAGGCCGAGACTTCCTCTGGCGTCGCAAAGCCGTTATCGATTACGCACAGGCGGAAATGGAACTATCGCCATTCTTTCATTTGGCAGCCATCGACACTCCGTCGCCTTCCAGAAAACGTATCGTCAAAGCCGGCACTCACGTTCTTACCGACAAGTCAAAGGTCATGTCCATACACTGCAGTGGGTTCTCGGACGTTTTATTGCTTTCACCGTCTGGACTCCTTCGCGCGCGGAACGCAGAGGGGCCACCTGTTCCCTGCACAGCACAACAGGTATACAAGGCGGTTCTTCACTTCCTTGCAGATACCGGACCGGACAACCGCCTATAGAAGCCGTCTTCGTTCATGGACTCTTCGGTCTTTCTAATCTTTATAATCATTTCAGCATTCCCCTATAGGCAGTGAACCGTGCCTCAAACTACGGCTGCAGAAGTTACGTCTTTTCTTTTCCTGAACGATTCCTCCTCCTCCTCTTCGAGAGGAAGGGTCTGTTGCTATGCTTTGCGACCGTGCACATCAGTAAGGGCACTAGCGGGAATTTTGCCTGCAATCATTTTCTACACGATATCATGCTGCTAAGAGAGAAATATATAGGGACCGTGTAATCCATCGACGAGATGCAAGTTATTGCCGTGCCCGATTACGCGCACTGTACAAGCTGCCCTCACCTGAGTGCCATTTCTACATCGGCCCCGTTGCCCAGCGATGTATTTGGTTCCTCTATTGCCGGAACCCTTACAGCGGACCAGCGTTCGTTCCCAGTTGGTGTCCCTCTTGAAAGAATTTCGTACTTCTTCCGATGTGGGGCAACATTCCCTGGGCCGGACGTCAACTATAAAGCATCACGCCGACACTGGATCTTCACCCGTATCGTGTTTCCCCCGCTGAATGTCGGGTGATCAACGAATGGTCAACGATACGCTACCGCGTGAAGTAATTCGGCCTACGAATAGTCCATCGGCTCTTCTGTCGTCCTTGTTACGAAAAAAATCACAGCATATCCACGGAGTGAATGATGATGAGTGGGCGAAGCTGCGGAGGTTCATCGGTAAACCGTGAATCTTCCGTGAATTCTGCCCAGTACATCATCACCGACGTGAGATGGGGCGCGTTTATACTAAAGGTTCGATGAGTTATGACGACTTGCAGCTCACTCTAATTTTACATGTACGCTGTGAATTTTCATTGTTTAGAAAACCATTGCTTTAGAAAACATCTGGCGTCTTTCGTTAAGCAGCTGGCGTCTTTTCGTTTTGCTTTAGAAACATCTGGCGTTCTTTTGTTTTGCTTTTACAAAACATCTGGCGTCTTTCGTTGGTTTATTTCATCAATCAACGGCGTTTTGAACAAAATTTTTATTGTTTAATCACGCACAGGAGAAATCTCACCAGGCACTACCTTGGAGGTAAACAATGGCTGCTAATGGGGAATGAGAGACAGAAGAATTCGGCTTTTAGTTAACGCGCACGCTGCGAACTTTTTATTGTTCAACAACGCACAGGAAAAATCTCCCACCGGCACCACCTTGGAGGTCAAAGCGTAAGACTGGTTACGCACTACGACTACGACTACGAGGGACGAACGGGTGCCGCCTTAAGGAGCTTCGCCCCTAAAAGATAGATTGGTACGGTTATGCGTGTATTATCGGTGGCTCAACAAGACTATTTGCAAGAGCTTCTATACACTACCCCGCATAGACAACGCTAATGACAACCCACAAGGACGTAAATTCTTTTCATCTCTGGATTTGCAGCAGGGTATTCGCAAGTACCCATAGCAGAAGTGTATCGGCCAAAATCTGCCTTGGTCGCACCCAACAGCACGTGTTAATTTAACGTAATGCTGCTTGGACTATGTAATACGCCCGCGACATTTGAGCGCATGACGGACATAGTTCTGAAATGTCAGAACTATGTTTTGAAATGTCAGAGCATGTCAACACACGACACCGCATGTTGACATGCTCATCGAACGCCGGCCTCCAACCAAATTCAAGGAAGAGCCGATTCACTGCATGGCAACTCACGACACTTGGCTGCATCGTATCCAAGGATGGAACTCTCCCCGACCCTGCCAAACGTCGGGCCGTTGCTGCGTCGCCTAAGCCAAAGCCCGTGAATGAATTGCGCAGTGTCGTTCAACTATGTTCACCCTTCAGAATCTTCATTTGCAATTTCGCAAACAATAATTTCACCCCTGCCATCAGTGCTCCTTGGCACCAACGGATCCCTCACTTCATGGTCACGAGAGTGCGAGGAGGCGTTCACGAATATTCGTCACTCGCTGCGTCTATCCCAATATTGCGCCAGCATGTCCCGACTCACACACGTCAGCGGTGTTCGGCTCGGCGCTGTCCTCGCGCAGAGCGAGCCGTGGTTCCCTAAATATGTCTTGGCTTATGGAAGTCGTACGCTTACCTAAGCCAAGAGTAGTTACACCGTGCCAAAAAAAGAATGCCTCGTGATCTTCTGGGCTCTTACTAAGTTGAAGCGGTATTTGTAGGGCCGCCCATTTGATATCACGGAACACCACGCACGTTGTTTTGCTGTCGTTGTTAAAAAAAGTCACGCGATATCGACGAAGAGAATTATGATTGAGGAGCTGGTTCGGAGATACTCTGGTAAACCATGAATTCTCCATACAATTCTACTGTCATATAAAAAGTCACACGTTTTTATAGAAGCGATGGTGGTCAGGTTGTTGTCGAACCACACGTGGTCGCAGACCTTGCAGCTGTGGCCGAACGTGTGGTCGAGGAAACCGAGCAAAATGTGGTTTTGCCTGCGTTATTGTCATCGTCAAGGCGCTCGAAGAACAAGAGGAAGAAGACTTTTCTTTCGCGCCAGTTGGCTATGCTCTATGTGGTTTTGTCTGCGTTAATATCATCAAGACACTCGAAGAGCAAGAGGAAGACGATTTCTCCTTCGCGCGAGCGTGCGCATGCTACAGTTGGCTATGCTATTTTTCGTTTTGCCTGCATTAATATCATCATCAAGGCGCTCGAAGAAGAAGAGGAAGAAGACCACTTTCGCGCGAGCTGCGCCTGTAGCGGTCGCCTATGGAACTAAGGTTACGCTTACGACGCGGGCACTTCATCTGCAGTACATGATGTACCGCAGTGAACGACAACATTCGGGCGCGGACGCCCTATGGCGCTCTCCCTCGGCTGATGACAATGCCCGCCGCTCAGTATCTCTACTTACTGTTTTTTCCATTGACCTTGACACTATAACCTCCGAGCGGCGCAAGGACCCCTGGATTCGCTCCATAACAAGCTTGCTATTTGATCCATTGGAACTGCCAACCACTCAGCTCAACATTCTGCCTTTAGCGACAACCTCCTCTACCGACGCAATCATAGCTCCGACGGCCACCAGTGGCCGTGAGTAGTAGCTCGCACCTTGCGTTTCGAATATTCGCAGCTTTCCACGCCATCCACAGAGTGAACTCCCTGGAATTTTGAAGACATGCCAGCGCCTTCAACAGCGTTGCTACCGGCGGGGAGCGTAGGGCTGCGCCGTGAAGTTCGTGCCCTCTTGTCCCGATTGCCAGCGCTGCAAATCTTCACCCCGCCTCTCGCCAGCTGGTCCGCAACCTTTACCTTGTCCTAGCGAGCTATTTTGGCGCTTTGGCATTGATTTATGTGGGGTCCCTCCGATTACGGCTCCTTAAATTTGCTGGGCCTTGTAGCAGTTAGGCACCCCACGCGATACACTGAGACGTCTGCACTCGCCAGGGCTTAAAGCCTCGCTTCATTGAAGGGAGACTTGTATATGTCTGTGTGTGTATACACACACACATATTATATACATATATATATATATATATATATATATATATATATATATATATATATATATATATGCGCTGGTCACGTGTTTTTTCGAGGGCTTTCTTTTCAGTTTAGAAATGGTACACGTGAGACTTTATTGGAAATAATGCAATGGGAGTTTGTGAAGACGCTCTCGAACTCTGCAAATCCCATTTCTTGCTTAAAGTCGATATTAGGCTATTTAGTTAGGTAACCCTAATTAGCAATATTTACAAAAAAAAACATTCTGGAGTGCGCAAGACGACTGTCAGCAATATGCAACTGATTTACTCGCCTTCCTCTAATATTGCACTTTCCATCCCTTGTCACCAGTTAGCTGGGACACCCGGTGTGTGTGAGTGTTTGTGTGTGTGTGTTGTCGCCATTCTTACAGGCCACACATGTTCTGCCTGGGACGATTACAGCGTAGTGAAGGAGCCAACTGTCTCTAGAACTGAACAAACGCTTATGTAGGTTATACAAATAAATGTGTTATTCCTAGCGTGTTTCCGGCATTTATTAAATGTGCCGATCCAATGAAGCACTAAAAAACTTACATTTTCAATACGATTTTTTAAAAATAACTCGCAATGTAAAAGATTAAGGTACGAGGCCAAGTGGAAAAGGGAATTCTTTTTCAAAACGTCATTTTTTTGGTTTTTGCTTACGTTAAATGTATAATTTATCGCGCATCATTTTGCTGCACAAAGTTTATGTATACGCAGTTGTTTTGAAAAATACAAGCAAAAACATTAGAGCACCCGGCATCTACGAAACCGAAACTGAAAGTGCCAAGTGTTTTGTGTATCATAAGATTTGCTTGATATGTAATATTTTGTTGGTTATTGAACAATCATATATCAAGTGCAAACATGTAATAATGCTCTAATTGCATTGTCAACACATAATGTTTTATCATAATAGTTGAACTTCTCACCATTTGGACGCGCAACGTCGTATATGTGTTCTTTAGGCTGAAGGACACCTATGTGCCTGTCAGTCGTCAAATTTGCTTTGTATGACACTTCATGTCATTTCATTAATGGCAACAGACGCGCATTTGATGTTTTCAAACAAGTAGAGATATCGAGCCTGGCATCTGCACTGCAAAACATTGCCTCACAAATGATGGGCACCGCATCGCGAAAGAATCCCGTCAAAGCCCTGATGCTGCAGACCGAGGTAGAAAAAAAATGGCCTGGTGCCACTAGAGCAAAGCCAGACGAGAGCAAGGTCCAGGATAGCACGAGTTACAAATATCGAGGATTTCAGCGCTCCTGATAACCTTGTGTAATCGCTGCACCTGTTTCAAATCTTTTTTTGTTGATTTTCTGAGAAATGATATTTTTGGCATTTTTCCGTGATACAGTGATAACTTTTTGCTAAAAAAGATTTTTCATTGAAACATAGCACACTTCATTACCGGATTAGTAGGTGTGCAAAATCGTGCCGCAAGATGTATTATGGCTGCCTATCACACGAAGATGCACCTAGTGTTAGTGCATAATTTTTGGTTATTTAAATACTATGTATGTATTATTCATCTTATCTGATTTTTTTTTCGTTCATTGCACTGAACCGAGCTAATTTTATGTTCCTACAAAAATTGGGCTCTTTATTGAGAGGAAGTTGAGTTAGGGGTGGTCGCATAAGCCCTTTTTAATGAAGTTTTCAGTTATGAAAAATTAACCAGAAAGAGGACATGCTTGATAGTGCTCACATGTGGTAAAAAGGTGTGCTTTATAATGTACACTAATAGTCTCTAGTGCTTATCGCTTATTAAAAAAAATTGGCCCGATACTTGGCTTCATACCGTAAATATATATGAGCTGAAAGAAGATAACTCTAGCTGCAACGCAGAACATACATTAATTAACTCACTGAATTGAAACCCCAGGCACGACAACGCTATATTTCTTTCACACCTACTTGCATAAAAAAGTATGCAAAATGCATGTGTTTTTGGCAAGATATCAGACGCGTGATGCACGGCTAATTGAGTGAAAATTGACCGGTAACCTACTGAGACGAAGGGCAACCTTCACTGATTCACGATGAGGTAGCTCCACGCTCAGGGGCCTCGTGAAACAGCATGCTGTGCCCAGGAGCTTATTTCAACAGGCTGGTAACCGATGGTGTGCAGTGTCTTGGGGAACTGCATTCAGCTCTACAAGAATACATGTTTTTTGTGTCTTGCTGACGACACGTCAACCGAATAATCGCGATTACATCATTATCCGAAAAATTGGGGAGTTAAAATTTCCGCGCACAGATTACTACTAGTAAAAAAAAATAAGATCCAGCGCTTATCAAATGGGCGCTGCAGACCTACACCTGACCTGCTGAAGGGGAGGAGGGCTCTCTTTAAAAAAATGAAGAGGGGGTCGGGCCCCCCAGGCCCCCCTTGATTTTAGGCCCTGGCGCTCGCGGAAGCTAATGCGCACGAAATTGCGGCCTTCCTGCGTCGTCGATTTATCATATTACATCATGGGCCACCTGATGAGCTGCTCAGTGAACGCTGCATTGTCTTCCGCTCGGAAGCAGTTAAATCTATTCTTAAAGGGTGATACATGGTTCATCAAATAATAACGGCGTACCACCCGCAAACCAATGGCCTCACAGAGCACTTCAACCGCACACTCGACGATATGCTCTAAATGTTCGTCGCCTCCGTCCACTCAACTTGGGACGCTATTTTGGTCTTCGTAACCAACGCGTACAACACCGCTACTCAGGGCACTACTGGCTTTTCACCCTCTTTCCTACTGTACGGCAGCACCCGTCACACATCATTGACACAATTCTACCATACCGACCGAATAGTTCTGAGTATGCGCCCATATCTGACACTGTGAGAAGTGCCGAACAGAACTGCGACCTCGCCCGGGCCTTTACTTCAAATGACAACGAGCGCCAGCACAGGACTCGCGGCGACACTACTTCTGCACCCAAATTGCTTCCTGGAGAGCTTGTGTGGCTCTCGCTTGCTTCCAATGCGCCTGGTCTCTCTCATCAGGCTAGGGTATATTCCTAACAGATGCAGATACAACGCAGCAGAGAAACAACTATCAAATGAGCTCCGAGCACGAATTAAAATAGCGCCCCTGTCGGGCAACATGCACCCTGAACGCAACGCTGGGCGCAGGCCGGCAAGGGCGAAAAATGTCACACGCCCCATGAATCAGTCTCTCCCAAACACTCTTATACTCCGACGCGACTATACACCACTCCCGCAATTTCACAGTGATGAACAATGATCACCACATAGTAGCCTCAATTGCATACCTACCAAGAAAATATCTGAGGGCCAAGAGTCCACCATCGCTTTGGCGATTGCCCACGCTCTGGTAATCCTTCCTCACACAGATGTTACTCTAATTTTTTACAGATTCACGGGTCGCCTGTCAAGCCTTCAAACGCGGTATCGTCTCAAAACACAAACACGCATTTTAAACACCGCATTCCACGCACCACATAAGTTCCGACTTGTCTAGACATCTGAGCACACCTATCTCCACGCTCTTGACTGCGCACAGGCAGCTACCCAAGCACTCACTAACCAGCAACCGGAAAAGCTTTCCAACCCAGATGAGGAGGACACAAACACGGAACTTCCAGGATATTGGTACACTGTCGGCTGCTACAGACGAGAACTCCTTCAGTACCCTCCAACGCAACACACGCTGACCCGAGAGCAGAGTTGGACCGCTGTCAGCTGCAGGCCAACACATTCCCCAACTTCTACTTCCTCCGCATCCTCTATGCAACTTCCAACCCTGACCAATACCTTGGCTGCGGAGCGGTACCGACGCTATTTCACGCCACACTGGAATGTCAGCGTCGACCTGCCAGGCGCTCTCCCATCTCCTCTCCAAGGCCAACCCTGCAAAGCTGGAAGGCCATGGTGGGTGACGAAAGCTCGAGCGGCCAGCGGGTGCTGATCTGTCGGGCATGGGATGCGGTAGCGGCTGATGGAGGTCTGGACTGAGAGCCTCACCCGACATTTCTCAATAATTCCAATAAAAAGCTTTCTCTCTCTCCTCAGTCACTGCTCAAGTATGAAGCTCGCTATCGAGTCGTCGCACGTGCATCACCTGTAAACTCTGATATTGAACCGCTGGAACCGTCTTCGGAGGTGCGCTGTTGTGGACGAGACATTGTTCACCCCGAGCGTCTCAATCCCCGGGGTAATTGTAGCGAAGAGTAAGGCTGCAGTAGGCCATCCTCTCTAGTGCTATCGGATGGGTCTGTCTCTACTGCGCATTGCTCGTGGTCGCCGCTGACGATTGAGGTCCATGTTCTGAGCGGTTGATTGAGCTACCGGTCGTCCCTTAGGCAAGTATTCACTTAACGCGTTTGTGTACCGTGATGTTTGTAGCGTGATGTGAGAGCCTCAAAATGTTGTTTTGGGTGAACGGCCTTCTCGACCATCAATACATACTAACGTAGTCACGGTGCGAGTCTACGTTATCGTTATCTACTTCAATGGGCGACGCAAACACACGCAAACTCGTCTACCTAATAAAGGTCTAACAGGTGTTCATAGATTTCTGGCAGTGGCGTCAACCGCAGAACGGTTAGAATTGCTTTGTAACGCAAACATCAAAGTTCGCTCTGATATTGATTGCAAGTCATATGAGACTCCAATCCAATGCTTCGGCTAATACGACTGTATGCATACGTCTTCAATAAAAAGAACATCGGCGCTTCCTATTATAACTAGCTATCGTAATTCATTGGCTCGAGCAACGAATTTCGTACAGGTGGACGATACACCATTTCCTGCCACGTCACTCACACCTTCACGCATTCTCAGTCTCTCTCATACGCACACGCACCCACTAACGTGCTCCTGCACTCGAGTGATGTGAGCGCACCGCATATATGTTGATTTGACACACATAAATTAGAGTAATATAGTCCACAATGGTTCGAGAGAGATCTGGGCGTGTGTGAACTAAGCCAGTGGTAAAAACAATGCACTAAAATGTGTGTGCACATTCGACGAAATAAAATGCCTTTATGAGCAAGTTTCTGTATATCGAAAAACAGCAAACGGATGAATTTAGTGCTAGCGTTAGCGTTGCGTGCTCCAGGCTGCGCATGCGCAGAACTTAAACAAAGGCCGAGCTCTTACGAGCGTATGGATTTCGTAGAACGCTAATGCGCGCAAGGGATTCCGTACGGAGGGCAAGATGGCGGCACCTGTTAGAGCGGGAGCCGTCCACTTCGAATCTTTCTAGTCGTCGGCCTCCATTTTTAAACGCAATCGCAAATAATGCTCGTATTTGATTGAAATTTGAGTAATGATGCTTCGCCAGCCGTACACTGCCGATAAAATAGCGCCGTTTTCAATATACACTGTCCAATAGCGGTGGAGAAGGTTTAACAAGCTTTGTTTACAAGGTTCGGTCATGTTTACTGCAGCCGTGGAGAGATGGCGGCGCTGTCTTCATGAGCCATTAGCATCCAAACACGGCAAGAAGGCGCAGCAACGGTGACTTTGGATAGAGTGTACGAGATTATTGCGCTCTACTTTGGATCAGCTCAAATTAGAGGCGTACTCGTGTATTCCGCAGTGCATTTAGTGTTTTTATGTGTAGATGTATCCGTATGTGCTTGCGTTAGCGTTAGCGAGAATCCCTGCCGCTGTGCTAAACGACCACCAGTTGGCAAGCAGCATTAGCGTTAGCGGACGCACTCTGACGTTAATGCAAACGCGTTCGAACAGCCAGCTTATTTTCACAGTGCATGAAATGTTTGCCGTGCAAATAAGCGCTTTACACATTTGCCGCGTTCCCACAACACTGTGCGTCATCTACCACTGATTTTGTGCTATTCTCGCTGGCAGTAATAACAGACGGAAGTTAAATATATCTGCTAACATGCTAAATCAACATTTGGGTGTATGGGAACCAACAGTATCTTGTGGTACTGGTGATTTAAACCTTTGTCTTTTACGCAGTCAAACTAATGTGTAATCCTACATATTCGGCTTGCTATAACTCACCTGAACTTCAAGAACGTCATGTTCTTTTTCCAGTAGACGATGGGAAAGTTAAACCGACTCTGAATAGGCGCTGCGAATGGATCGGGTCCAGAATCAGCACTCGATTGGATTCCCTGAAAGCAAGGAAATGCACCTCAATATTTGACACTATAGGCACCGTGTGGTGCTTTCCAATCTGAGCGGAGCACCAGAAAGCCCAACTTAAAAAGACAGAAGCAACAAAATAGATTCGTGGACGGAGAAAATCCGAACTCAATGCGCGCGCCTCCCCCTGCAATGAATGACCAGACCACAGCGGCCCTAATAGTGCAGAAGGGGGGCGGCGTGCGCGTATCACGGGCGACTCGATGCCACCGTTCCTTTGTAGAGGCTGGTGACAACGTGTACTGTTTGACCCAATATGGCAGCATCACACAATGTGATAGCTGCACTGTTTGACACAGTATGGTGGCGACGCGATCAAAGGGTGTTACCGCCACGACTTGTTGTACTCCTGACCTACACAGAAAGCGGGCTTCTATGGGAGCACGTGTGCCAGCTCTCGTTCAACCGTTCGCCGTCGGTGGCACTTCTAAAACCTGTTCGTCTGCTACACTGCGGCCGTTTCGACGGCCTTGCAGAGAGCACACCCGCATGCTGTAACGAACTGCCGCCATTTATGAGACCGTTTTCGCAAACTTTGAGGGCTAACTGGGACATTCATTGCGGTTAATTATTTATTGCATAGCAGTTGAAAACGTCTGAAGCCGCAGACTAGCATTGCGTAGGACGGCTCATATGATGCCGCCTCCTTATAGGTGACCATTCAAATGCAAATGGCTCGCGAATGGTTTTCGTACCTTTATTTTCGAGGACTTTCGCATTTCTCCATAATAATTACATGGTATAAGCGCTCTGAGCTGGTGGAAAGACCCACGAGCCCTTAAGCTGACGTGAACAAACAGGCGCTGACACGCGCCACCACGCTCATACGTTCCGCCTCTAGCAGCAAAAGGAACGAATTAGAACGTGCGGGCTGTAGTGAGGACACCACTGCAGGTCGATAGCTCCAGTAGGTCCAGTAGGCGAAGGAACTCTGATATCCAGGAGACCTACGCGTTTCATTTTCTTCGTGCCTCTAACGGCCGATGTCAGCGACACTGGACCGTCCAGCTGGATGGCCGCTACTGGTGTCTTTTTATGACGGAGTGGTGACGTGTGCTCCTCCACGCTCCAAAACACTATTTTTTTCAATATTATCTTTGAATTCCGTCTAGTGCATGGTATGCTTCAAATCTATACTTTCAATGTACTTGAAATGTTTTAATGTTGCATACTTGAAATGTTTCTCCTTGTAGGAAAAAAGCCCATACACTCCAAGGCCAACTTTGATGATATGTGGGTTTTAATGGCGCAAGGGCCATGCTTGGCCAAAGAGCGCCATGAACAGTGGTGGAAAAGTCACAATGACCCATGATTTACGTTATGTAAGGGGTGTGAGCTATGACAGTGTTTCGTGGCTAAACGAAACACTATCATTGCTCACACCTTTAGAGGCATAAAGTTCCACGCTCTACGGCGGGCAAAAACATACAAGTATTAAGATCATGGGGGCGACGTGAAATGTGTGTAAATGGAATGCATGGCACTGCTCGTGCTGATCAAACTGCTCAGCTCGTGCTGATCAAACCGCAGCAGCGACCTCTATACAGAGCTCGTGCTGCGGATTGCCTGGGTAGATCACATGAAAACTACGCACGTCGTTAAGAAACGCGAGCAATGAATCATATTTAAAAAGCGGATGCCTACCGACGAACATGGAAGGATGCACTGGAAATTGCTGTCGGTAGGGTAATAAAAAGTGCTTCTTTCTCATAGCGTCTAACTCTCTGCACTGAATGAGGAAGTGAAGCACCGTAAGTGGTTCTCCGCATCTCTCACACTTGGGCGGATCACCACCGGACAAAAGATGTGCATGTGTGCTGTGTGTGTGACCGATACGTAGCCGACAGAGTGTTACATCTGTGCGGCGTGTTTTTGATGTGGTTGGCCAGTCAACGAGGTAAGGCTTGATTACATGTAGTTTATTATGCAGTTGTTGGTCCCATGTACGCTGCCAGTAATCCCTCAGCTTCTGTCTTAGGAGGGGTTTCAGGTCAATTGCGGGGACAGCTAGAGATGATTGCGGAGCGTTTGCATAGACTGATGTTGCAAGCGCATCTGCCTGTTCTTTTCCCTCGATTTCACGGTGCCCTGGCACCCAGCATACAGCTACATGCTGTTTGGAAATGTAAACGTCGCACAGGAGGGAGTATAGCGAGACAATGACTGGGTTTTTGTACGTTCTAGTAGTTTTTAAGGTTTTCACGACGCTTAGCGAATCCGTGTATATGACTGCATTACTTAATCCTAATTCTTTAATGTGCTTTGCTGCCGCCAGTATTGCGTAAGCCTCCGCTGTGAAGATGCTCGTGCTTGGGTGAAGAACACCAGCTTCCGAATAAGGTGGGCCTATCGCTGCGTAGGACACACCTGCGTGAGACTTGGACGCGTCAGTGAAAAATTCGCGACAGGCGTATTTGTGTGTCAGTTCACGGAAGTACATCTGTATATGTAGAGGTGGGGCATGCTTTGTGATATCTACGAAAGATGTGTCACAGTCTATAACCTGCCAATTCCATGGCGGGGCGTGTGAAAATGGGGCCATCAAGCGGTGATCGAGTAATGGGACGCCTGTTTCCTCAGCTAGTGCTCGCACACGCAGCGAGAAGGGCTTTTTCACAGTGGGTCAGTTTTGAAAGAGCTGGCAGTTGGACATGTCATTTACGACATGATGTGCGGGATGGTCCGTGCTTGCATTTATCTTCAAAAAATACGTAAAAGATAGGTATGACCTTTGTATATTTAGCGACCATTCGTCCGATTCCGCGTAAAGGCTTTCCACGGGGCTCGTTCGAAAGACACCAGTAGAAATGCGAATGCCTAAATGGTGGACAGGGTCCAGCATTTTCAAGGTGGTTGGTGTTGCAGACTGGAAAGCTACCGCCCCATAGTCTAGACGCGTGCGTATCAGGCTTTTATAGAGGCTCATAAGACATTTTCTGTCGCTGCCCCAAGTTGTGCGGGACAGCACCTTTAGGATGTTCATTTTCTTCATGCACTTCTCCTTAATGTACTTAATGTGTGGTACAAACGTGGTCTTCGTGTCTAGAATTATGCCTAAAAATTTCTGTTCTTTTTTAACAGCTACGAGCTCACCCTGCAACTCTATACGGGGATCGGGGTGGAGGCCTCTCTTCCTAGAGAACAGAACGCAGGAGCTCTTTTGCGGATTCAGACGGAAACCGTTCTCGTCTGCCCATTTGCAGACCTTGTTGACACACAGGTGAACCTGTCGCTCGCATGATGAGAGATTACAAGATTTAAAACCTATTTGTAAATCGTCTACGTATGTTGAATAAAACATATTACGTGGTATGTACGAACACAGGGTATTCATTTTTATAATAAAAAGTGTGCAACAGAGGACACCGGACTGTGGCACTCCAGTTTCTAGCACAAACGGTCGAGACAATACATTGCCCACTCGAACACAGAATGTGCGATTGGACAGGTAGCTCTCGATCACATTTAGCATATTACCACGTATACCTAAGTGTGAGAGGTCTCTCAATATTCCGAACCGCCACGTGGTATCGTATGCCTTTTTCATGTCAAGGAAGAGAGATAGGAAAAACTGCTTATGAACAAAAGCCTCGCGTATTTGTGCCTCTATGCGAATGAGATGGTCGGCGGTGGACCGACCCTCTCGGAATCCGCACTGGTATGGGTCGATGAGTTTGTTTGATTCAAGGAAATGTAGTAGTCGGCAGTTTATCATCTGTTCAAATAGTTTGTAGAGGCAGCTAGTCAGGGCTATAGGCCTGTAACTTGAAAGTTTATCATCTTTTCAAATAGTTTGTAGAGGCAGCTAGTCAGGGCTATAGGCCTGTAACTTGAAACACAGGATGGATCCTTGCCCTGTTTCAAGATAGGTATTACTATGGCCTCTTTCCACGCAGAGGGAATCTCGCCGGAAGACCATACAGTGTTGTACAGGCACAGGAGAGTTTTTTGTGTTTCATGGGGCAAGTGTTTCAGCATTTGATATATACCACGGTCAGAACCTGGCGCAGATTTGCTGCAGCAGTTTAGCGCTGCCTGCAGCTCAGCTAAGTGGAATGGTTCGTTGTATGGCTCTTGTTTTGCACATTTCTTTTCTAGTTTTTGTCTTTCTATTATCTCTTTGTACCGTTTGAATGTATCTGAATAGTGCGATGAGCTGGATGCGTGCTCAAAGTGAGCGCCCAGGAAGTTTGCTTGGTCTTCAAGGCTGTTGCCCTCTGTGTCTACCAAAGGGAGTGAGTGTGTCTGTCGGCCTCTTATTCTATTTACCCTGTTCCAGACATTGGCTTCATCTGTGTAGGAATTGATTCCTGATAAAAACTTCACCCAACTGTATCTTCTTGCCTGTCGGCGCGTTCTTCTTCCTTGGGATTTTACTTGTTTGAAATTGATCAGATTCTCTGCAGTGGGGGAATCGCGTAGAAAACCCCACGCTTTGTTCTGCTTTTTGCGAGCGTTCCTGCAGTCGTCGTTCCACCACGGGACACGATGTCTGCAGGCACCACAACTTGTTTGGGGAATACATTTTGAAGCTGCGTCAATAATAAAAGCGGTAAAATAACTAGCAGCAGAATCTATTCCTAAGGGGGAAATCTCGGCCCACGAGATACTACTAAGACTCTGGTACTTCTCCCAATCTGCTCCGTCTACCTTCCAAGTTGGAGCCTGGGGTGGGTATTCGTTTTCTTTTGGAGTTCTTAGCAGTATGGGAAAGTGATCGCTCCCATAAGGGTTTTTAATAACATCCCATTTAAGATCAGATAAAAGGGTGGGCGAAGCGATGCTAAGATCAATGCACGAGTATGTTTTGTTCGCCAGGCTAAAAAACGTGGGTTCTTTCTTATTTATTAGGCATGTGTCAGTGGAAAAGATAAAATTCTCAATCAAACGGCCTCGCGCATCGCTACGAGAGTCGCCCCACAAAGGGCTGTGGGCATTAAAATCTCCAAGGACGATATAGGGTTCAGGTAATTGATCGATTAAGGACTGAAATTCATGTTTGTGTAGCTGATGATGAGGGGCGATGTACAGTGAGCAAATGGTAACAAGTTTGTTTAAAATAACAGCACGAACGGCCACTGCTTCGAGCGGCGTTTGTATCTGCAAACCTTGACATGCTACGCTCTTATCTATTTTGATGGCGACGCCACCAGATGATGCGGTAGCTTCATCTCGGTCTTTGCGGAAGATGACGTGGCGTCTAAGGAAGTTCGTGTGTTTAGTTTTCAGGTGTGTTTCCTGTACACACAGCACTTTTGGCGAGTGTTCGTGTATGAGTTCTTGGATATCATCAAGGTTTCTGAGAAGACCTCTCACATTCCATTGTAAGAATTTTGTATCCATTTTGAGTTTAAATTAGTGCTGTGTGTATGAAGAGAACTGTAAGCTTAAGCCACAGAGCCCTTTCCAGGCCCCGTGATGCGGGCTTTTTCTTTTCTGGCGCGCTCCAAAGAGCTGCGCCGTTCCTTCGGCGCCTGTGACGCCGTTAGACTTGCCGTTGTGTCCATTGCCTCGGCAGAGACGCTGGATGCCCGCTCGCGGGTTACGCGCACGGGTGTCAGAGTTTTGGGGCCCTCTGACGGCACAGAAGTCCCTGGGCCTGCAGATCCGGAGGCCTGCATGCCGTTTGGTTGCGGAGCAGTGCGGGCTGCTTCCGCTGGGGGGGGGGGGGGGCGGATGGCGCTGCCGCCCGTCCACTGTGTGTGGTACGTGCCGCCACCGCGAACTTTTGTGGCACTGCCCCCTGACGTGCCACGTCCGCGAAAATAGGACCCTGCGGAAAAGAAAGGCGTGTGCGCGCCTCCTTAAATGAGATAATTTCAGTTACCTTGAGTGTTATGATTTCTTTTTCTTTTTTCCATGAAAGACAACTGCGAGAGTAGGCTGGGTGCCCACCCTCACAGTTCGCACAATGGTGAGCTTCAACACAGTTGTCTGCAGGGTGTTCATGTGAACTACACTTTGCACACGTTTGGCGGCCACGGCAGCTCTGAGAGCAGTGACCGAAACGCTGGCACTTGAAGCAACGGCGTGGGTTAGGGATGTATGGTCTAACCTTCAATTTCAAATAGCCTGTTTGGAGATGTTCTGGCAGTGTCCTTGTATCAAATGTGACGATTAGGTGTTTAGTCAGGATTTCCTTATCTTCGCGCCTAATTTTGATACTCTGTACATTTGTCACATGCTATTCACTCCAGCCCTCGAGGAGCTCACTTTCTGTCAATTCAAGCAGGTCTTGGTCTGAGACTACACCTCGCGAGCTGTTCAGGGAACGATGTGGTGTGACAGAGACAGGTGTGTTTCCGAACGAAACAAGTTTGGATAGTTTTTCATATTGTGCTTTGTTTTGAACTTCCAGGAGAAGATCTCCGCTAGCCATTCTCGATGCCTGATATCCACTGCCGAGTGTTTCAGTGAGGCATTTGGTCACAACAAAAGGGGATATTGTTCGGGCATTCTTGTCAGCTGTTTCGCAGTGGATCACATAGAATCGTGGAAACATTTCTTGAGGTTTCATGAAAATGTTTACAGTGTCTTCGGTGCGTCCCCTCTTTGTGAGAGGACGATTGTTTGAGAGGACGAAGTTTGGGAAAGGAGGTTGAGGCCATAGATAATGGATGAATTCGGCAGCCATGCCAGCCGCCCACCATGGAACCCTACATGGGGACGCGACCGCACTTATAATGTTATAAGACGAGCCAACGCCAGCTGTACAGAGCTGCTATAACCAAATATAATGTGCCCAAGAGAGGGCACATACACAAGGTTAACCCTCGCCGCCAAGAAAAACGGAAGTAAATAGAAGACATGAGAGGACAGGAAAGGCTAAAAGTGGGAAAGAAAGACGAAGACGTGGGAGAGAGAGATAGGAAAAGGCGACTGCCGATTTCCCCTGGGTGGGTCAGCCCAGGGGTGCCGTCTACGTGAAGCCGGGGCCAAAGGGGTGTGTTGCCTCTGCCGGGGGGCCTTAACGGTCCAAACACCCGGCGTCGGCTCAACCCCCAGGATCCCCTTTTCCCCGGACACGGCAAAGCCACGCACGGCTAGGCATGGGAGGGGGTCGAAACCTCCCCGTTAGCTCGGGTCCGTGGTGTCGCTACACACCAAACGCCTGCTTTCGCAGACGCCCCTGCGGGGTCCAAGGCCAACTTTCTGGTTACTGTATCTTTCAGGAGTGTAACCTTAGTTTCCACACCATTTATTTTTGCCTTGCCTGGCAATCTCTTATACCACCAATCCTCCAACCCTGCTTAACTTATCTCTATCGTGAGCCTGTTCACCTTTTTAGTGCGGTCTCTGAAACTGAAGGATTCATGAGGCTAGTGCCCAAACGTACAACCTAGTTACCATAACCACAATAATTTAAACGTTTGCTTAGATTCCCAACAGAAAGTGCATTCGTATTTTCCTTTATTGAATGCCGCTTTAGAGCTGCGTATTGCAGGGCACCCAGAGCTGGCTTTAAACAGCAAAGCCCTTCCCTGTGAGTTGTCAAAAAAATCGGCCCCCATTATTTCGTCTTTCACGTTTCGGTAGTTACTCAGAGCAAGTTTTTCTCTGTCGTTGCTATCGAAAACATATTGTCCGCCTCATATTTTTAACTTAGAGGTACCCCTAGCTATATTGCTTACACTGCCAGCCATGTGCTTGCTGCTGAACCTCCTATGGTCAGTTACAACCTTAAAATGAACGTAAGCTCAGTCAACAGTCGCCGCTGTTCTTCAGAGAGACAAATGGCAAACATGCCCCACCAAATTGCATTCGCTCATTTACGTGATGTCAAAAGTCTTTGCTTATTTCAGCTAGGTCATCTTTCAATTCAGGCAAATGTTCGCTTCGTTGCTTCTCGGTCTAAAACCTGAACTTCCGCAAAGATTACGATATCAGTGCTCCGGCAAACGCAATATTTTAGGAAGGGACGACAATGTACACACTTTGCAATGGGCGCAGTATTTCCATTAGCAGCAAAAAAGCGCTCAAGGTTAGAACGGAAAACACCTAGCACAACTCCCTAGTACAGATGAATACCAGGCGCGCCGCACTTCTGGGCGCCAAGCTTCTATTTATTCTAAGGCTGTAACTGAGTATAGTTTTTTCACTGTGATTCAACTATTTTCAAGCACAAATGCGAGAAAATTTTCTCTGTCGGTCCAATAAAAGGTGCGCAGCGCCCTTTGGTCTGCCAGCGGTCGCTCAAAAGCGAATGACCTGACAAAATACAGTATCAGAACATGAACTCACTACTTTTGCGTGCATTAAAGATAAATGCAGAGAAATTTCGCTTGTCTAATTTTCATACTGCGCAGTGCGCCCCAATGCTCGTGCACAAGAAAACCTGCGCTGTGGATTTAACCAACTATACCCCGGGAAGCTGTATTCGGACAGACTGTGCACTTAAAGTCTCTGTAACGGGAAAAGTACCGCATTCGTTTTCTCTTCGCCGCCGCGCCCTTTCGGCGGATTCGCCACATAAATGGTCCAGCTCGCTCACCTCGCCTCTGTCTCCCGGCGGCCGACGCACGGCGCTTTGGAGGGCGGTTGTTTTTATAGCCTCAGAAAAGCATGCAGGAAATCGCGTATCGTTTTGACACTTGATTGCAAGCCTATCGAGGCGTCGAAGAATGTCTGGGTGCTGCGCTTTTGGGTGCAGCAACCGGCGGGTAATGGGCAAAGCCCTCTTTGCTATTCCCAGCGGGAAAAAGGGTGCTAAGCGACGGGCTGTGTGGATGCACAAAATAAGCAGGAGAAATTTGTTCCCGCGACTAACACCCGCCTTTGTGAGGTAAGCATTTCATTGAGAATTCGAGACTGTTGTTTTAGGGACATTTGCGTCTCCCCTGCCCTATTGCAGCTTGTTTCGTGTGGTTGCCGCAGAAGGTTCATATACCATTGCCGGGCAGCTCTTATGTTCGGCGCAAAATTCACGCCTTTGGGCTCACATATAACGATAAGCGCGCCGTGAATACTGACTGTTACAGATTGGTGTTGCGTGACGTGACTGTATGAAGAACACCTGCGATACATTAGTGGTGCAGGCTCTTCGCACATTCTGTATGAAGAACATAAATAACAGGTGGTAACATGAAAATAATGGAACGCATGTCGCCAGCAGTGGCGAACTACGTTCACATCGTCTAAGGCATTTTTCTGCATTCTTGCCGCAGATCACTTCTGCGCAGCCTGCACAGCGCACCCGATCCTCCTGGACAGTTGGACACGTGTCGGCCGAATTTCACCGACTCCGTGCAGCACAAGGGGGCGTTGACAGCGGCCGCGTCAGTGTTTCTGCGCGAGTGCGACTGCCATATAAGCACCGTCTCAAGCATCGAGGCCTTCATTTGGCAGCAGTGGCGAACTACGTTCACATCGTCTAAGGCATTTTTCTGCATTCTTGCCGCAGATCACTTCTGCGCAGCCTGCACAGCGCACCCGATCCTCCTGGACAGTTGGACACGTGTCGGCCGAATTTCACCGACTCCGTGCAGCACAAGGGGGCGTTGACAGCGGCCGCGTCAGTGTTTCTGCGCGAGTGCGACTGCCATATAAGCACCGTCTCAAGCATCGAGGCTTTCATTTGGCAGCAGTGGCGAACTACGTTCACATCGTCTAAGGCATTTTTCTGCATTCTTGCCGCAGGTTGGTGCAAAGACTTTTACTGTTCCGTTTACATTTTCAAAGATATATTGTCACTGCTGCCAAGCTGCGTCATTTCTGTTATATTTTGCCGTGTGTTGCGTGCTACTTTTGTTACCCGTAGTTTCTTTTTGTCATGTCGAAAGAGATTGCAAAGATTAAGGAAGATGTCAAGAACGATCTCTTGAAACTAAGAGATGAGTTTAAACAGGAAATGAAGATGTCGCGGGAATCGTTCGAGAGGGAACTCAGAAATGAAATGCGTGAATTTCGAACTGAACAACGCAACGTTGCTCAGAGCCTTGAGTTTGCTTATACAACAATAGAGGATTTGAAAAACCAGCTGGCTGCTGCAGCAGCAAAAAATGCTGAATTAACCACGAGAAACGAGGAACTGCAGGCAAAATGCCAGACTCTTGAGACCCATACAGGGGACCTAGAGAGACGGCTGGTTCACCTAGAGCAGTATTCCAGAAACTCAAACATCGAAATTCAGGGTGTCCGAAAAGAAGAAAATGAGGATGTTCTGAGTGTCCTCTCAAAAATCGGGGAGGCTATTAATGAGCCTGTTCAGGAATCTGACATAGAAACATGTCATCGGGTGCCTACCCGAAATCCGGACCGCAGTAACATTATAGTTCAGTTTAAGTCTCGGGCGAAGCGAGATCTTGTACTAAAGAAAGGAAAGAAGATGCGCATCCGCAACAATGACATCGGAGTTTCAGACTCTGCGCAGATCTACATAAATGAGCATCTCTGTCCTGCTCTGAAGCGCCTTCTAGGCATGGCAGTAAAGCGCAGGCATGAAAAGCAGTGGAAGTCTGTTTGGTCTTTCAGTGGTAAAATTTTCGCGCGGAAGTCTGATGATTCCGATGCCATACAGATATCTCGCGAAGCTGATCTTGAAAAAATAAACTAGTAGAAGTACTACGTCTTGTACAGTTACAAAAGAAAAAAAAAGGTCGAAATGAACTACAATAACCTTGCTCTACCACAAAATATCTCGCTACATTGTCGATTGCAGAAGACCACTTTACATCTGAATGCACGTTCCGCAGTTGGGAAAAAAGATGACATCACATACTTCATCAATCAGTTCTCCTTTAAGTTTGACATAATCATGATGACTGAGACATGGTACTATGATGGCTGTGATATGCTTAGTCTGGACGGTTACTCGCGCTTTTTTATTAATCGTCCGAATCGTCGAGGAGGGGGCGTTTGCATTTTTGTTGAAGCTTATCGGACCCATGAACTTGTTTCCGATTTTTCTGTGATTACGGATGACTTTGAATTTTTAACACTTAAAACTGACTCGGAAATTGTTGCTGCTATTTACCGTCCCCCAAATGGTAACATCGCGAATTTTCTTAATTTTTTTGAGTCTTTCTTAGAATATATCAACTCAAACAAATATCGGCTTGTGTGCGGTGGTGATTTTAATATAAACCTTTTGGAGGACACTCAAAGTACGTGCGAGTTCATATCGTGCCTTCACTCATCTGGATTTATAAATCTAATATCAACGCCAACTCGTATCACAGTAACCAGTTCATCACTGTTAGACATGATGATTACGAATGCTGACACACTTGTTTCTAACGCCGGTACTATTTCATCAGACATAAGTGACCACTGTCCAGTGTTCATGCAATACAGTTCCTCAAAAACAGAAAAGAGGCGTCAACATCAAGCTGTCCAAGTACAAAATATCACTGATGAGTCACTGCAGGCTTTCAAGCGTGCCGTTAGCATGCATGACTGGTCTTTCGTTTATATGATTAAAGATGTTCATGAAGCGTACCTAAAATTTATAAAATCTTTTACAAATATCTACCTCACTCATTTTCCTTTTAAAACGTTTAAACCGTCAAAGAAAATAAGAAAACCTTGGGTCACATTTGCTATTAGGCGTTTGATAAACCGAAAAAATAAGCTTTTCCATGCATTCTTGAAATCGCGAGAGGAAGAATTACTACAGCAGTATAAAGCTTTCAGAAATAAACTAAACGGCGCTCTTCGAAAGGCGAAGATAGCGTATTATGAAAAGTTGTTTTCTGGTATCTGTACAAGGTACCCTGATGCAGCTTGGAAAGCAATAAACAGTGTTTTAGGACGCAACAAGGCAGACTTCATGCCACGTGAAATTACGTTAAACAATCGCGTACTAACTGGTGCAATACTTGCTGATTCTTTCAATAAATATTTCACTTCTGGTATACCGTCAATTAAGAATACCCTGCAGATGAATAGCTCAATTATTAGAAATGCTGAAAGCATATTTCTCAACCCGGCAGACGAACCAGAAGTATTCAGAACATTTATGAGTCTTAAGAATAGCAGTGCATTAGATATCGACAATCTTCAGATCGGTCCCATAAAATTTGTTTTAGAGCATTTAGCCCCTGTACTTGTGTACATATTTAATTTAGCAGTAGAGTCCGGGGAATTTCCCCGTGAAATGAAGCGCTCTCGTGTGTCTGTTCTGTTTAAAGGTGGCGACAAAAACTTGCTGGGAAACTATCGCCCAATATCGATTATTCCGGTGTTTGCTAAGGGTTTCGAAAAAATGCTACATTCCAGATTATCGAACTTTTTCACTAGAAGTGACATTATAAGCGACGCTCAGTTTGGTTTCCGTAAAGGAAGGTCTACGGAGTTAGCTTTGTTAAGGCTAAAAGAAATTATTTTAGAGAACATCGAAAACAGGCTATTTACATTAGGTTTGTTCATTGATTTCACCAAGGCTTTCGATTCCATTGACCATAGCACGCTACTTCATAAGTTAGAAATATATGGTGTTCGAGGCACTCCCCTGGCTTTAATAGAATCATATTTAGCAGAACGATCACAATGTGTGTGTTTAGGTAACCATCACTCATCTTCACTGCCTGTCAGTAGAGGTGTCCCGCAAGGAAGTGTATTAGGGCCCCTTCTTTTCAATGTTTTTATAAATGATATTGTTAATATCAACAAGTCGGTAAAATTTAAAATATATGCTGATGATGCCACGGTCTTGTTTTCCGGCGCAGATACAGATAGGTTGATAGAAAGTTGTAATCGTTTCTTTTGCAATATTACATCATGGTCACTATCAAATAAACTTAAAATTAACCCTAAGAAAACGAAGGTAATACACCCACACAAGAGCGAGGCACTCGCGCTCCGTGATTGAATAGTTGCGCTCGGCGGGAGAGAGCAGTCGGCTTGCATAGGCTATAACACGGTCGTGTCCACGTTGGTGTTGCAATAACATTGCTCCTATGCCATGCCCACTGGCGTCAGTGCGGACCTCGGTTGAAGCTGATGGGTCGAAGTGGGCCAAGACTGGCGGCGTGGTAAGCAGGGTCGTAAGTTGGGAAAAAGATGAGGCTTGATCAGGGCCCCAGTAAAACGGGGCGTCTTTCTTCAAGAGGTCTGTGAGGGGGCGTGCAATGGTCGCAAAGTCCTTAACAAAGCGCCGGAAATAGGAGCACAGCCCCACAAAGCTGCGAACATCCTTTGGGGACTTCGGAACAGGAAAGTTTATAACGGCGCGAATTTTCTCTGGATCTGGGCGCACGCCTGTGGCATCGACGAGGTGGCCAAGCACGGTGATTTGACGACGAGCAAAGTGGCACTTGGAGGAGTTCAGTTGAAGTCCGGCTCTACGGAAAACGTCAAGAATTGCCTCTAAACGACTGAGATGTGAGTCGAATGTGGGCGAAAAAACAATAACGTCGTCGAGATAACACAAGCAGGTGGACCATTTGAACCCTTGGAGCAATGAGTCCATCATTCTTTCGAAGGTGGCCGGCGCATTACAGAGACCGAAGGGCATCACCTTGAACTGATAAAGACCATCAGGAGTGACAAATGCGGTCTTCTCGCGATCCATGTCATCGACGGCTATCTGCCAGTAGCCAGACCGAAGGTCGATAGTTGAAAAATAAGTAGCACCATACAGGCAGTCTAGGGCGTCGTCGATGCGGGGCAAAGGGTAAACATCTTTTTTGGTAATCTTGTTGAGGTGCCGATAATCTACACAAAAGCGCCATGTTCCATCCTTCTTTTTGACAAGGACGACAGGAGAAGCCCAGGGGCTGCACGAGGGTTCGATAATGTCTTTCGCGAGCATCTTCTCGACTTCCTGTTGTATTGCTGTACGCTCCGACGCGGAAACACGATATGGACGCCTGTGAATAGGATTCGCATCGCCAGTATTGATGCGATGCGTAACGACGGTCGTTTGGCTTAAGGATGTACTGGCAAAATCAAAAATATCGCGATAGCGCTCCAGAACTTGGCAAAGAGCTGCAGCTTGATCAGACGTGAGGTCCGATGAAACCATCCGTTCAATGTCGACGCCCGAGGATGGTGATGAAGTTGAACCTTGGGCTGAGCTGCAGCAATCGTCCACTCTGAAGGGCTCGACATGGTGGTCCTGAAGAGCGGTAATTTGGGCGAGGGAGATACCCTGTGGAAGAACTTGTGCAGTCAATGCGAAATTGACAAGAGGAAGGCAGGTGCGGTTTCCAGTAATTGTCAGAATCGTGTGCGGAACAGCGACGCCACGCGTAAGCATCACGGCAGGAATCGGTGCAACCATGTAATCGCCGTCAGGTACAGGTGGCGTGGAGGATAAGTCGACGTGTATAACAGAATTAGGCGGGAGGCGTATGAAATCCATGCAGCTCAGACGACTTTGAGGTGGGTCGGTCGGATCGGAAAGGAGAGGCAAATCAAGGTGAAGAGAGCCGGCTGAACAGTCTATGAGGGCAGAGTGAGTGGCTAGGAAATCCATACCGAGAATGAGTTCATGAGGGCAATGTTCGATAACAGCAAAAAGAACGACAGCGCTTCTATCTTCAATAGTAACTCGGGCAGAGCACATGCCAAGGATAGCGGCAGTTCCCCCGTCGGCGACTCGTACGGCTCGGTTTAGGGCGGGCGTGACAACCTTCTTAAGTCGGCGGCGAAGAGCAGCACTCATAATGGACACATGCGCCCCAGTGTCTATTAACGCGCTCACAGGAACATCGTCCACAGTAACGTCTAAAAGATTCCGGTTGTTCGTTAACGTCAAAAGAGGATTTCTTGCTGAGGTCGTCGATGCAGCTCCACCTCCAGAAGCTGCACTGCCTAGTTTTCCGGTCGGAGGCGCTGCGAATAGGTCGGAGAGGCAGCACGGCGAGATTGTGGGAGCGAGCGAGATTGACGGCGAGCAGGGGATGGTGAGCGGTCGTAGCGAGGTCTGGTCAGAGGTGCGGCTGGAGCAGAGAATGTGGTCGGCATAGAAGATGCAAGTGTTGAGGGCGACTGGGTGACAGAGCTGGCCTGGTTTGGAGACCCATAGTGTGCCGTTGGAGCCCAGTGGTTGCGGCAATGGCGAGCGATATGACCAACGCGTCGGCAGTTGAAACATATGGGCTTGTCGTCAAAGGTGCGCCATTCGGACAGGTTGCGTTGTCGAGAATAGTTGGACGCAAGTCGAGGAGTTGACGGCCGACGATAAAAAGGCTCAGCAGAATATACAGGTGGAACAGGATGTAGGCCGACGTTCGATAATTCTTGACGGACGACGGCCTGGATCAAGGAAAGCGTGGTCGGGGAAGGCTCAGGCGTTGTGAATGGAGTCACTACCGGTTGCGCTGCCTCGACTTCTCGACGAATGATGCGGGTGAGGTTGTCACATGGAGGGGTCTGGCGGAAGACGTCATCACAAGACGAAGTAGGCGCTGTGTTCGGAAGGCGCGTGATGCTTTGAGGTACGCGGCGGGCTTTAGCCTGTTCGAGACGGCGGCATTCTTTAAGGATCGTGTCGATGCTCGCGACGTTGTTGAAAACCAGCAGATTGAAGGCGTCGTCGGCAATACCTTTTAGTACGTGGTTAACTTTCTCGTCCTCCGACATGCGCTGGTCGGCCTTGCTACAAAGAGCCAAGACGTCAAGGATGTAGGAAACGCATGATTCCGTAGAAGTCTGGGCGCGTGTGGCGAGAGCCTTCTTTGCAGCGAGCTGACGACCAGAGGAATCGCCGAAAAGGTCGCGGATCTTCTCTTTGAAGAGATCCCAGCTCGTTATTTCGTCTTCGTGGGTTTCAAACCATGTCCGCGGAGTGCCGTCGAGGTAAAAAAGAACGTTAGCGAGCATGAGTGTGCGATCCCAGCGGTGCGTAGCACTGACGCGCTCGTACCGGTGCAGCCAGGCGTCAACGTCGGTAGAACCATCTCCGGAGAACGTGCCTGGATCTCGGGGGGGCGAGAACGTGACGTAGGTTGTAGCTGGGGCGGAAGGGGTCGGCGGTGATGAAGCTCCGGCAGGCGAAGTCGGTGAGGGCTCGCCGGTGTTGCGACCGCTGCGCGTCTCCATGGAGGTACGGGAATCGTCCACTTCCACCAATAATGTTACGGGTAGCTCAGTAACTATTTATTAAATCGTTAAAACAGCGCAGGGTGGACAAGATGGCGTCAGTCCAGCAACAACCAGAGAAGCGACGTCGTCTTCCTCGTCTTTCATGCAGCCACGCTGCGGCGGATGTATGGTATCAATATTTAGAGCTAGAAATAAAATTCTGAACGTTAAACAAGATATTATTTGTGCAGACCAAAAAATAGATATTGTAGAAGAACATAAAATTCTCGGTGTAACATTTTCATCTCATCTAAGTTGGGACTCTCACGTAAGTCATTTATGCAAGAAACTTTCTTTTACAGCGGGAGCTCTGTCGCGTTGTCGAGAAATTCTCCCTACACAAATAAAAGTCAGCATATATCAAGCACTGTTTCAATCACATATAAATTACTGCAGTCTGGTTTGGCTTACTACAACTCAACGTAACATCAACAGAATATTGCTTTTGCAGAAGAAAGCTGTCCGTCACATTGCCATCATTGGTTATTTATCACCGACATCGACATATTTTCGCAAGTACAGTATAATTAAAATCCAATATATATACGAGTTCCGCATCCTGCGATCATTTTACATATGTTCTTCTTCATTTAAACAATTTATCGAGTTAACTGCTGCGCTGCAACGCAACAGTCATGCTATCAATACTCGTAATGTAGGAGGATGGCTCATACCGCGCTTTCGCACTGACTATAAACTGCAGTCATTGAAATATAACCTCCCATGTATTCTTAATAAGCATAAACATTTACATAAACCTGCGCTAAATACATTACGTGAAATATTTCTGAATTACTAATGTATTCATACATTTCAATTATTTCTTAATGTTGTACTACATTTCACTGTATATTGTTGTATATGATTAGCTACCATGCTTCTCTATTATTATATTGTGTTGATGTTATTGTTTCGTGTAGTTTACTGCCACAATTACAGGTGTACTATTGCTGTTTTGTTTTTTTGTACTATTGCTGTTTTGTTTTTTTTCCCTTGTACTTGTAGTATTATAATTTCTTTTCTGTAAATAAATTTCAGTATTCTGTTGGTATTTGTTGTTAGAGATGTATTTTATTGAAAAATCATTCCCTGTTACGCTTACACGGGTATTGTTATACGCTTTGTTTTTGTAAATATTTTATTTGTACCATGTGTGATATATCTTGTACATTTGGTGCAAATATTTTCACCTGTCACTTGTTGCCATGTAATTGGTCTTCTGGGCCCTAGTCAAGCTGTTTCATTACAGCTTTTAGCCCAGGAGACCATCCAGAATGTAATGTTTTCGTTTTATTCTGGAAAATAAAGAGAATGAATGAATGAATGAATGTAAGGCATGATTCAAACGTTACCACCTGTCACCAACGTTCGTCATACAGAAATATCTCGACGTATCAATTTTGGTATATATGCATTTCATTAAACGATCGCGAGCGCCCCGCGACCATGTCATGTAAATCATGTTTACATGACACGCCTGTCATGATTTGCACGTTATAACCGGCAACTTATGTTCGTCATAGACTTTTGTCACGCCATACCAATTTTGGTGTATATCAAGGAGCGAAGCGGCTGCGAGCGCACCATGAGCATGGCATGGAAATCATGCCGTACATGGCATGCACATCAGTATTTTCATGTCATTGCCTGTAATTTTTATTCGTCATACAGTCATGTTATGCCATACCAAATTTGGCGTACATCCCATTAACGAAACGGCCAGGAAAGCCCAATGTTGTGGGCGGCTAGACAGACAGACAGGTGATAGATAGATAGATAGATAGATAGATAGATAGATAGATAGATAGATAGATAGATAGATAGATAGATAGATAGATAGATAGATAGATAGATAGATAGATAGATAGACAGACAGACAGACAGACAGACAGACAGACAGACAGACAGAGAGACAGACAGACAGATAGATAGACAGATAGATAGATAGATAGATAGATAGATAGATAGATAGATAGATAGATAGATAGATAGATAGATAGATAGATAGATAGATAGATAGATAGATAGATAGATAGATAGATAGATAGATAGATAGATAGATAGGCAAGTGAAAACTGTCGCTATTTCTTTCCTACTCAGAGAACAACGGTATTCTTCATTCGGGGCTGCAAAAGCGCACGCAATGCGTAAAACATGCGTTACTCCTCGTGAAATCAACACCGCGCCGCCGCAGCTTCGGCCGCGCTGGATCAATTATGGCGGCGGGCAGGACGGTCGCGGTGCTTTTCCCGTTCCACTGACTTTAGGTGCACTGGAAGCGTTGCACCTGCTCCTGCTCGTTGGGTGTGTCATCACCCCGTCATCTGAACAGGAGTTAGGCTCCCTGGTGTAGTGCCGGGGCACCCCTTCTCATATAAGGTCAAGCACTACCTACTTGTCTCTAATCTGCAGCAGCTGCGGACCACCTGGTGATGGCGGCCGCAAGAATTGTAACGCAGCGAAGGGAAAAAGCAATCTATCCAGACAGGGCGCCACTGAAAACTGAAAATGGCAACCTTAGGCGCGTGCACACTCTCTAGTGATGCTACGCTAGAGGAATTACTTGAAGAGTTAGAAGGCGTTAACTCGGGCATTATAAGCCTTAGTGAGGTCAAGAGAACTTCATAAGCATACACAGTGCTAATGGTCATATATTTTGTTACAAAGGGCTGCCAGGGTATGGCGTGCAGGAGCGTCGCCACAATTTTTTTTCTGGGTGGCGCAGGGGCGGGGGGGGGGGGTATATGGATCAACTTCCGTCGCAACTCCAGTGATGGTGTGTGGTGTTAGTCCACTAAGTTATTATGGACGATGGTGAAGAATTCTAGACAATCAGGGAAGGGGTAGCAGGTGGCATGCCAAGTCTAAACAGAATATTTACAATGGAAGAAATAGAAGGATACGATCCACCGTTCAGCCATTGTCTCGAGAAAGTAGAACAATTTTGTGAGAATGTAACATTAGCGCTGCGAAAGCTACGAATACAGGACAATATTGCCAATTTCAACTTTAATACGAAAGTATAAAGGCAACAGAAACGGCAAGAATCAATCGGTAACAAGATACAGATTCTAGAATTGATTGAGAAGAAGCGTTGGTAGAATTTTCTGGATGAAATTGTCCTCGCATAATGAACCCTTCTCTAAAAAGCAACCGGACATGCAAAAGCGCCAGCGTGGAAAGGAAGAGCGACATAGATCCCATATTGTGAAGGGAAAAAAAAGCAGTGATCTTAAGTTGGTGATGGCAAAGATCACAATCAATGAGGAGCCAGAATGAAATGTAGTGTGATCAGACAAATTTAGTGTGATCCGGTTAAATGCAGACGCTTCCAGCGTTTTAATTAAGAAAAAGATCAGTGCTTTAGACCAAGAGGAAAGTGGTGATATAGAGGACAAGATAGAAACCGTAACTAAAATCATTTCAGCAGCAGATCTTCAAATGTGAGGCAAGTGCCAAGACAAAAAATAAGCAAGCTGTCTTATGCCACTAAAAACTGCTTAGGGAGAATGCGAGATATGAAATTAGGTACCCCGAGGAGAAAAATTCAATTTGGCGAGCTGTCACTCGCCAACAGAAGTAAGCTAAGTGACATAAAAAGCTTACATCTAACAGATCCATGAACCAGTAAAAAAGGGCGGCAGCATCAAGGCGTGTGAAAGAAATCTATTTCTCGGCAGGGTCACATTATATCGCGCAAAACTTAAGCAGCGCAATACCCTTAGTAATTCTAATGATATTGTTGCGTGGTTTTACCTACGCTAAGAGGGCATAGTGGGATATACCCTGAAAAGGGAGCTGAAAAAGAGGTGAAGAAGTCGACGTTGTGTTGTGAGCTGTGCTGTGCCTTGATACTGACTCAGTATTGTATTTTTCCCCGTAACATTTTTGCTGGAGGTGCGGGGTACTTTTTTTTGACGACGGAGCTCCGCATTGGACGCCTCCTTAAGTCTGCAACCATGGCTCCGGGTGAAGACACGCCTTCGCCAGCTACGTCGGCAACATCTCCGACAACAACAACCCAGTACGTCGCTTTAACGCAACCCCGTGACCCCGGCACCTTTACCGGGGAGAACAGCATCGATGTGGACAAGTGGCTCAGCATGTACGAGCGCATCAGCAAGCAATATGGCTGGGATCCAACCGTTATGCTGGCAAATGTCATCTTCTACCTCGACAAAACCCCTCGCGTCTGGTTTGAGACCCACGAGCACGAAGTCACAAGCTGGGACATGTTTAAACAACAGCTCCGCGACCTTTTCGGCAACCCATTTGGTCAACAGCTTGCTGCACGGAAAGTATTGGCCGTACGTACTCAAACGTCAACCGAACCCTACTTGACCTATATTCAAGAAGTGTTAGCCTTGTGTCAAAAGGTTGACCACAACATGCCCGAGGCTGACAAGATTTCACACATTTTGAAGGGTATCGCAGACGATGCGTTCAATCTGCTCGTTTTTACCAACGTCACGACCATCGACGCCGTAATTAAGGAGTGTCGCCGCCTGGAACAAACGAAGAGTCGGCGCATTCCGCACCCGTTCCATCGTCTCCCCAACACCGCTGCAACATCGTCTTGCGAAGGAACCCCTTTTCAGCCGTCCAACAACTGACGATGTGACACGCATCGTCCGACGCGAACTCGAGGCTGTGTGCCCGGCTGCCCATAAACCGACGTTGTCCGAGACACCGGCCCCGGCTGTCGCCCTGATCCAGGCCGTTGTCCGCCAGGAATTCGCCAATCTGGGTCTGTGTTCCACTGTATGTGCCATGAACAATACTGACACCTCCGTAGCCTCTGAGACAACACGCCGCCGTCAGTACCCTGTTCGTTCCAGGAACCCTTCTGAATGGCGAACCGCAGATGATAAGCCGATCTGCTTCTGCTGTGGTCGCGCAGGCCACGTTGCTCGTTACTGTCGCAGTCAGTGGCCCTCTACTCCTCCTAGCCAGTATCCCGCTTACAACGGCCCCTTCCGCACAATGAATCGCTGTTATCCGAACCGCACTGAGTCTTCAGCATTCGCCGCCCCTGAGGACTATGGCCGCACCTTCCCATCGTCGCCGCCTCCAAGCCGTTCCTCTCGCTCACCAACGCGCCGCCGCTCGCCCTCGCCGTCATTTAGCCGCCGCATGTCTCCGGAAAACTAGGCTGCGCAGCTTCTGGAGGTGAAGCTGCCCTGTCGACGTTAACCAAAAATCCTCTATTGCCCTTACGTCTACACCAGAACACACTTGAAGTACATGTTGATGGCACTCCTGTTCAAGCTTTGATCGACACAGGCGCTCACGTCTCTGTCATGAGTGCGGATTTTCGTCGTCGCATGAAGAAGATTCTGACGCGACCTTTGACCAATGTGGTACAAGTCACGGATGGCGGCACCGTTCCTGTCGTTGGGATGTGTACAGCTCAGCTTACCGTTGCCGGTTATCAGGTGGTCGTCCTTTTTACTGTCCTTGCCACATGTCCCCACGACCTCATACTTGGGCTGGATTTTCTGGCAACCAACTCTGCGCTTATTGATTGCTCCGCCGGTGTGCTGCGCCTTGAACTGCCGCAACTCAGTGACCCCCCGTCCCAACCTTCGTGCCGATTACATTGCAGCGACTTTATTCATCTGCCCCAACAATCTGTTACGTACGTCGATATGTTGTGCTCACCAGCTGTGCCAGACGGTGACTACTACGCTGCGCCTCTTCCCGACTTGCTGCTCACGCATTGTGTTGCTGTTCCCTATACGGTTCTCAGCATCAAGGCTAACAGAACCTGGCTACCGGTGGTAAATTTCGGCTTCGCAAATCATGTGCTCCCACAAGGCATTTCCGTAGCCCACCTTTGTTCGCTACTTGATTCACCGGTCGAAGCTTTCGCCTTGGATGCCGCTGTTTCTACGCAGCGGACGCCACCGACAACCAATTGTGGCAGCCGTCAAATTTTTAACATGATCGCCGCTGACCTTCCGCCTGAACACGTTGAAGCCCTCCAGCGCGTTCTCGGGTCCTACCAGGACATTTTTGATTTCGGTGACCGACCTCTAGGGCAGACGTCCGTTGTCCAGCATCGCATACACACAGGTGATGCCAACCCTGTTCACCGCCGCCCCTACAAAGTGTCTGCGTCTGAGCGGAGCGTCATCCAACAGGAAGTAAATAAGGTGCTAGCGAAGGACATTATAGAGCCGTCCTCCAGTCCCTGGGCGTCTCCGGTCGTGTTAGTTAAAAAGACGGACGGATCGTGGCGCTTTTGTGTGGACTATCGCCATCTCAACAACATCACAAGGAAAGACGCCTACCCTCTACCTCGAATTGACGACGCCCTTGATTGTCTGCATGGTGCCGCGTACTTCTCTTCCATCGACCTCCGTTCCGGATATTGGCAGATCGCTGTGGATCCCGTGGACTGAGAGAAGACGGCCTTTGTAACACCCGACGGCCTTTACCAGTTCAAGGTCATGCCTTTCGGCCTATGTAATGCCCCAGCCACATTCGAACGAATGATGGATTCTCTGCTTCACGGCTTCAAGTGGTCTACGTGTCTATGCTATTTAGACGACGTAATTGTGTTTTCGCCCACGTTCGAAACGCACCTTGAGAGACTCTCAGCAATTCTTGAAGTGTTCCGTCTCGCCGGACTTCAGCTTAATTCGTCCAAGTGCCGGTTCGGCCGTCGCCGCATTACGATCCTTGGGCATATTGTTGATGCCTCCGGCGTACAACCTGATCCGGAAAAAATTCGAGCCGTGAAGGACTTCCCCGTGCCGAAAACCGCCAAAGATGTTCGCAGCTTTGTGGGACTCTGCTCCTACTTTCGGCGGTTTGTCAAAGACTTCGCCGAAATTGCTAGACCTCTCACGGACCTGCTCAAACAAGACACGCTCTTTAACTGGGGTCCCTCGCAAGCAGCAGCTTTCTCCAAGCTCGTCACACTGCTCACATCTTCCCCTGTTCTGGCCCACTTCGACCCTGCCGCGCCAACCGAAGTCCGCACTGACGCCAGTGGTTACGGAATCGGCGCTGTGTTGGCCTAGCGACAACGTGGGCAGAATCACGTGATAGCTTATGCTAGCAGGCTGCTGTCCACTTCGGAGCGCAATTATTCAATTACGGAGCGCGACTGCCTCGCTCTGGTATGGGCAGTTGCGAAATTTCGTCCTTATTTATACGGCCGACAGTTTACAGTGCTCACCGACCATCATGCCCTTTGTTGGCTCGCCTCTTTGAAAGATCCCACAGGTCGTCTCGCTCGCTGGGCACTCCGGTTGCAGGAGTATACCTACACGGTCGTGTACAAGAGTGGAAAACTGCACCAAGATGCGGATTGCCTATCCCGCTACCGTGTGGCTGACCGGCCCTCTACGAGCACTGCCTCGACCGACTGCGTTTTTTTCCCTCTCTCAGCTGCCTCGCCTCGGCGACGAGCAGCGTCGGGATCCGCATATCAGTCAAATAATGCAACGGCTGCGATCCTCCCCGCACGACGCCTCTGTACGCATGTTTGCCTTCAAAGATGACACCTTATATCGGCGTGATTTGTCACCCGCCGGACCCGCTCTACTGCCGGTCGTACCAAAGCACCTGCGTTCCACAGTCCTCCACGAGCTTCATGACGCCCCAACCGCTGGTCACCTTGGCGTTTCTCGCACGTATGACCGTGTGCGCCGCCGCTTCTACTGGCCTGGCCTTGCACGCTCTGTGCGGCGTTATGTCAAGGCCTGCGAGGTTTGTCAGCGCCGCAAGAAGCCGTCGGGACTTCCTGCTGGGTATCATCAGCCTATCGACATCCCACCGGAGCCATTCTTCCGAGTCGGTTTGGACCTTCTCGGTCCCTTTCCAACATCCACTTCAGGAAACAAGTGGGTTGCCGTTGCTACGGATTACGCGACCCGCTATGCAATCACGCGAGCCCTTCCAACCAGCTGCGCTACAGACGTCGCTGATTTTTTACTTCGGGATCTTGTTTTAGTGCACGGTGCCCCACGACAACTGTTGACAGACCGAGGCCGTACTTTCCTTTCACAAGTGATTGACGATATCCTGCGTTCCTGTTCCACCCAGCATAAGCTCACCACCTCTTACCATCCCCAGACAAACGGGCTGACAGAGCGCTTAAACCGGACCCTGACAGACATGCTTTCGAAATACGTGTCGACCGACCATCGTGACTGGGACCTTGCACTGCCCTACGTGACGTTCGCGTACAATTCCTCCCGGCACGACACCGCTGGATACTCACCGTTTTACCTTTTGTTTGGACGCGAACCAACGTTGCCATTGGATACCTTCCTTCCGGCTGCTGCAGAGTCGACCACGGAATACGCACGCGACGCTATTGCCCGCGCTGACCACGCCCGTCAGCTTGCCCGCCACAGATTGACGGCTTCTCAAGAAACACAGAAGCACCGTTACGACGAGCGGCATCGTGACGAACGTTTTCCAACGGGTTCCCTCGTTCTTCTCTGGTCCCCAACGCGACGTGCCGGTCTCTCTGAGAAGCTACTTTCTCGATACACGGGGCCATACCGCGTGCTTCGACAATTGACAGACGTTACATACGAAATCGTCCCGGCTAATCCTACAAACTCTTCTCCTCTGTTATCCCGTGACGTCGTCCACGTATCCAGGCTCAAGCGTTACCACCCACCTTCTGCTGTGGTTCCATAGACGCGCCGGGTCGGCGCTTTTGCCGCCGGGGGTTGTGTTGCGTGGTTTTACCTACGCTAAGAGGGCATAGTGGGATATACCCTGAAAAGGGAGCTGAAAAAGAGGTGAAGAAGTCGACGTTGTGTTGGGAGCTGTGCTGTGCCTTGATACTGACTCAGTATTGTATTTTTCCCCGTAACAATATTGTGAGAGTGGCTGATGATTTTACTCTGCGCTGTACAGCTCAAATGTAAACCGCCCAACTATGAGTGAAAAAAAGAGTCGAATCCGAAGTCGCAATCGTAGCTATTGATTAGGTTAGAAAGGACTTTCAAGGCGTTTTCAGCGGAAAAGCTGGTAGAGAAGCGGGCACAACCGATTTCATTTAAAGATGGAGGAGAGAGTAGATATCAATCTAGCAAGACTCTACATTGAGCGCCTACATATTCCAACGTACCAGAGAAATACAAAGTACCAGCATTTGAATAATACACAAAAGCGGAGTCGAAAATTTTGAATAACTACAGCCAGATCAGCCTACTTTCAGTATCGTATACCATATTCAACAAGATACAATCTCTTTGGTTTTGTTGAGTGCTTCTGTAGAAGTGTTTAAACAACTAGAATAGGAAAAAATAAACATTAGTGAAGAATATTTGAGCCATTTTTGGCTTGCAGACAAGATAACATCGTCCTCAATAGCAATAACGGCGATCAAATGTGAAAAATGATTGGAGTATGAAACAGAGGAAGCGCTAAAGTAGGCTTGGAGATAGAGGCGTAGCTATAAATATTTGTGTGTGTGGGGGGGGGGGGGGGGCTGACCATACGTTTATATATTCGTGCATGCGTTTGTATGTGTGCATGTATATGTACACATGTCAAATTGAAAATTTTCGGAGGGTTTGAAACCACTTCCCAACCCCTGCCCCCTGGCTACGCCATTGTTTGGAATGAATATGCAGAAGACAACTATAATGCCTGGTGGCGCTACGACAGCCCGTTCGTGATAGACAACCAGAGCCTGGAATAAATGGAACATTATGTATATCTTGCGTACTCATGCAAAGGAAATCAATGGAAGAATAAGTATGAGATGGGACGCATGCGGTAGACATGCTCAACTCAAGACCGGTAAGCAAACAATGTCACTAAAACGGACATTGCGCAGCCATTATTTTTCGCTTGTTCTAAACATTGGCGACATATAGAGGAGAACACCGTTGGTGCATGTGGAAGCGCCACTAGTGCGACAACGAGCCATCATACGCTAACACGAAGCGGAAGACAAAGAACGTAACTGCTTCTAGGGTGACTCCTCGATGTTGTTAGCGCGGCCACCGTTCCTCGCTTTTATCTTACTTTCATCGAGACGGTATCGCTGCCTATCGACGCTTGTTAGTGTCATGACGCATTACTTGACCGCTTATAGACGGCGGCACCACCCCACCCCGCCAACAAATAGCACCATGCGAGAGAGAGTATATGAGAGATATAAGGCGCGTTTGTGGATTTGCACGCGCCTGCCTCGCTAGCTTAGTCGGTAGAGCGCCGGACGCTTATCGTCGCAGACCCAGAAGTCGTGCGTTCGATTCCCGGCGGCGGAACTTTTTCTGAGTTCTTTTCTTTCTCATTCATTAGAGTCCATTTTATGAACATCGTATTCGTGACGGAAATACGTCACTGAAGTCTTGGCGGACCCCGGCAGAAACTTTCGCGTTAAAAACATGGTTGATTCCTCCGTCATAGGAATAACACGAAAGTAAAGCGCGTATTTGCAGAAGTAGTTGAATATTTACAGTATATTGATATAAGAGCTTGTACAATATCTATTGGTGTTCGGCAGCTATAGCCCCGAATAACGTGGGTGCACCCAGGTTGAGGCTTTGTGGCACGTCTCCATCCCGACGACTAACGTCCATGATCAATGATTAAACATAAATTTCTGCTAGCTGCAGTAGCTAACGGCGAGAGCTTAATCAGAGAAAGCGGTGTGATAGCGATTAGAGCGTCCCTGACTGGACGCAGAACTTGGGCATGCGGCATCCCGCCACATGTTGAGTTTTTGAAGACCATGGCGGGACTAGAGGCAAACGCAACGCACGTCGTGTCTACCCTCTAGCCCGGCCGCGACTTTTCATGGTGCGAGGGTGATCGGGAAACGCGACGCTACAGCCAGCCGACGCAGGCGCACCTGGTTGTAGCATCACGTTCTGTCACGTCATTTCCTTGACGGAAATACGTCACAGAAGTCTTGGTGGACAGCGGCTTAGAACACTAAATTTCGTCTTAAGAACACCGCATCATGCAGCAGCTTAACTAGAGCCACTTCCGTGCACATACTGCTCATTCGACAGCTTCAGAATTGACTTTTATGGAACATTGCCATAGAACACCGCCTGTGGTAAGAGTACGGTGAATGAGCGTCGGTGTCGTGTGGTGCCGACAAGGAAGTGCGCGAGCTCCCGGTGATGTGTTCGGCGTGCGGCGCCGAAAGTGAAGTGCTGCGTGATGATGATTGGTGTTTGAGCCGACGAAGATCGTGCGCGGGCCACGAAGAACCAGCTTTACGAATTGAAGGAGCTGGCCGGCCGAGGGCGAGGACGACTGGTACTCGACCAGAGCGGATGGAGCGCTGGCGCTGTTCCGGCTTCGCCATCATCGCGGCCTCCGTACCTAGGCCTCGCCGCGGCTCCTGTGACCGCCGCTACCCCGTCCTTGGCTCAGGCCTCGTCTCGGGCAGGTCCTAGTACTGGGTCCACACCCGCGTGCCGCTCACAGCCTGGGCCACAAACCGCTGCTCGTCTCGGTTTTGGGGGCCTCACCTCGAGACTGTTCTTGGTCCCTGGCCCCGCTCCTGTGCTGTTCCTGAGCCTGGGCCACGACCGAGCGCTGTCCCGGCAACTTTGGCCACGGCCGACGTGGTGACGCACGCCTGTGGCCGCGCTTCGTTCCGGCGTCGTGCTACGTCACGTACGCCACCCACCACGGTGTCGTCAAGGCCAGCTGCAAGCCCTACTCTACCACCTGTCCGCTCTACCACCTGTCTGTTAGGCTCGGCCAATAAACATCATTACATAAGTGCGACGTGCAAAGAGGCCCCTTGCATCCACATGTCTAACAAAGATACGATCCCTCAAAATTTTGCAACCATGTTGCGATAGTTTCAATGTTGCTTTTTCTGCTAACGGTTAGACTGAGCAGCAATTTCTGGAGGCGAAGAAGGAGATGTAAATACATTTTTACGTCCAATACGCCTAAAGTTGCGGTCGGTTGAACATTGTTATTGTTTTTAAACGCGTAATGAAGTGAATATGTAGTACCGGCAACGAGCCCGAGCTTAGTTGGTTCTTTGCATCTGGTCAGATGTCCCACTACGCAATTTTTAGTTCAACCCATAGAGTATCCGCGTTTGGTATAGTCGCGGACAACTTTTCATGGCAATGAAGCGAAGGCTACAGAGCTACAATGCACGTATCCTACCGCTAATGAATGTAGTTCCACAATTGCGTGCGTATTTTTGGTGTGAGATATATAAAATACTCCATTTTCTACATGTAGCTTTTTGAGAAGGAACGCAGCGCACACAAGCGAGATAATTGCATTTCTTTTACTTTCTACGTTGTCACCTTGCGTTTTTGCGTGCGTGAAAAAGTCGTGCCTTTTACTCGTACCTTACACGCTAAGCAGCGTTTGCGTCGAAATGCAACGCTAGCCATCTCTTTCCACGGCGTTACGAGACGCGAGCCAAACCGGACTACTTCGCGTAGCAGTACGTGTGCAGACGCTCCGCCCCCGTAGCTTTCCCTTCATTGCCAAGAAAAGTTGTCTGCGAGTATAGTTGGAGTAATTCATGTCAATGAAAGATATTCTGTCTTGTACAAAAATAGCATATGTTGTGATGTGCAGCGCCAATGCTGGCAAAGTCTTGCCATGATGGACTTGCCGAAGTGATAATTCAATCAACGAAAAAATTCTCGCCGACCATGCCTCCTCTCCCTTTTCTATCATTATGTGACATGTGACATGGAATTAAAATAAGTGACTTCCTATGTACTGTACGCTTTTGCGGCTGTGGTTAGCCCTGAACCCTTTAGAGACTAGGCCTAGACACAAAAGGATACGGCTTTACTCGTCATAGCCTCGGCCGCGACTGCCCGCTCCCAGCGGCTGCTGAGCGCTAGCTGCGAGCGCGCCATCCTTCATCGTTCTCTTCTACGGTCGGCACGCTCGCAGCCGCCGCTCCTATTCTGCCGCCACCCATCGGGAAAAGCGGAGAAGAAGGGCGTGGGCTGCTTAGCGCCGGTAGCCCGCGCAATGTCCTGGCTACCCTTAACCACGGCGGACGGCACGTGGCGCCGCACAACTCCACGCCGGAGCGGTTAGTCCCCCACGTCACCAAGGTCCCGGCGCTCTCTGTGGCAACTGGGGGCTCAGCATCCACTTTCAGGTCTGCAGTCGTCGTGGCAGCCGCTTTGCTGCCGCTGCCTGTGATTGCCTGCGGTTTTCCCGTTGTTGACGTCAGGTTCCACCTTGTGACCAGTGCCAGCATCCTCGGCATCTGACGGCCGAGCCTTGCTGGCATCCCCGTCGCTATTAGCCTCCTCATCGTTGTTCTTGTCTTTCTTGCCAGCTAACTCGTCCTCATTGGCAGCTGCCATTGGGGCCGCCTCAGCAGAGGCAGCCTCTTTCTCTTCATCCTCGCTCTGGTCCTTCTTACTATCTGCTTCGTTCTTTTCTTAACCCTCTTCTCCCCACCATCCTTCTTAAAGTTCTCCTGCGGTTGACGTTTCGTATTTGCGACTTGCTCGCCGCTGATGCCTCCATGCTGGCGATCTTGTATTCCATGTCCACTGCGTCGCCGTTGGCTCGTCCTTGCCAGTGTCCAGCCCCATCATCCTCTCCTGCGTTCTTCTCGTCTTTCCCTTCTTCCACGGCCACCGCTTCGCCATTCTTGGCCACCGCACTGCGACTCCCCGACGTGTTTTTCGCAGTGCTCACATTCATGAACCTCTTCCTCGCCGTGTTGGCAGTCACCGGCCGCGTCCTCAACGATCGCCTTGCCCTCCGTGGCCCCCACAGCACCGGGCTGTTCGTCGTGGTTTTTCTTTTCCTTCCTTTCCCGCCTCTTTCCCGTCTTCTCCGCCTTTTCATCCTTTGCTTCTCGCCTTCCAAGATCTTCCGTTGCACCGGGCATTTCCCGCATGCTGTCGTCGTCCCGGAAATTAACCAGGACAAAACCAGAGCCCACCTTGTCGTCAGCTAGCTCGTCTCCTTCCTCGCCAATCTCCACGCAAATATCCTCGGCAATCTCCTTGTCCGCATTCGGTGCCGCGTCATGACACGCTCTCTCTGAAGTGGACGGGCCGTGCGCGTTCTCTTCGAAGCGGGCCTCGATGTTTCCTCCGTCGCACTCTCTTTCGCCGTCCTGGGAGTCTTCAGCCTCTTCCTCGGCGATCTCCTCGTCCATCGCTGTCTACTCCTCGTCGATCATGTTGCCTTCGCCCTCGTTGGCGGACGATACGTCGCCACCGCGTCGCTTGTCGTCACGCGGTGCCAGCCCGCCGCATGAGCTCGCGACGCCCTCCATGGCCAGTTCAGGCAGCGGGATGCCGACGTAAGAACAGAGTTGCTCAAGGGCTATGATGACACGCCGCTGCTCGTCGAGGGTCATTTTCCGGGAAAGATAAAGGCGCGTGAGGGTCTTCACCGGCCGTTGTAGCAGGAGCAGGTTGTAGGTCCCATAGGCGACCAGATCCAGAAAAGCGCGCTTCAGAATCCAGAGCTCCTCGAACGCCATATCGCCTTCCAGGGGGACGAAGTCAGGAGCCGGTGGGATCCGTCGTGCGAACATCGGGCAGAACATCTCGGGGTGGGGTCTTTCCTGTTGGGTGCCAGATGTAGGGTTTCGCGGCTGCGGTTAGCCCTGAACCCTCTAGAGACGAGGCCGAGACACAAAAAGACACCTCTTTACTCCTCCAAGCCTCTGCCGCCACTGGCCGCTGCCAGAGGCTGCTGAGCGCGAGCTGCGAGCGCGCGTTCGTTCATCGTTCTCTTATTCTACGGCCGCCGCGGTCGCAGACGCCGTTCCTATAGTTCATATGTAATATCTTCATATGTAACTTGTGAATGTATTTATTGTGCGTTGAAATAAAGCAAACTTAACAATTTTTTTCTTATTCTCTCTGGCGTGCCAGCTATTACAAAAAGCGACGTCGTCTGAAACACGTGCCGTCTGTTGCACTGCTTCCTCGCACCCGCACGGTTGAACCAACCAAGCAGCACCGCAGCTGAGAGTGTGAAGAAAAAAAATCACAGTTTCGCCGCAAGGGCGAAGCAATGAATGCGATAGCAAGAAACTAATGCTATACGAAGTGAGGCTCGCCAATGGATACTCTCAGTTTGAACAGCGCTCCTGTTACAAAGGCGGCCGAAGCAGCGAAGGAAACTAGCGTGCTTCAAGTGTCGAGCTGTGACACTTGATAGTTCGCGCTCATCTTCTGTTTGTTCGTTTGGCGGCGTCGTTTAGCGGCGCTCCGTAACATGAGCGCGGACATCACGGTTAAATCTTGAAACATTCCTTTTGCCCTCACCACGAGAAAACAGCGCGAGCAGACAGCGGAAGGCCAAGGTTCTTCTTGCGCAAATATAAGAAGAAGCGAACGAGCTCGCCGACGACTTTTAAATGCGCTCGTCGCACTCCTAGCGCCATCTCGCTGGTAATGAAGAAACGCTTATGAGCGCCGGCCATCTCTGAGTCCGTCCAGCGGTAAAGGGTGTTTATATAATGCTCACCGTTAGCTATGTGGAGGACCTGCGATCCGTGGCGTAGTGGCTAGCGCCACTCGCTGCGGAGCAAGAGGTCCGTGGTTCGATTCCGCGCTTCGGAAGCATTTCTCTGAATTATTTTTCTTTGGGGCTTTTATATATATATACATACTTAGACATATACAGTGCATGACGGCGACGGCAACGGCAAACTCCAGCCGAGACTGTCCATATAATTGCTATCGCAATAAAAATTGTGAGCAGCTTGCACTAGAGGTGCAAGGCTGAGTAACAGTGGAGCTGGTGGTCTCATAGTTAGTCTCGGTTTGGCTCAATGTCAATTAGGCTTAATTAGGGTACTTGTGTGTAAATAGCATAAACAAAGCACACATATTGAGTGGCCTTGGTTTAATCAGACTAACTACTTAAATTGTCCAAGTTAACATTAGTCTTAATTAGCTATAACTAGATTTATTTGGACTTAACGGGGTTGGTGTGCCACACTTTGGCTATGCCACTACCTCTCCTGCACCTTCTGTTTCGAATGGCAACGTGCAGTACCTCATGGACTACTCAGGCGCTCGAACGGGCCTCGTGAAGCAGCCACCTGCATGATGATGATGATGATGAAGAAGATTTGAGGCTGAGGTCTCTGTATCGGGCGAGCAAGACTAATTTGCCCTAGCCAGAGAATTCAAAATTTAGGGAAGTGAAAAAATAATGCAACGCTCGACATGTGTACACACACAATCGACCATAACTGCTCGTAACCAGTCTGCACGACTTCGATTTTCGACCACGTGAATCCCTACTGCTACATTGCCCACTACCACTGCACGAGCCTTGCTTTGGTGGTGTCGAGTGCCGCCTAGTTCGCTGCACCAGCCGCTCCATCGCCTGCATGTGGCACAGTGTCACATGTGCACGCAAACCCCAGTGCCTCGGGTAGTGTGGTGCCCTCTGGTTGCCGTGGGCACAAACACGTACGGTGGAGCACAAGGTGGGGGACACTCCCTTCCTCCTGCTTGCACACCCGGCATAAAGCCCTGGTGCAGTCGGTAGCGTCTTTATATCGGCAGCGGTACACGAAAAACAGGCCACTCCCCCATTGTTGTAGGTACATCCGTTCCCTTTCTATTATGTTCGTGTGGTTGCGGTACACTGTCAGGGTTGTCTTGGAAAACATCGCCTTCCGCCACTGCTCGTTTTCTTCTCACGCACCTGTTCTTGAACGGCACGGACCCATTAACACTCCTTGTTTTCGTTCACGGGCTTCGCAAAGAAACCGAACATTTAGTGCAGGGTGTGTACCCACGCAGTCCACTAGATCCTCATTTCAGGCGGCCCTCGTATGCTAGCTTGCCGCTGGCTTCTCGAGCCTCATACAACCACCCAACGTCTCCTCGAATGGCCTCAATGGCAACTTGCCTGTGGCAGCCCAGGGCCAGTCGACTAACCTCTCAATGCCCTCGTTACAGCCACTGCCTGGTTCCTGCTGGAAGGTGAGATTAGCATTGGTAAACGAGAGCCATGAGAAATGTACACACTTCCACACTTCCCGAACCAGCCGGAAGAGGTTGCAGCCCCAGAGACTTCGTTTGCGCGTCACGTGCACCGCTTTGCGTGCTGTTTCCCGGATGTTTTCCTCGTGGATGCCTATAATATGGCTCAATATGCTAAGTTGTACACCTTCGTACCTGCACTCTTGCTTCCACAGAATCTGCCAACTCTCAGGCAGCAACGCCTCCGCAGTTGTGCTGTGCCCGCGAACACAAGTGCCGCTCATTTATTGGCATTGAAGCTGAAGTTTTCTCAGGTGATTTGCCGATATTTAAACGAGGTGCTGCAGGTCACTCACCCAGCATGGGAGCCATCAGAACAATATCACCTGCGCATACCAAGCCCGGGAGCCTCCAGGGTACTGGTGCTCCGCCATATGAGGGAATAAGTGAATATTCACCTCAATCCGCCAGCAGCATCCTCTCAAGGCTCGTTGTATACAGCATATACAGCAGCGGCGAAAACGGGCATCCCTGTTTGAGACCTTGCTTCAACATCACTGGTTTGGCTTGTGCTTCGGCAAAGCAAGCAACCGCTGTATTGCCCATGTACACTCGGTGCAGCAGGATGACCCATGTCTTCGGCATTCCAAATTGCATCATACGGTCAAACAAAGCGCCATGCGGTGCGCTATCATAGGCCTTGACGACGTCGAGAAAACAAGTGTATAGCCCTCTATTCTCCTTGTGTGCCATCTCCTGTCTGAGCACAAGACTGTCTGAGCACAAATAGATTGTCCTCAAGGCGCCTTCTGCTGTGGAAACCATTATGTAGCTCTGTAAATTTGTCGTCGTGTTCTGTCCAGCCGCTCATCCATATCTTCAAGATCTGTGCGAAAGTTCGCTATAACACACTCGTAACTCTGAGTGGTCGGTACTCACGCAGCAGCCCTGCATCCCCTCCTCTCTTCGGCACCAGGATCACTCGGCCGCATAGCCAATCCTCAGGTATCGGTTCACCTGCCATGATGCCCGAGAAGATTTCTGCCAACTTCTACATTGCCTCGTCTCCTAAGCATCTGAGCAGCCCCACAGGTATGCCGCCAAGCCCTCTGGCGGCGTGTGCTCCTGGCGGCGTGTGCTCCTATACATGAAATAGGAAGTGACCCTGGACGGGTCACTTCCTATTTCACATTGTTGCTCAGGCAGTATTCGTTTATGGGCTGCTCTTCGCGTGTGTCGATGTCTGTCTGGTTCGCCACTGACGACCTCGTACAGTTTAAGCATGTGGTCTGCTAGGTGCTTACCGATGTCAGATACCGACTGTCCCGTATCCTCGTGCCAAATTGTATGTCCAAAACATTCTGTCGTGACGTATGTCCAAAACATTCTGGCCCCGTTGCATCCATCCACTGTGAAAAACGAGTTGTTTGCTGTTGTGCTCGGAGATCTTGCTTTGAACAATTGCCTGCCTGCATAGCCTGTTTGCAGTTTGGGTATTCCTGTCATGTTTGGAGAGCGTCGCTGCGGAATGAGTTTTCACCGCGTTCCTGCGCAGGCGGCTCTCCGCTTTGCGCTCATCCAAGGCATTCCACACCTCTTCATCCCACCATCCTTTTCGCCCCTTCCTTCCACGTGATTTGGTGCGGACTTCGTATTTGCCCATTAAGCACCGCAGTTTCTCCACAAACTCCATATACTTCAGAGGTTTTGAGGTCTGCAATCTGCTCTCAAACGCATGGGCAATATCTTCATAGGCCACATGGAAGAACAATCTGTTCTTTCATGTGGAAGCACATGTTGTCAGCCTGATCCTGTTGTGGTCATTTCTAATGCCGAAGTCCCCCTCCTCGTAAATGTTGATGTGCTAGACTTGACAGGCCAATCGGGATGAGACAAGTACATAGTCGACACAGGTACGACTGTTTCTGGCACACCATATAAGTTCTCCTTCGCGATCTGGCCGAAGGTTCACTATTTCTAGGTTGTGCCTCCTTGTACATTTCTGCATGAGCTCCCTATTGAAGTCTACGAAGCCAACAATATCTTAGAGGTGGCGGCTAAAGCCTCCCGTAATGTCACCTCTCTCTGTCCCCTAACGCTGGATGTCTTAAGTGATGCACTGCATAACACGAACGTTGCCGTCGTGTTGTCCATTTGTTACCGTAAGGTAGAGCACACACGCGATTGTAGGAATCCCTAAGATCGCTCGACGGATCCACATTTGTTCACTATACTTGCACTTTAGTCTTTTTCCCACACTTGCCTATGCCGCCATAGAGAACTTATGCCGCCACCTTTGCGGGCTTCCCCTTCGCGGTTGTTGCCGGCCCACTGGCACAGTGAATTAGCCGGCGCCTCCTCTTGTTCGCGAAGATGCATCTCTGCAACCGCGTAAAGTTCTACGACCTCAAAATCCAACACTCTGTAGAGCTCCTCCCACTTGCTTGGTTTTATCGCTCCATCCATGTTTAGGAAGCCCACTTTCATGGAAGTAAATCTCGCGTGACGTCGCCGTCTGCCTCCCGTGTGCACTCTTACTGCTTTGAGTCTGGTGGGTGTATTTTGTGCCAGGGAGGCTGTTGCTTTCTTGACATCTCATGGAGCGTTTCCCCTAGGGCTGCCATTATCGGGGTAGTAGGGTTGCCTGTCAGCCATGTCACACTTGGAGCTCCTACTCGTTGCCCTAAAACAGAACAGTCTGCGGCCTAGGCGACTACCTGCTTGCTGTGGTCTATATGGTTGTTCATGTGGATCGCCTACGGGTCTCCTTCCCCTCCTATCTTAAGCTCTACTCTTGTTCCTAGTTCAGCACACACACGGCTAAGACATTGGTTCCACTCTTTCCGTCGCGCGTCATCACTTGCTTGTCCTGGTAGAGTTTCTGGCACCCCGTATTTAACAAACAGATGGCCACTTCCTTTCGTTTTCCAGGCCAGTATGTTGGCCTTTAAGGTTTGACTACCTCTCCTGGCGCCTCACGATTTTACAGGTTGTTGAGCCCTGCGTGTAGGACAACCATGGCTTCAGTTATGCTCCAAAAAGCTGCGTCAGAATCCACTTGAGCGCGGATCTCTTGGATAGTGGCACCATCACTCACCCGGTCGTGAACCAGCTTGTTTCATTTTACCGCGCGGAATATTACATAATTCATTCTGGCGGCAGTCTCTTCTCCATAGGTGAATGTATGACGTTTTTTCTCTTGGCTCCTTTCACGTCCTTCTGGTGTTCTTGCGTTGGTGGATTGGTGGTTAGCGAACCTCCTGGTGCTGCCAGTTCTTGCACCGTTTTGTTCTTCTTGTTCTTGCCTTTGTTGCTTAAGGCACCTTCGCATGTTTGTACTGCTTGCAGACCTCCTGGCCCCGCATTCTGGCTACTTCTGACACCTCATCTTTCTTTTCTGAATTCTGATTACTCGGAGGTGAGCATTCTACGTTTCGCCTGCTGTTGCGTGTCCAGATGCTTGACCCACATTCTCTTCCCCTGCAGCGCTGTCTTGGGATGTCTAGCGTGTTCGTCGAGGGTGTCGCCGAACCTTGAAAGTCGCCCATCTCCACTACGCTGTGACGATCGTGGCGTGCGTTTCTAATGCGGTCACTGTCTCGGCTGTAACGCGCAATAAGCCATTGCCCCAAAGACCAGGACATCACTTACATACGTCCTGCACGCTCTGCGCGAGCGCCCTCTTCCGGCCAACATGACACGTGACGAGCACAACGGCCGGCACCTTGCGCGGGCGGAGGCACCGGCCCGCCACTATGGGAACAAACACGGCCTCCGTTGCGTGGATGCCTCCGACCCTCACCACGAGGGACCGGAGGCACAAAACATAACACATGCGCCCGCCCTCGCGCTAGCTGCCGCAGACCAGGACTCGCGCGTCATCATCACTGACACGAGAGGGGCCTGCATAAATATTGAACAGCGGTACGCTCCTCACTTTGCGTATCGCATCTGTTTTTCTTCTTTTTAATTTCGAAAGTTTGCCCAAAGCATACAGAGTGAAAAAATTAGCTGCGTATCTGCGTGCTTCGTTGCAAATGCCGTCGAAAGACGATAGTCGTGTGCAGGCCGTACTGCATGAGACCTCCTCCTCTACGTTGAACCGCTGCATCTGCCTCATAGCGTCGCATTTTCAGCGCAGCCTAAGAAACACTAGCATTTTCAGCGCAGCCTAAGAAACATTAGGGTCTTTAGAATTACTTATTTACGTACTTTCTTACAAAGGAACACACCACCTAATACTTACGTATTGATGTTGCGCCTCAGGTATGCGTAATATTAACTTTTTGATCGACAGTGTTCACAAGTAGAACGGCCGTACCAGTTCAAGATGGCTGGGCAGTAAGCAAGAGGTTAAACTTTGGCCTCTTGGCTGAAGCGGGTGAGAGACAGACAGACAGACAGACCAAGATTTTTGCATTTAGGTTCCCCACGAAAAACTATCGTCTTTAATATATTCGTGGAGGCCAGTAACAGACAATTGCAATGCAGTAAGAGTGCGTCTCTGAATAGGCGCCAGCTTTAGCAGCTCTAATTCGGCGTTAGCGGTCACCGGCAGAAAAAAACGAACGCAATGTATGTACAGTCGGGTCCACTGTTAAAGGGAACACTTGATTTAGCATATTTCATAATGTTGGCCCCATGACGGTAAGTTGATATGGAAATAAAATTTGTACATGCCACTCGTCAGTCAAAAGGGGCCAGAACTGTCAACCGCCAGTAGTATTATGCAAATTGAAGCCACTATGCTTTTGCGAGGGAACGAAATCAGGATACGTTCGGCACGCAAGTGTTCCCTTTAACAGTGGACCCGTCTGTATGTCTCGCAGCCTAATTGAGGTCACTACAAGCGCGTTTCTGAATACACACCAGCTTCTAGCAGCTAGAATTCAGTGCAAACGGTCAAAGGCAGAAAACAAACATACAGATGCCCCAAAAGCACAACAGAGCAAACGAGCATTGGCCAAACGAGGCGAAACTGCATGCCAGCGCGCTCTGTCAGCAGATGCGCAGCAGATAACGACAGTGCGTCGGCGCATTTGGCTGACCCATCCCGATATTCTGATGCTCGCCTTATCGCCGGCTCGAGTGAAGCCGCGCTGCTACCATCACTGCTCATCAGGAGATGCTTTCAATGCTTTGTGCATTTGTTTGCACGCGTTGTATGTAAGTCATCGCTCTTTCTGCATCGCCAAGAACGCCACCACTTTCGCCCCTGGCGAGCAGTGATAGTAGAAGCGCGGCGTCGCTCGACCCGGCGATAAGGAGAGCATCAAAATATCGGGATAGGTCACAGAAGTATACCCATGCACCCTCGATATCTGTAGCGCATTTTCTGATAGAGCGCGCTGGCATGTAATTTCGCCCCGTTTGGCCACAGCTCGCGTGCTCCGTTTTACTTTTGGGGCAGCTGTACGCATAAGTCGGCAACAAAAGGTGGAGCTCGCTCGGACTCACTCAAAAATATATTTTGTGCTTAGGGCTGAGTCGAACCCAGACTCAACAAAATGTTACTCACCTGGACTAATTCAGACTCAGACTCACGGCCAGATTTGAGTCTTAGTGAGTCTGAGTGAGTAGACTCATGAGTGAGTGTGCCGACCTATGCCTGTACGCAATGGACGTCTCGCAGCTTAACTGAGGTCACTATCTTTAGTTCTCATAAAATGCTGCGTCCTTATCAATGACAGCCACTAGGTACGCGAAGATGGTTCTGACTACCAGTGCCGAAAATTTACTTACCGAAGCCCAATCCGCCATATCGGTGTCACTTAGGCCAGCACTGTCATTAAAGAAACCGGGCGACACTTTCATATGCTTCACCTGCACAGAAAACCGGTGCATGCTGCTTCACATCACCCAGTTATTTCCTTGACGAATGACGTTGCAAAACTCACCTCTCTCGTGAGCAATGCAGCGTCATCTACAAGTCTACAAAGTTGGTTAGCAGTCTTACAATGTTGCCACTAACGCGGCTTAGCGAAGCTTTCTTTGTATGAGCTCTTGTACTTCTCTAAAAAGTGCATGTTTAATTGCTGAACAATTTCAGGCATAAAAGAACTCCAGACGCCACCTCGCAGATGCGCCGGTGTACAGAAATATTCACTACAGATTTATCTAATCAATGAACAAATGATACCAAAATATACTTAGTGGAGCATCATACATCTTTACGCGAATGATTTCTTCATTACGACAAATTCTTAGGTCCCCCCCTGCCATGCTTCTGTTGGTCTGTTAGGAATTTTCCGAACGTTAGGACTTGTACCCATCTCGACCACAAAGCGACAGCAGCGTAGGCCGATCGCCGGACCTAATTCGATCACTTTCTTTCACAATGTTCATTTATGCCGCTAATATTCACGTCGTTCATCTTGTAGCGATATGAATACGAAAACTAAATATCTTCAGTTCCGTTACTCGTAATACTATGGAAGGTGCAATCATATAATCTACATATTGTATTGCGATAACAATTATATGGACAGTCCCGGTGACTTTGCCGTCACCGTCACTGTCATGTTCCCTATATGCGTATATATATATATATATATATATATATATATTGTTCAAGACTTTTTTGGACGGCACTCAGCGACAATCAGCAATGGCAACGGTCAAGACAAAAGCATGGACGGACTCTAAGCACGAGCGGCGTTCAAAAGAGGACGACCGACTAGAAGCCGCAGGAGAGCGCAACCCATTAAAGGGGCCCTCCAACTAGAGCATTGCACGGGCTCGGGCCTACCCGAAAACCCGAGCCCGGCCCGGCCCGTGGGCCGGGCCGGGCCGGGTAAAGTAGCTTTCATGGCGGGCCCGGGCCGGGCTCGGGCCTGAAGCTCCGGGCTTAGGGCCGGGTCGGGTTTGAGGTGGCGGGCTCGTGTCGGGCCGGGCTTGGACTTTGCTCCGTTCTTAAAGGGTCACTAAAGTGAAACACTGAATTGGTTTAGACCGGTAAAGTGTACTCTGAGAACCCGAACGTCATTCATTTCACCATCAATGAGTTTATTAATAAAGGAGAAAATGAAGGTCAAAGTTCCATTTTGAAATTTCGCGCTGAAATCTCCGCACGTGACGTCACGGGTTTCAAACTGTATTCGTCGTATTTTGGGGACACTGGCTCAACGAAATTTCCAGAAACTTGGTATGTTAAGTCTGTGACCCCCTCAGAGTTCAATGTACTTCATTTTTACCCACTATAAACTACGTAGGGCCCAGTAAATGCCGTCAGAATCTATGACGTTACGGAGTTTGCTGCGTTAATTTCAAGTTGGCGTCGTTACCTGCATTTTCATGCGAGTTTTGTCTCTTACCAAGAGTCTTGTTGCGGCGAGCGTGGTGCTTTTGGAATGGTAAAAGAGTAATTTACTGATAATAGAAAAATCGTTGTTCTTTTTAATATGCCTTCTTCCGCATACGCTGTGCATGCATATATGTCCCACATCTTATCTCGAAAAAAAAACGCTTTTTTCATGTGGGGTAAGCTATTTAGAGACGTTTTATGAGGGATAAGTACTGAACTGATTTGCTTCTTGCATATGAGCTACTAGATTTACCTGAAACGGGCGAGCTAAAAGTAAATAGACCAGGCACGTATATGTAACATCTCGCTATTCCGTGCTTTATTTCCTTTCGTTATCATTTTGTATCCCAAATGTTACTCTGTAATCGCAGTAATAAATGTAATGTGTAATGCACTGTGATCGCTGTTGCGATCACAGTGATAACCCAAAGCGGGCAAACGTTGTTGAAATTTAGAGCCCCCCTCTAAAACGAAAGGACTACACGGAGTCTTGATACATAGAATCCCTATAAAGGCACATTCTTTTTCTGTGACTCTGTGACGGCTTCCGGTGGTCATGTGGCGCGAGATGGACATGCACAGCCTGCTTTGTATGCCCGCATTGTTAACGTCTGAGCTTTCGTCTTGCTCCGCCATATCAGGGGTCTCAAACTCACCTCAGCTAACGGGCCGCATTCACAAAAATTTACTCCCGCAAGGGCTAGGGCAATGACGAAGGTAGGAGCGTGGGACGGGGGAACAGGTTTTAAAACTACCGTTATTTCACAGCAGACCTTCCCCATATTTCATATACGGGATCATTTCTGAGGGGGATTTGGCGGCAGGATTCCAACAACATATCGTTGCAAAATAGTGCGAAACGGAGCAACTTAGAGCGCACTAGGGGTGTTCTCTGGCCAGACTCTATCGAAGAACAGGAAACCGATGGTCATCGAGGGCACGTGCACATGCACGTGGCCGGCGCAGCAGTTCGCCTTTAGTACTGCCATTACCGGACGTCTCTCTTTCACGTCTGCGTAACCAGTCATTTCGTATCACCCATAGTGACTTAAATCTGGACGCCGATCCTGAAATATAGCTTTTGTTTCACGGTTATGTATCAACGCACGGTGACCGCAGGGGGTGCCTGAAGAAAAATATGCTTTCGATCTGTCATGCCTGTGTATCTCAAGAACATACTTATAAAAAAATGGGATGAAGACAGTCATGTGCGGGCGGGGAGCCGCTAGCGAGAGGTCCGCGAGCCGCGTGTTTGAGGCCCTATATTGTGCGCTATATAGTGCGAGAGCTACATGATACTGCTACAGCAGCGTTGGAATGTGCAGGAATAGAACAGGTCCATTAAACAAGGCGTGGGGTGAAGTATATTCACTTGACGAAATATCTGGCTTGAAAAAGGATAATGACATATTCCGTGCCGGGTGATATCCCTTTACCTCGAACCGTATGCATCCCGTATGCATCCAGATTTTTCGCGCGACTATAAGCTTCGAGAAGCTTATAGTCGCGCATTTATTACCAAACTCGAACGAACCCCGAAAATATATTGAAATTGCTTCGTCCTACTCCTGCCAGTCCTAACCGCGTAGTCCAATGGCCACCTTCTACCGATACAACATCGCTGGGAAGGCATAAACCATTATAATATGAATAAAATGAGCACGGTGGAAACCGTGCATAACATACACTGCTGAGAACTACAAGAAGCCCTCAAAGAGGAGTTTTATAGACGACATTGAAGAGTGGCACGACGTTCGGGAACGAGAGAAGTGAAGGGATGAGCTGGACAGCTATGGTCATTCTGCAGAGGTCCACAAAGACATCCTAGATTTGCTCCAGTGGTGGAAGCTAAGAGCAACGACTGCCGACGCCTTCGCAATTGGCAAGGCAGATGTGGTGCGCCCGTCCGGCCAGCGCGAGCAGTGCAAGAAGCTTCAGTGCGGCAGGATATGTGATGCAACAGCGCATGGCGTGCTTAAATGGGGAATCTCTTGATACTTTGATTTTTCGCTCAATAACATGTGAATAAGTAAACTTACAGTCTGTGAAGACAGACTGTAACATGGGAAGAAGAAATTACAGTCTGTATATACAAGCAGTGGTATGGTGTATGAAAATAGTGCTATGACAAATAGTTTTTTTCTTCCTTTCGGCTGATTATACGCATACACGTGGTGCACGCGGTTCCATACCTTTATCTAGATTAGTGTGTTTACAACAAAGGTCACAAATTTGTTTATTCCCCTGTTTCTCTTGCTCTGGCAAGGTGCTACAATGGTGAAGACGGGTACTACATATTGAGAAGGGTGCATGGTTGGCTTTGTGGTTAGAGCATGCTATAAATTTCAATAGGTTATAAAGTGCAATAAAAACAAAGTGAAGTGAGCGTTTTGTTCTCTGCCAAGCCAATCTAGAACACATGCTCTGGTGGTGCTCCGTGTTACGGGGCGGTGAAGCGATCACGCTGTCCAAATGGGAGGCTGCTATTATATACCAGCTCCGCGCTAGAGGAACAGCTATATGGACAGGCCAACGGGCCCGCGACGCAGCAGAGAGACTTGGTCTTTCTGTTCCGATGTCGGAGCGGCCCGCAACGTGCTAGAGTGCGTTCCGATGGGCCATAATAAAGTTTATCTGTCCATCAATCCATCCTTTGTTGTTATTGCGCTCCCTATCGAAACTGAACTCGTGCTGCAAATCACTTTTCTTGCTACAATGTCTGCTACAAATTACCCTTCATGATCCTCAGTGTATTTGCAGAAAAAATAGGTACACTATACCACTGCCGAACAAACATTCATTGTATTCGGTATGTCCGCTCAACTGTTTGCACCGTGAGCCCCTTTTTACAAGACATTACCGTAACTATGTTAAAGTATAATTGTTAGCAAAACATGCGCCCACAAAGCGTAGATATTTGCCACTTAAAACACCCTGATGTCGATTCCATGTTCGGGCAACACCACATAAATTACTGGGTCGGGCCTCAGTCGGGCCTGATCTGTGGTCGGGCCGGGCCGGGCCGGGAAGGCGAAATTTATTCTCGGGTTCGGGCCGGGCCCGGGTCTCATTTTGAGTCACCGGGCCGGGTTCGGGCGGGTAAATTTAAACGAGGTCCGGGCCCGGGCCGGGCCCGGGCCGAAAATTACGGCCCGTGCAGTGCTCTACCTCCAACACGTTTTTTGAAGCGCCTACATCGCTGCCGACCGCATCAACGCGTAGTGGCGCTCGCCAGAAGCTCGCCAGAACTATTGCGGGCGGAAATGACGAAAATGAGCGCTGACCTATGATTGGATAAATGTAACGTTAGAAGTAATAACAGCGTTGCATCACAAAAGGAGTTATTGTTGGGTTTAGTTTTTCTTTAGCGTGTTTTTTCACTGAACACCCACTAGACGAACGATCTTCGACTTTCTCAGCTTTAAAACTGCAGCGCCCGGCAAAGAATGCGCCGAACGCCACGGCGCTGGAGGAAACGCACTGGGGACGCTCCAGGCGCCGTGTTTGGAAGACACTGCAAGGAAAAAATTGGCCGCGTATCTGCGTGCTTCGCTGCAAATGTCGTGTAAAGACGATAGAAGAGGCGCTGTGTGAGATATGGACGCCATCTGGCAATACGTCGGGAAACATGAGTGCTGTGTTGCGTGCTGGTAGTCCCGGTGCAGCAGCAGGCGAAGACCGGCGGTGACCAACGCGACCGGCGGGGACGCCAGCCAGCCCGAAAACGCGGTTTGGCGCGAAGCGCTGAAGCAGAGAAACGTACGCACTCAACGAGTACTCTTCACACACTCTTTTCTTTACACGTCGCCTGGGTAAAACAGGAACGCCAGAGCGGCGCCCACAACCGGCAGCCTGAAGGCCGCCCACAACGCTGCTTTTTCATTTTTTAAATATTTTTTTTCACCTTCTTGGCCTTCTCAAAACTAAAGTTTTTCAACACCAACCCATGGCATTCGTACAGTGCAATACAGAACCGAAACCGAAACACAACAATGAGCTCGTGCGAAGGGCACGGAGGAAGGCAAATTTCAGCGCAGTCGCATTTTCAGCTTTGTTGAAACAGCGCCCACTAGACGACGACGAAGTAAAAAAAGGCACAGGACAGGCAGCGCCTGTCCTGTGCCTTCTTTTACTTCGTCGTCGTCTAGTGAGCGCTGTTTCAACAAAGATGAACGCATACCAACTCGCTCAAGCTTCCATTCTTATGCATTTTCAGCGCAGCTTAAGAAACTAGGGTCCTTAAAATTACGTGTGTATGCATTTTCTATTAAAGGAACACGCCACCTAATACTTACCTAGTGATGTTGCACCTCAGATATGCATGATATTTACTTTTTGATCGACAACGTTCACAAGTATGAACAGCCGTACCAGTTCAAGACGGCTGGCCCTTGGGCAAGTGGTTCAACTTTGGCCGAGTGGCTGAATCGAGGGACGTGCCGACAAACAGAAAGACAGACAGAAAGACAGACAGACCAAAATTTCTGCGTTTAAGTTCCCCAAGAAAGACTATCGTCTTTAAAAATGTAAGAGCGTTGTATAGACGCAGTCGCAACAAGAAAGATGACTAAAACTACAAAACATGATAGAGGCGTTCGTGATCTGCCTCGTTTCGCACGTGCAGTTCACTCTTAATTCACCTTATTGTTTGTTACTATCGCAACGGCGTCATCATTACTTTAGAAAGAACGGGCAACATTGTATGCAAGCTTCCCGTACGTAGGATCTTTCAGTTAATTTCATTGGGGCGCCATCAAACGTCACAGGGCGAGTGAAACGTGGTCAGGTGACCCCGCGAAAATCGAGTTGAGGTAGGCCTTCAGTTTATTGTGTTTTGAGTGTTCTAGGTTGAATAACTTTGGACTGCGTGCCCCTATCGCCGCCGTTCTTGCTGCACTAATCTCTTCACTCTTCAATCTGCGCAACCCAAAAGTAAAAAAATATAAAACAATGAGGTCTGGAAAAGTGTTAGAGGGTCCCTTTAAACAGTACCAAGGCTTCGCCACAGATACACCGGGTGCGAAAAGGGAGCCGTCCGGGGACCTAACCCTCGTCACTGTGAGTGGGTCATAGTAGGCCTTGAGGCGCTCCACGTTGACTATGTCGGGCCCTCAACTTGTCCGAAGATGATTGACTTTGTCTATGTCTGTTGACTATGTCCGAAGATGGTTCGATGGGTTCGATCAGGTAGTTGACTGGGGATGTGCGCTCGACGAGGGGCCTTCGAATTTCGGCAGTAGTTCTGAAGAGAAGCCAGTTGCAGTGGTAGTGACCGAGAGCCGTACTCAGAAGTGGTAGTGCCACCGCAAATGCTCTTCTGGCGCTCTTGTTCGGGTGTTGCAAAAGTCTTGGCAAGCTCGCGACATTTGCATATATATTGTAGCGAAGCCTTGGAACATAGTAATGGGTTGGCCTCTCCAGCGCCTTCTTGTGGGCCGTCCTCTTTGGTTTCTTCTGAAAAGACGCCGCTCGCGCGCTGATAGTTCGTGCCCTGCCGTGACTGTCGCCATTACGCATTGTCGCTGAGTGCGGTCTAATAAACAGATTAACAAATTGGTGGGGGGTGCTGTGCGCCCAGTCGATGCCCCTGGAGCTTCGATCCCGTACCCTGCCATCTACCATGCCTCAAGACACCGCCCAGCAGAAGCCTCCTCCCGCAACGACCACAAGTCCCAGTGTCCCTCGTATACGCGATCCAGCAATCTTCACTGGCGCCGATAGCATTGACGTGGAGGACTGGCTCGCAATTTACGAGCGCGTCAGCATACCCAATAAGTGGGACGAAGAAGGCAAGTTGAGGAACTTGCCTTCTTCGTTGAGGAGCTTTTGGTACAACAAACACGCGTCCGATTGTGCGACTTGGTCCGACTTCAAGACCGCCGTCATCAGCGTTTTTGGCCGCCCAGCAGTTTGTAGGCTGCAAGCAGAACAGCGCTTATGCGAACGAACTCAGCAGGCCGGTGAATCTTTCACGACTTATATCCAAGACGTCCTCGACTTGTGTAAGAAAGTCAACGGAACCATGTCTCAGTCTGACAAGCTCCGGAACGTAAAGAAAGGCATTGATGACGATGCCTTCACCATGCTGCTCACCAAAAACCCTGGCACAGTGACCGAGGTCATAACGATGTGCCAGAGCTACGAGGGGCTACGCCGGCAGCGTTTGATGACTCGTCGCTCCCCATCACGCGACGCAGAGCTTGCTGGCTTGGCGGCAATACCTGACCAGACCGCGTTGCTGGCAGAAGTCAAGTAATTCGTGCGCGAGAAAATTGCTCGCCAGTTCTCTCTTCGGGCCTTCGCCCACCCGCCGCACGTTCAACAGTCGTCCACCACACTTCTTTCTCCCCTCCGCCGAGCGATTGAGCAGGAAATTGCGGAGGTCATGCCTGACTACAACCCGCAACCTCCGGCTTCTGCGCCCCAGTGTTACGCTCAAGTTGTCTTCAGGACACCCCAAGTAATTCCTGCGGCTGCCCCACTGAGTAACGCCAAAGCCGCCGCTAGACCTCCGTTCTTAGAAGCGGGTATGCCGGCTACATATGCTGACGCCATTCCTCGGCCCCTACTGCAGCCCACTATGCAGTCATTTCAGCAACCGTCCAGCAGCAGTCAATCGCGTCCTGCGACATGGGTGGGACCTGCTCCGGTGAACCGATGGCGCACACCCGACAACCGGCCCATCTGCTTTGCATGCGCTTACACCGATCACGTGCCACGTTATTGTCAACGCGTGCAGCCGCCTCGAGTCGCGTCCCCTGTCACCAGCCAGTCCAGCCGTGCATTCTACGACCCACCTCCACCTATGTCACCGATGTCACGCCCACCTCCATCTACTCGCCGCTCTCCGTCTCCACGACGTCGCTCACTGTCACCCATGCGGCAACTTTCGGTCGCACCAGAGCAGGAAAGCTAGCCGTCGCAGTCCACGAGGCAAAGGCTGCGACACTATCGAACTGTGAAAGTCCTCAGCGAAGTCCATCGAATGTAATCGACGTGTTTGTGGACGGTGTTCGCGCATCGGCCCTTATCGATACGGGTGGTGGTGGTAGATAACATTTTTATTGGTGAAAATCAACCAAACAGTTGCAGTGTGAGACGCTGAATGCTCGAGTGGCTAGACCTATTCCGGGACGCCAATGGAGCTGGCTGCTGCCCGAGCGCGCGTCACCAAGGAGCGTTGAGCATCCAAGGTGGAGCAGCCGAGCAGGTACTCCTCCCAAGCCTCTCTAGTTGGGATGGGGAAGGGGGATGAGAAGGGAAGTGGGTGGAGAGGCACGAAGCTACGACGTGATAGGTGTCGGCGAGGACCTGACAGGTCGAGCAGGTGCCATTGATTTCCGCCAAAAAGTGCCAGGCGACCGCCGGACTGAGATAGGTGTTCGTCTGGAGGCGGCGTAGCAGTCGTTCGTCCGCCTTCTCCAGACCATGTGCGGGGTCTGGGTAGAGGCGGCACGAAGCACGGTAATAAGCCAGAATTTCGCGGAAGCGCGTCAAATTCGTATTGCCAGATTCCGCCTCGGGACGTGGAGGGGCAACGGCCCGGGTGAGAGAAGCGCGTGCAGCGGCATTCGCCGCCTCGTTGCCGGGTAGGCCCGAGTGGCCTGGGGTCCATAGTATGCGAATGGGGTGAGGGTTAAAGCGCCAAGAGGCTGCCCGAAGCAGGCGAGCCGCCAGCGGGGCGATTGAACCCTGAAGGTACTGAGAACAGGCCGAGCGCGAGTCCGTCAGGATGGTGCATGAGGTGGGATGCGAGGCGGCCAAAGCAATGGCAACCTCCTCAGCTTGCGTTACAGTGTCGCCTCTAAAGGAGAGGCCATCGACGTGTTTTCCCTCTGTGATCACGGCGGCCGTGAAGTGACCCGAGGGGGAGGGGCCCGATACGTCCACGTAGAAAACGCCAGGACGATTGGAGTGTCGCGGAGCGTGCTAGTCTACGGCCGGGATGTAGCTCAGGGTTCATGTTGCGGGGCAGTGGTTCCACCCATAGTTTTTGACGCCAGAATTTCGGTATCGGTGTAGGAGTGTCCTCGTCAGATATCGCGTTCAGGCCAAGCCTGTGTAGCAGACGGCACCCTGAAGGCGTCTGCGACAGACGGTTGATTTGACTAACGCGATGAGCTCCCCGCAGCTCCGCAAAAGAGTTGTGCACCCCCAATGCCGCGAATCGGCTGTTGGAGGTGGCAATGGGAAGTTCTAGTGTGCGTTTGTACACTGAACCGGAGGAGGACGTCCAGTTGGCGCTCGTGGTGACGACGCAGGCGAAGATAAGGCTAGGCGTAGAGGACGCGCCTAGTCACAAACGCGTGGGCCAACCGCAGGGACCGGGTCCCGCGGAGGCCATCGCGCTTGGTAGAGACACGCCGTGTCATACGGCTCACGTGTTCGATGTGCGTCGTGCGCCTGCTATTGTGCCCTTGGGATCCAAGGATGATGTGAGGTGAAGCCCAAGAAACCGTATATTTTCGACTGACGGGATGGGACCGGACGGAAGAAAAAATCTGTGGTGGCGGTAAGCGGGAGACCGAGAGAAGAGCCTATTTAGCTGGAGAGCACTCCAGGCCGCACGAAGCAGCGTAGGTGTCCATCAGAAGGGCAGCCTTTTGCAGGCGTTCTTCGATTTGCGCTGGGGAGCCAGTGTTAGTCCAAAATGTAATATCGTCAGCATATAGTGCGTGGCGTATTCCCTCGACCTCGCGCAGGAGGCAGGGGAGGTTCTTCATGGCCAGGTTAAAGAGTAGGGGTGACAGGACTGCCGCTTCCGGTGTACCCCGTGTGCCTAATAGGTATGGGCCGTGTTCGATAGAATCAAGGCGAATGAAGGCGCCGCGATGAGATAGAAGGGCGCGAATGTAGTTGAATGCCTTCTGTCCACAGTTTGTAGTAGATAGGCTAGAAAGAATGCTACTCTGTCTGACATTGTCGAACGCCCCTCCAAGATCGAGAGCTAGCACGGCTTTATCGTTACAGCCGTGGTCGGGTCTATAATATCGTATTGAAGCTGAAGCAGGGCGTCCTGCGCCGACAGATGCGGGCGAAAACCAAACATCGTGTCGGCAAAGGTCCCCTTGGCCTCCAGGTAGACGGAAAGGCGCTCGCGTACCATAGTTTCCATAAGCTTGCCGGCGCAGGAGGTAAGTGAGATGGGTCTCAGTGCCTCGATGCTTACCGGCTTGCCCGATTTAGGTATGAATGTAACGAGCGATGTCTTCCATTCCGATGGGAGCGGGGAGCCGTCCCATGTCGAATTGATCAGGTGGAGTAGCGAGAGGTGTAGCTGGTCGGGAAGGTTGGCCAGGAGCGACACTGTGATGCCGTCCCGTCCAGGGGCCATGCCCCATCGCGTTTTCGCCAGTGCAGCTCGTAGATCGGAAAGCGTGTATGGGGCGTCGAGATCGGCGTTAGGGGCCCCAGATTACGCATATTCTGGGCCTGAGGGATCAGCCGTGCCACAGATGTATCGGTCACAAAGTTCTTGCGCGAGATGATCTGTAGTGCCCTGATAGGTATGCAGAGCACGGAGGAGCTGGCGTTGCGTTTCTCCCCGAGTGGTGGAGGCATCCAGAAGGCTACGAAAGAGTCGCCACATACTCTTAGAACTCATTTGGTTGGCCGCCTTCGTGCAGGTGTCGGTCCAGTTTGAATCGGCAAGCTGCGCACAGTATGCCGCCGCCTCTGCAGTGAGCGCCTCGATGCGAGCGCGAAGTTTTCGATTGAGTTTGTTACGCTTCCAGCGCTTTATAAGCACGCGGCGAGCGTCCCAGAGGTGTAGGAGATGTGGATCAATTTCGGGAGTCAAATGGGAGGACGTGAGGGTGCCAGAGTTCGCTCGCTGCGTATGGAGGATGTATGACGCCCACTCCGCCGCCCGAGTCGGGGATCGCGGGAAATGGTTGCAATCTGAATTTGGTCCAATGTGTGAGGCAGGCCTGGCCCCGGTGTTGGCGCATTTTCTGCCGCGGCGTGAAGCAAATGCGGATCATAAAATGGTCGCTGCCTAAAGTCTCGCCCAAATTTTCCCATGTAGCATCGCGGATGTTACCGGTGAGGGAGAGGTCGGGACGTGTGTCACGTGTGACCGAATTGCCGGAACGCGTGGGCTGTGCCAGTTCGGTAGGCAGCGTGGGGCTAAGCGAGGAGATAAGCTCCTTGAGCTCTCTGCCCCGGGCCTTCGCATAGTGGTAACCCCAGTGAGGGCTGGGGGCGTTGAAGTCCCCAACAATCACCAGGGGTTGACGGGCCGCCTTACGCAGTGCCCAATGAAACAGATGTGCAAACGAGGCCCCCGCAAGACGAGGGGGACAGTACACGTTTACGATATGTATTGATGGTTGGCCTCTCTGTTGAGGCAGCACTGATATCATACAGTAGTCGTACGGGAGATCCAGATCGAGGTCGATCTATATCGCCGTGTACGCCTTATGCACTAGGAGGCATGCGGTAAGGACTTCCATATAGGAGCAGTACCCAGAAAGGGTTGGAGTCGCGCCAGATTCTTCGAGTGCCAAGACGGCCGGCAGAGAGCCAAGGGAATGGAGGAAGAGAGAAAGGTGCGAGCGCTTTCGCCTGTTCCCGAATCCTCTAGGGTTCCACTGTATGATCTCAAATTTTGAAGGCAAATTTGAAAGGGATGTACGGTTAGTAGCCATCATGAATATCCTAGGTTTTAGATTTGGTCCTCCATGTCCTGCTCAGAGCCTTGAGAGGCAGGTAGGGGTACGGAGGCCGGATTGTCTGGCGGCAAGGTGGCGGTAGCCACTTTACGACGACGTCAAGGAGCTGAACCCGCACTGCTCACAGAAGAAGAGCGGCAACGCGATGCTTCGGTTGAAACTGAGTGATCGCCCAAGCTTGAATAGCTTGGGGGACCTCTACTACTATGCGTTGGACAGAGAAGTTAGTATTGAGGTGATTGATCGAGGCTTCGACGCGCGTAAGGCGTTCCCCTATGCGCGGGACGCGATCCTCGCTTGGCTGAGTTGGGTTAGTGGGCAAGGGAGCCTGAGGTGCCCCAGAAACTGCCGGAGCTGCCGGAGTAGGTTCGTCAGCTACTGGAGCTGGGGGGTTTATTGGAGTGCACGTAGCGCGAGCGCTAGGCTTGGGAAAGCCGGCGTAGCCGCCTGGACAGGGGCGGCAGTACCGGGTGGCTTGGTAGTGCACTGTTGTTGGGGTGCAAGTTGCTTAGTTAAGAGTGAGAGTTGATTAGTTAGGAGTGCATTTTGTTTTTGAAGGTCCGCAACTTGCTGGCGAAGGGTCGCAAGCACGGGGAGGGGGGGCATCGACAGCGGGCGGTGAAAGAGGCTGGGAAGCAGCAACCCATGCCCAACTGCTCAACTGAAGTGCCGCCGCTGGTGCGACGAGCAGTGGGAATGCCTGAGTGTTGGCCGGTTGTGATGGACCCGTCCGATGCATGCGGGTGCCTTCGTTCGGTTGTGATGAAGATGAAGTGGGCCCTCGAAATGTCGAGGGCGGCTTGGGCTTCCAATATTTTGCCGCGCAGCCACTCTTCCCCAGTCTCGTGGGCGCCGTGGCAGAGGAGGCAATTGGGGTGGCAATCGTGGTCAGTGAGGCCTTCGGGGTGGGGATCCCACACATGGCACATTGCGTTGGAGTGGGGTGAGGGCACTCTGGCGGTCGATGACCGATGGTGCCGCACCTAGTGCAAGCCGGGACGGTTTTCTTGTAAGGGCGGATATACGTCGCCACGCAGTGGTAGAAGTGGAACCGGGGCAACTTGGGGTCCTCGAAAGTCACCACCGCCGCCGCGCACTCTCCGAGTTTTCGGACCGCGAGGATGGTTCCTCGAGGCCAATACAGTTCTGATTTTATTTTCTCCAGAGTTTCAGCAGGGTTGATGGTGATCACACCCCTGCACGTATCCCTTGATGGCTTGGCGTGGCCTCGGACGGGCAGCTCGTGACCCCCCACTTGCAGCTGGAAGTCCCCGAGGAGTTTTTGAGCCATAGGCAGCATGGTAGTGCTGCAGACCAAGATATTTTGCTCCCAGATCGGCCATACTTGAAATAGCGTGGTGGTGCGATCGCCCAGGTAGTTCCGGATCGCGTCGCCCGCGCGATCGGCCGGGACACATGTGCGTAGCTCGCAGTGAACGCGAGGTTTCACGACCACGATGTAGTCATCTCAAGAGAGGCGAGGCGTATGACGCGGACGCCACTTGCGTTGCTTCGCCGGCAGCAAGGAGGAAGCAGAGGTGGGCGCACCACCGGTGGGTCGGCACGCCGGCGTTCCTTGCACAACTGGGGGATGGCGACCAGCTGTGGCGTCTCGTTGTTGCAGGAACGCAGACTCGGATTGCGCTTGCTTGCGTTTCCATATTCTCACCATATCCTCGAGATATTCGTCTTTTGAGGGCATAGCTTGTTCGGGGGATGAAATCTCCATTGACAGTACTTGCGTTGAGGCAGGTCATAGCCCGTAACCACGTTGACAGCCGCCATCGCAGGGCCGAGAGCCGCCATGACGTGCTCCCCCAGCGAGGTGGCGTTGCAGCCGGGAGTCAAAAATGTATTTCAAGTTCCAGAAGCTGGGCCCCCCTGGACAGGGGTGGTGTCTAGGTGAAACGTAGAACTTTGTGGTGACAATAAGCCCGGATTTGAGGGGTATGGTGGTGGTGGCCCGCAGAAATTGAAGAAAATCTATGGAGCCGTTGTGGCGTGCGTCCGTCACCATCGAGCGCTCACAGCGCCGCCTCATCGATACAGGAGCCGCTGTACCCGGTATGGACGCAAAACTTTGCCGCTTACTTCGAAAAGTGATGCCACTTTCTGCGATGTCCCTCCGTACCGCCAGCTCCCAGAGTATTCATCCTAAAGCAGTATGCACTGCTCGCGTCCTCATTCAGAACTTTCTGTACGACGTCGAGTTCACCATAATTGCTGCATGCTCTCAGAACGTCATCCTGCGATGACCTTTTTTCTCCCGCCACGACGCCGTAATTCATTGCGCACCAGCCGAAATCGAACTCTTGCCGTTCTCACAACTGACACCGGCAGACAGTCAAACGGCGTTGAGCAAGATCCTCGTCAAAGACGATACCAAAGTGCCTCCAAACTCACCAACGGCTGTGTTGGTCTACTGCGCCGGTCTCTCCGACACCATTGTACTCCTTACGCCATGTGACCGCTTATGCACTAGGAAAGAGTTGCTGGTACCCTTCGCGACCGTGCAAGTCACGCAGGGCTGCACCGCTATTATTGTCACCAACCCATCCCAGTACATTGTAACCTTGGTTCGAGGGGAATGTCTTGGCAGAGTGGAACCCGGTGAAGACGCACATGTTCTGGACACACCTGATGACTCGCACTGTACCAGTTCCCGTACCATCAGCGCGGTTTCCACGTCTGATTCGTCACCTGCTGATGCATTTGGTTCTTCCATTGCTGACAACCTTACGTCGGTCCAGCGTTCACAGCTTCTGTGCCTTTTGGAAGCATTTCATCATTCTTTCGATGTGGGGCAAACTTCCCTCTGCCGCACGTCCGCTGTTACGCATTGCATCGACACCGGCGCCTAACCACCACTGCGGCAACGTCCATATGGCGTGTCTCCCGCAGAACGTCGGGTAATTAATGAGCAAGTGGACGATATGCTTCGACGCGATGTATTTCGGCGCTCGGACAGCCCATGTGCGTCTCCTGTTGTTCGCGTTGCGAAGAAGGACGGTTCTGCATGATTCTGTGTGGACTACCGACGGCTCAACAAGATCACCCGCGAGGATGCATATCCACTGCCGCGAATCGACGACGCGATTGACAGCCTCCAAGGAGCAGAATTCTTTTCATCTCTCGATTTGCGCTCGGGGTACTGGCAAGTACCCATGGCAAATCACGCTCGACCGATGATAGCCTTTGTCACGCCCGACGGCTTATACGAGTTCAACGTCATGGCGTTTGGTGTGTGTAATGCGCCTGCGACCTTCGAGAGAATGATGGACACCGTTCTGCGCATCTTGAAATGGCACACGTGCCTGTGCTACCTGGACGACGTGGTGGTTTTCGCACCGGACCTCTTCACGCATCTCCAACGGCTGCGGCATGTTTTGACACGTTTGAGCAACGCCGGCCTCCAACTGAATCTGAAGAAGGGCCGATTTGCAGCACGTCAGCTGACAATGCTAGGCTAGGTCGTGTCGAGGACGGAATCCTTCCAGATCACGCCGAGCTTCGCGCCGCGGCCAAATTTGCCAAGCCTACATCTGTCAAAGAACTGCGCAGTTTCGTAGGACTGTGTTCATACTTTGGATGCTTCATTTGAAACTTCGCCACTATACCATCGCGCTGGCGAAGCTCCTTCGAAGTAACGGACCCCTAAATTCGTGGTCGCCCGAGTGTGACAACGCATTCGCGAAACTCCGTCGTTTGTCGACATCCTCTCATACTAAGACACTACGACCCTACTGCCCCAATGGAGGTACACACGGACGCCAGCGGTGTAGGCCTCGGCTCTGACCTTGCACAGCGCAAACGTGGGTTCCCCGAATATGTCGTGGCATACGCAAGTCGTACGCTTCCTAGAGCCGAGACCAATTACACCATCACGGAAAAAGAGTGCCTTGCGATCATCTGGGCCCTTAAAAGTTCCGACCTTGTTTGTATGATCACCCTATTGATGTCACCTACCATCATGCACTATGCTAGCTGTCGTTATTGAAGGATCGCTCAGGCCGTGTCGCCCTTTAGGCACTTCGCCTACAAGACTACGACATCCGCGTGCTGTTCCGCAACGAACGCCAGCATGCTGACGCCGACGCCCTCTCGCGCTCCTCCTTGCGTGACGACAATGTCCCCTGCTCAGTATCTTACACTGCTGTTTCCTCCATAGACGTTCACACCATCGCTACCGAACAGCGCAGGGATAAATGGATCGCCTCCCTGATCGACTTCCTCACTAATCCGTCGGAAACACCATCCACTCGCGCGTTGCGTCGTCAAGCCTACCATTTTGTCATTTGTGACGACCTACTGCACCGACGTAATTACAACGCCGACGGCCACCTGTGGCTACTAGTGGTACCCTGCAGTCTGCGTTCTGAAATATGCGAGTCCTTCCACTCTGATCCGCAATGCGCGCACTCATCCAAAACTTATACCCGCATTCGACAACGATACTTCTGGCGAGGGATGTTCCGCTACGTGCAGAAGTTCGTTCGCTCGTGCCTCGATTGCCAACGCCGAAACCTTTCAACGCACGTGTCGGCAGCCTGTCTACAACCATTACCTTGCCCTAACCGTCCGTCTGGGCGCGTGAGAATCAATTTGTATGGACCACTTCCTCTGACGTCGGCTGGTAACCGCTTTGCCATCGTCGCTGACCATCTAACGCGATACGCCGAAATCGCCGCCCACCCATCGGCTACAGCGCGCGATGTTGCCTTCTCCCTGCTACACTGATTCATGCTGCGTAACGGTTTAATCCAGGAGTTTCTCAGCGATCGAGGCCGTGTCTTCTTGTCGGAAGTCGTCGAAGCCATTCTCAAAGAGTGCCATGCTGTTCACCGCAAAACTACTGCTTAGCACCCGCAGACGAATGGCCGTTTTAACCGCACGCTCGGCGACATGCTCTCCATGTACGTCGCCACCGATCACACGAAGTGGGATGCCGTTCTGTATATATTGTAGAGAAGCATTGAAACGCTCTAATGGGTCGTCCTCTCGAGCGCCTCCTAGTGGGTCGCCCTCTTCGCCTCTTCTCGGAGAGCACGCCCCTCGTGCTCGTGCTCGTGAGTCTGCGAGTCTGCGCTCTGTCGTTGTGCATCGTCGCCGTCAATCCCGCCGTCAATAAACGCCTTAAAAAAGTGGTGGAGAGTGCTGTACCGTCACCGCAACTTCGGTCTCCATTCGATGCCCCTGGAGCTTCGATCCCGTACCGTGCCATCTACCATGCCGCGAGACGTCGCTCAGCAAACGCCGCCTCCTGCTCCGACACCTTGTCCCGGTGTCCCCCGCATCCGCGACCATCCTATCTTCACCGGCGCGGATGGCACCGACGTGGAGGACTGGCTCGCGATTTACGAACGCGTGAGTGTCCTCAATAAATGGAACGGAGCAGGCAAGCTGTGCAACTTGGTTTTCTACCTCGCGGGTGTGGCAGGCATGTGGTACAACAACCATGCATCCGATTTCCCGACGTGGTCCGATTTCAAGACCGCCATCGTCGACGTGTTTGGCCGCCCTGCCGTCCGTAAGCTGCAAGCCGAACAGCGGTTACGTGAACGGGCACAACAGGCCGGTGAATCGTTCACGAGCTACATTGAAGACATCCTTGACTTGTGCAAAAAAGCCGACGCGAGCATGCCGGAGTCTGACAGAATCAGGAATGTTATGAAAGGCATCGACGACGATGCCTTCACCATGCTGCTGGCCAAGAACCCTCGCACAGTGGCAGAGGTCAGAGGCCCACGTCAAGACGCCGCGCCGCCCCAGCAGTTCCGCAGCCAGGCACCACCGCCGCCGCCACCGACGTCTTACCGCCTGCCAGGCGGCCAGCGATACACGCCGAGGAAGACCGACGTCTGGCGCGCCCCCGACCACCGCCCACTCTGCTACCATTGCGGAGAAGCTGGCCACACTCACCGCCGCTGCCAGTACCGACAGATGGGACTGCGTGGTCTCGCCATTGACTCGCCGCGTCCACAGCGGGGTGAAAGACCACGCAACATCGCCGACTACCTCGCAGGAACGCAGTGGACGCTCCGACAACCTTCCCGTTCGCCGTCGCCAGGCCGTTATGCCTCACCGCAGCGCCGCCGGTAAACTGGCCCAACCCGCGGCCGGTCACCTAGCCCGTATCCGGAAAACTAAGGGCACCAACCGATGGAGGTGCGGTTGCTGTACGACGAAATACCGAAGATCCTCCGCGGACGACGACGCCGCGACAAATCTCAAGAACAGGACGCAGACCAGACTTAGCCCTGACGACGAAACCTCGGTCCCTGAAGAAAACCTGTCGACGCGACGTAGAAGCAGCGGGACAAGCCGACCTTGCCGTGAACCAACGCCGCAATTTAACCGCAACGCAAGGCAACGGATTAGCGACCTCGACGTACTATTCTACGGCCACAACGTCACCGCTCTCGTCGACACTAGAGCCGAATATTCCATCGTCAGTGGACCATTCACCACAAGGTTGAAGAAAGTTAGGATGGCTTGGCAAGGCCCCGAAATCCGGACCGCTGGGGGCCATCTAATAACTCCGGCTGGAGTCTGCACCGCAAGTCACCATCAATAACCGGACTTATCCTGCGAGCTTCATAATCTTACAGCATTGCTCCAGGGATGTGATACTTGGGATGGACTTCCTAAGCCACCACAGCGCCGTCATCGATCTGAGGTCTGAGTCCATAACACTAACCTCAGAAAACGCGCTGCCGCCACACACGATGCCAGGAAACCCTGTATTGAGTGTGCTGGAAGAGCACGTCAACATTCCGCCTCTCTCCAGCATCATCATTTCCATCGGCACCGAAGAACCTGCAAACCTTGAAGGTGTCATCCAGGGCGATGAGAACCTGCTTTTGAATCGTCAGATTTGCGTCGCAAGAGGCGTAGCCGAGCTGCGTGATGGCAAAGCAAAGGTATTGCTGACAAACTTCAGCCACGAATATATTACTTCAACAATGGTACGACGGTCGCCTACATGCGCGAATTCCAGGACACCAGCAATGCTTTCGCCCTTTTCGATGCTACCGAACCTGCTTCCACGGATCGACGAAGCCAACCAGATTTCCACGTCAACTCGAGCCTCCCTAAGCACAAGCAAGACCAGCTACAAGCACTGCTCCTACAATTCAAAGACTGCTTCTCGTCATCGTGAAGACTTCGACAGACCCCAGTCGCAAAACATCGCATCATAACAGAAGAAAGTCACCCGACCAATCCTTCAGAGCACGTGCCGAGTTTCGCCGCAATAACGCGAGGCCGTCAAAAAACAGGTCGACGAAATGCTACGCGACGACATCATCCAGCCGTCTAAGAGTCCGCGGGCGTCACCTGTGGTGTTAGTGAGGGAGAAGAATGGAACCCTACGTTTTTGCGTCGACTATCGTCGCCTGAACAAAGTCACGAAGAAGGACGTGTACGCTCTCCCGCGAATAGACGACGCCCTAGATCGACTCCACAACGCCAAGTACTTTTTGTCTATGGACCTCAAGACCGGATACTGGCAAATCGAAGTCGACGAGAGAGACCAAGAAAAGACTGCCTTCATAACACCAGACGGCCTGTTCGAGTTCAAGGTCATGCCCTTTGGTCTTTGCTCGGCACCTGCGACTTTCCAACGTGTCATGGATACAGTACTGGCTGGCTTGAAATGGCAGACTTGCCTCGTACACTTGGACGACGTCGTTGCGTTTGCCTCAAACTTTGACGAACACAGAAGCTGCACTTCAAGCAATCAAGAGCTCCGGACTCACCCTGAAGCCAGAAAAGTGTCGCTTTGCTTACGAGGAGCTCTTGTTCTTTGGACACGTGATAAGCAAATCCGGAGTACGCCCTGACCAGCAGAAGACAGCCGTCATCGCCACATTCCCGCCACCTGCCGGCAAGAAGGCCGTGCGTCGATTTCTCGGCCTGTGTGCCTATTATAAGCGGTTCGTCAAAAACTTTGCCCGCATCGCCGAGCCACTTACTAACCTTACCAGGACCAACGTCGAGTTCAAGTGGGAAACGCCGAAGGAGGAAGCATTTCAAGACCTAAAACGACTCCTGCAGACGACTCCGTTACTCGCGCATTTCGACGAATACGCCCAAACAGAAGTGCACACCGAAGCAAGCAATGCAGGACTCGGCGCCTTGCTTGGGCAGAGGACTGACGGATTGGAAAGAGTAATCAGCTATGCCACCCGGTCGCTATCAAAGGCGGAAGCCTACTACTCTACGACAGAAAAGGAGTTCCTTGCCATAATGTGGGCTACACCAAAGTTTCGCCCCTACCTTTACGGCAGGCCCTTCAAAGTTGTGAGTGACCACCACGCCCTGTGTTGGCTAGCTAACTTGAAGGACCCTCCATGTCGTCTCGCACGATGGAGCTTGAGACTTCAAGAATTCGACATTACCGTCGTTTACAATTCCGGAAAACACTCCGACGCCGACTGCTTGTCTCGTGCCTCCGTCGACCCACCCCCGCCCGATGACCAAGATGATGACAGCTTCTTGGGAGCCATAAGTGCCAACGGCTTCGCCGAACGACAGCGAGCCGACCCGTAACTCGGAGACCTTATGGAATACCTCGAGGGCAAGACCGCCGTCGTTCCGAAAGTATTCAAGCGAGCACTGGCGTCGTTTTTCTTACGCAACGGCGTTCTCCAAAAGAAGAACTTCTCACCACTACGAGCCAAGTACCTTCTCGTGGTGCCTTCAGAGTTGCGACCAGAGGTTTTCCAGGCCCTGCACGACGACCCGACAGCAGGACGCCTCGGTGTTTCCCGAACGCTTGCAAGAATACAGGAAAAGTACTGCTGGCCGCGCCTTGCGCGCCGACGTCACTCGCTACGTAAGGACATGCCGAGAATGTCATCGACGCAAGACACCGCCAACAAGACCAGCGGGCTGTCTTCAGCCAATCAAGCCACCTCGGCGACCGTTCCAGCAGATTGGGATGGACCTCCTGGGGCCGTTCCCAATGTCGACTAGTGGCAATAAGTGAATCGTCGTAGCGCCCGACTGCCTGACCCGCTACGCCGAAACAAGTGCCCTACCTAGAGGCAGTGCCCCCGAGGTAGCAAAGTTCTTCGTTGAAGACATCGTTCTGCGTCATGGCGCCCCAGAGGTCCTCATCACCGACAGAGGTATGGCGTTTACTGCGGAGCTATCTCAGGCGATCTTGAGTTACAGCCAGACAAGCCTCCGCCGGACCACTGCCTACCACCCTCAGACTAATGGCCTCACAGAGCGGCTAAATAAGACCATCGCCGACATGCTGGCCATATACGTTGACGTCGAACACAAGACGTGGGATGCCATCCTTCCATACGTGACCTTCGCATACAACACCGTTGTGCAAGAAACGACGCAGGTGACGCCTTACACATTAGTCTACGGACGGAGCCCAGCAACGACGCTCGACGCAATGCTGCCAACGGCCACCGATCAAGACAATCTCGACGTCGCTGCTTATTTGCAACGCGCCGAAGAAGCGCGACAGCTCGCCTGCCTGCACATCAAGAACTAGCAAGCGGCCACCATGATCTTCGACGACGCCACATGCAATACCAACCCGGCTACCGTGTGTGGGTACGGACGCGGATACGCCGTCGGGGACTTAGCAAGGAGCTTCTTCGGCAATCCTTCGGGCCATACAAGGTGCTGACACGTCTCGGCGCTCTAGACTACGAGGTCATCCCGGACGGCATTGCGAGCTCTCAAAGGCGCCGTGTGCGATCTGAAGTCGTCCATGTCGTGCACCTTAAGCCGTTTTATGCGCGTGCGAACCTGGGCACTCTTTTTGCTTTATTGTAGTTTTGCTTGTACTTAGTGCTTGTTTTAATTTACTTGCGTATGCACTTGTTTTTTTTTTTTACTTCTATGTTCTGTCACAAGCATCGGGACGATGCTTTTTCAGAGGTGGGCAATTCCACGCCCACTTGTTTTATTTGTATGTATACGGGTTTTACGAGCAAGCACGGTTAGTAACGCTCGACGCTGACCATGCCGCAGCGTTGGAGAAGCGTCGCGATTGTAGTAGATCATTTTGTTAAGATTGCGCGCAGGACGCGAATAGTCTAGATTATTCCGGAGCTTGTGCGTCCACCAGTGATAAGACTTGTAGGTTCGATGCGTGATGTACAAAAGACGGCGCCTCTCAGCCATGAGCAGATTATCGGCGGCCGACGCTCTGTTCGCCGCTATCAGCGTACAGCGTGTATTGCTGTAGGCTGAGTTTCCGTTTCACGGCCACAAGATCGACCAAATGAAAAGTTTCATTTTGGACACGCCGCCTGCTTCCTTCGTCAGCGTTGCGACCACGCGACATTATATATATATATATATATATATATATATATATATATATATATGTATATATATATATATATGTGTGTGTGTGTGTGTGTGTGTGTGTGTGTGCGTGTGTGTGTGTGTGTGTGTGTGTGTGTGAGCATTATTCACATGCTTCATCCTCTCAGCTGTAAATACTGATCATCACCACTTGGGTCTGGGTAGCGGAGCTCAGGCTCGAGTGAAATAAAGCAGAGTCTTTCGGCTTGAATGTCGTCTCACAAGTGGTCGATTGTGCTGTACGGTTCCTCAGTACTCTGGCTCTACTGGTGGCGCTACGCCTTGCACTTCAATACACCTTTCTAACGCTGGGCTTCAACTCAATACGAAAAAATATCATTTCGCCAGAAAGAGCATCATTTTATTGGGCCACCTTGTTAGCAAAGATGGCGTTCGTCTAGATTCTGACAAGGTGAGTGCCGTTACGTGCTGCCCTCGCCCTGAAAATCAAAAGCACTTACGAAGTTTTCTAGGCCTCGCGTCGTATTTGGCCGCTTCATCCGCGACATCGCCTCCATCGCGTCGCTACTGCACAAACAGCTGACGTCGGGCACAGCCTTCACTTGGACAAACGACTGCAATATCGCTTTTGACACCCTCAAGGCGGCGCTGACATCTGACCCCGTCTAAACCCCGTCCTCTGTCATGTCGATGAACACGCCCCTAGTTTTATGCACACCGACGCTAGCGGTCATGGCATCGGTACCGTCCTCCTACAGCGTGATGCAACTGGACGAGTAAGAGTCGTCGCCTACGCCAGCCGCGCACTCACCAATGCTGAACAAAACTACTCCATCACAGAAAAAGAATACCTGGCTGTCATTTGGGCCGTACAGAAATGCCGCCCATATCAATACGGACGCCATTTTACCGCAAAAACAGGCCACCACGCACTATGCTGGTTGTCATCACTAAAGAATTTGTCCGGACGCCTCGGCCGCTTGGTGCTCCGGCTACAGGAGTACTCATTTGACGTCCTTTACAAATCTGGGAAAAACACCAAGATGCCGACGCCCTCTCTCGTTGCCCTCTCCCACTACCATCTTCTCCGAGCAAGCTTCTTCGTTGCTACTCCTATGATGAAGACGCTAGGCGTCCACTTACGTTATCGGCGCTAGCGGTTGGTGGCCCGCTTTCTTACAATCGCCACACGCAGTTGGCCTCCTGTCAACAGCAAGATCCATACTGCGATCGCATTCTTCAACGACTCTGCGGAGTATCTACACCGCCTATGCCAGGTTGCGCCGACAACTCAGGCAATTCAAGCTTGAAAACAACGTGCTGCACCGATATACGTTTACAATGATGATGGACACCGGTGGGTTCCCGTACTTCCACGCTCGCTTCGCACGGAGATCTTTGAGGCCTTCCACGACGACCCATCTGCTGGCCACTTGGGATTCCTTAAAACACACGGCCGCATAAGGAGCCGCTTCTTCTGGCCTAGTCTCTCTACTTCGATTGCAAAGTACGTCTCTTCTGGAATGACATTCACAATTTTCCAGTCATCAGGAAGGCACCCAGAATCCAGTGACTGCTGAAATATTAGAGATAAGAGGTAGGATGATTTCATTGACGTCAGCTTCAAAAGCTATGCGCTGATACCGTCCGGACAAGGACAAGTTTTGCACGGTAGTATCTCTATAGCGCGTGCTACGCCGGTTTCAGTTATCGTGATGAGTTGAAACTCGTGCAAATGTCATCCTGTGGAGGCATCGGTCTTCGCAACGGCAATTCGACGGAAAAAACAGAAGCAAAATGTTGATTGAAAATTTCGGCGGATTGTTCTACCGCCTGTAAGATACTATTTTCACCTTTGATTTGCACGCTGGTTTCCTTCTCTTTCGGGTTTATAATCCGCCAAAATTTGCCGGGGTCGGTCCTCATTATATTGGGTAGAGTGTAGTTAAAGTGTTTGTTTTAGCATCATTTATTGAGGATATTGCTAACTTTGACAGCTCTTTGTAGTTCGCCCAGTCTAAATCATTGTTTGACCTCGAAGCTTTTCTAAACGCCCGTTTCTTTTTGTTATTAGCCCTGTTCACGTCACGAGTAAACCAGGAATCATCTGCTTTGGACGAGAGAGTTAATTTTGGCACGCAGTAATCTTCCAGTTCCTTAAGGAAGTTTTTAAATAAAGACCAGTTGTCGTTAACTGATCGATCAGCGAAATCGTGAAGGTAACCAGCCATAAATTCCGCAAACATGTGGTTCACTTTGGTAGTGTCTGCGTGAGCATAGTTAAGCATCATTTTGGTTTCTTTTTGTTCCCTAGGGCGTGGTGCTTCCAGAGTGCAATGTACGGCCTTGTGAACACTTATTTCCTCAAGAACAAGAGCGCTTCCGTATTCAGGATGGTTAGTTAGTATCAAATCAAGAATATTTTCGCCTCGAGTGGGTTGTTTTACAAATTGCGACAGGTTATGAAAGTGCACCGTATGGAGAAAATGAAGCAATTCTTGGCAATTACTTTTACCCAGAACAGAAGATGCTGGCCAGTTCATGAATGAATAAATAAAATCGCCGGCCAAGAGCAGTAAGGCATTTGGGAACCGATTTGTGACTTGTTCAAGGGCGTCAATAAAAAGATTCACGTGCTCGGGCTGGCTCGAGCTTCGTTTTTAAAGACGATAGTCTTTCTTGGGATACTTAAAAGGAGAAATCTTGGTCTGTCTTTCTGTTTGTCGGCACGTCACTCGATTCACCCACTCGGCCAAAGTTGAACCACTTGCCCAAGGACCAGCCATCTTTAACGGCTGACTAGGTTCATACTTGTGTACATTGTCGATCAAAAAGCAAACATTACGCACACCTGAGGCGCAACATCGCTAGGTAAGTACTAGGTGGTGTGTTCCTTTAATAGAAAATGCATACATGTGTAATTCTAAAGACCCTAGTTTCTTAAGCTGCGCTGAAAATGCGACTGCACTGAAACTTGCCTTCCTCCGTGCCCTCTGCAAGAGCTCATTGTTGTGTTTCGGTTTCCGTTCTGTATTGCACTGTACGAATGCCATGGGGCGCCGCTCTGGCATTCCTGTTTTACCCAGGCAACGTAACGGAGATTACTCGTCGAGTGCGGACGTTTCTTCTGCTTCAGCGCTTCGCGCCAAACCGCGTGTTCGGGCTGACTGGCGTCTCCGCCGGTCGCGTTGGTCACCGCCGGGCTTCGCCTGCTGCTGCGCCGGGACTACCAGCCCGGCGCAGCAGCATCAACACAACATAGCACTCATCAGCAGCCCGCAACACAGCACTCATGTTTCCCGACGTATTGCCAGAATGCGTCCATATCTCACGCAGCGCCTCTTCTATCGTCTTTAGACGACATTTGCAGCGAAGCACGCAGATACGCGGCCATTTATTTCAACACCAGGTTGTCTACAGTTTCAATTGCTTTGTACTTAGTTCTCAGCTTTTCGTCCATTCTGTGTCTGCCATATTGTAGCGCACGCTTCTGAAACACGCTCTGAAGGTGCCCTGCACCACTTTTTAAGTAATCATGGAATGACCTCACTGTCCAGTTTATTGCTTCACAAAGAGACTGCATCAAAAAATTTTTATTGCTTGAAGTACGAGCCGCGTTACAGGTATTTGTTGCACGCTCTAAGCCCTTTCGTTTTCCTAACTTACACAGGTGGAGGGATGACAACATTACACCATGTCCCGCTAAAGGGAACTGCGTGTGGATGCAAAGCAGCGGGGAGATGGTTCGCTTGAGCGGGAGATGCCACGTCAAGAAGCCGGAGGTGTCGCTGCTGCCTACTCGTCGCAGGAGGAAGGAGAGCACGAGAGCCCCGTGTCTAGAGCCTCAGAAGCAGAGGCGGCCATCGGCCGCTCGTGCCACGTCAAGAAGCCGGAGGCGTCGCTGCTGCCTACTCGTCGCAGGAGGAAGGAGCGCACGAGAGCCCCGCTTCTAGAGCCACAGAAGCAGAGGCGGCCATCGGCCGCTCGTGCCACGTCAAGACGCCGGAGGCGTCGCTGCTGCCTACTTGTCGCAGGAGTTACATGTAGGATCCCGACGAAAAGGACGAAGGTCGCTCGCTGCTGGAGCTCGGAGCCGGACTGCTCAGCGCTGCAACCGCTCTCGCAAATATATCTCGTGAATAGCAACTTGTAAAAGCGACTCGTCATTCACGTAACATATTTGGTGGAGGTAGAACATTCCCCGCCCTTACCACGCAGCTCCGCAGTGGCCGCGTCATCCAGCCTCTCGCCATGGCTTCCAATGACAACCCCTCCCCATCTCCATCTGCGGCTCCTACGACAACCTTTGTCGCGGTCCCCACCCCCCGCAATGCCGGGACCGTCTCCGCGCAACCTGGCCTCGACGTCGACTACTGGCTTCGCCTGTATGAACAGGTCAGTTAAACTCTCCGGTGGGACCCTACCATGATGCTCGCTAATGTTCTCTTCTACTTGGACGGAACCCCGCGCGTCTGGTACCAAACACATGAGCCCGAGCTCACCAGCTGGGACACGTTCAAGGAGAAGCTACGTGACATCTTTGGGAACCCGACCGGTCGCCACGCGGCTGCACGACAGGAACTCGCTCCCGTGTCGAGTCTCCTACTGAGTCGTATGTCTCCTACATACTATAGTCGGTGACAACCTAAGAATAAATATAAGCTCCGCCCACGAGGCCGCGTTGCTCATATTTTGCATGCCTCCGCGCTACATACGAAGTAGTTCCTAAACAATGGCAATGATTTTCACGCATATAAACATTATTTGGCAATGCTGCACTGACGTTGAAATAAAGAAAGCAAAGCCAGGTTAAAAACATTGTGAAGGCACCGAGTTCGGCGTCAGCTTAACATTATATCTGTTGTTTAAATCACACCCCCCGCCTCGGTCATCTCGGAATCCACGAAGAGGTAATGTACATACATCTCAAAGGCGCTGTTTCTGCGCAGTATCCATTATGGTATTAAAACAAAGAATGGCACTTTAAACGTAAAATTTAAAATGAAGGAATCGTTTTTTTTACGGTTTTACGGAACGAAACAAGGACATTAATCACATTTAATGAGGCCGTTCGTAGATTTTTTTACGAAACTTTCACCGCCAGTTTTGTTCAGTCTGCTGTAACTATGGCAACTGTGACTCAACGCGAAGTATGCCGAAGTGGTCTGAGATTGCCTTCGCGAATTTCAATTCTTGATTTGGCGTAAATACCGTGTTTGCGTCTCGAGTTGCCGTGCCTGTCATCGTGTTTGAGGCACACACCAGGGCTTCATTTGACGTCTTGTTTCAACGAAATAAAAACGCGCAGTGCACATGGTGTTTAACTGTTGGGGGGGGGGGGGTCATTGCATTTATTGCCGTTGCGTTCACGCCAATGCGATGTACGCGGCTAAAGTGGCGGTAACTGAAAGCTTTACGTGGTATTGTGTCTTGCTCCGACAACTTGCACAGGCGCTGCCACGACTCCTTCAGCCCTTTAACGTTCGACTGTTTTCAAAGCGGGGCCCAGTCTTGCTAGAACAGGGGCTCCTACCTTCTATGAATCGTATGTGCAAAGATATATATATATATATATGCGTGCGCGTGTGTGTGTGTGTGTGTGTGTGTGTGTGGGTGTGTGTGTGTGTGTGTGTGTGTGTGTGTGTGTGTGTGTGTGTGTGTGTGTGTGTGTGTGTGTGTGTGTGTGTGTGTGTGTGTGTGTGTGCGCCGATCGCCAGGCAACAGGGTCAGGGTTTTCTATCCCCCCCTCCCGCCTTACCCCGGGCCAATTTATGACCTGTTTGTATGGAACACGTGCGGATTTGTCGGGCACCTCCGCGCGCTTTACGTGGGAGCCTCCGTAGAGTAAGGTTTATTCGTGGCCGCGTTGCTGCTACCCGGGCATCAATGTGACGCGTATATTTAAACGTGATGACGGTGGGCTGCTGCCGTTTATGAAGATAGGTCCCCTGGAAGCTTCTCCCTACAAGACGCAGTGGAACGCGGTGCCCGTTTTTAGAGGTGGTTTATTGTTTATCTGAAAGAGCCTATCGTGACATGTTGGGTGGGGAGAAAGTCATAATGGCACACAAATTAGTGGTCCCATGCAGAGGCAGTGGACACGCCGTCATTAATTTGCTTATCATCCGTATACAAGCATCACGCATCACTGCAGTGGCAGGCAAGAACCTCCACTCAGCCCAGTCCTTGCAGACAAGTGGGCATCATACGGACGGCTCGTCTGCGCGTTCTTTGTCGCTCTATTACCTGCTGTTACCATGTGCTATCATATAGGAATGTGCCCACAAACGCTGCGCGCGTCAGACGCATTCGGCTGTCTACGGGCCACAGCCAATACTGAACGCATGCATATCCGAAATTGGTCTGCGTCTGCCGACGCGGCCCCTCTTTTCCGCTATGGATCCCATCGAGGTGACATCGGAACGCGACTCTCCTTCTGACGAAGTTCCTGCAGACGACTCGCCGCCAACGCCACTCCGCTATTTCAAAAAACACCAGAGTGCTAACATCCTCGGCAGTGCTGTAAGGCAACTAATCTTGAACTGCTACATTAAGCTGCGGCACCGAAAGCCATATCCAAGCGTGGCTGAAGCTTGCGACACCGTCGCTGACCTGCTTGGCGTCAGTCCATCTACAGTGTACAGCATCAGGAACGACGCCAAAGCGGCTGACTGCGTGCTGACCACACCATCACGGAAGCGGCCAGCACGTGTTGGCAAGGGCCGTCGGACCACGTTGTACGATGACTTTACGAAGTGTGCCCTGAGGACATGCGTGCACAGTTTCTTTCGGCGCAACGAGGTACCCACTGCCACAAAAATCGCCGCACAGTTTCGTGCCAGCGACGACCTGCCTGACCTGACACCATGGACGGTGCGGCGCCTGCTGCAAGACATTGGCTTCAGGCACGAAAAAAGGAGCAGAAACTCGCTGCTAATTGAACGGGATGACATTGTCGCTTGGCAGCAAAGTTATCTCCGTGACATTGCAACGTACCGAGACGAGGGCCGTCCCATATACTATTTGGACGAAACATGGGTGTGTGCCGGGCACACCGCATTGAAAGTGTGGACTGACGGTACCGTGACATCGTCACAAGACGCCTTCATGCGGGCCTTACGACTGGACTGAAGCAGCCATCAGGAAGGGGTCAACGGTTGATAATCAGCCACGTCGGCAGCAAGGAAGGCTTCATTGATGGCTGTTTGGACATATCCCGTGGAAGGAAGACTGGAGATTATCATGAGGAGATGGACGGAAACCGTTTTAAAAATTGGTTCCAGGGTGCCCTAAGAAACTACCTGAAGGAAGTGTTATCGTCATGGATAACGCTCCCTACCATTCCCGCAGGGTCGAAGCTGTGCCAACAACGGCCTCTCGGAAGGATGCAATTGTGCAGTGGCTCACCGAAAAAGGTGTACCTTACGATGCCGGTATGAGGAAGAAGGAGCTGCTAGACATTGTGTCTTCGCTCAAGCCACGCTTTCAGAAGTATCGCATTGATACAGCTGCATAGAATGCTGGCTGTGTTGTGCTAAGGCTTCCTCCTTACCACTGCGAATTAAACCCCATTGAACTCATCTGGGCGCAGGTAAAGAATGGTGTCGCAGCAAGGAACAGAACATTCAAACTCTCCGATGTGGAGGACCTGTTAAGGGAGGAAGTTGAAAAAGTCACTGCTGTAAACTGGGCCAATGCTGAAAGACACGTCCGTGAGACTGAAGCATTGTTCTTTCGAAACAGCGGCAGTAGCGACCACATTAAGACCATAATTATTATGCTTGACGGGGACAACGCAAGCGACGATTCATCACGGAGTGAGCGAAGTGGCGATGAGGATCAACTTCCTCGGAAACACATGATTGCCGCTTAAACCGAGACTACATGCAGACGGTCCTTTCCCTGTGTTTCTGTCAGCAAATACAACGATGAACTACGATATTTTGTAATTCTGTGAGCTACCTCGTTATCTCACTCGACCATTGCCGGACATGGTTCCCGACAGCATGTGCATACGCCAGAATTCACGTCCTGGCCAGATTGCTGTGCACCGGCTGATCATGCATGGCGAAGTTCGCCTCCCCGCCATTGTGTGTGGATTTATAAAGCAACGGCCCTATCCTCTGCTCACAACGCGCCACCCCTGCTTGCTGTACGTGGGTGCCAGTAACGCGCAATAGAGAGACCACCACAGTGAGCCAGGGAATGCCGCCCTCGGCTCGTAAGGCTGAGGCTCTCGCGGAGGCCCATGCATATCTCCGTGCGCTTCACTACATCGACTGCCTCCACCGAGCGCCGGTCCCCCTCCTCTCCGGTCCGCTTCTGACCAGAGTAAACGAGGCGTTGCTGCGACTCTTCCGAAATCGCGAATTTCCCGCATCGTCGAATTTTGTGGTAGTATTGTCGTCGACGGCCCTGCGACGAGAGCTCCTTCGCCTGCGCCGCACTGACGCGCGGCACTGAAAGTGTACCCCGGACGATCAAAACACCGTGCGCCTTGCAGTGCCATCATGCAGGAGGCAGCCGCAAGACTACGCGATGACCTTGCAGTAAGGACACATGTTCCCTATGACGGATCCGCCCCCGAAGACCGTTTCGCGGCTGCCGCAATGATCGCGCCAGACATCGCCACTCTAAATCACAGCCGCCTTAGCTGCCGGTTGTCATCCACCGCAGCAGAGCTGATCGGTCTAGCTAGCCCCTGACATAATCTGCGAGTCACCGACCATCACAAGCGCGGCGATATTCTGCGACCCGCGCCCAACACATTCGCAGTTTTTGGTGCAGAGGTGCCGTCGACCACTCGCCCAAGGCGACGCCCCCCCTTGAGCCTCCTCATTCTACAAAATCAAGGCCGCAGCATCGCGCAATAGTGCACCTGGACTTTCGAACAGAAAACGCTTACCCTGTGGCGCACCCTCTGCAAACTGCGCCGACTGCAGGGTCTCCGAGACACTCTAACATCTCCTGTGCGAGAGTGCAGCCAGCACTGTTGCGTAGTACGAACAATTCAGCGGTTACCGCAAACAGGGCTTGTCTTGCTATAATTTATACTCCAGGAGCTTCGGCACCAGCCTAACGGCAAGTAACGCCGTTTGCGCCGCTTCTACTGCTCTTCCCGTCGCCAACTCCCCACCATTTTCCTTTTGTCCACTGCTCCTGTGTGTTACGCTTGAAGTGTGCTCACCCGGGAGACTGCTACCGATCGCACCTACTCCGTTTCCTCTTCCTGCCAAGAATTACTGTCTCTCCTCCCGAGCCGTATACCCCAGTAGCCCCAATGAATGGCTTCATTTTGTATAACACTTGCACAACACAGCTGGAATCGACCTTGCGTATGCAAACTTCCAAATCTGTATGACAACAACTACAGATTTGCTTTGTCTACGTAACTCAATGCACAGTTAGTCGAACATGACAGCTGCCCCTTCATTCTGTGCCGGCTTTGTGTAGTGATCCAGTGTGCCGATAAGAATTTTTCAAGGCAGGGTAGTCTCACTTTCCTGTCATGAAAAGTCTGACCCAGACTCACTTTATACTTCTCAGAAGTGCCGTCTCAATAAGCAACCACAAGGATGTTCACTATTTTTTCTGGATCCATCACACTTTCATGTTCACGATCTCATCACTTCACTTATGACAATTCATGTTCTCTACGAAATCCTTCAGCGATTATCCGATAGGAGTTCTTGCTTTGCTCCTGAAAGTTCGGGCCATTGACCTGCACATTCAAAAACTTATGCCCTGGATAATACCTGCTAATTACACTGGAATATGTCATATGAATACAAGGCATGAAGTCACAACCACACCACTCTACAGCAGGAAATGAGGTGAAACGTTTTCTTGAACGACTCCAAAAGCACTTATGCAGGCTGCTACTGTAGCCTTACAGTACCGATTTGCGAGTTTATTGTATTGGCAGCAGCGCAGTACACACAGAGCACGACATGAAACCTAGCAGAAGGAAATGTTCAGGCAAAAATTGCATCCTCTCAAGATACAACGCTAATTATGGAACTGTATGGACACAAAAGTAGTCAGATTACGTGTCATTAAGTCAGTTTTCTTATTTAGCTCTTCATATTCTTAAACTTCATGAAAGATACAGTCTGTGATGTACTGCAGCATGCACGGCGTGGCTTGTCTGAGTTGCCAAAGGAAAAAGTTCAGCAGCATTTCACTTATATAAAAAACAAGACACATGATGCCAGCAAAACAAGTACACAACAGTTATGACACTACGGCGCAACAGGTGAAGTCTAGGTTCCATAGCATTTTTCATGCCTTATCTTTCCTTCTCCATACTATTAAAGACACTGCTTCTCAATCAAGTGGACACTATCATCACGAGGCGAACACGTATTGCTACCTTGCATATCTACCACCATGTTTTCCCATTTGATATGCACACATACTCTAAAGCATAATGGATGTTAGGAAACTGTTCATAAGGCAAGGTCAGTAATTTAAAGACAAATGTTTGTGTTATTGCAAAGCACATTGTTTAATGCGCTGTGTTCTGTGTTGCATCTTTACTGCACAAAGCTAAAGGTACTTTTGCATAGGGCTTTGATTTGCAGACGTACACACTTCACCGTGCAAACATGCACATGCTTATGACCTGACATGCCATTTCGTAATGTACACATACATAGCTACACGTTGCAATATAGTGTACACAGAATGTACATGTGATTGCAACATTGCATTACATTTTTCTCTTGCAAGAATGCAACCACATAATAAAGCATCGTGACAAAAAAGCAAGGCATGTCGCGCAGCAAGTAAATGGTTCTACAACAACCTTCCTTAAACAGAGTAAGCACTTGAAAACTGTAAACAGTTGAAAAATTACCTACGGTCCTTAATATCAAGCACTATGTGATTAAAAAAAGGTTTAAACCACCATTAAAAAGCACCATTAAAAACAGATAGCACAGGGTATGCGCGTGTACATGAAACAAACATTATTGCACAAGAAAACTGCCCAAGTTCACACATTTCTTCAGTCATGAACTAATTTTGCTATGTAATGTGCAATGTGTAAAGGCGTTTATTGACGGCGGGATCGAGGGCGACGATGCGCAGCGACGACAGTAACGACAGAGCGCTCTCACGAGCAAGAGCACGAGGGGCGTGCTCTCCGAGAAGAGGCGAAGAGGGCGACCCACTAGAAGGCGCTCAAGAGGACGGCCCATTACAGCGTTCTAATGCTTCTGTACAATTACCCCGGGTACGCAAAGGGAGCCACCCGGCGACCGAACAGCTGGTCACTATGAGCGGGTCATGGTAGGGCTTGAGGCGCTCCACGTTCACAATGTCGCGCCCTCGACGGCGCATGTCCGAAGATGGCTCAATGGGTTCAATCAGGTAGTTGCCCGGGGACGTGCGTTCGACGACACGGTAGGGGCCTTCGTATTTGGGCAGTAGTTCAGAAGAGAGGCCAGTTGCAGCGGTCGGCACCGGGAGCCACACGAGCGCTCCAGGGAGGAACGTGGACTCAGAAGTGGTGGTTCCACCGCGAATGCTCTTCTGCCGCTCTTGTTCGTGCGTTGTAAAGGTCTTCGCAAGGTCGCGACATTCTTCAGCAAGCCTGGTTGTGTCCGAAATAGGCGCACATTCAGATCGATCCGGCCTGTAGGGAAGGATGGTGTCGATTGTGTGCGACGGGTGCCTGCCGTACAATAAGAAAAATGGCGAGAAACCAGTAGTGCTCTGAGAGGCGGTATTGTAGGCGTACGTGACGAAGGGCAGAATGGCATCCCAATTTGTGTGGTCGGCTGCGACGTCCATTGAGAGCATGTCGCCGAGCGTGCGGTTAAAGCGTTCGGTGAGGCCATTCGTCTGCGGGTGGTAAGCAGTAGTTTTGTGGTGAACGACGTTACACTCATTGAGAATGGCTTCGACGACTTCCGACAAGAAGATACGGCCTCAATCACTGAGCAGCTCCTGGGGCGGACCGTGACGCAGCATGAATCGGTGGAGCAGAAAGGAGGCCACATCGCGCGCTGTAGCCGCTGGGAGGGCGGCGGTTTCTGCGTATCGCGTTAGATGGTCAACAGCGACGATGGCCCAGCAGTTACCAGCCGAAGTCAGAGGGAGTGGCCCGTACAAGTCGATGCCAACGCGCCCAAACGGCCGGTCAGGGCAAGGTAAAGGCTGCAGACCTGCTGGTGACTGGTGCGTTGAAGTTTTGCGGCGCTGACAATCGGTAATGGTTGTAGACCTGCTGGCGACACGTGCGCTGCAGGTTTTCGGCGTTGGCAATCGAGGCAGGAGCGAACGAACTTCTGCACGTAGCGGTACATCCCTCTCCAGAAGTATCGTTGTCGAATGCGGTGGTAAGTTTTGGATACCCCAGAGTGCGCGCATTGCGGGTCAGAGTGGAAGGCCTCGCATATTTCAGAACGCAGACTGCGGGGTATCACTAGTAGCCACTGGCGGCCGTCGGCGTTATAATTGCGTCGCTGCAGTAGGTCGTCACGAATGGCGAAATGGTGGGCTTGACGACGCAACGCGCGAGTGGATGGTGTTGCCGACGGATCCGTCAGCAAGTCGATCAGCGAGGTGATCCATTTATCCTTGCGCTGTTCGGTAGCGATGGTGTGAACGTCGATTGAAGCAACAGCTATGTGAGATACTGAGCAGGGGGTATTGTCGTCAGGCAAGGGAGAGCGCGAGAGGGCGTCGGCGTCAGCATGCTGGCGTCCGTTGCGGTACAGCACGCGGATGTCCTAGTCTTGCAGGCGAAGTGCCCAGCAGGCGAGACGGCCTGAGAAATCCTTCAATGACGACAGCCAGCATAGTGCATGATGGTCGGTGACGACATCAAATGGGTGACCATACAAATAAGGTCGAAACTTTGTAAGGGCCCAGATGATCGCCAGGCACTCTTTTTCCGTGACTGTGTAATTGGTCTCGGCTCTGGTAAGCGTACGGCTTGCGTATGCCACGACATATTCGGGGAACCCTGGTTTGCGCTGTGCAAGAACAGCGCCGAGGCCTACACCGCTGGCGTCCGTGTGTACCTCCGTTGGGGCCGTAGGATCGTAGTGGCGTAGTATGGGAGGAGACGTCAACAAACGACGCAGCTTTGCGAACGCGTCGTTACACTCGGACGACCATGAATTTAGGGGTCCGTTGCATCCAAGGAGCTTCGTCAGCGGCGATATGATGATGGCGAAGTTTCGTATGAAGCGTCGAAAGTACGAACAGAGTCCTACGAAACTGCGCAGTTCTTTGAAGGACGTAGGTTTGGGAAATTCGGCCACGGCCCGAAGCTTGGCCGGATCGGGAAGGATTCCGTCCTTGGACACGACGTAGCCGAGGATTGTCAGCTGCCACGCTGCAAATCGGCACTTCGTCAGATTCAGTTGGAGGCCTGCGTTGCGCAAACGCGTCAAAACATGCCGCAGACGTTGGAGCTGCGTGGAGAAGTCCGGAGCGAAAACGACGACGTCGTCCAGGTAACACAAGCACGTGTGCCATTTCAAGTTGCGCAGAACGGTGTCCATCATGCGCTCGAAGGTCGCGGGCGCATTACACAGACTAAACGGCATGACGTTAAACTCGTACAAGCCGTCGGGCTTGACAAAGGCTGTCTTCGGTCGAGCGTCATCAGCCATGGGTACTTGCCAGTACCCCGAGCGCAAATCAAGAGATGAAAAGAATTCGGCTCCTTGCAGACTGTCAATCGCGTCGTTTATTCGCGGCAGCGGGAAACATCCTTGCGAGTGATTTTGTTGAGCCTTCGGTAGTCCACACAGAACCGCACGGAGCCGTCCTTCTTCGCAACGAGAACATCAGGAGACGCCCATGGGCTGTCCGAGGGCCGAATAACGTCGCGTCGAAGCCTATCGTCGACTTATTCATTAATGACCCGGCGTTCTGCTGGAGACATGCGATATGGACGTTGCCGCAGTGGTGGTTGGGCGCCGGTGTCGATGCGATGGGTAACAGCGGAAGTGCGGCCGAGAGAAGTTTGCCCGAATCGAAAGAAGAACGAAATTCTTCCAGCAGGCACAGAAGTTGGGAACGCTGGACCGATGTGAGGTTGTCAGCAATGGAGGACCTAAACACATCAGCAGGTGACGAATCGGACGTGGTAACAGCACTGAGCGTACGGGAGCTGGCGCAGTGCGTGTCACCCGGTGCGTCTATAACTTGTGCGTCTTCGAGGGGTTCCGCTCTGCGAGACATTCCCCTCGCACCAACGTAACAATGAACGGGGATGGGTTGGTCACAAAAATATCCGTGTCGCCCTGAGTGATTTCCACGGTCGCAAATGGCACCAGCAAGCCTTTCGTAGTGAAAACGCGGTCACATGGAGAAAGGAGTGCAATGGCGTCGCAGAAACCGGTGCAATAGACTGACACAGCCGTTGACGAATTTGCAGGAACTGTGATGTCGTCTTTGACGAATACCTTGGTCGCAGCCGATGAACTGTCTGCCGGCGTCAAATCTGAGAATGGTGAAAGCTCTATTTCGGCTGGCGCGCAATGAATGACGGCGTCGTGGCGGGAGAGAAAATCCCATCCCAGGATGACGTCGTGAGAGCATGAGGAAATTATGATGAATTCGACGGCGTACATAGCGTCCTGAATGATGACACGGGCTGTGCATACGGCCGTCGGGTGAATACATTGGGCGCTGGCTGTACGGAGGGAAAGACCGGAAAGTGGCGTAGTCACTTTTCGTAGCAGGCGGCTTAGTTTAGCATTCATAACGGATACGTCGGCTCCAGTGTCGATAAGGGCAGATACGCGAACACCGTCCACAAAAACGTCTATTACGTTCGATGGTCTTCGCTGAGGGCTTTCGCAGTTCGATAGCATCGCAGCCCTTGCCCCGTGGACTGCGACGACTAGTTTTCCTGGTCGCGTGCGACCGGACGCGGGCGCATCGGCGACAGTGATCGACGTCGGGGAGGCGGAGAGCGCCGAGTAGATGGAGCTTGGCGTGACGTCGGTGACAGAGGCGTAGGTGGGGCGTAAAATGTGCGGTTTGACTGGCTGGTGGCGGGCGACACGACTTGAGGCGGCTGGACGCGATTGCAATAACGCGCCACGTGGCCGGCGTAACCGCATGCGAAGCATATGGGGCGGTTGTTAGGTGTGCGCCATCGGTTTGCTGGAGCAGGGCCCGCCCATGGCGCACGACGTGATTGACGGGGTAGCGACTGATATGACTGCATCGTGGGCTGCGGTCGTGGCCTCTGCATTACGTCGGCGTAGGTAGCCGGCACAGCCGCTTCGAAGGACTGATGTCTAGCGGCGGCTTCGGCGTAACTGTGTGGGGCTGCCGTAGGTATTACTGGGGACGTCCTTGCGACAACTTGGGCGTAACTCAGTGGTGCAGGAGCGGGATGGTGCTGGTGGTACTCAGGCATGACCTCCGCGATTTCCTGCTCAATCGCTCGACGGAGGGGAGGGAGAAGAGTGGTTGACGGCTGGTGAACGTACTGAGGGTGAGCAAAGTCCAGCAGAGAGAAGTGGCGCGCGATTTCCTCGCGCACGAATGACTTCACCTCTGCGAGCAAGGCGGAGTGGTCGGATATGGTCGACAAGCCAGCGAGCTCGGCGTCGAGGGATGGAGAGCGACGGGTCATCGACCGCTGCCGGCGCAGCTCCTCGTAGCTCTGGCAGAGCGTGATGACCTCGGCCACTGCGCTGGGGTTTTTGGCGAGCAGCATCGTGAAGGCATCGTCGTCGATGCCTTTCATAATGTGCCTCATCTTGTCAGATTCCGACATGGTGGCGTCGGCTTTCTTACACAAATCGAGGACGTCTTCAATGTAGCTGCTAAAAGTTTCGCCGGCCTGCTGAGCTCGTTCTCGCAAACGCTGTTCGGCCTGCAGCTTACGAACGGCAGGGCGGCCAAACACGTCGACGATGGCGGTCTTGAAAGCGGACCACGTCGGGAAATCGGATACATGGTTGTTGTACCACATGCCTGCCACACCCGCGAGGTAGAAAACCAAGTTGCTCAGCTTGCCTGCTTCGTCCCATTTATTGGGGACACTCGCCCGTTCGTAAATCGTGAGCCAGTCCTCCACGTCGGTGCCATCCGCGCCGGTGAAGACAGGAGGGTCGCGGATACGGGGGACACCGGGACAAGCGGTCGGGGCAGGAGGCGGCGTTTGCTGAGCGGCGTCTTGCGGCATGGTAGATGGCACGGTACGGGATCGAAGCTCCAGGGGCATCAGATGGAGACCGAAGTTGTGGGGACGGTACAGCACTCTCCACCACTTTGTAAAGGCGTTTATTGACGGCGGGATCGACGGCGACCATGCGCAGCGACGACAGCAACAACAGAGCGCAGACTCGCAGACTCTCACGAGCAAGAGCACGACGGGCGTGCTCTGCGAGAAGAGGCGAAGAGGGCGACCCACTAGAAGGCGCTCAAGAGGACGGCCCATTACAGCGTTCTAATGCTTCTGTACAAATGTAAGAAGATACCAGGCACTTAGGTCTATTGTGTAACAGCTGGATTTGTATGAACTGGTTCAGTTGTCTAGTTCAATAAAATTATTCACCGCAAGTACTGCACATTATCTAAGGACATGCTATGTGTGTGGTGGTTCTTTGTATGTACAAGTGCAATGCATTTGCTGCTGCAGTGCCACAGAACTGGGAGCCGAACTTTTGCTTTCACAGTGGAATGCATAATATAATAATAATATCTGGGGTTTAACGTCCGAAAACCGCGATATGATTATGAGGGAAGCCGTAGTTGAGGGCTTAAGAAATTTCGACCACCTGGGGTTCTTTAACGTGCACCTAAATCTAAGTACACGGGCCTCAACACAGTGGAATGCAATGCACTCTTCTTGTTTTGTTTCACGAGTCCCCCCCTACTGCACTTTAATATAAACAAATTATCACTGCGTAACACATGCACGCAATACAGGCGAAATGCAAAAAACGCACGCTAGGCAATAGTAAGAATTTCTAATATGATATTGTTAGGTATGATACGCCATTAAAAACAAAAGCCTTTTCTTCTTTTTTTTCACTCAATAATAGCTTTAGCGGTGTCGCTTCAGGTACAATCATGACAGATGCACTCGAACGTTCTTGTGTCACAGCGATGTTATGTAGCGCGCATCATTTCGCGGTTTGCAGACAAACATTACCTTGCACGGCGTTTTTCATGCAACGCGTTCGTGCATCGAGCGTGAAACAAGGACTTACGCAACGGGCACTTGAACCTTGCACATCATAATGTGCTAGTGGAACTGAATTCCGTTAAGACGACGCAGCTGCGCCAATAGGCACACGTCACGTAATCCCACACGCACCGGATGACAACAATTATCTTCTTATAATGCACACACCACTGCATATTCACCACACCTGGTTTGTTTGCTTTCACACTGTGTTGCGCTAACGGGTTATGTTGGTCGCTTTCTTCCTCTCACGCTTCACCGCACACAGCACAGCGCATGTCACAAAAGACCACCAACATTCCCACGCTGCGAACTCTAACACACACAAACACACACACGCACATGTGGCAACGCTAATGCCTTGGCTTTTGCGGGCGGTAAATCATACGCAGACGCGCACATTCCGACTTCAACTTCACCTCACTGCATACGAATGAACGCGACGACAATCGCCGAGTGTGGTGACCATCAGGCGATACGCTCGGTGTATCCGAGCGATGGAGGGAACACACGCCGTGTTGCTACTTCACGCTGCCGAAACGACGGAACGCGATCAAGCGTTGTCAAACACTCCGAGCTGCTGCCCCTTCGGTGCACTTCAAACGCGGCACAATGACGACCGCCAAGGATTATGCTGAGTACGGGTGGGTAACAGTAGAAAAGAGCTTCTTCTGGAAGAAACAAACACCACAGGAAACTGAGGAAAACCGAATTTACGCCTCTTGGTCTCGGTGCAGCGGCACCTCGCCTCTCGTCTTAGCAATGTAAATGCGCTGAATGAAGCACAGACGAGAAACGTAACAAGGGACAGAAGTAGTGGTGCGCAATGGTGCGCAAATGCAACAGGAGTAGTGGTGCGCAATGGTGCGCAAATGCAACATGGGGCCGTCGCGAACGGCGCCATGTTGCATTTTTAATTGGTTCGTCTTAGTCGTTACGTCACGGTAAAGAGCGGCCGTAATTGGACGCGCATAATACAAATGGACAGCGGTACAGTTTACTTTTTATTCTTAGCTTGTCACCGACTATAGAAGTGCTTGCCCTTTGCCGGAAAGTGGACGAGGCAATGCCCGAAACTGACAAAGTGGGTCACGTTTTGAAAGGCAGCGCGGACGACGGTTTCCATTTGCTGGTCTACACCAACGTCCCGACTGTCGACCGCATCATTCAAGAATGCCGCTGTTTCGAAACGGTAAAAAGCCGTCGTGTGCACCCTTAATTTTCTCGGTTGCCAAACACGGCTGCCACGTCCACCTGCTTGGATTCCGCCGCCACACCACCCTTTGAGCAGAGTGTAACGCGTATCGTTCGACGCGAACTTGAAGCGGCAAGTCCAGCGCCGTTCCAGCTCTCTCCATTCGACCATGCCACTATAGAACCAACCCCCGCGGTCTCCGTTATTCAGGAGGTCGTACGACAAAAATTCACCAACTTCGGGTTCCCTGTCGCCTGGCCCGTCTCTCGCCCCTCGTTCAGACCAATGCCCAGGAATGCATCTCAAAGTGACCCATTCGTTCCTCCACGATCTCGCAACCCAGCGGAATGGCGAACTCCCGACGACAGATCGATCTGCTTCTGGTGCCACCGCGTTGGTCATGTCTCCCGCTACTGCCGCGCCACTTGGACGCCGCTATATAGGACCCAATTTTTCTCGCCTTCCCGCCCAAATGAAGATCGCCGGTATTCGCCCAGCCGTACCAACCCTGCTTGTGACACACCTAACAGCCGCCCTCCTGCTCGTTCGCCGTCCCCTCAACGCCGTCGTTCACCGTCGCCCAACCACGCCGCCACCCCTCGCCGCCCAACTTTGCATCGTACCCGACGGAAAACTAGATCGTGCAGCTCCTGGAGGTAGTGCTGCATCATCTTCTTCTGAACGAAATCCTCCGTTGACGCTTCCTACGAACAAGAACCTCATCGATTTGCATGTGGACGGTATTTCTTTAACGGCTCTAGTCGATACTGGAGTTCACGTGCCCATAATCAGTGCTCGTCTTTGTCGCCGACTGAAAAAAGTCCTCACGCCTCCTACTACAAAAGCTGTACGCGTCGCCGACGGCGGAACTGTTCCTTTCACTGGAATGTGTACAGCTCTCATAAGCATCGCCGACCGTTACGTTCCTGTCTTATCCACGGTGCTCCATATTTGTCCTCATGACTACATCCTAGGGATGGACTTCCTATCGACCCAGTCTACCCTGATAAACTGTTCCGCTGGTACTCTTGATTGGACCTTCCGCTTCAGCCGAATATTCACCCCGACTTTCCACACAGCCTCTGCACCACGGATTTCATCCGCCTACCGCCTAAAGCCCTAACATTCGCCGAATTCACAACGACTTCATCCGTGTTGGATGGGCCCTACGCCGTCACGCCGTTTACTGATGTCCTTCTGGCGCGTGACATCACTGTGCCTCACTGCGTCATAACTATAGCCGCTAACCGGATACATCTCCCCGTGATAAATTTCGGCTCCACGAAGCAAGTCCTCCCTCAAGGCATCTTAATCGCCACGTGGCGGTCCTTAGCCGATGACCACTTGACTTCTTTTGCAGCAGACGTACGCTCCAATCTTCCTTGTCGCCCACCCGATGCCACAAGCCTCGACATGACATTACGCCCCATGATCGCCGCAGATCTCCCCCCAGCGCAATCAGCCGCCCTCATCCGCCTTTTGGCTTCTTACCGCGACATCTTCGACCTTGACAATCGACCACTCGGCCAAACTTTTCTTGTGCAGCACCGTATCAACACAGGTGATGCTGTTCCCACTCACCATCGACCGTATCGGGTGTCCGTATCGGAGCGCCAGATTATTCAAGAAGTAAACAAGATATTAGCTAAAGGCATTATTGAGCCCTTGGGCGTCACCCGTCGTCCTGGTTAAAAAGAAAAACAACACGTGGCGTTTCTGCATCGATTACCGGCATCTAAATCGAGTTACGAAAAAGGACGTGTATCCTTTGCACCGCATTGATGACGCTCTCGATTGTCTCCATGCCGCACGCTACTTTTCATACATAGACCTTCGCTCCGGTTATGGGCAGATTGCCGGGGACGAGAAAGACCAAGAAAAGACCGCCTTCGTCAATCCCGATGGCCTGTACCGATGCAAGGTTATGCCCTTCGGTCTATGCAACACCCCAGCCACGTTCGAGCGCATGATGGACTCTCTGCTACAAGGGTTCAAATGGTCAACATGTCTTTGTTACCTAGACGACGTCCTCGTATTTTCACCTACATTTGAAACCCACCTTGAGCATCTGTCGGCTATTCTCGACGTCTTCCGCAATGCTGACCTCCAGTTGAACTCATCGAAGTGTCACTTCTGCCGCCGACAGATTACAGTGTTGGACCACCTCGTTGATGCTTCTCGTGTGCGGCCGGAAACTGAGAAAATTTGTGCCGTCACCAGTTTCCCAATACCCCAATCCGCCAAAGAATTTCCGTGTTTGGTGCCTCTGTTCCTATTTCCGGCTGTTCGCGAAAGACTTCGCTGCAATCGCTCGACCACTTACTGATCTTCTGAAGAAAGACACCCAATTTTCGTGGCGGTCCACTCAAGCTGCCGCCTTCTCTCACCTCATCACAATTTTCACGACGCCACTTATATTGGCCCACATTGACCCATCCGCCCCGACTGAGGTCCGAACTGATGCCAGCGGTCACGGGATCGGAGCCGTCCTCGCCCAGCGCCAGCAGGGTCACGACCGCGTTATTGCCTACGCTAGCCGCCTCCTTACACCTGCGGAGCGCAACTATTCGATCACCGAACGAGAATGCCTTGCTCTTGTCTGGGCGGCCTCCAAGTTCCGTCCATATTTATATGGCACTCACTTCTCCGTAGTCACCGACCACCACGCGCTCTGCTGCCTTTCATAATTAAGCGATCCCACAGGCTGACTTGGTCGCTGGGCTCTGCGACTTCAAGAGTATACTTTTGCAGTGACGTACAAGCTTGGACGCCTGCATCAGGACGCCGACTGCCTATCTCGCTATCCGGTTGGCGAGTCGCGCACCGTCCCTGACACCGACGCTTGCGTGTGCAACGTTTCCCAACTGACCCACATAGCCGACGAGCAACGCCGTGATGCATCCTTACGGGCTATCATCGAGTGCCTCGAATCCTCACCTTCGAACCGATCTGATCGGTCGTTCGTACTCCAGAATGGTACACTATACCGCCACAACTTTCATCCAGACGGACCATCCCTGCTGCTTGTTGTACCCAAACACCTCCGCTAGGCTGTACTCCACCAACTTCACGACGGTCCAACTGCCGGTCACCTTGGTGTGTCCCGCACATACGACCGGATCCACCGTCGCTTCTATTGGCCAGGTCTCGCACGCTCCGTCAGACGATACGTCGCGGCGTGTGAGAAATGTCAACGCTGCAAAACACCATCGACGCTTCCGGCTGGGTGCCTTCAAATCCTCGACATTTCGTCCGAACCCTTCTTTCGCGTCGGCTTGGACCACGGTGTAAGCATATTCAGGTGTTGACACTACGCGCGCCTAAGCGGCCAGAAAATGTTCTGTCGTCGGTCCGTTGAGCGGCGCGCCATCTAATGGCTTGAGGCGGAGAGCGACCGCGAGTAGCCGAATCACGGTGGTGCTGCGTTATCGCCGCCGCTCTCACCGTTCCCTCTCCTGTTGCTCTCTCGATTTCGACCCTCGACGCCGCTTGGCGGATGCACATTATCCAGCAAAATGGCACAAAAAATGCACGTTATCAGCAGCATGCGCGTTGCTATGGAGACGACTGCCCCGCTTTTCGTAGCGCCCTCTGCAAGTCATCTGATAAGAACCCGAACATTATCTGGACGCGCGCGGATTGCGGTTTCCCATGCGTTGGGGGAAGAGTGTCATCACCTGAGTAAATTCTTACACCGTGGCTTGGACCTACTCGGCCCTTTTCCCCTATCTTCTGCTGGCAACAGGTGGATAGCTGTGGCCACAGACTACGCCACACGCTACGCCATCACACGAGCTCTTCCAACAAGCTGCGCGACGTGATCTTGCAAGACGGTGCTCCACGCCAGCTGCTCACGGACCGTAGCCGCACATTTCTATCGAGAGTCGGCGGACATTCTGCCTTCATGTGAAACGCGGCACAAGCTTACTCCGCAAACGAATGGCCTCACGGAGCCTCTGAAGCGAACCCTAACCGACATGCTTTCAAAGTATGTTTCCTCAGACCACTCCGACTGGGACCTTGCTCAACCGTACGTGACATTTGCCTACAATTCTTCGCGCCATGACACGGCTGGTTACTCCCCATTTTTCCATCTGTTCGGCGTGAACCAACATTGCCTCTCGATACAGTCATTCCTTTGCCAGCAGCTGCGACCACTGTATACGCCCTGGACGCTATCAGACGGGCCGCTCATGCACGCGAACCCGCTCGTACTCGCCTTCTGACCTCCCAAGAGAACCAACGCCGTCGGTATGATCAACGACACCGCGACGTACAGTTTTCGCCCGGTTCTTTGGTTCTGCTGTGGTCTCCGACCCGGCACGCTGGCTTGTCCGACAATCTGCTTTCTCGGTACACAGGGCCATACTGAGTGCTTCGTGCGGTGACTCCCGTCACTTATGAAATCGCTCCTGCTGCTTCGTCATCTAATAGAAAGAAGCTACGCCCGCCGTACATGAGCGCGCATTGTGGCCTTGACCACTTTGTTCCTTTTAAGGTGCGGCTCACTTTTATGGCGATCACGAGGGCGCTGCTGTAGAGCGTAGCGCGGGTAAGTCATGGCACACCGCGGCGGCCGCGATCACTACAAAGCAAACCACCTTACGCCATTAGGGAGGTTCTACCATGTCTATAACTAACACCATTACTCCCGAGGTCTAAAATCGCAGTAACCCCCATCTATAACTAAGCGCGCGAACACGCGCGACTACACCGTGTTAGTCAAAGTATTAACGCCTTCCGCCTCCTACAGATATGCGGCGTGACGAAACACATCGAGGCGATGCCGGTTAAAGCCCGACCTTTGGCCCTTCGCGCAGCCTCACGGTTGATAGTGAGCAAGCCGCTGCCATGCTGAAGTGCCTCCCAGGTGAGTGTGCCACGAACGGTTACTTGTGTATATAAATAGCTCCTCGTTTGTATGCTGGAGGATGTATGCGTCGTTACCGAGCGCCTTCACGCATCGCGCCGCGCAGTGAGGGGTCGCAAGTTCAAATGCTCGGTTGCCCGGTGCGGTAAAATTGTCTTCTGAACCAAATTACTTTGTGGGTTTTATATATTCTAAATTCCTATGCATATACGGAACGACATGATCACGCCGAAGGAGGCGGAAAACCGCCGAGAGTGTCTATATAGGTGCTATCGCAATAAAATAGGGATGGCTGCATTAGTACGTCTGCCGCATCCTTCCGCAAGAGTGAACGTTTATCTTCAAACAGTGTGGTGAGATAGGTTTTTGGCACATGCTGCGTTCTCTGCATGTGCACATCTTTAAAAGAGACACATTCGGATGATGTGTTCAAAATATTCTACTTGAAAATCCTACGTCCTATACTGTCTTCCTTGATATTTTTTCTTGTCGCCACTATCGGCTGTGCGCCAACTCTCCCGGTGCAATACCCTGACAAAGCAATATTTAGTTTTACCGCAGGCTTTAAGGCACCATCTAGGGAACGTTTTAATGAAACAGTTCATCAAATCTGCTTATTAACGGGAAGAACCTAGCTTTCTTTCACCAGACCGCAAAGAGGGTCGGTGAAACAGCAGAGACGATTTCCCTTAGCACTTTTTGTTTCCGCGAGAGGAATACTCTCCCTTCCTTTTCGCATGCGGTACGTTCCTTGAGGAGATTTCTTTCCTCCCTCTCGCTCTACCACGTTTGGCATCGCATCTCCACTGGTGGCACTGCACACTCCGCACCATAGCTACATACATCAACGATAATTTATTTGTTTGGGCTTTACTTGCCAAAACTAGAATACAATATGGAAGGGGCCGTAGTGAAGGCCTCAAGAAATTTCGACCAGCTGAAGTCCTGTAAGTGGGCATAAATCTAAGCACGCAGGCTTCTAGCTTTTCGTCTTCATTGTTATGTGAGTGCCGAGGCCGGTGTTCGATCTCGCCGCCCTCGGGTCAGCAGTCAAGTACCATAACCACTAGACCACCGTAGCGCGTAGACATCAATGATCACCGTCAGCGTCAAACCGAACAGTGCTATCACACCAGCCCTCGCCACTCACCCTACGGTAGAAGTGAACCCTGTTCTCTTCAGTCGCGTTCTGGGACAGAGCGTAAGAGAACGTCATCGAGTCCAGCATGCCTTGCACTTCTTGGCTTAGGAACTTAATCATCTGCAAAACCAGGATGGACAACAGTGAAACACTTGTAGCACTCATGGCTACCTACTAAACACCGCAGAAATGGCAGAATGTATGCGATGCATTGTAACAGGCAGGCCTTACAATCACATCAAATTTTTGGGCAAATGTGCCGCAAGTCTTCCCTACGAACACCACCAGAGAGAACCTAGTCCCAATAGGACCTGTCATTACTGTAGTTCGGCTCATTTTGAAAGATGAGGGAGCTGGACAACTCATTTATGGTAGAATGCCTTGAATGATCAGTGCTTGCGCTGACTCTGAGAAAATACATGAAGCGTGCACATGTTCTCTTGATAAGAAAGAGACATTCACAACCACACGTTTGCAGTACGCAGCCGCAAGTAAATCTACACGAATCACTCAGAAAGAATGCCACATACTTCCTTTTCCTAACCCGTCCGCCATCTTGCGGGATTCCGCCGAACTCATTTATAATGTTCTTTATAGTCGGTCACAAGCTAAGGAAAAAAGTAAACTGTACCGCTGTCTATTTGTATTATGCGCGTCCAACTGCGGCCGCGCTTTACCATGACGCAACGGTTAAGACAAACCAATAAAAATGCAACATGGCGCCGTTCACGAGCCAGCGTCCTCGCATTGTTCAAGTCAAAGGTGTGCCCTGTCGTCCAGCAGTGTTCAACAAGCTCCGTCTGGGACTGTGTGGCATGGGTAGCTTTAACAACACCCCACCTGTGTTCCTCAAGCCTCGTTGGTCTTTTCCCGCCTGTTTCATTGATGTTAGTGGCGTCGCAATCACTCCATTGTACTTTGTAGAAGACCCTGCTTTTATCGTTCGCACGTGTGTGCGGTCTTTGGGCTTATCGAGTACGTGTCCCAAGGTGTGATGGGGCTTGAAAACAGTTAGTATGCACAGCGCATGCAAGGCTCTTGGAACAGACTCTGACAGACTTTCAACATATGGAATATAAATAATGCACGTGGTCTGTTCTCGTGACGCACTTCCCGCTCCCCTGTGTATGCGCTTCGGGTTATTGCTTATAAACATCCTGGGTAATGTCGTCGTTTGAGTGCGCCAATCACGTTTTCCACTTGATGTAGCCGCAACTGCCGATTAGAACACACTGCATCACCACGGGACAAGGAAGTCCTCACGGCAGACCATTCATGTTCGATCGCGTGACGCGAGTGAAGCGACAAACAACATTTAAGCATTTGGACTCAAAGTGAAAGCTGTAGGAAGTGCGGAGCAGTGATTCGCCTGTCCTTCAGCGACTACCTCAAGCAACATGTGTTGAGGGGCTGGTTGGAACGGCATTATTAGTTGAACTTGAACCGCGCTTGGGACTAGACACCAGAGTAGAACTAGACATGACGACCGCAGCCTGTAAGCGTCGCTGCAGGATCCGCGTTCTTTTACTGACGCTCGCGTTTACGGTCGAGCGCGCCCTGTCGTTCCAACAGCGCAGTCTGCTAAGCCTCCATGGTGGGAAATAAAACCTCCATTTGTAGTGCAATGGTGCCCTCTCCCCTCTTCCTTTTCCTTCTACTCTCCCTCACATCGCTCCTCCTCATCATCAATTCACCTTTCCGTCTTACTGGCATACGATACTATTCGCCTAAAGAGCTTTGAGTGGCACCCTCTCGCATGTGACGTCATCGCGAGGACTCGGGCGCCTCTGTTCGCGCGCATGCTTCCTACGTGAAGGCTGCTGGACGCGGCCGCTCATAATGAAGGGACAAGGAGGCAGCGCTAGAACGAATACAAAGGACGAGGTGAAGGATTCGTTCAAGCGCTGCCCCCTTGTCCTTTCATTATCAACCCAACCCAAACCAAACCGACTCGACCACCTATTCGTGATGATGCCAGTCACTCTGTCCTGCTCGAGGTATTGAAGCATCAGTGGGCAAGTTAAAATAATTTGTACTGATTGTTGAAGCAAAATGCCCCGCGAAAGCGAGAGGGGTTGCCGTCAGGAGCACATTCAGTGTCCATTGCTCCTTGTGTCTGCTAGACATCAATGTGTACAGCTGCATGTATTTCTTTTCCTGACTGCTCTGTGGCCATCGCAAACTCAAAATGACGTTCGGGCCAGTTCTTGATCACTCACTTCAGCGTCTGGGCTTCGCCTTCCGTGTCTGCGTGATAGCGCAATTTATGTATACAGCGTGCTGCGCGTGTTCGGTTCCAAGCCTGCTCCTTCGGTTCAATTTAGTTGTTTCCAGTTTTAAGAGCACGACCAATGACGTGTGATGTCATTCAATAAATTTAAGGGTCGTTACAGGCAACAACCTTTCATTAGATCCGTGTTCCGCAGCTGCTGTGTAAGCGCGTCGTAAGTACTTAAAATTTAAACAAGAAATGAAAAGGTCGAGAGCACGAGGAAAAAGGAGGTGCACGACGGTGATGTAAAATGTTCAAAGGTTGTACGGAGTTCTTTTATGCAACATATTTTAATCCCTACGTTAAGAAATTGACGTTTCTTTACTCCTTCACGGTTGCCTGAAAGTATGCTGAACAGAATCAAGGTAGCCATAGAAGTCGATAAATACAAATCTATCGCATCGGAATGTCGTAATAGATGTATTTGCCACAAAAGAGTGTAACTCACTCTCAACTGTTGACTCCTAGGGCGTGGTGCGACCATTATACTAAAAGAAAACTCACAGGGGCCCCTATGCATTTGCCTGAGAGGACTCGAAGGCAAAAGCCATCTTCTTTTAAGTGCGAATGCACTTTATAAGCGACCCTGAATCCGCCGTCCCATAGCAACGGCGCGGGGAGCGGAGAGGAGCGTCTGTAGCAACGGCGCAGCGACGTCACGCCCCACGTGACTGCGCGCGCTCTGCCCTCCGCTCCGTGGCTGCGCGCGCCCCGCGCATTGCCTGTGGTGATGAAGGCCGGCGGCGAGACGCCGAACGAAAGCGTGCGAAGCGAGCCGAGCACCCCGAAGCCGATCTGGCGCGGGGACGCGCGATGCGTGTGCGAGCGCGGGCCCTCGAATTCGATCGGCCAGACGCGCGCTTCAAGCGAGAGTTCTTGGACCGCAGCTTCGGATATAGCTGCGCGGTGTGCGATCGACTGTGGTTCGACAACAACCTGAGCCCTATCTCGGGCGTGCGCAACGCCGCCAACAAGTTGAACGCGTTGCGGGATCTTTGGAACGAGGTCGGAAGACAGATCATCATCATCAGTAAAAGTGCTTTGCACTTAAAAACGGCCAGACCTCCGTGGGTCGGCTGGCGCGTGCTCTTTCGCTGCCGTCTCCTTCGCTCGGCTCTGCAGTTTAGCCGCGCGCGCCCCCTCATAACATCACCCCGTGCTTCGCACTTCCTCATACTCCCCTTCAGGGAAATGCGGGTTTTTTTCTTCAGTCGGTTCATTGTTGCTCTTCCGCCCCTCAAAGCCCTTTCGAAAGCTTTTTAACCTAACGTGGTTTTACACTGCCTCCAGAATAGGAGGCATTGAAACTTTTCTACACCTCACCTGGTTTCACAAAGACAGCTCAAAGCAATGATATCATGTGATGACGTAATTGTGAAACGTCACGTTATGTTACATAATAATGACGTCATGATGACGTCACAAATTTTTGTGATGTGACGTCAGGATGACTCTGTATGGTATTTTTCCTTACCTCGCGTTGACGCCGCCGACGCGGCACGCCGACGGTAAATTTTCGTGTTCGATGAAAAATGCAAGGCTTTCCCTGAAAATTTTATTCGATCTTGTTACAGTGCGGTAAAGAATAGCAGTAATCAGCCAAAGGGGTCAAAAGAGCGCTCTTTCACCTCTTCCTGGTCCCTTTCTCTGGTTTTTTTTACTGTTCACCAAGCTCGACTTTCGATGCCAAATGAAACGCGAACAGTCGAGCACGTTGCGCAAGCATTAGGAACTGTATAGTGCGCGCCGTCCACTCATCACCATTGACAGCCGTGCACACCCAATTACGCAGCACTGTGCGATGGAAATCATGAATGTGGCTAACGCGCAGCAAGCCGCATGAGTGTATCTCTAATCATAACGGTATCAACTGCACCACACGCACCACTGCTAGCGTTTCATTCGGCAGCGGTAGTAGGTGTAAAAAGCTTTAATGTGCATACAACTTGCCCAATCACCGCTAGTTGTCAGCAATAACCCGCTGGTTGCTGAACCTATCAATTTTATTTTGTCGGCAAACGTTTTGTGTACACAGGTCCATATGACTACAACTGGGAAGGAAGTGTGAATTTTCATTCAAGCTAAAGTCTGTTTACACAGCGCTAACTTTTGTGAATAAGCACTAAAATTCATCGCGCTTCGCTTCTAAAGCAGCGTAGACTCTCGTTAGTTCGCTTGGCGAGACGTTCGCCCGTTCACGCAAGACATTTCAACGCCATCCAGCCTAGTGAGTTACGCTACTAACTCGGGGGCATGATCCTGACCGCGATGACTGTGGTTATATAGAATATACGTTAAATATACAGGTTTCTTGATCTCCTGTAATGCTGGCAGTCATCTATAGAACTATCACTAGAAGAAAACACAGCTAGTAGTCGAGGAGCACCATGCGACGCGAGCGAACCATAACGAAAATGCTGGTGTTCTAGTCAGAGCCTACACTACGACAAAAGGCGAATCACCGCATTTGCGTCACCGGAGCGCCCTTTGCAGCGCCACCATCGGTGCCGCACGAGGAGAATACATAGCTATACAATGTTCCACCCTCTCCTCTCCTCACTCTCACTTCGATTAACCGCACCCTTACTATACCGTAACATAGATATTATGTACATGGTTTTTGCCTGCGTGACGTCATGCATGGCTATGCTATGCTCTACCCTTTCCGTTCCTCCTTTGCTTCCTCCTCACCCTCAATTACCATTCCCACCCCTTGCTATAATTAGCTATGGTATACATGGTTTGGCTGTGTGACGCCAAGCGACAACATGAGATGACAGCATACTCCCTCTTTTCCTTCCTCCTCACCTTAACTTTCCTTTCCCGCCTCTTGCTATAGATGAATGTGCTATAGGTGACCGTGCAATACATGGTTCTACCTACTTAACACCATACATAACTTTACTCTCCCATTCTCTGTTCCCTCCTTCTCACCCTCACTTTCTTCTCCCGCTACCATGCCATATATGCTGCGCATGGTTCTGCCAGCGTGACGCCATACATGACTACGCTGTGCTTTACCTCCTCCCTTCCTCCTGTCCATCCTCCGCACCCTCACTTCTCTTTCCCGCCCCCTTGCTATACACGGCTATGATGTACACAGACAGCGCTCCAAAGATTCCCCCGTGGCCTCCCCCTCATCAGCGAGTGCCTCTCTCCATCGGGTTCGAGCTCCCGGGGGTCCGCTCCAAGCGGAACACACCCGCCTGTGCCATCGCACAAGAAGCCGCTACAAGAATGGAACATGACCTGGAAGGAAGAGTGCGGTTTTTCACTGACGGCTCCGTGCTCCAGGACCATTCTGCAGCCGCTGCCTGCACGGCACCGCAGCTGGCATTGAAGCGCCAATGCCGGCTGGCCTACCTTGCCTCCTCCACCACGGCGGAGCTGGTAGGAATTCACCTGGCTGCTGACCTCATCCGTGAATCGGCGCACATCGATCGCGCCGCGATCTACACGGACTCGCGGTCGGCACTCCGCCAGCTCGCCAAAGAGGAGCGCCCCCCCCCCCCCACTCACACAGCGCGTAGCCCTTCAACTGCACGCACTGCGAGAACACGGTTGCGACGTGGCTCTTCAATGGATACCGTCACACGTTGGAATCGCGGGGAACGAAGCTGTTGACGACCTGGCGAGGACTGCACACGACCCCGCGGTTCCGCTGACAACGTACGCGGACTCCGCAGATTCAGCACGCCAGAACATCCGGCGAGAGCTCGCTCGCAACCACCCTGATGCGCGCGTAGCCTCCGGCTGTCCCCCGCGTTATCTACTGGAGGGAATGCTAAACCGAAAGGAGCGCTCCCTTCTGCTCGCACGGCGGACCGGCTCTGTCTGGCCCGCCGAGCGCCGGCACCGCCTTCGCGGTGCTCCCTCACCCCTATGCGGCGACTGCGGTGAGGAAGAAACACTCCAGCATCTCCTCATCTCCTGTACCGCTCTGGCTCCGCAACGGGAGCACCTCGCGCGCGCCTTCAGGAGGCAAGGGTTACCCTGCGCGACCATGAACGATGTGCTGCACCCGGCCGGAGCCATGGATCGTGTTCGCGGTGCCCTACGCGCGGTGCTCGAGTACATTGATGCCGCGAAACTCGCAGACCGCCTCTAGGCCGTGCTTAGCGCCTGACCAGCAAAGACAACGACGGATCTCCCCGCTTCCTCTGCCCCCAGCCCTCTACCTGTTGTGACCTTCCCTTTGCTACCACCATCTTCTCCTCCTTCCCTTTTACCCCCCTTTCCCTAAAGTGACGCGGTTGTGGTGTCCTCGACTGAGAGACAGTTACTGTGTCACTCCCCCACCTTTCTATTTTCCTTTTTCCATCAAGAACCTCTTCTCTACATAGTTCTGGCTGCCTAATGTCACACATGAGTAAGCTACGCTTCACTCTCTTCCCTCCTCCGTTGCCTCCTCCTCACCCTTGTTTCTCTTTCCGACACCTTGGTATCTACGGCTATGCCATACTTGTTTCCTGGGGTCTAACTGAGGAAACCGACCTTAGCGTTGGCGCAGTGAATGATAATCTGACGAAAATCATTATGGAGTGTGCAGCGGAAGTCGGAGGCAAAGCCATTTGACAGGACACTGGCAAGCTCTGCCAGGAGACGAAAAACCTCATGAAGAAACGTCAAAGCATGAAAGCCTGAAAGTTGAAACACAACAGGCAATCTATAACTGGCAGAGCTTCCGAAGTTAATGAATAGGCGTAAAGTAGCCGACATAAGAAAGTATAGCATGGAGAGAATTGAACATACTCTAAATAACAGACGAATATATAAAAGCGGTGAAAAGAAAACTGGGCCCAGGCAAAAGCCAAATGTATGCACAATGGGACAAGGAAGGCAAAATCATGGGATCGTTAAAGTAGCTAATTACTTTTACAGAAAGGTGTACAGTACCCGAGAGAACAAGGACGATAATGTAAGAAGTAGTAGTAGCCGAGAGGAAGTGCACATACAACCAGTAACGACATGGGAAATAAAGAAAGTTTTAGAAGAAATGCAGAGAAGCAAAGCTGCTGGTGAGGATCAGGTAACATCAGATCTGTTGAAAGACGGTGGACAGATTGTGTTAAAAAACTGGCAACCCTGTATAGGAATTGTCTGTTAACGGGGAGGGCACCAGGATCTTTAAAAAAATGCTGATATCACCTTAATCTATAAGAAAGGGGACGTCAAGGACTTGAAAAATTACAGGCCGGTCAGCTGACTGTCCGTTGTCAACAAGCTATTTACAGAGATAGTACCTAACAGAATTCGGACAGTGTTAGAATTCAATCAACCAAAAGACCAATCATGATTTCCTACAGGCTACTCAACAATAGACCACATTCACACTATCACACAGATGATAGAGAAATGCGCGAAATATAACCAACCCCCATATATAGCCTTCATAGATTACCAGAAGACATTTGATTCGGTCGAGATATCAGCAGTATTGCAGGCACTGCATAATCAGGGCGTCGACACACCATATATGCGCATACTCGAAGAAATCTACAGCAGCTTTACAGCCACCATCGTCCTCCATAATGAAAGCGACAAAATCCCAATAATGAAGGGTGTAAGGCGAGAAGACACAATCTCTCCAATGCTATTCACCGCATGCTTACAGGAGGTTTTCAGGGCCCTATATTGGGAAGAGTTAGGGATTTATTTAGTTATTTATTTTCAATACTTTCGACCTCAGTCTTGGAGTCATTAAAGAGGGCATATTCCAGATGGTATCATCCATAAAGACCAAACAATAACATTCCAAGTAACATAGGGGTACACTTAGTGCATTTTACCCAGGAATGTCTTGCGTGTATCTATATAGAGGCTTTTTGTCTAGTTTGAAAACCTTTATGTCGCACATCTTCGCGGTTTCTCAATTAACTATACACCCTGCAGACATCGACAGTGCATTTAGGTTCCACTGCAGCCTTCTGGAGAACCTGAAATCTGGTCCTAAAGGATGTTCACGTCCTGCAGTACTAAAAATTGATATTTAGCTCTCGAGTGTTTAATTTTGCAAGTAAACACTTTATCCGTGAGGATCGATGTTTCATCTGCACCAGGGACAAACAGATCATCCTTGTAGTGCATTTCTACGTATACATTGTTCGTCTAGTATGGCCATCTTTCGAGCCTAACTGCTGATCTGTAAGGTGCACCTCAAAGCCTACCAGCTGTTTCGTGTACGAATAGAACCGATGAGCGAAGTTCTTTGTAAATGGGACGCAAACGACTATGCGCCTGATCTCGCGGCTGGCTTTCACGAAGGCGGTATGGTGGGGAGCGGGTGGGGAGAGCGTCTGCTGCGTTCGGTGGCGGGAACGACTGAGCGAGTGAGTGCGGTGCGCGCAGCGCAGGGAGAGTTAGACAGGTGGGAGATGGGTGCGAGCGGTGATGCGGCGGCGACGGAACGGCGTTCGGCGCGCGCAGCATTACGTTATCTTTTTGCGCGGGCACCGGGTGGGGAGAGCGTCTGCTACTTCCTTCGACAAACCGCCCGTAGTGCGCTATAATGATGGTTGTCATTTCAAAATCCGTGATAAAGGTGGTGAAAGTGAAGACGACCATTATAATCACTTGCGCACAGAGCTTATTTCTTTCAACCTAGAATTGCTCAGGCGCCAATGCGTCCGCCACTGCTATGACGTCACTCCTGCTATGACGTCCGCCACTGCTATGATCCGCCACTGCTAATGCGTCCGCCACTGCTATGACGTCACTCCTCTGGAATTCGCAGACTGGCGAGGCGCGCACGGCAGCGGTTGCTCCGGTGCGCCAGGTGTGCGCCGTGTGACGTCACTGCTCCTAGCGAATGCGCAGCATGGCTCTCCAACTGCCACCCAAAACTGCTCCGCATTGACCAGTGTAGCTAACGCTACAAAAACTACCTGCTCATCTCCATGGTGCATTCGTGGAGAGTAACCATTCCTCTATATTATGCATCTGTGCGAAACAACTGTTATTGTGCAAGGTGCACACGTGCGTATTATATTAATTGTTGGTGTTTTGCGTCTCAAAACTGCGATCTGATTATGATAGATGCCGTAGCGCAGTGCTCAGAAAATTTCACCCATCTGGTGTTCTTGAACGTGCCTCTAAAACTAAGTACAAGGATCTGTAGCATTTCGCCTTCATCTAAATACGGCCACCGCGGCTGGGACTCGACCCCAGGACCTTCAAGTAAGCGGTCGAGCACCATGACCACTCAACCACCGTGGTGGGCATCCGTGAATACTTTCGATCAATAAGGAGCTTCTGCGGAGAATAACTGTTGAACAGATAAGGTGAAAATGTATGAAGCTGGCTGTTATACTTCATATTGTTAGTCTCAAAATGAAACAATTGTTGCTGTGCTCAATTAATCGCCAAAGACATGAAACACACCCTTTTGCATCCTTTCCCGAAAGTGCACGCTTCCACAGATTCTGGGGCCAGGTTTTTTATCACGAATTCTCGCTGTTTCGCCACGCCACTTAGTTTCTTTTTTCTTTTGCCTTCTGTGCCTTCCTCTTGAACCCTACCTTAACGCTTTATTTGTTTAGCTTCTTCGTCTTAATTATGGTGCTCGTTAAAAGACCCGAAGTTGTCAACATTAGTGCATGGTCCCGCACTACGACATGCTTCATAACCTTTCATGGTTTCGGCACGCAAATCCGCTGAATGCATAGCTAATAAGTGACAAGACAAAACGTATGAAGTGTTTGTGCTGTGACGTGGTTCATTAACGCGTGGACTTCAGGAGAAGTCGAGAACCGTCAAGGGTAGACCGTCGAAGAGCGCCGGGCGTCAAGCGGGCAAACTCCGAGCAGGTGCGAGCTCATGTCCCGTGCTACTATTGTCGCTGAGGCTTATTTGCTTGCTTGCTCGCGTGTTTCGTCGTCGTCCTCTCTTCACTACATTGGCCCCCGGAAAATAGCGGAGCCATCCTGGCGACCAGGCGTTGGCAGTATAGTGGGGTCATAATATGGCTTGATGCGAGACCCGTGGATGATTTCTCGGCCGCGACGGCGCAAGTCGTCAGATGGTGTCAAGGACTCGAACTAGCAATTGACGGGAGAAGTCCAACCAAGAATGCATACAGGCCGTGATATATGGCCAGTAGCTTGGACGAAAGTCCAGAAGTATTCGGTGGGGCCGAAAGCCAGACGATGGCCCCTGTCTTTAAAATAGAAAGAGGCCGGCCGTCGTCAAGTTGAAGATTCCGGCGACCTTGGTCTTCTGCTCACCTGGAAACGTCCGAAATTGGATTGTACTGACAGGCGTCAGGTGTGCAAGGAAGCATGGTGTCTAGCATGCATGATGGCTCGCGGTCGTATAAAAGAAAGAACGGTGAGAATCCTGTGCTTGCTTGCGTAGCATTGTTGGGCGCTTATGTCATGAGACGAATGACGGTGTCCACGTTGGTCTGGTCTGATGCGGAGTACATCGTCAGCATACCACCGAGAGTTCAACTAAATTGTTCGGTTAGCCCATTGGTTTGCGGATGATATGCTGTCGCCATGCGGTAAACGATGTTGCACTGAACGAGCAATGCTCCAATATCTTCGCACAGAAAAACACGTCCTCTGTCACTCAAAAGTTTGAGGAGAGCATCAGTTCGGAGCTTGCACGCTACAGAGCGCACGGCGGCCACTTGATAGATTCGAGGTGGACGACAACCGCTTTTGGCAGTGCGGCCATGTTTTTCGGAGGCTCGCCGGCGAAGCTTGCCGTGCAAGTAGGACAGCTCTCGCGCGTGCGGCAACGGCCGACGTTCTGCGGCACCGCGCCGTTGCGGCAGGCTTGCCGCTAGCGTGAGCGGGCCCTTAGGGCCCGCTCACGCTAGCGCCGTGTGCTCTGTAGCTTGTAAGCTCCGAACTGATGCTTTCATTTGCTTTAGATTCATGTCCTTAAGCTTCGACAGCAATGTATTCGTACCGATTCGGCCCCGTATTGGAGAGCCGTAGTCAAATAATCGATGCTCTAGGCTTAGCGAGTCGAGATGGGCGCTTCTGAATGCTCGGAGGACATAGATTACGCGTTTGTTAGTTGTTTCTAATCCCCCATAGCTGGCGCCACTTGACCTGGTGCCAGCTTGGGGATATATTATTTGCTTGTACGGGACGCTTTTTTTTCATGCCGGACAGACTAAAAGGCTCTATTGACTGCCGGAAGCATGCCTGGCAACGACACGAACGACATCCGCACTTCTAGCGTGAAAAACGAGGAGTAAAACAAGCAGGCAGCTCGAACCGTCCCGCGGCAGACGCCGACGACGGGGAAAGCCGAAAGTGGACGACGCGGTGCGCCGTAGTCATGGCAACCGCTCCTCCGTCGCTGATTGGCCACGTCGCTCTGCAGCAGACGGAGGACGGCGAGAAATTGGGTCTCGGACCTATTCTGCGAACGCCAAAGAACGGCAGACGTGCGCGAACGAAATCGCTTGCGCACGGCAGCCTGAGAACGTCAAACGGCTAGCTACCGTGCCGCTAGCGTGAGCGGGCCCTAACACGACACGCCGAAACCGCCGTCCTCCCAGTGGCTACAGATCATGACGTTATCATTACGTCATAGTAACCATTGCGCTTTTCCTGCGTTTGCGCCACTATTCTGCCGCTGCTCGCGAGCCGTGCCCGCGGCGAACGTGTGGAAGCCTCCTTAAAGTCTGTGACACCAGGTGGCGATGGCGGCAACGACATCGAGCTGCAGATGCCGCATGCGAAAGACCATGCGGGTACCGCGGAAGTGTGTCATAGTTCTGTGTGCTGTTTCACAGATGCCATTAGTTGTGCACGGCACCTTGTCGTTCTCTGAGCGCTCCCAAACCGAAAGTGAAACTGTTCGGTAATAAACAAACTGTAATAAATGATCTCTCGCTGCGCTTCAGCAACCGATTTGCCGTGTTATGACTAATAGGCTTCCTGCAACATACTGCAGCGAAAAAACGCACCTCTCCCCGTACATGAAACCCTGAGTAGCATACGAAGCATGCGTGCCGGGTTGCAGCAGTTGCTTCAAGCGTTTCGCTGCCTTAGCCGCCGACTCGCGGTGCCGCGCCGCTTCGGGATCCGCTGCTCGGCGTTTACGTTTCGCGTCGGGCTTCGCGTTGCCGCGCCGCTTCGATGTTTGCTTGCCGGTGTTGGCGTAGCACTTCGGCTGCGCGAGCCCTTGTTGCTTCCGTGGATTCTTGCAGGCGGCGTCCAAGGCGCGCGGCTTCTTCTCTCGCTCGGAGTTCGGGGTCGGCTTGCCACCACTGCCGTTACGCGGCAGCGGCTCGTGTCCTCTTCTCCGCAGCAGTAGCAGCAGCATTGCTGCCGGTGGCGCTCATCGTGGCGTTGACGGTGGCGTTGCCAGGAGAAGAATGAGCGGAGAGCAAGCGGGTCATTTTCATCTAGGACAGCTGCCGTGTGGCGCCTCTAGCGGTCTCCTCCGGAAGCTTGGGCCAGCTGTTGCGCATGCGCAGTGGGGGTGGGGGCGGCGCAGGGAGGGAACAGGCTCGACCATAAGCTGCTTCGCATCTAAAGAACGCCACCCCTTGCCAGTAACCCTTTAAAGGGACCATTACCATCCCGTGTTCAAAGACGAGGGAGTGGTATTTTTGTCGCCTTCACTACCCTTCATACAGGTGATATCTCCTCCTCGCCACTTATTTCTTAAAAGCACGTGCACAAAGCCAGCACTAGGCTTGGAGCCTATCAGGATTTCGCGCTTGTCGGCTACACGCTGTTATCTTCGCTTGCGAAGTCGAAAACACACAAAATGAAGTGAAATCAGTTGATCGCGCAAGATAGTCATTCGAGACATGAAATAACGGGGGGGGGCGGCTGCGTGGCAGAGCATTGTAGGAGACAATTAACAACTGATATTTTGCTTATATGAGCCAATCTAGAGTACGTACCGTAATGACGTAACGTGAATCATTGTTATTGCGTCACGAAGTGCTCCGGAAAGACGAGAAATGCCACGGCAGAATGCGCTCGTTTCTTTCTTGTTATAAGGGGCTGTTGAGGGGCCCTTTAACGTAACAATATTACCTGCCGCTGCAAAGTGACGTAGCAAGCTTTTGAACTTGCTGTTATTAGCGCTGTAATACAGGGACTCTTTTAAAGACTGTATTTGGGACCATCAGGAACTTCCCTCTCGTAACAGCTCACGTCACACTGCGAGTCACAGCAATGTGAATTGTTTGCACGAAGTAGTAAGATAAGCTAGCTTATTGTAGATTAGAAATGTAGCCTACAGAGTTCGGAGATAACCATCAGGTAACATACGTGTACAATTGGAGTAGATAGGCATTCGCTTATTAAGAGGTGCAGTCCTAATTAACATTTTTATGGAAAAGATTCTGCTGCAGACGTGTTAATGTGTTTGCTGTCTAATTACAGAGCAGCCTGCAGCAGCTAACCGTAATCGCAATATTGACAAAAACAAAGTTCGATTTATTTCTCTTACCATTGTATCATTTGTGCCGCCCGGGTTGACACCATTGGCGGCTCCGAACTGCTTGTTGCGCACGTAGAACAGCACATGGTCCATGCCAGCGGGGTAAACACGCGCGGCCAGCATGACGGAGGCCAGCTTTTTGTTGCCAGCAAACTTAGCAATGCTCAAGTGCCCAAGAACGCTGAGGCGCGCGATCGCTTGCATCATACCGTTGGCCACGACTCTGTAGTTCGTGTCCCTGCAAAATGAAGAACGATTAGGCCAGATATAGCAACCAAGTTGAACCAAATTATGCTTCCTCCGCTGCAAACGTGCAGTCAAAGGTGCCGCAGCAAGAAATGCGCTAGCATTAGCAGCTTCATGGAGCGGCTGCCGCCGGGTGGACGGAATTTGATAGCGTATCATTTTGCCAGCTTGCTGTTACAACGTTCTTTTTTAGAAGCTCTAATGAAGGTTAGCCTCGCAGGCCAACGTTCCCTTTAAAGCGTTTGCAAGTGATGTAAAGGATCTGAATTACTCGTTACCTCATGATGTGCTTTTAGATTCAGTCGAGCAGTGTGTTCTCGGACGTGGCGCAGTGACATTCCAGAATGCGTGCGGAATGTGAGTGCAGCGCTTTTTAGATTTATTGGCCGTGTACCTGATGTCTGCATTTGTGAATTGGAATGGGAACAAATTCATACAAAAACCTGCATAGGTTCGAATTTTTGGACCTCACTTTACAGTTTCAGGGTAACCACGTTTGCTGGTTATATGAGCCCAGGAGCCGAAAGCCTCTGCTACCCTTCTCTTCTGACCCCACAAAACAGTTACAAGGTCTGTAGATCGTTTGTGCTTAATTCATTATAAAAATCCTGCTTTCATCTCATGCAAAATTGTTTTGAACAACAAGTTGTACGAATGCAAACAGCTGGCTACCAGATGTTTGTAACATCTGTCTCTTACGCGGATCACAGCTGTTGCTGAATATGTCCACCGGGATTTAAAAAAGGAAATACCCCTCGATATGATGAAGGATCCCAACAGAAGCAAACAAATGCTGCGATTTCGTATATTAATGGCGTGGCGCACAAAATTAAGAAGGTTGGCCATAAAGTTCGTGTCAGGGTAGTCATGTATGCTCCGGAAAACTGTCAAAATTGTATAAAATAACGTGCCCTGTTTAAGAAAAAAAACTTGTACCATGAGACATCGCAATAAGTACACCACCACGCGCGCAGGCTGTCGTTTATAGAATAACGCTCACATATGATCGTGCCTATGTTGAGCAGACCAAAAGCTAATAATAATATATGGGACTTAACGTCCCAAAACCACCATATAATAATGAGGGACGCCGTATTAGAGGGCTCAGACCGAAAGCTGTGCAAACGAGCTACTCAGACAGCATGATACTAAGGTACAACAACGTGCTAATGGGCCCTTAGCTATCGACTATAGTGAATACGGGTGCACACCACATTTTGAAAACAAATGCATTGTGTATCGTAACAGAGAACTGTCACCCGCCTGATTGCTGAGGCAGCAGAAATGAAGCGTAACGTCATTGAATGTCTGAGCGCGCCGTCATTGCTGAACATGAAATGGTTCGCGCAAACATTGCTGAACCATTTGATACAAAATGTTCAGCAATGTTTGGCGTGGCGCCAGGGTCTGTTTCTTATCCTTCTTTTTTGCACTCGTCGAGGAATTAAAAAAGTTGCGAGCATAGCGCAATGCGATTGAAGCACTGTGTAGGCCCAACAAGTGATCACGTCAGAGCGCGCGCTAGGTCTTAAATGCGAAGCATTTCTTAGTAGATTGATAGCGTATCTATCTATCTATCTATCTATCTATCTAGCCGCCTACAATTTTGTGCTCTCCTGGCAGTTTCGTTTATAGTATGTATACCAAAATTCGCATAGCTTAACATCAATGTGATACTAACATAAATGACATGTCATAGCATCAAAATCAAGCAAGACACGCTTATGACAGCAAGACATGCTTATGTACAGCATCATGTACATGCCACGGTCTTGTTGCTCTTCCGGCCGGCCGTTTCGTTAAATTGATCCACATCAAAATTGGGATGGAGTGGCAAAGTGTATGACGAACATCAGTACAGGTGGTACCATGACAACCATGACATGCATTACATCATGTACAGTATGAATTACATGCCACGCTTATGGTGCGCTCGCTGCCGGTTCGCTGGCTTGATATACACCGAAATTCATATTGCGTGGCGTCACTGTACAACGAACATAAATTGCAGGTCCTAACACGCGAATCATTAATAATAATAATAATATCTGGGGTTTAACGTCCCAAAACCACGATATGATTATGAGAGACGCCGTAGTGGAGGGCTCCGGAAATTTCGACCATCTGGTGTTCTTTAACGTGCACCTAAATCTAAGTACACGGGCCTCTACCATTTCGCCTCCATCGAAATGCGACCGCCGCGGCCGGGATCGAACCCGCGACCTTCGGGTCAGCAGCCGAGCACCGTAACCGCTATACCACCGCGGCGGACTAACACGCGAATCATGACATCCGTGTCATCTAGGGCATAATTTACTCAGACGCTCATGGTGCGCTCGCGGCCGTTTCGTTTGCTTAATATACACCGAAATTGGTATTGCGTGGCGTGACTGTACGACGAACATAAATTGCAGATCCTAACACGCGAATCATGACGTTCATGTCATGTATGGTATGATTTACATGACTCTGTCTCGTTGCCCTTCCCGCGGTTTTGTGAAGTGGATATATACAAAATCGGTATGGCATAAATTGAGTGCGTGACGAACAAAAATGACAGGTCATACATTGTATATTGTCACGTGCTCGTGACGTCGACCAACGCCGCGGTCGGCGTGTCCAAGATGAAACTTTTTATTTGGCCTAACTAATTGCCTTGAAACGGAGTCAGACTACAGCAATACACACTGTACATTAGTAGCGGCGAACAGAGCGTCGGCCGTAGATAAACTGAACCGCGGTAAGGCGCGCCGGCACTTTATAGATGCGGCATCGAGCTTTGGAGCATTGTCGCTGGTGGCCGCATTATTTCGAGAATAATCTCAACTGTTCGCGTTTGCGTGCTCAACCTTGTCAGAAGATTCAAAGATAATATGGAAGATTTGTAGACATTAGGGTCCGGCTTGCGCAAGGCTACGGCTACACGTGCAACGGACTAGTTACATAAAAATGACAAAAAGAAGCGCGCGTGGCATTGCCCCCCTCTGAAGAATCATCGTCCCGATGCTCGTAACAGAACACGGAAGAGGGAGGAAAGTGCATACACAAATAAAGTACAGTGATACAGGAAAAAGCAGTCCTAAGGTTCGCTAACGCGTATAAAACGGCTGAAGTCGCACGACATGGACGACTTCAGATCGTGCGCGGCGCAGCTGTCAGTTCGTGATGACGTCCGAGTTGACCTCGTAGTCTAGAGCGCCGAGATGTTGAAGGCCCTTGTATGACCCGAAGTATCGCCTATGAAGTTTTTCATGATGTCCGCGTAGGCGTATCGGCGTCCAGACCCAAACACGGTCACGGGGCTGATTTTCCACGAAGCGTGGTCGAAAATTGCAACGGCGGCTGTCGATCGTCTGCTGATTCCTGATGCGTAGGCGGGCGAGCTGTCGGGCTTCTTCGGTGCGCTGAAGGTAGACAGTCTCGTCGGGGGTTTCTTCGTCGGTGATGTTGGGTAGCATGGCGTCGAGGGTGGTTGCCGGTTTCCTTCCGTATACCAACTTGTATGGCGTCATCTGCGTCGTTTCTTGCACGGCCGTGTTGTATGCGAAGGTCACGTACGGAAGGATGGCATCCCACGTCTTATGTTCGACGTCGACACACATGGCCAGCATGTCGGCTATGGTCTTATTTAAACACTCGGTGAGACCATTGGTCTGTGGGTAGTATGCTGTGGTCCGGCGGTGGCTTGTTTCGCAGTATTTCAAGATCGCCCGAGTAAGGTCAGCAGTAAAGGCCGTACCTCTGTCAGTAATGAGGACCTTTGGGACCGTAGGAGGACCGTAGGACGATGTTCTCAACGCAGAACTTGGCTACCTCGGCGGCACTGCCTTTGGGCAGGGCCCTTGTCTCGGCGTAGCGGGTGAGGTAGTCGGTAGCTACGACGATACATTTGTTTCCGGAATTCGACGTTGGGAACGGCCCCAGTAAGTCCACCCCGATTTGCTGGAACGGCTGGCGAGGTGGCTCGATCGGCTGATGAAATCCGGCTGGCCTTCTCTGCAGTGTCTTCCGTCGCTGAGTCTCGGCAGTTTGGCGAGGCCAGTAGTACTTTTCTTGTATTCTCGCGAGTGTGCGCCAGACACCGAGGTGTGCAGCCGTCGGGTCGTCGTGTATAGCTTCCAGAACCTCTGAACGTAATGCTGACTGCACTAGGAGGAGGCAATTGGCCCGGCGTGGCAAAAAGTTTTTTATTAGGAGAACACCATTCCGCAAGAGAAACCACGTCACTCCTTGCTTGAATACTTTTGGAACAATGGTGGCCTTACCTGCGAGGTATTTCTGAAGGCCCTTGAGTTCCGGGTCGACTCGCTGTTGTTCAGCGAAGTCATCAGCAGTTAAGCTTCCCAACAAGTTGTCACCATCCTGGTCGTCGTGTGGCGATAGGTCAACGGGGCCACGGGGCACGCAGTCGGCGTCGGCAAGGTACTCCTTTTCTGTTGCTGAATAGTTGGCTTCCGCCTTAGATAGCGACTGGCTAACAAATTTGACAACCCTTTCTAGTCCGTCAGTCCTCTGCACTAGGACGGCTCCGAGCCCTACGCTGCTTGCATCGGTGTGGATTTCCGTGTCGGCCTATTAGTCGAAGTGCGCAAGTATCGGCGGCGTCTGCAGGCGCCGTTTCAGTTCTTCAAATGCTTCGACTTGTGCATTTCCCCACTTGAATTCCCCGTTGGTTTTAGTGAGGTGCGTTAGCGGCTCGGCGATCCGTGAATATCCTTTGACGAAAGGCCTGTAATAGGCGCACAAGCCCAGAAATCGGCGTATGACCTTCTTGTCGGTGGGCGGCGGGAAGGCAGCGATGGCAGCCGTTTTCCGTGCGTCGGAGTGCACTCGATATTTGCTAATCACGTGACCCAAGAACAAGAGCTCCCCGTACGCGAAGCGGCACTTTTCTGGCTTGAGGGTGAATCCGCAGATGTTAATTGCTTGAAGTACAGCCTCGAGGTGCCGGAGGTGCTCGATGAAGGTTGAGGCAAACGCGACGCCGTCGTCCAAGTACACGAGGCAAGTTTGCCATTTCAAGCCTTCCAGTACTGTATCCATAACGCGTTCGAAAATAGCAGGCGCCGAGCAAAGACCGAAGTGCATGACCGTGAACTCGAAGAGGCCGTCTGGTGTTATGAAGGCGGTCTTCTCTCGGTCTCTCTCGTCGGCTTCGATCTGCCAGTAGCCGGTCTTGAGGTCCATCGACGAAAAGTACTTCGCGCTGGGAGTCGATGCAGGGCGTCGTCTACACGTGGGAGAGGACACGTCGTTCTTTGTGATTTTGTCCACGCGACCATAATCGTCGCAGAAACGTAGGGTTCCATCCTCCTTCACTAACACCACAGGTGATGCCAACGGACTCTTGGACGGCTGGGTGATGTCGCGTAGCATTTCGTCGACTTGTTTCATTACGGCCTCGCGTTCTCGCGTCGAAACTCTGTACGCGCTCTGAGGGAGTGGTCTGGCACTTTCCTTTGTAATGATGCGATGTTAGCGACTGGGGTCTCCCAAAATTCTTGACGACGGCGAAAAGCAGTCCTTGTATTGCCAGAGCACGGTTTTGAGCTGCTCTTGCTTATGCTTCGGGAGGCTACAGTTAACGTCGAAAGCTGGTTGAGGAGGTTGATTCATCAGAGTGGGCTCGGAAGAATCGGCGAGGGCGAAAGCATTCGTTGCTTCCACAATTTGATCGATGTAGGCGACCGCCGTGCCTTTGTTCATGTGCTTATAGACCTTTTCACAGGAGCAGCCTCGAAGGAGTAGCTGCAGGGGTAGAGGGTACGCTCTCAGTGTTGCCATCGTGCTTTGGGCTGTGCAATTGCTGTGTTTGCGTTTCTTCGGTACGCGTTTGTGTAACTGTGTTTTGCGCCTGTCTCCGATACGAAGTGACTATCATGACAGAAAATTTACTGCATTCGCATAGCAAGTCAGCTGGCCATCACTGTGTCGTCTACGAGTGAACGAACGATCAGCAGAAGAGAAATCGAGTGTCTGCGGCACAGTACGCCACGCAGTGAGTGCAAGTGTGGCATGTTCGCACTGCATTGTTTTCTTTCGTCGCCTGAATTGCGGCGGCAGTGGGTGGCATCAGTGTATCGGAAGAACTTCCGTGTGTCGCCATCGTCACGCCTCTGTTCCCGGTATTTCGGTGATGGCAAGAAAACCTACGAGAACAATATTCCCGTGCAGCATCCTGGATAGGAAGGAAAGGTACGCAAGCTACTGATGACTCACCCAGTAACTCGTAAGAATGTTGCGGATTCGTACATCATATCGTCCATAAAGCGGCCGACACGGCTTAGTGGCGAACGGTCCCCTGATGACAGAATAGTTGGCTCCGCTGTCGACGAGAGCTGTGACGCTGTGGCAGTCGATAAGAACGTCGAAGTCGCTAGTTCGTTGCCTAGCGTTACGGTTAGGTCGCGGCGTCGGATCACGGCTACGTTGGTTTCTCCCGCTGCTTCGACGTTCTGGGCTGAACACATCACTATACTTTTGCAGCAGGAGTTTCACGCTTTGCTCTGCTTCCACGTTGAAAACGTTACCCCAGTTCAGCTTGAGTTGAGCAAGCCAGTCGCGCCCCAGTAGGTACGGTTGAGTTCCCGGAACGATAACAACCGGCAAGTTTTTCTTTTGATCTTGATACTCAACACACACTTGTGCTTGCCCTGTCGTCTCGAGTGGCCTGCTGCCATAACTTTTCAGCTCGAGAAGACACTTCCTCAAAGCTGGCTTCTGTGGCAGTCGAGCGCATATCTGCTCATTAATGATAGATACTGCTGCACCGGTATCTATATGTATGCTCACAGGACGCCCAGCAATTTTGACCTCTACCAGATAGGGCCGCTGTATTTGCTTGTTTAACTCCATTTGAAAACACTGCAAGTGGCCAGTCTCGTTCTGCACTTCAAGCGTATTAACAGCTTTACCATGCTTCTTCCTGCACACCATCGCTAAGTGACCTATGTTCTTGCACCAGTGGCATCGAGCTTTACGGTATTTACAGTCGCTTTCTTGGCGCTTATCGCCGCATCTATGGCAATTTTCACAATGACTGAAAATTTGCGGTGCGCTCACCTTAGGCTTTCGCTGAGGATGGATTTTCTTGCTGACAGCGTGGATGGCTTCGTCCATTTGCGCGTTTTCCTCGTGCGGTCGGAAGCCCTTAGACTCTCTGTCAGCGAGTTCCGCGGCCTTTGTCAAGTCGCACGCTGTTTCAAAGTTCAACTCTTTTTTCTTCAGCAGCGTCGCTTGAATGGCCGGATTGCTGAGCCCCGCCACGAACCGGTCGCGTAGCGCGTCGTCGAGAAAGTTTCCGAATGCGCACTTGGCTGCCATGTGTCGCAGTTCTACGGCGAACGCCGAAACTGACTCTCCCTCCAGCTGGTGCCGGCGGTTAAACTTGAACCTGTCAGCAATCACTTGGCTACCCGGCGCATAGTGTTCCTTCAAGATGCTGACGAGATCTTCGAACGACTTGTCATCCGGTTTAGCAGGCAACAGCAAATCCTTCAGGGTCCTGTACAGGCGTTTCCCTAGGGTAGTGATGAACGCGGACTTCTTCAAGCTGCTGTCTTCGATTTGCGTTACTCACCAGTAATGCTCGAAACGTTCAACATACGAATTGAAGTCTTCGTCACCTCCCTCGACGTAAGAGTCAAATTCCCAAAACTTCGACATCTTGAGCCGCTCTGTAGTCAGCGAGACGCAGGACAGACGCAGGCCCGACGCACGGTGCCGATGATAGCTAAGGATCCGCCGCCATCGCTCGTCGCCAGATGTAGTCACCCAGACGCACACTCGATGCCAATGAAGGAATGCTCTTTATTCACAGAACGCGCGCGTTTAAGTAGGTTTCCCTTTTGCCTGCGGTTGCGCTGCTGCGGCCGTTGATGTTGGCGCGTTGACACAGCAATTATCTCATTGGCTCTCCTCGCTATCACATTCCATCCTCTGCCTCGGTCCTCATCGCATCGTCTCCCATCTCGATCTCCTTCCTCTCTCAATCCATCCTATTCCAACCTGCCGATCTCCTCTATCCTCTTCTGTCCTCTATTCGTGGTCCCGCGGCCGCTTTTTTGGGTTGCGACCCCGCCCCTACGTGTCCTCCAACCAATTGCCACTGTTTAATCAACATTCTTCTTTGTCGTCAGCTTGTATCGGCCCGACAACCACCCTCGCAGCCTACACCAGTGGAAAACACTGTCTCCAGCAAAGTAGAGCAAGCAAAAATGTGGAAGCTCCAACTTGAGAGAGTGAAACGGGCGAGTTGTCCGATGACGCTTGAATTACGGCCGACCAGGAATTCTAACCGTCGAACAACACGCGCTGTCTCTAATGGCCGACGCACAGTGTTTCGAGCGCCGTGTTGAAAAGCCTCTGGCCGCCCCCCGTCGTCCCAGTTTCCGGTGCCTGACGACCCGACCATGTCGGGTTTCAACGTCTCCACCCCAGTGTCTCTTCTCCGCAATCGCCGCTTCTTCTTCTTGGAACGCCACAAGCGGTCATCCACGTGGAACGCGATAATAAACCCGGGAGCCACGGCAGCTAACGAAATTTCAGGCCCAGCCCGGTTCAGGGGTTACAGCAGAGACGCAGGAATGGAACCGAACCGGGCGCTCCACTGCCCCCCATACCATTAGCACGGCCGCTACATAAAAAAAAACAGGTGCGGCCTGCTGCGTCGCGTCGCCGTCAATGGGCAAGCGCGTCCCGGTCGAGTTCACAGTTGCGGCCGCAGTTTTTGATGAGGACGCCACTAGCGCGGTCCGCAAAGCAGAGGCCAGTTCGTGCTACCATGGTGCTACCATTATGGAGCGGCCGTGGTGCTACAACGTGGTCGGCTCGGAATTTATGCGTTGTTCGTGTGCTTTTTTGTGTGATCGTGTGTGTGAGTAGCTTTCCTCATGTTTCTTACGCCTGAGTGCGTTTATTTGGTGTGCGCGTCTGTGGCGGACAGTTTTTTCCAGCGGTGAGGATGCCGCGAAGCTGTTGTGTGCCGCTGTGCAATTCAAACGCGAGAAGAGACGCTGCTATGAAGTACCACGAATTCCCTAGCGATCTGCAGCGTCGCGAAGCGTGGCTGAAGAATATTTCTCGCCAAGGGCCATCAGAAAAAGCAAGTAAGTGGGAGCCAAGCGACAGGTCACTGGTATGTTCATTAAATTTCACTGAGGATGACTATAAAAAGAACACGAAGATTAGGATTTAGCTTCCGACTGCGTTCCCGACTGTGTTTCCCGGCTATCCGCACTACATGCAAAAAAAGAACGCGCAGCCCAGAAAACGACGGCGAATGAATGCAGCTGATGACGCAATAGTTGGGGCAGGTGACTGTGAAAGCTCAGGAGAAAGCCCTAAGATCAAAAGTTCCTCGCACCCTGTGATAGACGAGATCGAAGCGTTCGTTCCACAGTCGGCCTCAGAACCGAGCACAGAACGTAGCTTTCCTGTAGATCAGGCCTGCCAAACCACATTAGATCTTGCGCAAGAAAAAAAAAACGGAAGACAAAAGGAAGAAGCGTACACAGAACAAGCGCTTATCAGTTCTGTGTATCTTATTTTGCCGCCGTTTCTTTACGTGCTACTGATTTCATGTCATGCACCTTTACTAACCTGCCGCGCTTGTTATAGAGAGACAGAGGAAAAGTCAAATTTCGGGAGAAAAGGCGGCCACCCTCCTGAGTGCCTGCATCACTCACTACTTCGTCTTGAAGAAACGCGTAAATATACTCAGCATAATTCGTAATAACGAGAACTTCTTTTAATTTCAGGTGAGTAAAGCGGGCAACCTTCATGAAGAGTACTGAGGCCCACTCTACAAATATTGGTAGTCCTAGGGCAAACTGTTCACGTATGTGGGGTAATCGGCATTTCTAATAACGACTTCAATATTCAACCTGTAATGTGCAGCTATAAAACGCGTAATCTACGGCCTGATTGGACTAAGTATCGCGCGTACAAACGCGGCTGTCGAAGCGCTTCTCCGTGAACAGCTGGACCGGTGTGGTGGCGCCAGAGCGGGCGCAAGGAGAACTAGGCCCCGGACGCCGTTTCGGCGCCACGCAGCAGGCCGCACCTGTTTTTTTTATGTAGCGGCCGTGCCATTAGACTGAAGGGCGCGCACGGCGTCTCGTCGCTGCAGTGGCCGTACACAATAGAAGGTGTCACCGATCCCGGTGTTTGCGTGGTTGACCCGCGTGGACCGTCAACAGAATTCTTCCAGGAACTCTGCTGCGAAATGCGCATTCGTTACCCCGGGGGGGGGGGGAGGCTTTTTTCTGCCGAAGCTTGGGTTGAGGAAATGGACGTAAACATCCTGAGAGGCCTGGGGTCCGGTCCGCGTTTTCGAGATTGCCACAGTTGCACCGCTACTACGGCCGTAATTTTCGTCGTAATTTTGTCGGCGCCTTACACCGCGAGGTGACGGCTTTCGGTTAGCCTCGGTCATATCATCCATCCATATTAAAAATAGCTCTCCGACCAAGGAGGATTTTTTAAAATGCTGGAGTGGAAGTTATGCCTCGAAAGTGAAGCCAAGAATCCGCTATCTTACCAGAGGCAAGATATAACATTAGCAGGTAGCGAAGAAACAGCAGCGTTTTTTTTACACGCCCTCCCAGTTTACTATGGGGTCATTCATGCCAAACGTCCCAGCCATTTTGGCAACCATCTCAAATGTACTAAAAAAATCTACCTGATTTAGTGAATTCAACGCAGTAACTTGGTAGAATATTTCGAAGAGAAAAAAATTTGATCACGTGAGTGCCTTGCGAATTTCCCGGAATGTTGTCCTAAAACTTATTCTGAGAATATAGTTTCTTGTTTCAAAGCCAAATGCGGTTTACATATTAACTCTTCAACAGACATTTGATACAGCCAAAATTCATGATCACCTTGAACTACCAGAAAGTCCATGGCCTAGTCATTTATAAAATGGCGACTGCGGCTAGAGCTTGAAAGAAAGCGACAGCTTCACAACTAATAAATTTTGAGTTTTACAAATCCACCATATCCTTGCGCGAAACAGGCGGCGAAGAGCAAATGCAAAACAGATCTTTAGCTGGCGCACGACAATGCGACAAAAGAACAAAATAACGCATGCAAATTCTGACATTATCGCTAAGGGCGAGCATTTAACCTACTTCGACGCGCACAACAAAGCACATTCGTATTCACAAACCAAGAAATCTAAAAAAATACGTGATAACGTAGGCATTCATAAACGCAGCCCATATTTCACATACGAGAAACACGGAAAGTGACATGCGATGAAGGTAAGAAACGACTTACTGAACGTGATACGAACGCACAAATCCAGTGGAAAGTTAGAACACAGCGGCGCTCATCTGCGGATGGCTCGTCAAAAGTAAAAAAAAAATCACAGCATATATCCACGGGGTGAATGATGATGAGTGGGGCGAAGCTCCGGAGAGAATCATCGGTAAACCGTGAAACTCTTCCGTGATATTCGCCCAGTACATCATATAAAGAGTGTGAAACAACGTGTATATATTAAACATCAAACTTTTATTGTACTGTTGGTTTACGTAGTCCCTTCATTGCCACCGCTTTGTGATCGGTGAAATTCAGGGAAAGTGTCCGCTCTTGAGCAAAAGAGGAAGCGTGCTAAGAACGAGTGCCTTGTCTGCCTCCATCCGGCGACAAGCGAAAAAGAAAGTGCGCCAAGAGCGAACGCCTTGTCTGCCTCCATCTGCCGACTCCGAGCGAAAGAGAAAGCGCGCCAAGAGCGAGCGCCTTGTCTGCCTTCATCCGGCGACTCCGAGCGAAAGAGAAAGTGCGCCAAGAGCGACCGCCTTGTCTGCCTCCATCCGGCGACTCTGAGCGAAAGAGAAAGCGTGCCAAGAGCGAGCGCCTTTTACGATCTCAGGCATCCAATGACATGCGCCATTGGCATTATACAAGCGCCATCTGTCATCTTTAAACACCAACTCTAAGAAAAACAAGAAACGCCATCTAGTGAGCAATTCATTAAACTAGAGCGGGCTACATACATACAACTACTACTACTACTACAAAGGAGGGAACGACCCATACCCTAAGGAGCTTGGCCCCTAAAATCAGGACCGAAGCACAGGGCAGCTGCTTTTTCACTGTGCCATCGCCGTAGGATCTCATCCTGTCTCGGTATCCGACTCCACTTTTCCCGACGACTCCCGACTGAATACTGAAGGGGGCGCGCCCGCCGATGCCGGGAGCCCAACGAGGGGAAGTAACCGTCGCTGACTGACAAGCATAGCCGCCGGCGAGAAGGGGCCGAAACGCGTACGCATCTTCCGAGGTCCCATCGCCTCCCGCCATCTCCCCCTCCTCGTTTTCAATGGCATTGCATGGCCGTGGGCACTGAAAGCACACAAGTGCCATTGAACCATCGTGGGTGGAGCAGCCGTCAAGTGACAAGTGTTTTATGACCAGCCCCCACCGCGCTAACCCATTCCCGGGAGGAGAGAACGTAAACTTCCCGAGCAAAACATGGCGTCGCGCTGCTTCTGGTGCCTCCCGAGCGCCGAGAACATTTATTCAAAGTGAACACGTCTGGTTGCGTGAAGCGTTGAGAGTGCAAACATAACTGATCGCTTATTTGTGGAGCTTCCGCAGGCGATATCGTAGTCTTGGACAGCACATTGCTGTAGCGCGCACACAAAGAAGTTACAAACCTGTAACCCAACCAGTCGTGTAGCAAACACAAAATACGTGGTGTGGTTGAAGTCACGCGAAATGTTTTGATTGTTCGCCGCTAATAAAGCCATCAGAATAATTTCGGTGCGCGTGCGCAAAAGCCGCACCAGCGCGGAGGCCCATTGCGAACCAGACTAGAATTCTGTTCTACTCCATTACCTCTTGAACGCTGTGTACATGTTCAATCATTGTAAAGGCAGGCGTTTTTTTTTATAAAGTTGCAATGTATACGCTGGCGGTATCACGCAATTAACTTTAACTTTTAACAAGCATTGCAAAGTTCGGTTTTCTTTTGTTTTATTTCTTATATTTCCAGCAGCGCGCAAAGCTCAGTTGTGAAATCGGTACATATTTTACATCGCTCAACATCTGTAACCAAATTTTGTCCAACTATTTAGCATATATTTTGTGCCACACTAAATGCCAACTGAAAATTCAAGACCATGTGTGCGTCGTTGTTCCTTTTCTTATTAGAATGTAAGTTCCAGTTTTGTTTGTTGAGTGAAACGATGGACTGTTTTTGCCACCTTTATACAACGATGCTGCCAATAATGTGCGTTGGCTGGCAGCGGTATTCCCCTGTTGCCGTCCTTACAGGATGGCTGCGCCAATATTCTGTGTTGGCTGGGAATGTTGGGCCTTTCCTGCCGTGCTTATACGATGGCGCTGCCAATATTGTATGTTGATTGGCTACGATGGGCATTTCTTGCCGTCCTTGTACGATGGCGGTACCAATAATATATTTTGGCTGGGTACGATGGACCATTGTTGGTATCCTTATAGGCTGGCTTGCCAACATTGGTTTTGTAGTGGCTTGAATGGGCCATCATTGGGCCATCGTTTGCCAATAAACTATATTGGCCGAATGTGCTGTGCTGCCTGGGATACTTACTCTATGGAAGCTTTATTTTGCATTAAATATATCTTCACACTCCTCAAGTTTGCAAACTTTACGAGAAAAAATCACGAATTTAGAAATTCGTCATTTTTATCCACATTAAGACGCAGTTTACACCATGTGGTGCTCCAATTAAAATTCAGCTTGATATTGCTATGTACCAGTGGCATCGCGGTCAACAAGACAAAGAAGAGGACGGCAACAAGACAGTCTGGCGCGAGCTGTTCCTATCAGAAACGCTGCTCGCTCTTTCCCGTAACATATTTGGTGGAGGTGCTGGGTGCTACGCAACTTTCGCGTATACAACTCATCCCGTCACGACACAGCAGGCTTTTCACCCTTCTACCTATTGTACTGAAGAGAGCCGACTTTGCCACTGGACACCATCATTTCGGCCAACACCTCGTCCACCGGCCAGTCTGCTCGTGACGCTATCGCGCGAGCCGATCATGCCCGTCAGCTCGCCCGCGCTCGCGTGACGGTGTCGCAGAGCAACCAACGACGTCTGTACGATGCCTCACATCGAGACGCATATTTCAGTCCCGGTACCCTTGTGCTTCTCTGGTCCCCTCATCGTTGAGTAGGCCTATCTGAAAAACTTTTGTCTCGTTACACGGGACCTTACCGTGTACTACGTCAAGTGACACCTGTTACCTATGAGATTGGCCCCATCTGTCCATTGTCATCTGTTGTTCGGTCCAGTGGTGTTGTTCACGTCTCACGGCTGAAGCCCTACAATACTGCTTCTGAAAACGACCTTTAAAGCTCCGGAACGGTGCTTCCGCCACCGGGGATCATGCTACGTGCCAGTGGCATCGCGGTCAACAAGACAAAGATGACGACAACAAGACCTATGATCAGCGCTGCTCGCTTAACCAGTTGTAAATACATCAGTTCCTATTCCTTCAAGTCTGTGTCTTTCCCGTAGCAATATCTCAATCGAAAGCAAATAAACAGTTAATATTATGAAGGAAGTCTTATCATAACAATTTTCCGTTCGAGGAAGAAAGCAATTTTTCTTATTCTCACTGACGGCAATGGGGAGCTCCAACAAGGAAGCAGCCGTATGACCAAATAAGAAGATAGCCGTTAATGAGCAACGTTCTTCTGGCTGTCATACCGCTTTCTCTAACTACGATCTCCCCGTGCGAGTGGAACGGCCTAAGCAGTGCCTCCCCTATTTTTAAAGCGAAAGCTTTACTGACCTAGTCGAGCGAGTTTCGCCGTGTATCTCCGCTTGACCTTGGGATCTAACATGGCCGCTTGAAGCTCTGACGCGTGTCCCTTTGGCTCCGCGGACTTTCCATGTTGTGACCACCTTCTCGGATCCTTGGACACTGGATCGCGCATCTCACCATCTGTGAGTGGACCAGGCACCTGTCTGACAGCTTGTTGGAACGTGGCGGTCCTCTTTCGCGAGAGTGCTGACATTTGCTCGTTCCCCCGGACCGCCTCCACTCTAGGCCTAACCACCGGCTTAGCATGAGCGGAGGCGCCCAGCGCGACGCGGCTGGCGTCGCAGCAGGCGTCGCTGCTGGAGGACGCGGCCCCTTCTACAACAACATGGACGCCGCGCCGACTGCCAACACGACTGCTACCCCCTGCGTGCAGCCTGTGAACAGCCCTAATGACACCCCGGTTACCACTGCCGCTCTCGACCTAGACGAGCTCTCCTCGGCGAGCGAAGATGAGGGTGCCGTGCTCGAAACCACATCGACTGCATCGCCGGGGCCGGCGAGTGACACCGATGCGAACTGGAAATTGGCGATTTCCCGTCGTCAGCGCCAACGCCAGAAAAAGTTCGAACAAGCTCGAGCGGTATCATTGCAGCCAACCGGTCCTGCAAGCACTCCGCCTAGCCACGTCGCCGCTGGAGCTGCCCCGGCTGGGGACGCTCCTGCTGCGCCAGCAGACGCGGCATGCGTCGCACCGGCGCCCACAACGCCGCATGTAGCGGAGCCGCGCCAGCTACGACGGAAGCCGCCACCGCTTCCACGCACGGACATCAAGATCATTATGCGGCCGAAAAAGGGTCTCGCCATTCGAAACTTCACGACGCATCAAATCTCCCGAGCCGTAGCAGTGGCGGGAAATTCTCGACAACACTGCACGGGTGACCATTTCATTATACGCACTCGCCTCGGGTCGAACATTATTATTGCCAGCACGCCACATGTTGACACGGCCCAAATTCTCCGTCGGATCACCACCCTCGTACTTGAGGGGAAGGCCTACGAATTCAACACTTATGTGGCGGCCCCCGAAGGAACGCTGCGTGGAGTCATCCATGGGATAGACCCCGGCACAACCCCAGAAGAACTTACCTCTAACCTCCGTGTGCGAACGCAGGGGGTGACAGTGCACAGTGCGCGAATGCTTGGTGCTACCAAAGCTGCTGTGATCACTTTCGAGGGCCCCCTTCTCCCCCGATATGTACTGTACTACGGGGGGGAAGTGGCCTGCCACCCATACAAGCCGACGCGCCAAGCCTGCCAAGTCTGCTTACAGCCGGGACACCGCTCAGACGTATGCCCCACGCCGAACGCTCGAGTGTGTCGGCAGTGTGGTACTCTCAACCCCGTGGACGGTCACCCCTGTGCTCCCAAATGCTGCTTGCGTGGGGAAGCCCACCTAACTGGCGCCAAGGAGTGCTCTCAGAGGCTGAAGGCCCCGCGACCACGACCACCTCCTCGACTCGCAGCAACCACCCCTGCCCGTGGGCGCAACCCCCATCGCAACGGACCCACTCCACAACGCAGATGGTTCAGCAAGGAGAATGAGACTTCACGCAGCCGCTCTCGCTCGAGGTCCCAGTCCTTCCCTCCCCTCCCTTCTGCGGGGCCTGGCCACCAGCAGCAGCAGCAGCAGCAGCAGCAGCCGAAAAACCAGGGCCAGAAGACAAAGGGGCAGCAGCAGGGACCCGCCCGCCTACAAACCTCGCAGGCTTCCAGCAAACCTGCTAACAAGCCGAACTACAATCATCCATCAGCCGGCACCAATAACAAGGTGAGCTGGTCAGCAGAAGCAGCAAAACCCATCGCTCCGCTCCACACCCAGTCCACCGAGTACGAACACCTTCTCGCGGAAAACGTGAAACTCAAACAGGAGCTTGCGGCCGTCAGGGCACGTCAGGCCAGGGACAGTGCTCAACTCCACGCCCTTATGGCGCGTCTTGGATCGCCACTCGGCTCCCCCGAACACCCCTCCTTAACCACTCCCGACAGACAGAAACCTTCCGAAATAGCGATATCGGTTCCTACTGCGACGGGCACCGCGGTTACACGCGAAGAGATACGCGAGATGCTCTCTACGCTCAACCAACAACTGTCGCAACAGTTCAGTACCGTCTTCACACAGTTCGCAGAACGCCTCGACTCTGTCGAGACACGCCTTGAGTCCCAAATTGCTGAAACAGGCGGAGGTACACGCAGGAAGCGCGCCACGCGTAGCTCGCGCAGCGTAACAGAGCCAGATTCCCACATATTAAGCCTGGAATCGCACGCTTCCGAACTCTTCTCGACACCTGCGTCGACACTTGGCACCCTACTTCGGCCTCGCAAGCCGACATCCCGACACCCACGCCTTTCCACACAACGAATTAAGCATGGGCAGCAGAGCCCCACCAATTGGCGAACATTCGGAAGTTTGGCAATGGAACTGCCGCGGCTTCCGCAGAAAGCGGAGCCTCCTCCAACAGTACATTAACACACACCTTGCTCGGCCAGATGTCATAGCGCTTCAGGAGCCTGGCACGTCACCCACGTTTCCAGGCTATGAGCCCTACAATAGCCCAACAGAAGGCAGAGCGACCGTCCTCATTAACAAAGCGCTAACCGCAGTTGGCCTGAACAACATCCCCGATACCAACATAGACCATGTAATAGTGGAGCTAGTTTTCAGGCGAAAAAAGAAAGCCGAAAAGCGAAGCATCATCATCGTGAATGTATATAGCGCCCCAAAGCAAAAAGCCACCGACTTTCATGCCCTCGTCCAGGGCGCCTGCAAATTAGCCCAGGGGAAGTAACTCTTGCTCCTCGGGGACTGCAACGCTCTCGACGAACGCTGGGGGTACAACCGTTCGGATGCCAAAGGCAAACAGCTTGCGGCTGCCACCGACAAATTCCAGCTCGAACTGCTTACGGATCCCGCATTCCCAACCCGGATCGGCAACAGTGTGTACAGGGACACTTCCCCCGACCTTACTTTCGCCCGTGGCAGTGCAAACTATAATTGGGATAACCTGCAGGAATCCTTGGGTAGCGACCACTGCATTCTCCGCACAAAAATTACGGAGAGTGTGGTGCGTCGCTCCATTGGACAAGCCTGCATCACAAACTGGGACGCTTTCCGTAGCGAGAGCGAACATTCACTAGGCAGCCTCACAAGCCTCACCAACTGGTGCGCCCAACTTAAACAAATTCGGGATCGTTGTACCACCACCGTTAACAGAACACCTCAACTACCGGAAGTGGACGGTCATCTCCTGCACCTGTGGGAAGCCAGAAGAAGTCTCATCCGCAGATGGAAGACGCAAAAACATAACAGACGTCTCAAGCTAAAGATCGCAGCTCTCACCACTCAAGCAGAGCAGTATGCCGCAGAACTTGCGCGAGTAAATTGGGCCCAATTCAGCGACTCCCTTCGGGGCTCACTGGGTACGCCTCGCACATGGCACATTCTGCGTGCTTTGATTGACCCTACCCGTACAAAAAAGGAGACAAATAAGTCGGTCACGCGCCTCGTACACGCCTTTCAGGGCACGGACGACGAGCTGCTTGCTCAAGTACAGCGGAAATGCTTTGGCGATTACCACCCACCTCAATCTCAGGCGACGTATCGGGGTCACGCCAATGATACTCTCGACCGACCAATAACGGTAGACGAAGTCTACGCTGCCATTCGCAGCAGCACCCGCAACACAGCTGCCGGGGCGGACAAAATCACCTACTCCCTTATCAGGAACCTCAACGACGCTGCCGTGCAAGAACTCACGGCGTTTTTCAACGATCATTGGCAAAGCGGCACTCTCCCCCCTGAATGGAAGCACGCGGAGGTGATAATGATACCGAAGCCGGGCAAAAAACTCCAGATTGAAAACCTCCGACCAATATCTCTCACTTCTTGCCTTGGTAAACTGTTCGAGCGCGTCATCACTAGCCGCCTGCAAGATTATCTTGAGGACAATGACCTCCTCCCGCATTCAATGTATGGGTTCCGGGCACATCTTTCAACGCAGGATGTACTGCTTCAATTAAAAGAAGTCATCGATAACACCCCACAGCAAGGAGAAAATATTATTCTGGCTTTAGACATCAAAGGCGCCTTTGATAACGTCAGCCACCAGGCCATACTTGAGGGCCTCGAGGCCCTTCATTGCGGACAGCGCACCTACAGTTACAGTCAGGCATTCCTGTCGGACCGTACCGCCACGGTCGGTCTCAGCTCGATCCGATCAGGTATTAGCGAGTTTTAGTATAGCGGAAAACAGCAAACGCAAGGATTTAGCGTTAGCGTTAGCGTTGCGTGCTCCTAACTGCGCATGAGCAGAACGTAAACGTAGCCCGAGCTCTTACGTACGAACGCTATTTCTGGAATATAGCGTTCAACGCTAACGCACGCAAGAGATCCCGTACGTAAGGCAAGATGGCGGTGCCTGTTGAAGCGAGAGCCGTCCACTTCGAATCTTTGTAGCCGTCGTCCTGCATTATTAAACTTATTCATTCCCTAATGATGTTCGTGTTTGATTTAGATTTGAGTAATGAGGCTTCGCCAACCGTGTACCGCCGATAAAATAGCTCCGTTTTTGAGATACAAAGTGGATTTGCGCTGCAGAAGGCTTAGCAAGATTTGTTTGCAAGGTTCGCTCATGTTTTCTGTAGCAGCGCAGAGATGGCGACGCTGTCTTTAGTCGCCTCTTTCCAAGATACGGCCACAAGTCAAGCAGATACATGTCAGGCGTCGTTTCCCTTCATGCCTTTCGCGGCAGTGCATGAATGTGACGCGTGATGCGTCCCAGCTTAAAAAGGCCAAGTAATAGGGGTCTTGAAGAATTCTCGAACGCGGCATGTCGACAGAAGCCAATGTGTCAGAACTCAACACTTCTGCAAACGCGACATGGAGACGCAACAGTGGTGACTTTGGATCAGCTCGACTTGGTGGCGCTTTTGTGGATTCTACAGTGCATTTAGTGTTTTTATGTCTAGATGGCGCAGTATGTGCTTGCGTTAGCGTTAGCGGGAATGCCTTCCGCTGTACTAAAAGACCACCAGTTGGCACGCAGCGCGTTCTGTTTTAGCGTTAGCTTTGAGACGCACGCTAACGCTAACGTAAGCGTTTCCCGCTATACTAAAACTCGCTATTATCAAGGTTCCAAACAAGGGCACCCCGCAGGGCTCAGTGATTTCGCCGCTACTATTTAACGTAGCTATGATTGGCATGGCGCACGAACTCCACCGCATCGATGGCATCCATCATGCAATGTACGCGGATGACATCACCATCTGGGCCACGCGGGGATCCCTTGGAGAAAAAGAACGTAACCTGCCGCTGGCAGCCACCTGCGTCGAACAATACGTACAAGCAAGTGGTCTTGCCTGTGCGACAGAGAAGTCTGAGCTAATAAGAATTTGGAAACACAAGCCCCCACCGTCAGCGCAGAATGACCCAGGCTACCGCCTCCGAGTCGTCGTTGCTGGCCAACAAGTCCCAGAGAAAACCATCATTCGTATATTGGGTATGTGGATACAGTCAAACCGCCATGTCAATCACTCACTTGGCCTCCTTCGTACCACCACGCTACAGGTGGCCAGGATGATATCGCGGGTCGCCACTCGTCGCCATGGCATGCGTGAGGAGGACACTCTAAAACTCGTACGTAGCCTCGTTGTAAGTAGGGTGACATACAGTTTGCCTTACGAACGGCTAACCAAAAGCGAACAGGACCAAGTAGACGCAATGCTCCGCAAGGCCTACAAGGCGGCACTGAAGCTACCACCGAGCACTCCCACAAGCAAGCTCCTTGCATTGGGTCTCCACAACACCTATTCAGAACTTTGCGAAGCTCAACTAACCACGCAGCTGCAGCGGCTTACGCTAACACCAACAGGCCGCGACCTGCTCCTACGCCTCGGCTATATCAGCCAGCTTCAGGACGTTGCTCGCCGCAAGTCCATTCCCGCCCACCTTCGTACCACATATAAAGTCGCCCCCATCCCCCGTAACATGGATCCACGATTGCATCAAGGCCGCCGGGAAGCCAGAGTGGAAGCCCTCGAACGAGAGCATGGGCACAAGAACACCACGTACTATGTTGACGCCGCCAACTACGATCTCGCGAACACCAAGGCAGTAGCCACAGTCGTGGACCACACATTCAAAGAACGTACCAGTGCTTCCGTGCGGTGCCACAACATCACTGAAGCTGAAGAAACGGCCATCGCGCTCGCTCTCGCCCTCGGTTACAGACATCAACGATCGCTCACTGTTCTGACGGACTCTCAAGCGGCTTGCCGCAACTATCTTAAAGGGCGCATCAGCCAACCCGCCCTCAATATCCTCCTGAACGCTACAGACACTGGCGAGCATTCCAGTACACACACACCCCGGATTTGGCATCGGATCATATGGACCCCGGGTCACATGGGGCTGGAGGGAGACCAGGCAGCGCATAGGGTAGCTCGAGGGCATGCGAGCCGAGCACCTTTCAACTCCGCTTCTGAGGAGCCCGTTCCCGTCCCTTGCGACTACTCGGCCATCCTAAACCATTACAAAGGACTCAGACAAACTTACTCCCTACCACATCGAACATTAAATAAAGAAGAATCGGTCAGCTGGAGGCAAATTCAAACCGGCACGTTCCCAAATTTGCACACCCTCAGTAAAATGCATCCTACTGCATACGCTTCTTACTGCCCATGGTGCCCAGCAAAAGCTACCCTGTACCACGTTACGTGGGCATGCCAGGCCATTACAGCCTTACCCCCGATACAAAATCCCACAGCGGAGCGATGGGAACAGCTGCTGGCCAGCGAGAACCTGGATGATCAGCTGAGTCTAATTGACCGGGCCCGTAAAGCGGCTGCTGCGAGCGGAGCCCTGGACTGAGGGCCCCCCCCACCGCAAGTCAAGAACCTCCGCATATCCGGAGCTTCTCCGCAGAAATTCTGTCAATAAATGTTTTCACCACCACCACCGCTTGACCTTCAAGAGAACAACGCACGCTGTGTGACTAGCCGCGTCCGCCACCGCTGCTGCCTCGACCGCTACTAGGATGACAAACGCTGCCTCGACAACCGAGTCCACGTGAATAACCACGTGACTCGCCGCTCTCTCTGCCACGTCGGGTCAGCAGGTGAGTGCTTCAGTTTGACCATTGTGCCATGGTGGCGCGATGGAAAGAGTGAGCGAGGACGCTGGTCCGTTTGTGCCGAAGTTGTTTGCCCGGTCTCAGCGGCGAAAGCGGCAAGCTGCGTCGGACCATCCTGCGCATGTCGCTCGGTTTGCTATTCAGTGAAAGCGGAAACATGAGTACCAGTGCGCAACTTGGCAGATTGAAACGAGTGATGAACAGGAACTCAACGGCGGGAGAAGGATGCAGAAAGACGAAAGCCACGAGCTTTCGGGGCGACGGCTTCGGAAATGACAAAACGACGGTACTGAGTATAGTGTACTAGAATAATTTCCTAGTGACGCGTCTGAGAAGGAGCGCGCGTGCCCGTTTGTGTAGACGCCACCAGGCGCTGCCACTGCGCCTTTTTCTAGTAGACCGGTCGCTCTCTCCCCCGCTGCGTTTAACGCTCTCCTTCTCCGCGTTTGCAGGCGTTCCGTAAGCAGCGGACTCTGATTGCTGCCCAAAAAGACTGCATTTACTATTGTATAGTGTAAAGAAATTTTGTGAAAACCACAGCAACATACTAGTATCGACAACGTCGTCTGCTAGCGTGAATGCCGCAGACCGGCGGATTCATTGAAGTTCGGGACATCGCCTGCAGCAGTATCTATTCGCATGTTTTTATCCATTTGCACAAACCCATCATATGAGTAACTCTGCATGTTTTGCTTCTATTGCGCAATATCTAGCACAACATTTAAATCGCATGCTCATCGCAAACTACACAAAAGTGCTCAGCAACGTCTACGCTGCGTTGCTATGCCAGAAGGCGTGCGATGAAATAAGGGCCTCGACGGACGCATATTGATGGTGGTAAACTTTTCGGGATTTATTCTCGGTTACAGAAACGCATCTAGACAAGATTATTCCGCCGTTTCCATACGTCATTTTACGGCGTGCAATGAGACGTACTACATGGAAGCATCCCAGATGTAAGCGTCCGGAGAAAAAAAAGTCATCCACCATTTTTTTTTCACAAGAACTACGACGTTGAACGCAGCGTCGCAGGGGACGCGCACGAGACAAGCAGCTGCAAAGCGCGTCTGAACCGGCCCAAACCGGCGCGAACTGGCTCCGCGACTAGAAAAAAGCGCAGCGATGCCACCAGTGGCGTCTACTGGCGTTTGCTTCAACCGGCCTATTGTCCCTGCCTCCTGGACGCGTCACTAGGAAATTATTCTAGTACACTATAGTACTGAGTTTTCGCAGTATGCCACATTCGACTAGCCATATCGTTCGGTTGGCAAACTTTGCTTCGGCTACGAGGGTGAGCAAGCATAACCAAGTGTAACAAGGTTTCGCTCGCATGACCGGGCGTAGCCGAGCTAAGCAGCAGACAATTTTTAGATGCGAAGTATCTTAAGGCGGAGCTCAATCCGGTGGTGGTGGTGGTGGTGGTGGTGTGCGGCGTGACCACCCTTACTGCGCATGCGCATACCCTCTCCACACACCTCTCCCCTCCCCCTCTCCACTTTCCCTCCACCTCCCCTCTCCACTTTCCCTCTTCCATATCCCTTTCCACTCTTCCTCTGAAACGCGGGTTAGACCAAAGCCACCTAGAAAAAATATCAAGGCCTCCGAACGCCGATGTGACGTCACGCTGGCGAGATGGGCCGGACCGTTGGCTTCGACGCGTCTAGGTTCGTCGCGCTTGCAGGTAGTCACTCTGCGAGTCGCTGTTTATGGCTTCGAAAAATTAGCGCTGTCCTCCAAGTTTATCCAGCACTGTATATGCTTCGGCCCCAACGCAAGACACGTATTTTGAACGCAAAAAATAAGTACCTCGCGCCGGTTCACCGCAATCTACATCATCATAACAAGCGTCATTCTCTTACCCTTTACTTAGAATAATGTGCTAGAAACATTGTTTTTGTGTGCATCGTAACATTACATCTCTTCTTCTGCTTTTGGGCGTGAATGCTTGACAAAGGCTATAGAAAGCAAACTTTATCACTTTAGTCGTAGACTGAAGTGACTACGAAAGAGCAGAACAGCACAGTGAAGGCACATAGTATACTTTAATGACAAATTATAAAAAAACTCAATTCTTCAAGAAACAGTTTAAAGCGTGTATTTGCATTGATCATGTGCATTTTCGCATTTTGTAAAACAGGGCTAGACACAAGAATATCAAGGTTCATTTTATTGGTGTACACTTTATCATAATAGCGCCATGCACAAATGATTCGCACAAAACGAGCTTCAGCCTTCTTGTACAATCTCTGATCGTGTTTTTTTTTTATTTCCATCCGCCCTGTTTGCTGGTCACTTTGGTCTTCATAAAATGTTGAGATAATGGCGAAGACCCAGCCAAAAACAAAATTTCTCCCCTCAGTGCAAAATTAAAGTACACAATGGTGAAATGCGGTAACATGGAGAGCTGCAATGATAAACAACTATCACAATGCGCTTCAACGATAGTATTTAGAATGGACAAAATGCATCGTTTATACGATGATGTTGTGCGCAAGTGAAGCCTAGCTACGGCACACAATTTTTACAAGGGTTCTGTCAACAAAAGCATACAAATATCTTCCAAAAAACAGAGCATCATGAATAAAACATAAGGAACGAGAAACAGCTCTCAGGTCTTCAAGGTCTTTAGCTTTCGCTCATTCTTGGCATTACGTAATTTGTCGTTTTCTGTGCGGCACAAGTTGTTCAGCAGTGTATTCGCTGCAGCACTGACAACATGCTCCATTACTTCCTGTGCAGAATGACCAGAATCACACACATCTAGGTCCTCATAGTCTGCAAGGGCAGAGAACACAAGGCTGACAACAGTGTCTTTCTGCATAGGAAGGCTGAGAAATCGCGCAGAGTATTCTGGTGCCCTGAGCTTGTCTAATATAATTTCAGTAAACAGCACAGCGTTAACTACAACTGCTCGTGGAAACTTCAGCCCACCCCTCGACATCTTCGTGATTAATGCATTCTCAGCATCATCTAGGTCAACGTCTTGCATCACAAGGTTTTCCCTGCAAAATCCGCATGCCAATTTCTTTAATGCTGCATGGGCACAATAGCCGGCAACGTATGTTACTGCAGGAAGCCTTGACGCTTTTTTCTGAATGTCAGAATCAGTCACAGCGACGTCAAACTGGCCGTGCGCAGACGGCACACCTGTCCTCCATGTATTCGCACTCGGAGCTGGTAGCATGTCTAAATCTGGCAGGTCCAAAACCTTCTGCAAACGCAGTTTGTTTTCAGATTCATATATCTGCCTTATTGACACATGGTAATTCGCACCCGACAGTTGCCGATACTTTCCGAAGCGATCCTCCAAGCAGTCAGTTTGAAATTTGCCCAAAAGAACGTACTCAAAATGAAGCTCTTCCAGGCAGTATATGGCTAGTTCGTGCAAGGCGTGGGTAGTGTGGCTGAAAGCTGCGTGCGTTTCACGTGTAAGGCGGCCATTGTCATGTCTGAGGCTTTCCCAGTGATCAAGCCACTCAACTGCTTTTTGCAGGAACTCGAGCTGCGGACACAACGATGATACTATTGGTCCTTGCAAATGATCTCGCAACCGCTGTCCTTTTCTTGGCGTCTTTACGTTAACAATGTTCCACCAAGTCAATATGGTGTCAATGTACTCAGATGTTTCCTTAGCATGCTGGAACGTTGCGGTACTGAGAGCAGCAACAGTAGATGAGTTAAAAACCTTTAGTGCAAGCTTAACGTCCTGTCGTTCCATGTTGGAGGGGTTCAGCGCTTTCAAAGTGAGAGTTGGCGCTAACTTCAAGAGCTCATGCTTTTCAGCTTCGTGCAACTCGCACAATACCTTGAAAGATGCTGTAAGTATCTTTGGTTCAGCCTCATTACTTTTTGGTTCAGGAAAGTACATGCATTTTCCAATGTTTCGTTGATTGAGCCAGTTATTTCTTATACACTTTAGTATGTGAACTGGGTCCACCACGAAAAACAGGGGTCGCGATGAGTCAGCAGGATGCTGGTAAACAATGCTGACACTTGCGGGCTTAGCGAAGAAGGACATAGCTTTTCTGTTTATGGAGTTATTGTCTGAGATCACTGCAATTATTCTAAAACCAGATGCCTCGAGATCAAGAATAAGCTTCCGAAGGAAGTCATGTAGTGCCTTAGCATCAATGTGCGCCACGGGAAGAATGTGTACAACATCCTTGTTTGAAGAAAGAAGGCTCTGTATCATAAATACGTGGGCAGTCTTTGCCGCAGTTGATGAATTTGCCGCGGCGCCAGTTACAAAGCCAGCCTTGTAATCGAAAAAAGACTGCAGATGAACCTCATCAAGCATTAATGTCACAGTCTTTTCATGCTCTTTAAGTGTGCTTACAATCCGCTTGGCATAAGAAAGAAAGCTAGTTTCTTGCTGCTCCTTTACGGGGTTAATATCACACGATGAACACAGTCTCCTGATAGTATCAGGATGCGGCATCTTAAGCTTCATCGAATTTCTCAAGAATCTGTATGCATGAGGGGAAATGGTGAACAAAAGGCTAGAAAAAACCAACAAATCTGGGGGATACCGGCTGGCATTATTCAAAACGAGATCAACTTGACTCTTCAAGAATTTGAGCACCTCCAAATGCCATTCTCGCAACTCGCATGCAAAATGTTCGCCGCTTACTTGCTCTAGTAACGTCGACACCAATCTCAGTAGATGACGGGCTTTCTCAGAAGGCGCCGCGCTGATATCCTTGCGAGTCTGTTCGATGATCTCTAGCACTCTCTTCAAATCTCTTAAGTCACATATCTTTTCAGGAACTAGCACATCACCACAATTTCTCACGACCGTTTCACCAAAAAATACTTCTATGCGAAGGTCAGTAGACACAATCACCGAAGTGCGGATGGTTGGCGCAGAATGGAGAGCCAAGTCCAAAAAGTAAACCTTGGAGTTCTTGTGGATTACCGCCCAGAAGTCTGAATGCTCAAATCCTGGCAAGGCGTTGAGCAAGTCCGCAAAACTACTGAGCTTATTTTTGGTTTCCTCTTCTGCTTGCGTTTGCAGCGAAAGCATTATTGCATTGTCCAAACAAGCGGCTTCCAATCGCGCTCTTTTCACATCCGGTGCTTCCCGAACGTATGGTTGCGGACGCGATAAATAGGCAGGGCAGTTGGGAAACAAGCTCGGCACTGCAGTTTGCTTCAGACGACTGTTCTTCAGGGTGACTTCGACAACTTTTCCTGTCTTGACGTCTGTGTAAGATGTCGTCTTCAAGTAATCCGATGGCAAGAAATGCTTTTCACAGAGCTGAAACAAAATAAAAAGATGTTAGAAACGTGAGCTCGACCAAAACGCAGAACAAGCGTGCCGACAAGTGCGGAATTCCCATCTAGCGCGCAACCATCAACGGATACTTTGGACACTATGCTAACGAAATCGATATATCTGAAAACCCTGATAAACAACACAGAGAAGGAATGCTTACCACTGTGTACTTCGTTGGCAAGAAGTCCTTCCGGGGAACAGCTGTGGTCCACGCTGCCCGCATAATTGGGTCTGAAGGAAATCTGTGCACTCGCACACTTGGCCCTCCGTCATAATTTGACTTGCAGTTTGGTGCACAGCAACAGCCAGGAATCGTTGCGCTTCAGTGGATGACCATGGGAATGATTAACCACGCGCACGCGACAGATAGCAAGCGCGTATGTGATGCAGCATGCTCTACCACGGCCGCTCTGGAAAGACGCGCGCGTTCCTTCTACGGAACGACAACGCGGCGCGCGTTTGTTGCGTTCACGACGCGGCGCGCGTCGCTTTGACTGCCTCCCCCTCCCCCATCTACCGCTGTCATCTCACTGTCGTGACGTATTGACGATTAGAGGAGGTGATTCGGAGGCCTTGATATTTTTTCTAGGTGGCTTTGGTTAGACATGCCGAAATTCTCTCCTGCGCAACGCCGCGGTGAGCTCGAGCGCATGCGCGTCCCCTCCCCTTCTCTCTCCTCTCCTACGCTGCCCCCCTCTCGCCCGCCTGTCGACCGCGTTCCCCGCTCGCCCTGTGAGAATTAACGGCGAGGCTAGATGGAAGATACGACGCGCGTAGCGTCCCTCTTCGCGTTCCACGACGCGAGGTCGGTAGCATGCCCAACGATCGCCAACGGAACGCGATCGTGCAAGTGCTCCGGCTTCGCATCTTTCAATGCCAGCTCGGCCCGATGCAGCCGTTCACCACCCTCTCCGCTAGCCCTTTCCTACTCTTCCCCGTCGAATAGCCTTCGCGTCTGCTTTGCGTTCATGGGGGAGAGTACTCTTTAGGTGGTGGCCACGGAGGAAGGAAAGAGCTGAGGAGGGGCCCTGAGGTCACTCTCGGTGAAGCCGTAAATCGGCCATATTGACTGGGCAGATGCTCCTCTCTTGCTTACGTTCGAACAGCGCAGTGGAACGCTCGTCGCTCTCTCCGGCTCGAAGAGCATGTGGGCTGCGTGGCTGCGTGCCTTGGCGATCCGAAACCAACTGAACAGAATTCAACACGCTGGGCCAGAGCGACACCGCTGGCGAAATCATTTCGTGTGTTGCAGTTGCGCACCAGCCTACAGCGAATGCGTTCGCCGGCTTGTCTGGCTACCCTTGACTGCCCTTCCTCAGCGTCGGAGGTGAAAACGCAAGGAGCGCGCGATCGTAAGTTGGTGGATTAGGCAGTTAAGGGTCTGGCGTTTCTCGCGTCGACTGCGGCGACGGCTTCCTTAACTGACGAAACGACTGTGGTGAGTGCACGCAGTACGAAACGTTCGACTACGCATATCGTTCGGTTGGCAAACTGTGCTTCGGCTACGAGGGTAAACAAGCATAACCAAGTAAACAAGCTTTGGCTTGCCTAACCGGTCCTAGCCGAGCTAAGCCGCAGCCATTATTTTAAACACTTTAGTTTTATGCTGCTGCTTTGCTTTCCGCTGTTCGTGGAAAGCAAAGCCGCAATGCGAGCTTGACGCGGCGATAGCGTCCGAATAAAATCCACGCAATCTCACGGCACTTAACAATGCTCGGCGATGACCGATAGAGCTCGTACTTCACGTGCGTACGCGCATTCCCGCATAGAGACCCATGGCTAAACCAAAGGAAGTTTACGAGCACAGGCACGTATTTTCGTCATGTCTTGAGGAATCGCTTTAACTTACTGAACAAGGCGGCCACTCAACGGGAAAATGTGGCGATCACCAGCACACCGACAAGGAGGCAAGCACAAGTGAACGCCTCGAACTATATACGCTGACTACGGCGTGTGGTGTCAATGTGTTTACGGCATCTATTCACGCACTGTACAGAAAACACGATGGCCCGTGCGCCCCCTTCTATGGTTGCATTCTGTCTCTCACGCGGCGCCCGGTCACCGTGCCCGTGTTCAACATAAATGCTCACCAGCGTCATCATCATGCGACCGGTGACCTTGTGCACGGTGCCGGTGTGTGAATGACACTCGAACGCGGTTGCTCTAATGCCGAGAGTACACTGCTAGAAGCGAGCATCGCAAGTAAAACAGCAAGGGTGTTTTAATGCGCACAAGCAATTTCTTACTCTAAGCATATAGAACAGGAAACTACATATGTGATGTCCTCATTTCGTCTCGCTGGGCGCGAATCTTCCGTCCGCTGTCACAAGCAGAAACACTGCACGACCGTCAATGACCCGCAAGGCGTTCGTCGTTGTTCCGTTCTATCAGTGGCTCCGTTCTGCCATGGTGGCTAAGCCCAATTTCGATAAGCACTTCAAATGGGTACTTCATCTGCTTTATCCGCTGCACGGTACGTGGATACGCGCTCGTTCCACGCACTGTTGAGGCCGCGTGGCTACCAAGAGGTTTTGTAAACGTTGCTAGGCACAATAACCACCGGTTGAACACTGCGTAGCGAGCAACGCGGCACAAAAAAATGGATATCCGCCAGGGTTCGGTACGAGACCTACGGAAGCGCTCAAGCCGCCGCCGCCGCTACGCCATCTACACTGCACAACACGGCACGCCACGTAACAATAACAACGCCGCCATTGTGCCCAGTGAATATGGCCGCTATGACGTCATTTTGTCCACACTTTTCTGTCAGCCCGCCGGCTGGGCATGCCCTCTCCTGAGTTCTTTGCTTCCTCCGTGGTGGTGGCTCACGACGAAAGTCAGATGAGGTAACTTTTTCTTCACTTGTGTTGAGATCCGTGGGGCGGCGTCTTGCATCACTCATGATTAAGGTCCCTACTCATAATCACTATGTTGGCTGTCACGCTGTCTCTCTAAAAGCATCTTCGATTGGTCGTTTGAGAGCGCTCTGACTGTGTTTGAAACTGTTGAATTCAACAGCTCTAAACCTATTCAACGAGAACAAGCAGGTATGCAAGTCATGTTTCTCCTTCCTGATCATGTTTTGACCCGATAATGTTAGTAGCAATGGTTAGTTGTTATTTTACACACTTTTTCAGCGCCTGCGCAGCACTTGTAAACGACCAGTCGGAGATGCTATAAGAGACGCGGTGTTTTGAGATGTCGCATCTCCGTTCGTGGCGCTATGCGGACTACCAATGGCGGCACGACACTGCGACGCTACTGCATGCGCCTCTAACATGTGCCACACGAGCGCTGTGGAAGGAGTGCGAAAGAAAAAATGTGACAGACACATGATATGGGAGAGGGACAGCGCGTCTATCGCATCTCCATAGGAATGTCCTCAGGCGCACGTGTGATGCAAGTAGTCGCACCTAGGGTGCCTTGATGCGTGTTTTGTCCGCTTTAGAGTGAGTACATCTGCGGCGTCCACTGCGGTGCGGCTGCCACATTTGGGCCCACGGCGTCTTACCGACCTATCACCACTCTACGACGGCTACGCTGAGAGGCGCGAGACGCGGGGCAAGAATTGGCGTGGCGGCGGCATTAGCTCCTTCAAAGAACGGCAACACCCTAAGGGGGGCACACATATCGAGGCACACTAGTCGCACCGTTTAGGTGGCGTCGCATCACGACCACTCCCTGAACTAAGGCGGACCAATGGTTTCCACTGAGGAGCGAGTGTTTTCACGGCTATTGAAAAAAATAGAGGAGGCGTTGGCCTGAGGAACACAAGCAACGGCGCATTGCGGGAGCCAATCTTGGATGTCGCGAGTAATGCACCATGGCACTAAAGAGCACCAACTGTGAGCGTTTCGGTAGTCTCAGCGCGGCGGACGCTAAATCTGCAATATTGTAGAAAACGCTATGGTCAGTTAAATGCGGCGTCCACGGTGACTCGATTTGGTGGCGACGCAGATACACGATTCGCCTTTCGCGTCAGCCTTTGACGCCTCGTCGTCAGCGTAGGGCTGCTACCAATAGGCTAACGGTGCTTCTCCGCCACCTATTGCTTCGAGAACACTGGCACCGAGAATACTAAGGAGCGCACACATACCCGTTTCTGTTCTGAAAAGACGGCGCTTTGAAAGAGTGCATGTCGAGTTAGTGTTTTGCATGCTGACGCCATCTTCGCGCGGGATTCACCATATGCTGCGTCCAGCGGTATGTTACAACCGCTACCACAAAGGCATTATCCTGCCCTACAAACCATCTAGAAGCTATCTAATTATAAATAATTGCTATAGTTTTTTTATTTTTGAAATTTATTGTCTTCCTATGTTGACGCACCTAAGTAATTGCTATAACAGCTGTAAGTTTTTCTTTCTATTAGTGCTAGGGTGTTGAAATTCAGAATACATTCTAAAGATTAGAAGACAGCTCATCCCCGCATATTTCATCAAGATTGTTATAGCGGTGCAAAAGTTGGCTCTTCAGCCCCGCATCCCCCCTTAATGGAATTAATGGTTGTGGCAGCCGCATTATTTCCCAAAGAGATGAACGACACACCCTTTCGCCTTAGATTGTACAATTACCCCCGGTGTCGAAAAAGGAGCCATCCCGCGACCTAGCAGATCGTCACTGTGAGTGGATCATACTACGTCTTGACACGCTCGATAGTAAGATTCCCACGGCCACAACGACGCATGTTCGAAGACGGTCCAACGGGTTCAGTGACGTGCTGGTCCGTGATGCCCGTTGGACGACTCGGTAGGGACCATTGTACTTAGGCAGTGACATTGAGGAGAGACGGGGCGCAGAGCCACACAAACGCTCGAGAAAGGAATGTGGGCGCAGAAGTATAGTGCGGCCGCGAATGCTATTTCTGGCGCTATTGTTCCTTGAAGGTAACGACACGTGCTAGGTCACGGCACTCTTCGGCATGCCTAGTAATAAGTAAACAGGGGGCACATACTCAGAACCATTCAGCCGGTATGGTAGAATTGTGTCGATAGCCTGCGATGGGTGCCGATCGTACACTATAAAATGGGGTGAAAAGACAGTGGTACTCTGAGTAGCGGTGTTGTACGTGTAGTTCACGAAGGGCACAATGGCGTCCCAATTTCGGCAGTCGGAGACGACGTACGTTGAAAGCATGCCGCCGAGCGTGTGGGTGAAGCGCTGTGTAAGCTCATTGGTTTGAGGTTACTACGCCGTAGTCGTGTGATGAACCACGTGGCACTCTTTAAGAATAGCTCCAACTCCTTCAGTAAGGAAGGCACGCGGTGGTCACTGAGCAGCTCCTGGGGTGGCCCGTGATGTATGAGAAATATACGAAGCAGGAAGAAGGCAACATCGCGCTCTGTGGCTGCCAGAAGTGCAGCGGTCTCGAAGTATCCCGTGAGGTGGTCAACTGCCACAGTGACCCAGCGGTTTCCAGCAGCTGTCATCGGAAGGGGCTCGTACAAATAAAGGCCGACGCACACAAAGGGTCTGCTAAGGCAAGGTAAAGGTTGTAGAACAGCTGTCGAGAGGTGGTGTCAAGATTTCCGGCGCTGAAAATCGGGTCCAGAGCGCGCTAACTTCTGAACGTAGCGGTATATTCCACGCCAGTAGTACAGCATTTGTAGGCGCTGGTAAACCTCGTTAATTACAGGGTGCGCGCACTTTCGATCGGCTTGGAAAGCCGTGCATATTTTGGAACGCAGGCTACCAGGTACCACTAAATGCTACTAGAAGCCATCAGAGCTGTAATTGCGTCGCTGGAGGAGGTCGTCGGGAACAGCGAAATCTTGAGCTTGACGGCGCTTAGCCTGCGTGGCTGGCAGTGTCAATTGATTTTAAAGCAAGCCTAATATCGAGGCAATTAAGGGGCCTCTACCCTGCTCGGAGGCGATGGCGTCAACATCGATGGAAGAAACATAAGCTGAGATACTGCGCAGCGGAAATTGTCGACAGCCAAGAGAGAACTAGAGGGTGTCGGCGTCTGAATGTTGTCGCCCACTGCGGTGCAACACGAGGACGTCGTAGTCATGCCGGCGAAGTTACCAACGTCCAATACGGCTGGAAGGATCCTTATGGCAGCCAACAAAAGGCGCGATGGCCCGTGGCGCCATCCAATGGGCGACCACGCATACGATCTCGGAACTTCGTAAGGGCCGAGATGATCACTAGGCACTCTTTTTCTGTTACGGTGTAATCGGTATCGCCTCTAGTAAGCGTATGACTTGAATATGCCGCGACATAATCAAGGAACACTGGCTTGTAGTGCGCGAAAACAGCGCTGAGGCCACCAACGCTAGCGTCCCTGTGTACCTCTGTAGGGGCTGTCGGCTCGCAGTGGCGTAGTATGGGAGAAGACGTCAGCAAACCACTGGGCTTTGCGAGCGCGTTGTCGCACTCTGACGACCACGAATCGAGGGTCCCGTTACTTCCGATGAGCTTGGTTAGCGCGACGTTATAGTGGCGAGGTTTCAAATGAAGCGTCGAAAGCAGGAACAGAGCCCTATGAAACTGGGTAGTTTTTTGACGGACGTAGGATTGGGGAACTCGGCCACGGCCTGAAGCTGGGCTGGGTCGGGGAAAATCCTGTCCTTCGACACGACGAGGCCCAGTATTGTCAAATGCTTCGGCACTTCTTTAGATTACGGTAGGTTCGACCTTGCTCAAACGCGTCAAAACATGCCGCAGGCGTTGAAGATGGGTAGAGAAGTCCGGAGCGAAAATGACGAAGTCGTCCAGGTAGCACAAGCACGTGTGCCATTTCAAGTTCCTCAGAACGATATCCATCATGCGCACAAATGTCGCGGGTGCATTTCACAGTCCAAACGGCATGAAGTTCAATTCATACAAGCCGTCGGGCGTGAGAAAGGCTGTCGTCGGTCGAGCCTCAGAAGCCACGAGCACGGCCGCTCGATGAAAAACACAGGGTGCGGCCTGCCGCGTGGAGCGGATAATGCGTCGCGCGCCTCGTGCTCCTGGCGGCCGCCGCGGCGCCACCAGTGGGGGAGACGGAAAGCGAGAGCGCCGGAATTATCGCGGCGAATCGCGGCTTGACAGCGCAGCTGCTATGCGCTTGCTAGTTTTTAAAGGGTTACAGTAAACTTGCTATAGCGTTAACTATATTGGTAATCGCCCTACCGAATGTGCGCCGGCGATGCTTCCACCTAAACATAGGAAGTCTTAGTTTTATCTGAAGTAGTTGCTCGTGCGAGTTTTCGCGTCATGTTTCTCTCTTTTGTTGCTGTTGCGCTGTTCACCCTTGCGAATGTATGTTTGTGCCACAGTTATTTTATGAACAGCAAAGTCGCTCATTGACAGGTGCGGTTGTATTTTTGGAATTACTGTTGCTCACACCTTAGAAACAAAAGCATTGTGAACATCAGGGGAGTCATAATTGCTTTATTGCACGTGTGTGAAAAAAAAGATCACTGTGTTATTGGAATCACAGGCGCAGCACTTTCCTGGCCAGACGTTTTTGCGCCACGCTTACGAGACGCTCAACAGACATATTAACATTTCCTGCCCAGTTGGCAAGAAGCGTTCGTAGGAGCTTTCTGATGAAAACTTTGTAGACTTCTATGGCGTGCTCGTCCGCCCCGCAAGTCCACTTTCAGCACTTCCATGGTCATAGAGAACAGCAGGTCACCTTTCAGACATCTCGTGAAAAAATATCCGACAGGAATAATATATGATGTTGACCAGCCTCTTATCACAAATCATAGTAATCGGTTTGCCACTTGGGGTACCGCTCTTGAGTGCTCTTCTTCACCACGGTCAACGAAACCAGAAATTTTGTCTACTTGTCGGTCGTATATGACCCTCTGCTGTATGGCCATCTCGTCAACGATCAGGGAGCAGAACGCTTCTTGCTCTACAGTGAGACCCTTGAATTTGATGCACAGCCGCACCTTTATCAACAAAGTGACGCCGATTCCACCTGTTAAATGGCCTACATATTTCTACAGCGTTGAGCGACAAGTTATTGCCTGTTAGATCTCATTAATATTGTGTCTAACAAAGAAAACGAGCCCTTACAAGTCATCTTCTTTCCTTCATTCAAGGGAGCTGAAAGATATTTCTGGATCTTGCATGTTCATAACTTTTGTTGAAGCATGCCTTCCAAATTACACATTCCCTTAGAATGATGTCACTGTAGTTGGGCTTCTTCGTCAAGAAACTGCGGACCTTGTTTCTAACGAACTCGGCAGTCTTGTCGCCTTGCGCAGCACCATTGGGCACCTTCATAAAACAGGCAATGTCGGTGTTGTTGTTGTTGTTGTTGACCTCTCCTCATGGCACATACCCAATGGAGGGGATCGGCCGAGTAGATGGTGAATTCGTCCTATATATTCTGAATGTTGTGACTCCTTGTTACGCTATTTGTTTTGAATGAAAGTGCCAATTATGAGTAATGAAAAATTTAATGCTATTGCAATTTTCATAAAACTGCGCGCGCGCCTCAGCCTCACCCACTTTTTCTTAAAGGGCCTGCAGTGCTCCTTTCATACGAGTGATCTTCGCTTGGAAGTAGCGCGTTTTTTTAGCTTCTTCTGTCAGTTTAACAAGGTCGAATGTAATTTGACATGATGCATGTGAAAATGATGCCATTTCCACACATGTTTCATTCCCTAGTTCAAAGTTGTTGGGCGTCATGGCTTCAGTACAGTCACTTGACGAGCTGTTTTGGCTAATGACAAAACGGCTATTTTGAAGCAGCATTGCCCGAGCACTCGGCAGGCGACTGCGCATTATCGGCTTTTATTTCGGAGCGTGGCCGCTTCTTCCTCGGAGCAGGCGTGCTCCTCGTGCTCACGTAGCTTGGATAACCGGGGAACACTATCGTCACAGCCGTTGGTTAAAGTATCTTCAACTTCTCGGTCTTCTTGTAGTCCTGCTCCGTAAAATGCTAAGCGCACACCAGGGACCTGTCATTAGGCTGCCATACTGTTCCCTTCCCTCCGGCTCCATCACGGGAAATGTTTCGCAGCCATGCTGCCCTGCGTTCTGCGTTACTGGGAAACTCGTGGTAGCGTATTTGCGGGTCCTTCGATGCATTCGTGGAACACAACGGTACACAACAGTTACGCGGCATTTTGCCTAACGTATAAAATATCACACATGCGCAAACTGTCTTGAGTGACACTCAGTGCGAGCGATTCATGTGGAGAAAACCACTACCTCGACCTACCCGCTGAACGCGCGCTCCTTCCCGCACGTGCGTCGCGTGGAGCCTTCCCCTACTACTGGCGCCCTCCTAGCAAAATGCGGCGACGACTGTCAACTCCGCTTCCCCGCTCTCGCCCATTGCCTGCGCCGCGACGCGGCAGGCCGCACCATGTGTTTTTCATCGAGCGGCCGTGCCACGAGTGACACTTGCTAGTACCCTGAGCGCAAATTGAAAAATGAAACGAATTCTGCTCCTTGCAGGCTGTCCATCGCGTTGTCCATTCGAGGTAGTGGATAAACGTTCTTACGAGTGATTTTGTTGAGTATTCGGTTCTCCACACAGAATCGTACAGAACCCTCCCTCTTTGAAACGAGAACGACAGCAGAAGCTCAGGGGCTGCTTGAAGGTCGAATAACATCGCGTGAAAGCGTGTCTTCGACTTGCTAGTTAATTACATGACATTCTCCTGCGGATACGTGATATCGACGCTGAGGCAGTGGTGGTTGAACGTCAGTGTCGACGCGATGCGTAACAGTGGACGTGAGGTCGAGAGAAGATTGCACGACATCAAAAAAACATGGCTGATCCCCCTTTCATGGGAATCGGTATAACACGAAAGTGAAACCTGTCTTCACAGGGGTAGTTGAGTGTTTATTATGCATTGTTGCGCCACAAGGGCGAAGGAATGAATGCTACGGCAACAACTTCTACTGTTACGCGATGAACGGCAAGCAGCTCGATACTTGCAGCGCGTTCTAAAGCAGAAAAGATGCACGAAAGAACATACGCAGAACGAGCGCGAACTAACAACTTTCACTATTATTACTTCTTTGTGTGTACGTAGCGCACTCCTTTCGGAAACGCGGCCGCTGCAGCGAGCGAAGTGACCTTTGTGCTCTTTGTAACGCTAACGGAAAGTTTCGGTGAAAGCACACGACGTACAAACCACCCCCATCACGAGATAAGCGCCCACGCACGAGGCACACCTCCTGTAGAGGCGCGCTGGCATCGCAACGCGCGGGGCGACGACCTTTAATAAAGCGCGCCCTCCGCGCCATCTCACTAGTGATAACAAAAACACCGCTGAAGCCACCGAACTCTTGAGTAGGGCCAACGGTGAATTGTGTATATAAATAGCTCGCCGATAGGAAGCTGTATTTCTTATGTTTCAGCGCAAGGAGACACGAACACGAGCAAGAAGGGACGAGGACATGGCGCTACTAACAACTTAGCAGTTGTTAGTAGCGCCGTGTCCTCGTCCCTTCTTGCTCGTGTTCGTGTCTCCTTGCGCTGAAACATCAGAAATGCAGTATCAACTAGCCCACCAGTCGGTTTTATTAAGGAAGCTTTAGAACGTACGCTCTGTGGCCGAGTGGTTTCGCGCCGCCCGCTGCGGAGCGAGGGGTCGTAGGATCGACTCGCGGCAGCGGAACTTTTTCTTCCAGTTTATTCTGTGCCATCTCTTCGTGTATATTTTACAACGTCATATCCGTGACGGAAATGCGTCAGTGAAGCCCGCGGTAGACCCCGGCTTAAAACGCTTTCATGTTAAAAAGATTCCTAACAGGCAAAGAAGCTGCAAAAGCAAGACCGGCGTATAGTTGTGAGCAATGGATAAAGCAAATACATGAACGGGTGGCGAATCAAGCGCGAAAACAGCACTGAGCATACTAGAACTGGTACAGTCCGTGTCATCGGCAGCGGCCATGACTTGTGCGTCGTCGAGGATGTCACAGTGGCCCGAAATTCCCCTCGCAGCAACGTAACAACGTATGGGAATTGTTTACTAACGAAAATAACGGTGCTGCCCTGAGTGATTTGTACGGTCTCAAAAGGCACCAGCGAACGTTTCCTATTGCAAACGCGGTCAAGTGTCCGAAGGAGTGCAACGGTGTCGGATAGACCAGCGCAGTAGACTGACACAGCCGCTGAGGGGTTTGGAGGTACTTTAGTATCTGCTTTGACAAATAGCTTGTTCGAAACTGATGGCCTGTCGGCCGGTGTCAAATCTGAGAACGACGAGAGTTCTTTGAACTAGTACGCAATGAATGATAGCGTCGTGGTGGTAGAGGGAATCCCATTCCAAGATGGCGTCGTGAGAGCATGCCGAATTTATCGCGAAATCGACGGCGTACACAGCGTTCTGAATGACGATGCGGGCTGTCCATACTACTGTAGAACGAATACTTTCGGGGCAATCTGTACATAGGGACAGCCTGGAAAGTGGCGTCGTCACTTTTCGTAGTAGAAGGCATAGTTTTTCGTCCATAACAGATACGGCGGCTTCAATGCCTACAATGGCAGATGCGCGGAAACCGTCCACAACACGTTTAGTACGTTCGATGGGCTTCGCTGAGGGCTTTGACAGTTCGACAGCATCGCAGCCCTTGAATCGTGCACTGCGAAGGAAAGTTTTCTTGGTGTCGTGCGACCGGATGTGGCTGTATCGGCGACAGTGAAGGTGGGGCGAAATACGGGCGGCGGTAATTGCTGGTGACTGGTGTTGCGACTCGAGGCGGCTGCACGCAATTGCACTAGCGTACCCAGGGCAGATAGGGTGGTTTTCGAAAGTCCACCAGCGGTTGGCTCATGTAGCTTCCACCCCTGTCACAGGACGCGATGGACGGAGTGGCTGCTTATACGACAGTGAGGTTCTGTCCCTGCCGGCGGCAAGTTATCATTTCGTCCAGTTTCTTCACATTTATATCCTAATTTCTACAAATAACATCCCCTATACTTTTCTTTGCATTAATGTATGTTAGTTCTCATTAATATGGTGTCTAATAAAGAAAAATGAGCCCTTGAGTGTTTTTTCATTTGTATATATATATATATATATATATATATATATATATATATATGCCAATAAGAATGCCAATAAGAATTTGTTGCCTCGAAGCGTTTAGGTGTTAAAAATGTATGACTGTGTCATTGTTTATAATTTGTGTAATTCACGGTTATTCCAGTGTTTTTTTTTAAGTATCTTGTGTATCGTTGTCGTTGTTGTAATTATTACATCGATTGTTAACTGTGTTATTACCCATGTGTACCTCCCCTACGCAATGCCTTACGGCGATGTAGCTGAAGCGTAAATAAATAAAAAATAAATAAATATATATATATATATATATATATATATATATATATATATATATATATATATATATATATATATATATATTGAAAAGAGCTTGATTGGCCGTGCGTTACTGTCGTGACGCTATTGAAGGCTGGATTGACAGCGACGATGCACAACAGTCACGACGGAGCGCAGACTGTCACAAGCACGATGGGCGTGCTCTCCGAAAAGAGGCGAAGAGGGCAACCCACTAGAAGGCGCTCGAGAGGACGGCCCATTACAGCGCTCCAGTGTTCTCTACAATTACCCCGGGTACGAAAAGCGAGCCGTCTGGTGACCTAGCAGCTGGTCACTATGAGCGGGTCATGGTAGGGCTTGAGGCGCTCCACGTTGACAATGTCGCGCCCTCGACGGCGCATGTCCAAGGATGGGTCGATGGGTTGATGGGAAACCAGTGGTGCTTTGAGGGGTGGTATTGTAGGCGTAGGTGACGAAAGGCAGAATGGAATACCAATTTGTGTGATCGGCGGCGACGTACATCGAGATCATGTCGCCGAGCGTGCGGTTAAAGCGTTTCGTGAGCCCATTCGTCTGCGGGTGATAAGCAGTAGTTTTGCGGTGAACAATGTTGCACTCTTTGAGGATGGCTTCGACGACTTCCGACAGGAAGACACGCCCTCGATCGCTGAGCCGCTCCTGAGGTGGACCGAGGCGCAGCATGAACCGGTGGAGCAGGAAGGAGGCTACATCGCGCGCTGTAGCCGCTGAGAGGGCGGCAGTTTCGGCGTATCGCGTAAGGTGGTCTACAGCGACGATTGCCCAGCGGTTACCAGCCGACGTCAGAGGGAGTGGCCCATACAAATCGATGCCAACGCGCCCAAAGGGCCGGTCAGGGCAAGGGAAAGGTTGCAGACCTGCTGGTGACTGGTGCGTTGAAGTTTTGCGGCGCTGACAATCGATGCAGGAGCGAACGAACTTCTGCACGTAGCGGTACATGCCTCGCCAAAAGTACCGTTGGCGAATGCGGTGGTATGTTTTCGATACCCCAGAGTGCGCACACTGCGGATCAGCGTGGAACGATTCACATATTTCAGAACGCAGACTGCGGGGTATTACTAGTAGCCACTGGCGGCCGCCGGCGTCGTAATTCCGTCGGTGGAGGAGGTCGTCGCGAATGGCGAAATGGTGGGCTTGACGACGCAACGCGCGAGTGGATGGTGTCCCTGTGCTGTTCGGTAGTGATAGTGCGAATGTCGATGGAAGAAACGGCATTGTGAGACATTGAGCTGGGGGTATTGTCGTCAGGCAAGGGGGAGCACGAGTGCGTCGGCGTCAGCATGCTGACGTCCGTTGCGGTACAGCACGCGGATATCGTAGTCCTGTAAGCGAAGTGCCCAGCGGGCGAGGCGGCCTGATGGATCTTTCAATGATGACAACCAGCAGAGTGCATGGTGGTCGGTGACGACATCAAATGGGCGCCCATACAAATAAGGTCTGAACATCGCCAGGCAGTCCTTTTCGGTGACGGTTTAACTGGTCTCGGTTTCGTGAGCGTACGACTTGCATATGCCACGACATATTCAGGGAAGCCTAGTTAGCGCTGCGCAAGGAGAGCGCCAAGGCCAACACCGCTGTCGTCTGTGTGTACCTCTGTAGGGGCCGTAGGGTCGTAGTGGCGTAGTATCGGAGGCGACGTCAACAAACGACGGAGCTTCGCGAAAGCGTCGTCGCACTCTGACGACCATGAATTGAGGGGCCCGTTACTTCCGGGGAGCTTCGTCAGCGACGATATGATAGTCGCGAAGTTTCGAATGAAGCGCGGAAAATAGGAACACAGTCCTATGAAACTGCGCAGTTCTTTGACGGACGTAGGTTTGGGGAACTCGGTCACGGCCCGAAGCTTGGCTGGATCAGGAAGAATACCGTCCTTGGACACGACGTCACCGAGTATTATCAGCTGCCGTGCTGCAAATCGGCACTTCTTTAGGTTCAGTTGTAGCCCGGCGTTGCTCAAACGCGTCAAAACAAGCCGCAGGCGTTGAAGATGCGTGGAGATGTCCGGGGCGAAAACGACGACGTCGTCGAGGTAGCACAGGCACGTGTGCCATTTCAAGTTGCGCAGAACGGTGTCCATCATGCGCTCAAAGGTCGCGGGCGCATTACACAGCCCAAACGGCATGACGTTGAATTCGTACAAGCCGTCGGGTGTGACAAACGCTGTCTTCGGTCGAGCGTCATCAGCCATGGGGAGTTGCCAGTACCCTGAGCGCAAATCGAGCGATGAAAAGAACTCCGCTCCTTGCAGGCTGTCAATGGCGTCGTCTATTCGAGGGATGGGATAAACGTCCTTACGGGTGATCTTATTGAGTCGTCGGTAGTCCACGCAGAACCGCACAGAGCCGTCCTTCTTCTTAATGAGAACGACAGGAGACGCCCATGGGCTGTTTGAGGGTCGAATAACATCGCGGCGAAGCATGTCTTCGACTTGCTCGTTAATTACACGGCGTTCCGCGGGAGATACGCGATAGGGACGTGGCCGCAGTGGTGGGTCGGCGCCAGTGTCGATGCGATGCGTGACAGCAGACGTGCAGCCGAGAGAAGTTTGCGCGACTGTTCTTCCAACAGGCACAGAAGCTGGGAACGCTGGACCGACGTAAGGTTGTCAGCAATGGAGGAAGCAAATACGTCAGCGGGTGACGAGTCGGATGTGGAAACAGCACTGAGCGTACGGGAGCTGGCACAGTGCGTGTCACCCGGTGCGTCCATAACTTGTGCGTCTTCGAGGGCTTCCGCTCTGCCGAGACATTCCCCTCGCACCAACGTAACAATGTACGGGGATGGGTTCGTAACGAAAATATCGGTGTCGCCCTGAGTGACTTGCACGGTCACAAAAGGCACCAGCAAACCTTTCTTGGTGAAAACGCGGTCAGAGGGAGAAAGGAGTGCAACGGTGTCGGAGAGACCGGTGCAATAGACGGACACAGCCGTTGACGAGTTTGCAGGAACTGTGGTGTCGTCTTTGACGAGTACCTTGGTCGCAGCCGATGGACTATTCGCCGGCGTCAAATGGGAGAATAGTGAGAGCTCTATTTCGGCTGGTGCGCAACGAATTACGGCATCGTGGCGAGCGAGAAAATCCCAACCCAGGATGACGTCGTGAGAGCATGAAGAAATTATGATGAATTCGACGGCGTACAGAGCGTCCTGAATGATGACACGGGCTGTACACACCGCTGTCGGCTGAATACTTTGGGCGCTGGCTGTACGGAGGGAGAGCCCGGAAAGCGGCGTCGTCACTTTTCGTAGTAGTCAGCTAAATTTAGCGTCCATAACGGATACGGCAGCTCCAGTGTCCACAAGGGCCAATGTGCGCACGCCATCTACAAACACGTCTACTACGTTCGATAGGCTTTGCTGAGGGCTTTGGCAGTTCGATAGCGTCGCAGCCCTTGCCTCTTGGACTGTGACGACTAGTTTTCCTGGTCGCCCGCGACCGGACGGGGCCGCATCGGTGACAGTGAGCGGCGTCTTGGGGACGGCGAACGGCGGGTAGATGGAGACGGGTGTGACGTCGGTGACATAGGCGGCGGCGGCTCGTAATATGGGCGGCTGGACTGGCTGGTGACGGTCGATCGGAATCGAGGCGCCTGCATGCGATTGCAATAGCGGGCGACGTGACCGGCGCAACCGCACGCAAAGCAGATGGGGCGGTTGTCGGAAGTGCGCCATCGGCTTGCCGGGCTAGGTCCCATCCATGTCGCAGGACGCGAGGGACGGGGTGGCTGCTGATATGACTGCATGGTGGGCTGCAGTCGTGGCGTATGGATGACATCGGCGTACGCAGCTGGCACACTCTCTTCGAAGGCCTGAGGCCTGGCGACGGCTCCGGCGTAAGTATGTGGGGGAACCACAGGAATCGCTGGAGGCGGCCTGGCGACAACTTGCGCGTAACTGAGCGGCACAGTCGCCCGAGGGGGCTGGTGATATTCCGGCAAGACCTCTGCGATTTCATGCTCAATAGCCCGGCGTAGGGGAGGCAGCAGTGTGCTCGACGGCTGTTCAACAGGCTGCGGGTGAGCGAAGGCCAGTAGAGAGAACTGGCGGGCAATCTCCTCGCGCACGAAGGACTTGATTTCGGCGAGCAAGACGGAGTGTTCCGAAATGGCCGACATGCCAGCGAGATCGGCGTCGCGTGATGGAGGTCGACGCGTCATCAGCCGCTGCCGGCGCAGCTCCTCGTAGCTTTGGCACAGTGTGATGACCTCAGCCACAGTGCTAGGGTTTTTCGCGAGCAACGTGGGGAAGGCATCGTCGTCGACGCCTTTCATGACGTTCCGGATCTTGTCAGACTCAGGCATGGTCGCATTGGCTTTCTTGCACCAGTCCAGGACGTCTTCAATGTAACTCGTGAAAGACTCGGCGGACTGCTGGGCTCGTTCACGTAAACGCTGTTCAGCTTGCAGCTTACGAACGGCAGGGCGGCCAAACACGTCGACGATGGCGGTCTTGAAAGCGGACCACGTAGAAATCGGAAGCGTGGTTGTTGTACCATAGGCTTGCGACACCCGCGAGGTAGAAAACCAGGTTGCTTGGTTTTCCTGCCTCGTCCCATTTATTGGGTACGCTGAAACGCTCGTAAATCGCGAGCCAGTCCTCGACGTCGGTGCCATCCGCGCCGGTGAAAACAGGAGGGTCGCGGATACGGGGGACACCGGGACAGGATGTCGGTGCAGGGGGAGGCGTTTGCTGGGCGGCATCTTGAGTCATAGTAGAGGGCACGGCACGGGATCGCAGCTCCAAGGGCATTGAATGCTGACCGTAGTTGTTTGAAGGGCACAGCACTCTCCACCAAATTATAAAGATGTCTATTGGCGGACACTCGGCGAAGATGAACGACAGCGACAGTCAAGGCGGGGCCGACTCTGCACGAGCTGCCTTCTCTCCGAAGAGGGCAACCCACTAGAAGGAGCTGGAGAGGACGACCCACTTCAGAGTTCCCAAGCTTCGCTACAATTTATATATATATATATATATATATATATATATATATATATTGCTACATGTAGGCTGCCGGAATTCATATGGTCGACGCGCGTGTGCGCCCGACGAAGAGGACGAAGGTCGCTAGCTGCTCGAGCTCGGAGCCGGTCTGGTCAGCGCTGCAGCCGCTCTTGCAAATATATCGTGTGAATAACGACTTGTAAAAGCGACTCGTCACTCACGTAACATATTTGGTGGAGGTGCGGGGTAAATATCTGGCTGAAGAGGAAGGTCCAAGCAAAGAGTACCAGCGGAACAGTCTATCAGGGCAGAATGGGTCGATAGGAAGTCCATCCCTAGGATGAGGTCATGAGGACAATTATGGAGCACCGTGAATAGGACAGGAACGTAACGGTCGGCGATGCTTATGCGAGCTGTACACATTCCAGTGACAGGAACAGTTCCGCCATCGGCGACGCGTACAGCTTTTGTAGTAGCAGGCGTGAGGACTTTCTTCAGTCGGCGACAAAGGCGAGCACTGATTATGGACACGTGAGCTCCAGTATCGACTAGAGCCGTCAAAGAAATACCGTCCACATGCACATCGATGAGGTTCTTGTTCGTAGGAAGCGTCAACGGAGGATTTGGTTCAGAAGGAGATGATGCAGCACTACCTCCAGGAGCTGCACGATCTAGTTTTCCGTCGGGTGCGATGCAAAGTTGGGCGGCGAGGGGTGGCGGCGTGGTTGGGGCGACGGGGAACGACGGCGTTGAGGGGACGGTGAACGAGCAGGAGGGCGGCTATTAGGTGTGTCACAAGTAGGGTCCGTACGGCTGGGAGGATACCGGCGAAGATCTTCATATGGGCGGGAAGGCGAGAAAATTGGGGTCCTATAGGGCGGCGTCCAAGTGGCGCGGCAGTAGCGGGAGACATGACCAACGCGGTGGCACCGGAAGCAGATTGGTCTGTCGTCGGGAGTTCGCCATTCCGCTGGGTTGCGAGATCGTGGAGGAACGAATGGGTCACTTCGAGATGCATTCATGGGCATTGGTCGGGACGAGGGGCGAGAGACCGGGCAGGCGACAGGGAAACCGAGGTTGGCGAATTCTTGTCGTACGACCGCCTGAATAACGGAGACCGCGGGGGTTGGTTGTATAGTGGCATGGTCGAAAGGAGAGGGCTGGAACGACGCTGGACTTGCCGCTTCAAGTTCCCGTCGAACTATACGCGTTACACACCGCTCAAAGGGCGGTGTAGCGGTGGAATCGGAGCAGGTGGACGTGGCAGCCGTGTTTGGCAACCGAGAAAATTGAGGGTGCACACGACGGCTTTTAGCCGTTTCGAAACGGCGGCATTCTTGAATGATGCGGTCGATAGTGGAGACGTTGGTGTAGACCAGCAAATGAAAAGCGTCGTCCGCGATGCCTTTCAAAACGTGACCCACTTTGTCAGCTTCGGGCATTGCCTCGTCCACTTTCCGGCAAAGAGCAAGCACTTCTTGTATGTAGGAGACATACGACTCAGTAGGCGACTGGACACGGGTAGCGAGCTCTTGTCGTGCAGCTGCGTGGCGACCGGTCGGGTTCCCAAAGATGTCACGTAGCTTCTCCTTGAATGTGTCCCAGCTGGTGAGCTCGGTCTCATGTGTTTCGTACCAGATGCGCGGGGTTCCGTCCAAGTAGAAGAGAACATTAGCGAGCATCATGGTAGGGTCCCACCGATGAGTTTGACTGACCCGTTCATACAGGCGAAGCCAGTAGTCAACGTCGAGGCCAGGTTGCGCGGAGAATGTCCCGGGGTCGCGGGGGGTGGGGACCGCGACAAAGGTTGTCGTAGGAGCCGCAGATGGAGATGGGGACGGGTTGTCATTGGAAGCCATGGCGAGACGCTGAATGACGCGGCCACTGCGGAGCTGCGTGGTGAGGACGGGGAACGTTCCACCGCCACCATATATATATATTGTGGGTATTGCCCGTCGCTCTGGATAAGGAAGACGCTACGTAGCTCGGGCTCACGGCAGAACGGCGGCCGGCAGTCGAGCCCGGGTCTCCGCCCAGTAAAGTTGTTTTTCCTCGCTCTGCCTCGGTGTACTTTCTGAGGGCTTCAGCCGACCCTTGGCCCTGAGCCTACATTTGGCGCCCGTAACGTGTGGCCGGCTGGTAGTTCTCGGAGAGGGACGCGGAGGTCCTCATGTGGCAGGCTTAGTTTTTTCTTCGCGAGTCTTTTTCCTTTTTCTCGTTAGCGGTTGTGGTGTGTTTCAAGATCTTGTTTGCAGCCTCGTCTTGCGTGAGTACGTTTGTTTTCAATGGACACCCGCTCGACTCGCCCAGCAGCCTCGAGGACCGATGCGGACGGGCCTGGAGTCGGGAATGAGGCTAGAGCTGATGGCGCGGCAGAAACCGGTGGTCAGCAGCCATCTCCTGGCGGGACTGCTTCATCGTCTTCTCTTGCCTCTTCTCGAGACCGTCCGGGCTTGGCTCCAGGACTTTTTTGCCTTTGTTGCTCCCGCGCGTGACGCTCTCGCACGCACGCTGCCCACGGCGGCCCTGCCCAAGTTGGATGTTCCAACGTTTACCGGGCACGCTGCCGGAGCTTCGATCACTGATTTTCTCGACGACCTCTCGGTTTACAGGTCCGTTCACGGCATCTCGGAGCTCCAGTTGCTCCAGCAGGCTCTGGCCGTCGCCCTGACAGGTGCCGCGGAACGATGGCGACGTCTCCAGCCCCCGTTCCGATCCTGGGACGAGTTTGTCGCGACCTTCCGCGCAGAGTTCCTACCGGTCGACTACGTTTACCGTATGCAGCCTGAGCTGGATGCCCGCACGCAACACCCAGACGAGGGTCTGCGAGAATATGTTCGGGCAATGCAGGAGCTGTTCCGTCGGGCTGATCCCACCGCTCCCGAGACCGTCAAGGTTTCGCACGTTCTGCGGCGCTGCCATCCCCGCTTTAGGCCATACCTTCTTGGCCGTTCATTTCTCGCCCTAGACGAACTTGCAGGCTTCGCTCGGCAGATTTCGGAGACGCTTTTTGGGAGCAGCACTATACGCCCCCACCACCTGCCGACGTTGTTCTCGAGCCAGCCTGCGCCTGGAGGGAGACAAACACTGGGACAGTGCCGACGCACTGTCCCCAGCCACGAACTTTCGTGGCGGGCCCGGACGGAGAGCTCAGCTCTTTTGGCCCTACTGGCGGAACCTCTCCGCGGTGGCAGGGGTCCTGGACTTCCAGAGCTTCCCCGATCGGCGATCCCCTGCCACCAAACCGGTCCGCTCCGTCAGACCGGCAACGAAATCTCCGCACAGCGGAGGTCCCTCTCGTGCCGCTTATCGTCCGCAGGCACCGAGAGGGTATCGGGAAGACATCAACCAGGCTGACTCATGCTACAGATGTGGTCAGCGTGGACACTACCGCAACGAGTGTCCCATGCCGCCTTTGACCCGGCGCGTTTCCAACCAGGGAAACGGCCACGGCCCGCGGTGGTAATCAGCTCCCCCACATCACCCAGGGCCACACCTACCGAGGGTGAGCAAACCGACCTTTTATTCGCTTGCCCCGTCGAACGCACTGGCTCTGCTCGCTCTTGTCAAGTACCCTACATTAGGGTACACGCTTTGCGCACGGACATATCCGCGCTCTTGGACACAGGTGGCAGCGTCTCTCTCATTGGCGATGACATTTTTCGCCTGTGCCAGATGCGCAACGTAAAACTTGCCGAATGCAACACGCGCTTGAGAACTGCTAACGGCGCATTAATAACGGCACGAGCTGCAGTGCGTCTCCATCTCTCCTTTGCGGGCACTACCTGTAGACAGCGTTTCATTTATTTCCCGGGACAGGCAGTAGCTAGGCTACTGGGTCGAGACTGTATCGCGCGTGATAACGTCGTTTTGGACTTAGCCAGCGGCGGCTCCCGAATTACCTGCGCAGGTGATTTGTGTCACTTCGTCCCAGCGTCATTTTCCCTTCAGCACATGCATACCTCGATCGCGTTCCTCGGCAACACTGCATTGCCATCTAAGATAATCGAAACCGTCGAAAAAAGTCCATTTCAGGATACCCAGAAACGACAGCTCGTGCGCGCACTGGAGCCGTTTGCCGCCATGTTCACGGAGAAACCTGGCCGCACTCCTGTCTTGCGTCACTGCATCGACACAGGAGACACGCGCCCTTGGAGCTGCAACCCCAGACCACTGAGCGTCCACAAGCGGGCACTACTGGATGTTGCCCTGCAGGAGATGATTGACACCGCCGTGGTGAGGCCGTCACAAAGCCCTTGGGCGTCTCCTATCGTTCTAGCGCCGAAAAAAGATGGCACTGCACGCTTGTGCGTAACTACAGACGCTTAAACGAGGCTACAGTTCGGGACGCCTATCCGTTTCCCTCGATTTAATCAATATTGTCGAGCCTTGGTAGCGCGCGAGTGTTTACAACACTCAATTGCTCTCGCGGTTTCCTCCAAATCGAGATGGCGCCCAGCGACATGCCTAAGACCGCATTTACATGCTATCAAGGGCTCTTCGAGTTTGTCCGCATGCCATTCGGCTTGAAGAATTCCCCTAGCTTCTTTGAACGCCTCATGGACATTGTTCTCGACGACACGCGGTATAAGTTCGCAATGGCGTATATGTAATCTTTTCGCGAAATTTCGAGGAACATTTGATGGTGCGATTTTCATCTCGCCAAACTAAAGAAAAATGGCTTTCAAAGAAAGGGGAACTGAAGAAAGCAAAGTCAGCAATATTCTTCAGTGAAAACCTCACGGCATACAATAAGAAGCTCTTTTGGCAAGTGAAAACGAAGGCTTCTGAAAACAATTACAATTTTGCATGGCTTAAGAACGGCAAACTTTTTGTGCGCCGCGGCCCGAGTGAGAGGGTGATTAGAATTACAACTGAGCAAGACCTTGAAAAAAATACGATAAAATGAAACATAGCTGATCTACTTTTCTTCGAAAACATGGCTACAAACTACTGTAACGCTGAGACCTTCCAAAAAGTTGCTTCGCGGCACAAAAAACAGTTATCGCTGATTCACCTGAATGCGCAAAGCCTTCAAAATAAAAGAGAATATGTCGACTTCCTTTTGAACAACTTGAATCACCCGTTTGACTTCTTAGTTTTCACTGAAACGTGGTCTACTGATAACCTTAATACCATACTGTTTACTAACTACAATTGCGCGTCAATCTGTAGACAAAATAAAAGGGGTGGTGGTGTATAGATTTATGTACATGAGAGCTTGAAATACATTATTGTCAAAGAGTACACTGTAATATCGCCGCATTTTGAATCTGTTATGATAAAGTGTCAAAGCATTTTAGTAGCTGCTATATACAGGCCCCCTTCAGGAACTATGTCTAATTTCCTGGATTTCGTGGATGAAATGCTTGAGTACTGTGAACAAAATGGCGCACGCGTAATTATTACAGGAGATTTCAACATAGATATGCTGTCTTCAAGCAGCAACAAACAAAACTTTCTTGACCGAATGCTTTCTTTTGGTTACGAAAACACAATTCATATAGCTACCAGGATGACGCAATTTACTGAAACTGCATTGGACTTATGTTTCACGAACTGTAAAAATGAGATCTGCACAGGTGTTCTGACACCTGGAGTGAGCGATCATCTGCCAGGTTTCGCATTTCTTACCTGGGCAGTAAAGAAACGAAGTCCAGTAAACCCTATCCATTATCGGAAAATTAACCAAGAGAGCATTGAGGTTTTCCGGAAAGTTGTTGCAGAAACGAACTGGAATTGTATTTTCGATAACACTGACCCTATCATCGCCTACGATATATTTATAGCGAAATTAACAGAGCTTTATGATCTCGCCTTTCCGATTGCTACATATAAAAAAGCAAGAAGGCTAGAAAACCATGGATTCATGCTACACTTCTAAAAAGGATGAAAGAAAGATATAAGTTATTCACTGAATTTATAAAAACCAAACGCTTAGAGTACTTAATTGAGTTCAAGCAGGTCAGAAATAAGCTAACGTCCGATATTAAAAAAGCGCGAATTAGTAACTACGAAAATAAGTTCGCAAATATACTCGGTGATCAAAAAGCCATTTGGAACACTGTCAACGATCTTTTGCAAAGCAAAAATACTAAGAACATTTCTGAACTTCTAATAGAGGGCAGATCTTGTTCCGGTACTGTACTTGCCAATATGTTCAATGACCATTTTTTGAGATCAGGAGCTTCCGATACCTTAGTGGTGCCGCCCAGTCTTACAAATCATGTACTACAGCATGCATCCCAGAATCCATTTTCTTTACTCCCACGGATGAATCGGAAGTAGCCTTACTGATGAAAAATCTAAATAACAGCTCTGCTGTTGGTTTTGACGATATAAAAGCTGAACCTTTAAAAGCTGTTTCAGAGCATATTAGCGCATCCTTTGCCCATATCTCCAACTTTATCCTGAGAACTGGAACGTTCCCGGACAAACTAAAAGTAGCTTAAGTATCTGTCATTCACAAAGGTGGCGATGAAAATGACATGAGTAATTATAGGCCGATTTCTGTTTTGCCCATTTTCTCAAAAATTGTAGAACGTGTCATATATATACGAATTGCAAACTTTTGTAGCTCAAAAAAAGTTACAACAGAACACCAGTATGGGTTCCAGAAGAACAAGTCTACTGAAAAAGCCCTATTATACATTAAAGATAAAATAATTCGTCACTTTGAGCAAAAACTACACACAATAGGAATATTTCTTGATTTTAAGAAAGCGTTTGATTCTATTAAGCATGAAATTCTTCCACAAAAGCTTAATGAATACGGTATAAGAGGCTCGTCTCTTAATTTAATAAGAAGTTACCTTTCTAATAGATATCAATATACAGATATGAAGCACCCAAAGTCTCAAATGGGCAAGAAAAACTACGGCGTCCCACAGGGCTCCATACTTGGACCGCTCCTGTTTCTCTTCTATATTAATGATATCGTAAATGTACCTCTAACACCAGACATTGTATTGTACGCAGACGGCACTAATGTATTTTTTACGGTGAGGATGTCTAACCTCGAAAAACAAAGCAAACTTGTGGCTTGACAATGTATCTCTATGGTTGCAAACGAATCAGTTAGAATTAAACATTAAGAAATCAAAGTACATTATTTTTCACTCGCGAAACCGTTCTATTTTCCGTAATACGCAGCTCGCATTTAGAGGAGTTTTGATTGAGCGTGTTCAGACTGAAAAGTTCCTAGGCGTCATTTTTCACGAAACGCTGGATTGGTCCAATCACATAGACAAACTTCGTACCCAGGTATCACGGTCCATTAGTGTAATTGGAAAAATAATATGCTTACTACCTCTCTGGGTGACAAAGCAGCTTTAATACACTCTGGTTTATTCGCGCATACAGTACTGCGTGTTAATCTGGGGCTCTACAACGAAAACAAATAAAATTGGTCTTGACAAACTGCAAAAAAGAATGCTACGTATCGTTGAAAATGTTCCCCGTCGAACGCCTTCTGCTCCACTTTTTCATAAGCATGGAATCCTAAAATTTGAAAACATATTTTATAAAAATCTCGCGGCAATAATCTATGATCAAATAAAAACGAACGCAGATCAATTTAAGGATGCTTACTCCCGGAAACTACAAACGTATAGCTTTAGAAAAACCACCTATTACAGTGAGAGGATTAGGACGAACTACGGCAGGCAAAGGTTAGCACACCTCATTCCTTCATTTCTAAATTCAAACAGTATGGTTATCAGCATAGTGAACGAAAGTCGTTCAACAACAGTTTTTAAAAAAAAGATACACGCTTATCTACTCTCTCTTCAAACATGATATGTCTGTTTTGTTCTTCTTTGTAAGATTGCGCATCTCCTGTGCTGTCTAGGAAATATAATGCACCTTAAATTTGTAAAAGCCAGCCACGGTCCTGTTCACTTCGCGACTTGTCACTTGATAACTGTTCAAAAGTGCGACTGTATTACTAAAGGGTTTTTTTGCGTGTAAAGAGTGCATGTATCAGTGTCTAAGAGTTTCTTTTCCTTTCTTCCTCTACACTCTCTTTATTTTCGCTGTATCTCTTCTTTCTTTACAAATCTGTACCTATTGTATTTTTGCTATATTGAATTTGTGTTCATGCTATAAAGACATGCTGAGTGTTGCGTTGTTTTGGTGTGGGCGGGGATTGGCGCATTGTCAGGCATTTATTTGCCTTTTCGCCCCCCCCCCCCCTTCCCATTAAACCACTGGAAAAAGATGTATGCTTCAATGATGAATAAACTTCAAACTTCAAACATCTTTCCATAGTTCTTCAAAAGATGCAGAAAGCAGGACTCACTGTAAACCCTAAAAAGGTTCAGCTAGCGTGCTCCAGGGTCGACTTGCTTGGTTTTATCGTTGACGACGGTCACCTTCGCCCTAACGATGTTAAGCTTCGTGCCATTGCCGAATACCCGTGCCCTCACGACGTTAAAAGTTTGCAGCGTTTTCTTGGAATGATGGCGTTTTATCGAGCTTTCATACCACGCTGTGCTGAGCTAACCGTACCGTTGAATCAACTAGTTCGGAAAGGAGTGAAATGGAGTTGGGGTGACCATCAGCAAAGTGCATTCCGCGGTCTCACCAGTGCCATTGCGGAGACCGCATCTCAAAGCTCCCCGACTTAAACAAGCCTTTCGTGCTGCAAACAGACGCCAGTGACTACGGTCTCGGTGCTGTATTGTTACAAGAATTCGATAATCTATTACAGCCAGTTGCGTTCGCAAGTCACACTTTGACGCCAGCTGAAAAAAACTACACTGTCACTGAGACGGAGTGTCTGGCGATCGTCTTCGCACTCATGAAATTCCACATGTATTTGGATGGTGCCTCTTTTACAGTACAAACGGACCACGTGGCGCTCACTTGGTTGCAACGTTTACAGAAGCCTGCAGGCCGCCTAGCTCGTTGGATATGCTCCAGAAATATCATTTCACTGTCGAGCACCGAAGTGGTGCGCAAAACAAAGTTTCTGATGCCCTCTCTCGTGCGCCTTTGCCCGAGCCTTCCTCACAGGCGAATCCCTCCCTTGTTGCTGCCGTGGATACAGACCCTCAGTGGGACACCCTGATCAGCAGGCAGCGTCTCCTTGAGGCGCAGCGCAACGACGGCCTGTGTCAACGGATCCTCAGCCACTTAGCTGACCTGAACGCGCAACCAAGCGGTGAGTTCGATTATTATGTCCTTATTGACGACGGCCTCCTCCTACGTTACATCTCCCACGCCGACAAGGATGACGGTACTTCTCCCTTTCGTGTCTTCGTCCCCAGGCGACTCAGAAGGGACTTTATTAGATACTTTCATGGTTCCGCTTTAGCCGGTCACAGTTCTGCCAGCAAAACTTACGATAAGTTATGTCAGACTGCCACATGGCTATCCATGCGGAAGGACATCATCCGTTACGCGCGAAGCTGCCCCGTCTGCCAACGGGTGAAACCACGTGGCGGTCTCCCACCTGGCTTGATGCAGCCAGTACTTAGCCAAAGTCCCCGGCAAATCGTCGCGTGTGACGTAATGGGTCCTTTTCCCCGTACACCTAGGGGCAACCGTTACCTCTTAGTGGTTACCGACCACTTTACAAAATGGGTCGAATTATACCCTTTGCCCGTACTAACTTCGCGCAGGATTTGGCGTTGTCTTCTCGATGTGTTTTCCAGGTTCGGTGTTCCACCACAGTTGATAACGGACAACGCCACGTACTTCACTAGTCGTACATTTGTCAAGGCATGTTCAGCGTTTGGCATCAAACTCAAAAGGACATCGCCATATCACCCACAAGCTAATATCACCGAACGCGTTAATCGAAATTTGAAGGTGATGCTCAGGGCGAACACCACGGAACATACGCGATGGGATGTTAACATTCCAGAAATGGCGTTTTCTACGCGTACCACGGTCAATACGGCCACGGGTTATACCCCCGCATTTCTCAAGTTCGGGAGGGAGCTTTCATTTCCATTAAGCCACACCCTGGTACCATCGAATCCGTCATACCCTGACACCCGTACTTTTACAGAAGCTCGGCGAAAGCGCCTTTCCAATGCCGTCGTTGCTGCTCGCGAGCAATTGGATAATGCAAGACTCGAGCAAGCGCGTCAATACAACGCCCACGGTCGTCACATTCAGTAGAGCCCGGCGATTTAGTTTTGCGCCGTGCACATTATTTGAGCAACGCATCTGAAGGTTTCTCGGCATCCTTAGCACCTAAGTGGCAAGGTCCATTTAGCGTTTCACAAAAGCTTGGTAACTTATCGTACCGTTTGAAACACACCACAACCGGAAAACACACGGGACCAATGCATGTCTCCGAGCTTAAACCTTATATCGCCTAACTCCCCACTCGCTGGCACATTCAACATTGGAAGCTGCAAGATAGCAAGTTCACGTTCTCCTCGTAGCACTGCACGCCAGCTCTTTCAAGCAATGCTCCGCGCGCTCTCCAGATGCATTGTATTCGGTGCCGGCGGCCTTCACCGATGTCCTCCCGGAGGTCCCGTTCAGGTTCAGCCCCTTGGGACAAGTCTCCCGCTGTTCGTGGGCCTCGTTACCCGCCATCGAGAGGCCGTGTCCGCGCGGTCGCAACATGGACCGTCCTCGATTCTACCGATCGTCCCGTTGCCTGGACGTCGCGCCTCCCTTGGGAGATCCAACCCCGCCCTTTACTTAGCGACCCATCCCTCGATGCTCCGGAGCCGTTCCGTGGACTCCTTCTCTCGGATCGGCACCCGATCGACCCATCACAGACCTACACGGCCGAGGAGACCAGGATCCTTTGCCCGCTTTGCCGGATCCCAGAAATTTCCCGCCCCGCCCACCAGAACGGCCCCCTCTACCGCAGCCGCCTCCTTGCGGCAGCAATCCGGGACACCATCCCTCGACCACCGCAGCCACCGCCAGCTCCAACAACCATCGAGGCCGCCGTCGCTCTCCTTCGCTCGGCCCGCCCGGACCTCCTGGCGCAGGGTGCCCTCCCAGCCCCCAACTCGGTGCCACCCCCTACCTTGTCACCTCAGCCACCCGTCGATGACCTCCTGACATCGACGAATGAGCCCCTGCTCATCGAGGGGGAGGGGGTAGTGTGGGTATTGCCCTTCGCTCTGGATAAGGAAGATGCTACGTAGCTCGGGCTCACGCGCTCACGGCGGAACGGCGGCCGGCAGTCGAGCCCGGGACTCCGCCAAGTAAAGGTGCTTTTCCTCGCTCTGCCTCGGTGTACTTTCTGAGGGCTTCGGCCGACCCTTGGCCCTGAGCCTACAACATATATATATTCGGCCGATAGAGCGGGGAATACTTGACCTCCACTCTCGAACAAGTTGACATGCCGCTGCTCACCCAATTGTACTGACATGCCGCTGCTCACCCAAATTCGGCCAATTGTAGAGGCGTTTATTCAACGCTGGCTTAGGAGTCGACCGGTCGCTTTGTCAACAGCGTCAGAGCGAGCGGCGTCCACGAGCAATGCGTGCTACAGGCAGCCATTAGATGTCACTGGAGAGGGCTACCCACTATAGCGTTCGTTCCTCTTCGCCACAATGCAATAATGTTTATAAAATGCGCAGCATTTCTTTGCGAACCTTTGGTACTTTGACAGTTTCTATCTATCTATTCATCCAGCCGCCTACGTCTGGGTGCTCTCATGATCGCCTCCAACTTGGTGTCGGCCAAAATTGGCATGGGAGGGTAAGAAGATTTCGCGAATATGAAAGTCGGGTCATGGCATGAATAACGTGAAAATTCTGTCGCATACGTCATCAAACCCTTCTATCCAGGAACGTGTGGCTCATACCCGTTTACCACGGGCCGCTGTGTACGGGTATGCGCCACAGGTGATTGACAGTTTATATCTACCCAGGAATGGCGAGAACAGACATTGGTAATTTAAATGCAAGAGCGTTAAGAAAAACTGACATCGGCAGCGTTGATCCCACGAATGGAAAGAATAAAAATGAGAATTCCAGCAGGAATTGAGTTCAAGTATTCTGCGTAGAAATGAGGTATTCTGATTTCCACGATCTATAAACTGGTTTGGGTGCAACTTCCAATTGTGGTTGTGGTGCTGGCTATCTAATGTTACAAGAAAGCAATAAACACTACATATGTACTCCTACGATCAGATTAACGTATGCGGTTTCAGTGTTGGCTCCGCTTTTATAGCAGTCTAATAAACGTTACATATGTATTCCTATGATTCAGCAAGCTATATTGAAGCGTTGCTCGACCCCGGAGAAACACAATAACGAAAGTTACGTATGATATTCACATAATTGCACCATAAAGCACACTTAGTTTCGATAATACTGACGCATGTTCTCTAACGTGAGGGCTGACGTTACGTCGCACCATTAGTTACCCTTTAAACGCGAGTGTTGTCGACGTGCCTGGTAAGCCCACGATGTGCGCACAGCTACAACACTTAGAAAAACACGTCGATTCACCTCGTAGCGCTTGGCTCAAAGCCATAAAATATAGCATAGAAGTAATCGCTGACTGCTTCGCATGAAACCGATTCCCACAACGCGTGGGATCTGCCATTTTTTTTCTTCTAGCTTTCTCTTTGTGTGTGTACCACCCATTTTAATGTGCCGACTTTGCAAGTTATAATAACAACTCTGTAAAACAATGAATCACCACGGAGAACAATAATTATATGTGATGCCTACAAAGAATTTTACAGCGTACGTAAGCAAATCATTGATGGCACCGTTGAAGTACCGCAGCAAAAACATTGGTTGCGATGCGTAATTGAACGGCAGAGCAAACAAACAGTACTGCAGTTTCCTATAGCTTCCGGGGTATCGTTAACTACTAACATAAAGCGTTATTGGCAGCGAAATACTCCTCAAGTTAAAACAAATCACACCATCTGCCACTAAAGGAAACCATGTGGGGATGTGAAGCAGCGCATAGGTCGACTTGAAGTTCCGTTCATCACGGGCACCTTGCCCGATGTTAACGCGTCCTTGCAAGTGGAGCACACCATGAATTCACTGTCGTTACTCGTCCCGAATTCTTGTTGGAGCACGGCACGCGTGTTCATCGCCACGCCAAGCGGGAGTACGTGGGCTCATCGCGCGTCTGCAGGATATCGTTCCCCGATGACACCGCGTCATTGCTGAGAGTGTGTAAGGGGGAGAGGCCTCAGCGTCTTACCCTGCCCCTTACACAAACCCGAACGCGCTAGCGCGTGCCAGCACACATGGTTCCCGAGCCGGCGGTCGCGAAGGGACGGACACAGCCCTGAGCAAAAGCTGCTTCGCATCTGAAATGTTTGAACGCACTATGGTTGGACACTGCCCTAAGGTGGCGCTGCGAGCGTTTCTACTGCTGTCCGTGTCACCGGTAGCATGGTAAACTGCAATCACCTTGCGAGAGCATTAGACCCAAGTAATTCCTAGAGGGCAACCCGGAATAGCGACGAAGTCAGGGCTAATCGCTCGCTTGATTTTTCCATGGAGTAAAAGTAATCAAGATGAAACGGGGTTCGCATGTTTGGTCTGTGTGAAGAGTTCTTTCTTCCGACTTGCGCGTTCTTTCTATGCATCGTTGTGCTGCACATGGTTGTATTCAATTTTCTTAGCACTGTAGCACTAAACGGTCCGCGTAGTTAAACATACTGTGTCAAAGTCGGCAGTGTTTTTCCTGATCGAAAGATCCCGATAGATCCAAATAATGTACATCAGGATAAGAGCATAAACTGTGGCCAGGTAGTGTGCGGGATAGTCAAATATTCTAGTATGAAGCCCTGCCACTGCTTGAAACTGCTTCGGAAAAAGACCCTATGCTGGCGTTATGTCAAGCGAGGAGTCACGTTAACAGGTGTAATATTGAGAGGCAGCAGCCTAGAATTGCTCCAGGCGTCACACAGGTGAATTACGTAATGAGTGGGCACTTCAAGGACGCGCAGCTATTACAAACGGCTAGGTCACAAGTAATCATTACCGTCAGCATGAATCAGGCGCATCGCCAACAAAGCGGCCATCAACGTAAAAGCGCGTATTTCAGAAAGGAGAAATATGCCATAGTGGGTGCTTCGCAGCTATTTTTGCAGGAGGCACCCTTAAAACAGTTTACAACGCCCAATGTCACGCGCGCAGACGTTCCTGTCCTTACGTCATGATTAAGGTGTCTACGGAGAAGCGAAGTATCGCAAGCGTATGAGAAAGTAATGCGAACACGGCCCCACAACGCCGAACTTCAAGCGTCCTTCAAGTTTTTACAGCGAAGTTGAAGAAAATGATGGGTCGGGAAAAGCCGTTATAGCGGTATTCGGGCTGCTACTTCTAATCAGCAAATAAATAATTGACAAAAAAGGATCCTAAGGCCTTCATAGTTTCATAAAAGGCGCTTTTATTGCCCATTGTGATAGGAATTTAGAATATTTGAAGTGCGCGGCCGATTGCGCGTATGTGCCGTCTGATCGGGAGAAGAAGAGGACGATGAGCATCGCTCGCGCTGGAGCGGTCGGCGGAATGCTAGCCTGAGCGGCATGGGCGGGACCCGTGTTCCCGACCAAGTGTACGGCCACTGACTGAAGACTTGTGCCTGGGTCTTGTGTACCACGGGCGTCAACGGGTTCCGGTGCGGTCAAGCCGTATCCTGGGCGACTACCGTGCTGGGCGACGTTCCAGACCAACCGGCGCCGGGCCTTCGTTCCGACGCACGCCTGAATCGTCGGTGACAGCATCGCCGCGCGGTCGACGTGCCGTGAGTGTGTGAGTTTGCCGTCGCCGCGCCGATAGACGCTGCTCACTAAGCGTATAGACCGGAGTGTGTGTTATGTGTATGTGCTTGTTCAACGTGCTCGTCAGTTCCGTCCCGCGTCCACATTAAAGCCTCGACGCTGCTGAGAGACCTTCTTTGTGTGCAAGAGGCCTGAGCCCACTAACAACACCACAATTTTGGCGAGCCTGCCAGGATACTCAAGCACACAAGAGGGAATGATGGAGTTTGAGAGGCTATACGTCATAGGCAAGGATCTCGGAATGACGGGAGCGGAGCTCAAGCGCTGGGTCGACGCGGAAATCGCGAGGGAACGGGACCAGCGTGCCCAAAATCGCGAGGACGCGAAAGCGCAGGCCGAGCAAGACCGCCTGAGGTTGGAGGCCGAAGAACGCGTGCTCAAGCTCAAGATCGAGCTCCAGGAAAAGACTGGCAGTACGCAAGGCGCGGCGACTGATGCCAGTGCGGGACAGGCGCTTGCTAGGGCAGCCCCCGATATCTTCAGCCCCCACAAATTGATTCCGCCGTTCAACGAGGAACGGGATGACCTAGACGCCTACTTGAAGCGTTTCGAGCGAGTTGCGACAAGCCAAGACTGGCCCCGCACGAAATGGGCACTCTCCCTCAGCCTGTGTCTGATCGGAGAGGCCTTGACGGTCATAAGGCGACTCGACTCTAACGCAGCCACAGATTACGACCAGCTGAAGGCTACCTTGCTCCAGCGTTTTCGGTACACCGCTGAGGGGTACCGCGAAAAGTTCCGAAACGCGAGACCCGAAGACAACGAGACCGCCATGCAATACGCTGGAAGGATATCTGGCTACTTCGACCACTGGATTGAAATGAGCCAAACAGACAAGAGTTTCGACTCCCTTCGCGACGCCATGATTGGTGAGCAGTTCTTGGAAGGCTGTTTATGCCTCTACGAGTATTTTTGAAGGAAAGAAATTGCAAGACCCTCGACGCGCTGGCGAAGAATGCCGACTGCTTCATAGAGGCACAACACCTCACCAATATGAGCAAGGAGAAGACCCTCAAAGAGGCCACGGTGGAGCATTCCGGCAAGGCGGAAATACCGAAGACATCTAGGCCAACCGACCGGTGCTTCCTCTGCGACAAGGCGGGTCATCGAGCTTCGGAGTGCTGGTCCCGGAATAAAGGAACACCTGCGGACCGCGGATGGTCTCGTAGAAGCGGTCCAGGAGGGGGACCCTCAAGACAACAGACAGGACAAGCTTCGTGTATGATTGCACCATCGCCGCCCAAAAATCCGATAGACGAAGGGGATGGGTACATCGTACTGCAGAGCGGCGAAACGATTCCCATAGTCAATACGACATTAATGCCACCAGCCCCCGGATGCGACGTCGCAAAGCTGCCAGTGCGTAGAGGCTTCCTTGAATCGCAACCGGTATCGGTCCTGACACTGGTTGCAACACGGTAGTTGTGCGGCATTCGCTGATACCTCGAGAGAAAATGACAGGAACAACAAGCCCGGTATTCTTGCTGGATCGCACGATTCGTTACCTACCGGAAGCCATTGTATTTCTCGACACGCCATTCTTTACAGGCCTTGCGCGGGTTAAATGCATGCGGGACCCCTTGTATGACGTGGTGCTGGGGAACATTGAAGGAGCCCGGCCACCTAATGACCCGGTCAGTTTGTGGTCGCCAGACAGAACTCGGAGCGATACGAGTCCCCCTTCCATGCGAGGGCCACCTACTTCGAAATTAGGGCGGCCAGACATAAAGGACAAAGAAACGAACGAGGTTGGAAACGTAGCCTCAAGCCAGACACAGAAGCTGGCAGTGTGCGGTGTCGGGGTCATCACTGCTACAAAGGGTACGGAGACACCGTCACTGCCAGCGTTGCCAGTGCTGCAACCCGCAATCACAGGGGTAGAGCACTGCAAATTAAAGGACTTGCAGAAGAACGACGGATCTCTCAGGCGCTGCTTCGAAAAGGTCGGCAAGATGCTGATATCGGGTGGCAACGAAAATGAATATTACTTGCAAGATGGCATTCTATACAGGAAACACAAGACGACACGAGGGGAAATATTCGACCAGTTGGTAGTGCCCAAGGACCTTAGAAAGAACGTAATGAGGATAGCTCATGAAGGGAGCCAGGCTTGTCATCAGGGAGTGACGCAAACGCTCAGTCGAGTCGTCACTGAGTTTTACTGGCCCGGAATGCAGTCGGAGACCAGACGATTTACCAGGTTGTGTGGCACGTGCCTAGGAGCAAAGAGTTCCGCGCCACCTATTCGGACGTGCTCCATCACACAAAGACCTCAGACTTGCGCGAACTGTTTGTATCATCAATTTATGCCTCCCCGAGAAGTCTCGGAGAAGTGCTTCTGCAAGGACACGAAGAACTTGGAGTAATGGCGTGATCCTCGACGAATAACGTGCGGCGACTTGTGCTACGTGTCATCTACGTGGCTTACGTCGTGTGGTGCTGCGTCGCCTTTGTGCTCCTCCTCGACTTCTTGAAATTGGGGGGAAATGTGATAGGAATTTAGAATATTTGAAGTGCGCGGCCGATTGCGCGTATGTGCCGTCTGATCGGGAGAAGAAGAGGACGATGAGCATCGCTCGCGCTGGAGCGGTCGGCGGAATGCTAGCCTGAGCGGCATGGGCGGGACCCGTGTTCCCGACCAAGTGTACGGCCACTGACTGAAGACTTGTGCCTGGGTCTTGTGTACCACGGGCGTCAACGGGTTCCGGTGCGGTCAAACCGTATCCTGGGCGACTACCGTGCTGGGCGACGTTCCAGACCAACCGGCGCCGGGCCTTCGTTCCGACGCACGCCTGGATCGTCGGTGACAGCATCGCCGCGCGGTTGACGTGCCGTGAGTGTGTGAGTTTGCCGTCGCCGCGCCGATAGACGCTGCTCACTAAGCGTATAGACCGGAGTGCGTTCTATGTGTATGTGCTTGCTCAACGTGCTCGTCAGTTCCGTCCCGCGTCCACATTAAAGCCTCGACGCTGCTGTGAGACCTTCTTTGTGTTCAAGAGGCCTGAGCCCACTAACAACACCACACCCATGGAGAATGCTTCCCCAGTGTTTGGGTTGTGTTTGCAGTGAAGCCTACTTTATGAGATCGATGCAAGCATGGTCTTCGTAAGCTGCCTATGAGACCATGCATTTTCTAAGTCCGTGGGCAAGTGGCTAGTCTCGTCTGGCCCTCCGAGCTGGCGTTGGTCATCCACGATGTACGCGCTGGGACAGAACGCGCGCACGTCGGTGCAGCTGCAACGACTAATACAATGATAAAAATTGGCCTAGTACCTTGATAGTTCGATATTACACAACTTATAGCGCCTTTAGAAAAATACCTTCTCAGCATTGCATTTCTGTTTAAAGTGAAGCCGCCTTTAGGGAAATCTAGGTAAACCTGGTCTTTGTAAAATGGCTTTCCAACATTGTTTGTTGCAATGAAGCCTACTCACGCCGCGAAGCCTACTCACGCCGCGACTAGTATTGGTGTTTTGCACGTGGTATTTACGCACAACATTGCTTAATGTTCACTTCGATGGTGGCGTCGTCGTTGGTTAGCTGCGGCACTCCGCATGTTGTGTGAACGTCGAAGAGCACGTTTTCATACCAAACTAGCCTCCGCCGTGTCACCTCTGTGTCGTGTGACAAAGAGCATCGCCGGTCATCCACCTTCTCACTGTCGCATGGCTCGCAAACTTTTGACCTTTTATATTCATGGCCAAAGGCAAGATGTCAGAGCGTTCCTGCTGGCTCTACGCCGGCATATATAGTTGAGCTGTGGGCTCATAATTTCATCGTGCCCGGCGCAACCTGACGACAAATGCTGTGCAGATATCCGAGGCTTGTCGTCTGAGCTCGCTGCCGCTGTTAGCAAAGCACTTACAACCGAGTGTGTCCCAGTATACCATGTAATCCTATTACAATCAGGTAATGTACACGAATTCACGCTCTGCGCCATACTGAGCTTACAGCGCTTACTACATCAGACAGTGGCAGGACATTAGAAGGGCGATCCCGGGACAACAGAGCTACTACAAAGCCAGCACTCCAGAAAATTATATGATTAGGGGGCGCGAAAAACTCTCAAAGCGCTATTCATGCTCTTACTTTTTTTTCCAGTCCGCCAAGAACTTATCCAGGGCAAATAGGTACTTCGGATGCGAGAGCCTGACAAAGCTGGTTTGCGAAACGTAATCCACCTGCATTTCTTCAAAGGGTTGGAAGAATTGCGTCCAGCTCCATTCATCGGCCTGAAAGGAAAAGAAACAGTAACTGCGCGTGATTTGCGAATTGCCTGCATTTACATTGATTCCGGTGCACGATTTCGGTACAGAAGCAGCGGCAAGCGACACATCTTTAAGCGCTTGAATTTTGCACACGCTTCAGCAAAGCTTCAGCGGTTATGCCACGAGCACCGTCGGTGGTTGCGTACGTTCGGAACTGTAAACCAGAGTGTTTTACATTTGTCTGTCTCAACACTTCACGCTAGCCTCACCATGTGCCGTCCGAGTATCCTATCTGGCAGCGCCTTCTCTGTCCCATGTAGCAGCTCTAAAGGTAAACATTTCAAAAGATACGTAGGAGTGAGCATATCCAAATGATTAGCCTCAGTTTAGGGAGTGTCAAGCAATAGTTGCCCCTGGCCAACAGTGTAAGAATACTTAGGTGTTGCCACTCTCCGCCCGCCATGACGTAACGCGTGACGAGATTGTGTTCGGCTATAGCACATGCACCGGCCGCAGCTACGTGTGGGGCGCTGCGACGCAGGGGCCCAGGGCGACGCGTAGGCCCAGCACGACGAGGTGAACCTGCGGCCAGAGGTATGTTTCCCTCCGTGGAGGCAGGCTTTTTTTAGGAGCGAAGCTCCTTAGGCCCGCAGCCCGCCGTCGCTGTCGAAGCTCCCTTCTCTTAAGCATCGCTTTAGGTTGCAGTGGCCGGTGATTTAGGAGGAAATATTTAGGCCTTGAGCGCTTTGGTTCTAGCGCACCACAAATTTGAGGTTAACAGAAATGAGCTCTGTTTATAATGGTAGTTTCACTTTCATCATCTTTATCGTGAACTCTGAAATGACAACCATCATTCTAAAGCACTACGGGTGCTTTGTCGAAGGTAGTAGCAGACGCTCTCCCCACCCGGCACCGGCGCAAAAAGACAATGAAACACTACGCGCACCGAATCCGTCACCGCCGTCAAAGCTCCCCGCCGCATCACCGCTCGCACCCCTCTCCCGCCTGTCTCCCTCACCTTGCGCTGCGCGCGCCGCACACTCACTCGCTTAGTCATTCCCGCCACCGAGCGCAGCAGACGCTCGCCCGACCCGCTCCTCACCCTACTGCCTTCGTGAAAGCCAGCAGCAAGATCAGGCGCATAGTTTGCGTCCCATTTCTAAGGCGCTTCGCTCATCGGTTGTATTCGTACACGGGACAACTGCTACTTGTTTCCTACTTCGGACATGGTCTCGACCGTAGGTGCAGCCGTTCAGTCATTATCCATGATTAAATATACGCTAACTAGTGCCACGGCACCGAATGGTCCACCAAGACTTGGTGAGACGGTGGGACTCCTCGTCGTGGCGCCCCCGGAAGTATTTGAAGAAACCATCAGAAGCGCCAAATAAACTATGGTCGCGCCGTGGGGCGGAGTGTCACAACCTGAAGAATTTTTCATACACCGTGTCCTCGCCTCATCCGTTTTAGGGGCGAAGCACCTTATGGTCGAGGCATCTCCCGTGTGCGGCTAGGCGTGTCTCATTTTTGCATGGAGTCCGCCATGGGCGCTGCGGTGCATGAAGGCGTGTAATAACTGTGACAGAACAATATAAAACAGTAACAAAAACCTAGAAACGAAAACCCTTTATACTAGTCGGCAATTTCAACATAGAAATTATTTACCTTAGGACCTAGCTTTGTCGTCGATGCTCACTGTCCGCTGCCATTGTGGTTAGAAACCCATTGCTATAGTCGAAACATACGTGTGTATGTGAATCAAAAGAAGGTTCAGAATAGACAAAGAACAATCGTAATTTTGACAAAATATTGAAAGACACCTAAAAGCGCAAACCCTTTATACTAGTCGGCGACTTCAACGTACACATTATGGACCTAGGGACCGAGCTTTGTCTTGTCATCGACTCTTTCGGTCACTTTAAGTACACGAAGGACGCTGCGGTGCAAATGCGTAAGCGCTTTCCAGACCACATATTCTCTTTATGCCGTGGATGAAAACGAACGTAAGGCGCGGCACGCGGCGGCTCAACGGGAACGCCGACGACAAGCTACTACTCCGGGGGAGGGGCGCGAGAACCGGCGGCAAAACGGCAAAAACTACAAACGGGAGCTTCACGTTCACCGAACGATCCCCAGAGCTTCGCCCACTCATCATAATTCACTTCGCGGATATGCGCGGATTTTTTGTACCCTCGTAACGTAACCACAATCTCATCACACATGTTGCCGCAGCGTCCTTCCTTCAAGCGCGCACTGTTGAGACTTGTTCGTGTTGCCCGTGCGTTTTCGAATCCATCAATGATTCGGCCAAAAGGCAAAGCACTGTTAGCAATAGCAATGCATGATCCAGCTATATGGAGGTGTGCAGCTTTATTGGCGCGATGTACTCAATAGAGCATAGTGTCAAGAGCGCGGACGCGAATGCAAAACATGTCTCTCTCTCTCTCTCTGAGCGCGCACGCTAACTATCGTGGCTCCATCGTGATCAAGTGCGGCAACATGAGCTAGCAAACGCCTCGCGTTGCCTCTCGCTTCTTTGCGGTCAAGCGTGCTGCAACATAACTGCGCGTGTTAATCAAAAGGACGCGGTCACGAGAGCTGGCGCGCGCGCGCTATTTCGACAGACATTACTAGACGGCTCGTATATCCTTATACGTGGTGGGCTCTGACCACTTACTTCACGTTGAGACGATAGACAGAACAAAACCACTCGCTCCCTGGAGCGGCCGTATTCGCTTATACCACTGTAGAGAAACGGACAAGCGGCCGACCCCTTGGTGAAGTCCCCCGTTGACCTCTTCTTTACTCGAACATACCGATCTCAATGATGATGATGGCGCCACCCCTCGTCTTCTACACAATTTGCAACATCATCCGCGCCCCCAAATGTTGTCTGAAGATGAACACTATAACACAAACGCATTCTAAGTAGACACTAATTCTTCATTGGTATTTGTATCCAGTCCAAGTCAATCCAGGTGGGAGCATCCGGGTTTTCTCCTGCACCTAGTCTTCCAGCGGTGCTTCCGACGCTTGTTCCATAGTCGTGCTTTTGAACGCGTCGCCTTTGGGGACCTTGTGCTCTCGATGAGCGGTTTTCGATGGCATGAATGTCCATAATGCAGACACTTCCACGAGGTTCTGGTGAAGCCATTTCTAGGAAACTTTCTTGACTTCTTTGTCCTTGGCTGCGTTTGCCTTGGAAGCATCAGGCTTCTTCATCTGCCTTGGTCTGGACTGTCTCAGTCGTGGCTTTGACACTGTTTCGGTATTTTCCATCTTACCTGAAATAAGCCGTATCGTCCGCATTGCCTTCGATCTTGCCGTCTGCAGGTTTCTCGAAGAGCCGCAGCTATGAACAGTACAAGGGGCTTGCTTTTGTGTCGTCATTATCTTCTTTCTATTTCTTTTCGCTGTATGAACCAACGTTACTAGAACAAACTCAGTTTAAAAGCTCCGCCGGAGAGGCGGTCCGCGTGGCGGTCGTGAGAACTAGTGGCGCTGCAGTCACGTCTAGCTCCCGCGGCTGGCGCTTGTTGTGATCGGCGCCGCCGATGTACGAGCGCGCGTGGGTTACAGCGTCGTCTGCGCTTTGTTAGCTCGTCATTTTTGCGACTGTTCTTGACCAGGCTTAGCGTCTTGTACGAAGTGATGTACGAAGCGTAACGAGGGCGAACAGATTCACAGTGCGGTATGCCGACTTGCTTTGCGCCGGGCTGCAAGAGCGGCTACCGCAACGACGACTCCGCTTCACGACACTTCTTCGGACCTGCAAAAGACCCTACGCCATTCAAGCTTTGCATCGCAAAGATAGAAAGCTTACTGCGAAATGCAAGGTCTGTGACGTTCATTTTGAGAGTGACGACATTGTAAAGCACTATCGTCGTGTCGTTGCGGGACAAGACGTTTTGATCCCACGTGGAAAGTGGGAACTCGCGCCCGGTGCCGTGCCGCGCTTGTTCCCAGCACTTCCACCCCACATTTCAAAGCCAATATGTTCGGGGTGTATGCGCAAATCCCCCCCCCCGAAAAAAAACGCACGGCGTCCCGCGAAAGCCCAGTGCCCAATTTGTAGGAGCCACCAGAAATAGAACAGCAAAACGAAAGGCAGGTGATTACCTATATACGCTACCGAGACTGAGAGTTGCATCACACTAACATTCGATCAGTTGTCAGCTGTCGCTATGCCTTCAAAGCAGTGGATTTTCGAGAGATTTTACGACGAGGTATTGAACAAGATGTGTATAATATTTTACACTCGCCGGCTCGGGAACGGGCTGCTCAGCGCAAAAATTTGACACGGTATAGAAAAGACGAGGACCAGCACTGGTGCTCGTCTTTTCTATGTGTACCGTGTCAATTTTTTTGCGCTGAGGACCACCACTGGTCCTTGTCTTTTCTATGTTTACCGTGTCAAAGTTTTTGCGCTGAGCAGTTTAATAATGGAATACCAACTAGCCCAATCCCACACTTTGCTTTGGGAACGGAGACTTACTTGTGCAAAAGATAATTGTAGTTGACGAGCAGTTTAACTGAGTAGTGAACGGCTACAGCACGAAACGCAAACGGCTGTCGTACAGTGTAAAGTGCTGCGGGCATGGAACATCTGCTCGGTGAAGTTGAAAAACTGAAGTTGAATATTGACGACTCTTCTAGCGACAGAGTACGCGCGAATAACTGCTCGGTGCTCACATCACGGCCGATCTGTTCGAATTGTTTAAGGCACCGTAGAAGGATGCGACGTAGAAAGATGAGACACCGACAATACAACTATCCGCTGAAAAAATTGCTCAGAGACGACATCTATTCGATGTAATCGCACACTGACATTTCATTTACCGAGTTCTCGTAAAATTTTCCGATATTGGGTCAGTATCCCTTTAACCGTCGCGAAAACGTGTCTTGTAAACATTGGAAAGCATTGGTGATGTTTTTCGAGAAAGTTTTTTTCAATGAATTGTAGAAACATGAGTACTGTTTTTCTAGAACGTTTTTGTATCTCGCGTAAGTACGCTTCTTTGTGCACTATAAAGGCTTTTACAAACGTGTTGGGTTGTTCTTGGTCCATATAAGACGGCAGCGGCTAAAATTGTGGTGGTAGTTATAAAAATTACTCTGAAAACCCTCATTCGCTTAGAAACTCTTATGCTTGGAAGTTAAGCGCAATGTAGACAGCTGAAATATTGTCACAGGGTCGTGACGTCGACGAAGGCAGCAGTCAGCAGGTCCGAGACGAAACTCTTTATTTGGCCGAACTTGTTGCCGGGAAACTGAAAGTCAAACTACAGCAATACGCTGATAGCGGCGAACAGAGCGTCGACCGTCGACCAACTGACAAGCGGTCAAGCGCGTCGGCTTTTATACAGGCGCTATCGAACTTTCCAGCGATATCGCTGGTGGCGGCGTTATCTCTCGACAAAGCTGGAACATTCGCGTGCAGCGTGCAATCTTACCAAAACGATCTACAATCGCGAAGCTTCTCGAACACTGCTTCGCGGACAGCGTCGGGCGTTGATAACCGTCCTTGCTGGTCAAACCCGAATACGTCAAAATAAAACAAGAAGTGGCCGTGGCAATATAGACCGAACATCGATTCTTAGCCAATCAATGAACAACGCACGCGGGCCAATGCATACAGACGACCTTATGCATATCCACCTAAGTATCCACCTAACTAGTACAATAAGAAAGTTGTCGCGCAGTTGCCGCGAGCAACTGTGCGGCGGACCGCAGCGTTATGCCGTGGCAGCAGACGACGCGCCGATAGTGGATCAAGACGGAACTGCAGCGCCGCTAGTCCTCGCGACCGCCGTTCGGACCACCCTCCTCCGCTGGTGGAGATACGGAGCTTTGAAACTGAGTTTGTTCTAGTAACGTTGGTATGAACTGGCCTTGATTTGCTTCCGCTAGGCACTTGTATGCAGGGCGGTGAGGACTTAACATCTGACTCTGTCGTCCTTGGCTCGCATGCATCCCTAATATCTCGTGGACCACCTTTTGGATTCACCAAGGCTCCCCGCTTTTCGATCATAGGAATCTCTTCCACGCACACCTGTGTTGTTGTAGCTGTCTTGTCATTATCTTCTTGAGTGTTGCACGTTGACAAGAGTTCGAAAGGCATGTAAGAAATCTTTAGAAGCTGAGGGTGTCATTGTCCTTCTGTGTGTGTTTCTGGAATGGTCTTTTCTGTAGTAGAAGTGCTCATTTGTCGGTGTTCAGTAAGTTTAGCTATTGGTTGGGAGGACGACTCGTCTGGCTTCTGCGCGACAAGATTACTGTTCAATAAGCATTGGCTAGATGGTGGTGACGTAGACAGACAGAGTATTTTGCCCTGTACTTCTGCTTTTAATCGTTGCCTTACTGATTCCAAGTGAAGCTGCCGAGCTTTTAATGTGTCCGCGATCTTATATTCTGCTCTGACCTTTGCTAAAAGAATCTGCCGCACATAAACGTCGGCTTCCTCCATCTCCGCTTCCAAACGATTAATGTCAAGTGTGTCTTATACCTCGTTATCAATTCCTCTGAGAAGCTCGTGCTGGTCAGTCAAAAGTCGGTGAATATTCCTCAACTCACTCACTGATGGGCGCTCCCCGTGTAAAAGGCTTTCGATGCTTGCGATGACTTGCGTTACGGACTTCCGCACTTGATTCCGCCTTTCGAATAGGGCCTCCATGATCCGGTCCAGTGTCGGAAACGTGACAAATCACTGGCCGGCAGCGTTGCGAGGCGAAGCCGACGTGGCATCCATCACACAAGTCTCGCACGACGAGGATCAGTTAGTTGTCGGGCTGACATTCTTCACGATCTGGGTCTCGGGAATGGTTAGGCCTCGCACATCAGCTTCACTGAACGACGGCTTCACAAAAGTCCTCCAGGGTACAGATGCGGTCGAGAATTCGTAAAGTCCGCTTGCTCTCACATCTGAAGGTCCTTCCTCGGGTTTCACGGCACCAAAATATAGAGAAAAGGACAAGCCGCCGTCCCCCTGGTGAAGCCTCCCGTTGACCTCTTTATTCGAACATTCTGATCTCAATGATGATGATGGCGCCACCCCTCGTCTTCTACACAATTTTCAACAACCACTATTTCGTCGAGTTACGCGAGATCGGATCCAAAAGAGTTAGCTCCTAGCCTTGCTTCGTATAGCAATACAATTTGCTGCTGTCGCATTCACTGCTTCGCCGCTGCCGCGAAACTGACATTCTAGTGCCCTATTATTCAGTAGCAACAGTAGCAGAGTGCTATCAACTCCATTCGCGGAAGTAAACAATCGGCCACTTGCAAAACCTACAAGGAAGCTTTTGTGCACTGAAAAAAGTTTGGGCAGTACGCGCCAGTGGTGCGAAGACTGATGATAGATTCTTTTATTAGGCAAAGGGAGGACCGAAGGCCGCTGATGAGGAGGTTGGGGGTGGGGAAAGGTTGGTAGGCACACACTAAATCACGCGCGCCAAGCCGCTAGTAACTCCGAAGTGGGCTAATGCGATGAGCTGGTGAGGGTGTTCGAGTATGTCCTTTTCTACTGCTTCCAAATCGGGATGCATAAAAATGACGCTATTCCTTCGATGAGGATGCAGGGCAGGACAACGTAAAATGAGATGCTCCATGTTGGCTATCCATGAAGAGTGGCAAAAGGTATATATGCGGGGGGCGGAGGTGTCTATGCCCCTCTTCCGGTCAGCAAGAGTCTGTCATCGATGAATTATGTGAGGGGTAGTGGCTGTGTTTGCTAGCACTTTGTTAATAAATATTTCCTGGGATCGGCTGAGGGCGAGGTTCTTAAAGATACGAGGAGGGGTGACATCTTTGAGTCTCTCCCGGTTAGTGTTATTGAGGAAGCATCGCAGTCGTGCCATTTCGGAATGAGAGCTCGGTGGCAAATTCGTGTAGGGGTGTGGGAGATTCATGTAGGAGAGGTTGGAGATGATATGTTAGAACTCCAGCATTCGAGGTGGCGAGACTGTGTGCCACCTCGTTACCTCCCCCTTGGATCCCCACGTGACCCGGCGTCCAGGCGACTCTTGTGTCAATGCCATTGTTCTGTTTGTGCAGGAGAATTTTGCGAATGCGTAAAGCTGCAACATCTTCTGTATTGGGATTCTCGATGTCCTTTAGTGCTTTATATGAGTCCGTGTAGATAGTTAATGGCGCTATGTTATCCTATAGGGCGGTCCAAATGGCCAAAAGTTCTGCTTGTGTAGGCGTCGCATAGTCCATTCTGCATATGTAGCGCTTGGCCTCACCGGTCGAGGGTTTGCACCATGCTAAGGCCAGACTTTGTCCATTGAGAGCGGCGTTGGTAAACACGGCATTGGTGGTGTGCAGATTGTCTCGCTGAGAAAGCCGCTGTCTTGCCACAGTGGCTCCGATTGGGAGTGGTGTGGATGTCTTGGAGTGGCACAGGAGAGGAAAATTAAGGGTGTTATCTTCACTAGCCATGTCTCGGGGTTCCATACGGGCACGTCGGGTGTCCCAAAGCGGGGTGTCGTGCCCCTGTATGGTGAGGTGTAAACGGTTGTGTAGAGATGTCTGCGCATTTCTGAGAATACCATCAATGGGTGGCATGGGCGTTAGGTTCTGCAGCTTTTGTATATTGGTAAACTTAGAGAGGCCCGTGATAGTCCGAAGGATGTGTCGGTATAGAACTTGCAGAGTTTTTTCGGCTTTTTTTGACAGCGACATGACGGTGCCTCCGTAAGTGATTTTACGAATAACGATCGATCTGACTATGGTAGCGCAGGCTGATTGGTGTGCTCCACCAAATTTATTCGAGATGCGCTTTATTGTGTTCAGTAGCTTTGGCCATTGTTTTTTGAGCTCGGTGGTTCAAAGACGTCCCGTATTACAGCTGTGGATGGGAATACCGAGAATTTTAATGTGCCCGTGCGTTGCTGTTACTAGATGTGGTCCTTGTGTTAATGTTAGTGCCTGCTCTTTTGGAAGAGCACTACGTCTGCCATTGACGCAGAGAAGTTGAGTTTTCTCTGGCGCTAAAGTCAGTCTTATTTTGGAAGGGTATCTTCGAGTGCAATCAGAGCAGCTTGAAGTTCATTTGTCATATCCTGAATGTTCCCGCCATAGTCCTGTGCTTCGGTCCAAATGGTTATATCATCTGCATATATGGTATAGCGGGCACCAGCGTTCGATTCCTGTTCTTGGGCTACAGTGAGCATGGCAACATTAAAAAGCAGATGACCCAAAATAGAGCCCTGAGGAACGCCTCGATCGAGATAGTAAGTCGCAGGGGACGTATTACTATTGGCGCGAAGTCGTACTGGTCGTGCTTCTAGAAATCTTCCGATACACTCAAGCGTTCGTTGGCTGGGATATATTTTTGCTAGATTCGATAGGATGTGGTCCTGTTTGATGTTGTCAAAAGCTTTCCGCATGTCGACTGCTAAAATATACTCAGGAGGTCCGCATCGTGAGTCTCTATTTAGGACTCTTCGAAGTAACAAGAGGTTGTTGTGCGTTCCCTTGTTGAGTCTGAAACCGGCTTGAGACGGGTTCAATCCTGATGCGTGATATTCGATATAGTTGGTTATCCTCGTATGTATCATCCTCTCAATGAGTTTACACATGGTCGGTGTAAGCAATATGGGTCGGAGATTGGCTAGAATTGTAGGATCCTTGCCTGGTTTTGGCATAGGATTGATAATAGACAGACGCAAATGTTCTGGGACTACTCCCTGAGACCATTGCTCGTTAATGATTTTTAGGAGGACAGTTTCGCCTTCTTCTGACAGATTGCGTAGCATTTTCCAAGTGATGCTCTCATGTCCCGGTGCAGAATCACATCTGCCTGTTTTACGGCTGCATGAAGCTCCCCCAGCGTGAAAGGAGCGTCCAGGTCTGGGTTCGTGAATTCAATATTCGGCGTTTCGAGTGGAGAGGGCGCCCTAATGCTGGCATGAGGAGAAGATGTTTTTATGATTTCCTCTTCATGCTCGGCGTTCCCGTGTCGGAGTGCAAGTGTCTCGAGTGGAGAAGGTGCTGTGCTTTTACCAAGCCTTTTGCGAAGAATCCCCCAAAGCTGCTTCATGCCTTTTATTTTTCCGAGTCGCTCACAAGTGGAGACCCATTGCGCTTCACTGAGCTCCTCCTCATGTTGCCTAATCAGCTTGAATATTTCTCTGATACGACGGAGAGTCTGGTACCTACTGCCGTTGGTCTTGCACTTTTATGTGAGCTTGTTGGCTCTCTTTCATAGCGCAATCATTCGCGAAACGCCTCCATCAGCTTCTTCACCAAAAGTTTCCTCAGTGGCAGAGCGAAGGTTGTTACGCAAATGTTGTGCGAATTCTTCGATGGTTTCGAATTTTCCTTTGGTGCCGTCCCGAAAGTGGGACCCGTTGATAGATCGAATACATGTGCGCTGCTTGCGAATTTTCTTATTAATAGTGAAAATAATGGGTAATGATCGCTGCCCCACGTGGTAGAATGAGTCTCCCAGCGTTTAACTACTTCAGGTGTGGCGATGTTAAGTCTGGAGAGGTATCGGTCTGCTTTGCATGGAGCCCCGCCCTAGTGTGAGCCCCAATATTGTTGCAAATATGAAGTGGAACTGATTCCAGTTGATCAGCCAGAATGCGTCCTCTCGAATCGAGAGAGGTATATCCCCAGATATCACTTTGGCATTGAAGTCGCCGCCTATTACGATCTGAGTACTCTTGGCCTCTTGCAGCAGCTGCTGTATCCACACGTATTCGTCCGGTGAAGTGGCGCCGCACCGAGGGCGGTAGTAAACCGAAACGACCACCAGTGAGTGCTGCCTGACTTTGCCCGGGTGCGCGAGCTTGACTGCCACGAGTTCCCTGTATTCATTGCTTGCTCGTGTGGTTTCCATAAGTATTGCAGTGCATGACTTGTGAACTAAGACGGCCGCCTGCCCTTTCGGTGGAGGGCCGGATCAGTCTGCTTCCTGGACGCCTGAGTGAATGTTGGGTAGGTGAATGTCTGATACTTACATAGTGAAACTGGACCCCTTGTTTCTTGCAGCAGAATGATGACAGGTTTATATTGGTCAACTTCATATTTTAATGCTTGGACATTCTGAGAGATACTTCTGCAGTTCCATTGGATGCATATACTATTAGGAATTTTCATGGTTATTCCCTGCTGCGGTTGCGGGCGCGCCCGTAGTTCCTCTTGCATTCATCTGCGGTCGCTTTAATTTGTGCGATTTCCCGCTCATTTACTTCTTTGTGTTGCATAATTACTTGTTCCTGTTGCGCCATGGCTCGCTCAGTTGCTTCCATCCAACGAACACTTGTATATTTATTAACGGGTTTTACATTACGGCGAGCTAGCCAGCCGAATCAAATTAATAACTAGTAACATGACAAATAAACCACTATAATGCCAATAAAACCCACGAAAAACTTAACGCATACAATCTACCAAGAATACGGCCTCGCTGACGTTCATCTCACCACACGAGTACGTGGAATCCAGCCGCGGAATTGTCCCTATGAACCCACGCGCTGGTCACGACCGTCTTAAAACGCTGTTAAACATCAAAGAGAGAGCTCTTTCACAAGCGCCCAGATAACCTCGCTTCCCGCCAAGCGGCGCTGCTGACGCTTGGATTCGATTGAATTTACGGCCCCACCCTTTGTTGCGGACGGGTATCAACCGACGCCCTGACCTTGTAGATACCGTGCGAGCACAGCGCCATCTCTCGCGGCGCCAATTAACCACGCTAACTGTGACGCGCTGGCGCCATGAGGCGAAACGACTTTACAAGGTGTGAAAGCATCATAACTTTTAAATGGGCAAATTGTTGTGCTTCCATCTTGAACAAATAAACAGCGCGAAAGAACGAGGACGAACGAAAGAAGCGACATACAACGGCGCGGTTGTCTGTAGTTTCTTTTGTTAGTCCTAGTTCCTTCACGCTCTTTATTCGCTCAAGGTGTGATGCACCCCCACATCCAACCCATCCAACCTTAAATCAACACATATCCTTGTAAAAAAACTTAAAGGAGCAGTGACATCCACTTTGCACATGCCATGTTTTTTGCGTCCACGTGTAGTTATCGACACCCTAGTAACAATTTATGACCGATAACGCCACGGGGGGGTGAATAAATATCTATAATATTGATTAGTATGACCAACAAGTAGCGCAGTTCAAAACGGTTGTAAAGTCAGTCACCTTGCAGCGCTGGCGCACGGTCACCCCCAGTGGTCACGCCCAGAAAGGGCCCCATGTGAACGCGTGGCCAAACAAAACAGTGACGCGAGTTTCAGCTACCATATCGTCTGCTAGGCGTGCGCGTGTAGTATTGTTTTTGTCACCACAATTGTCATTGCCGCCGTCATCAGTGCCTGCAAGTGATGAGGAAAATACTGAGGTATTCGAAATCACTGCGATTCGCGACTTCGCGAATCATTTTCGCTTCAATCCTTTGAAAAGCAGTGATTATAAAATCGACGCCGGTTCGAGCAGCGACGAGGAGGCACATAGATACGCACGCTTGGGCCATGCTGGCTGCTAAAAACACAGAACATTAAGAAACGTTCTGTACAGGGCAGGCGCTCCTATTCTGTCCACAAAATAAGCAGTCCGGTGGTGGTGGTGAGAAACTCTATTTTAAAAGAGAGCGTATAAGCCTCTGAAAAGGCCCCTTAGAGACTAGGTGTCATCCTCAGTCAGGGACATCATTGGGCCCCTAGGGCAGAGAAGCTAAGCAGCGTCGCTTCCCGGTCCTCTCGCATAGGTTTGGGTAGGGGAGCAGTGGATGTGTTCAGCTGGCAGGCCCATACCATGTGGTAGACATCGGCTGTCTCCCCAGAGTGCTTGCACCACCACAGTGCTTGCATCTGCCAGCTACCGCGGGGTCTACGTATTGTAATATGGCCGGGCATATGGCGTTTGAAGTCGACGTAGGATTCTTTCTCCCGCCTTAGCCAGACCCTTGGCGAAGGGTGGATACCAGCAATGCTGGCAGCGATAGTGCTCGCCAATTTATTTGCACCTGAGCAGCGACGATGGTGGGGTCCAGTTGATAGGGCTCAAATGAGGTACCCAGGGAATGGGCGCTCGGGCAGCCGCGTCTACAGCCTCGTTCCCTCGAAGGCTCCGGTGACCTAGGGTCCACGCCAAGTGTTTTGGGAGGGGTCGGCGACCCTCTTGCCCACAAGCAGAATTTCTTAGGCAAGGGGTGAAATTTCCCTTGCCAAGTAGCGAGCGCAGGCTTTGCGAGAATCAGTAATGATCACTTTAGAAATTTCGTGCGAGATAGCTAATGCTATAGCGACCTCTTCCGCCTGTACTGAGTTGCGGGCCTTAAAGGAATGGCCACCCAACTACGTTACTTTGGGGAGTACTGCTGCTGTACGGTACCTCTCGCTCCCATTCCGGTTTGTCCACGTAGTAAACTACTGTGTCACTACTGTGCCTTTTTCTAGCGCCCAAACGCGTGTTTCCGTCTTCCCTGGTGGAGCTCCAACTCCATGTTTCTGGGTAGAGGCTGTACGCAAAGCTTTTGCCTCCAAAGCACCGGTGCCCTGATCGTGTTCTGTTTCATGGTTGTGTTGTATATACAGGCACACCAGAAGTACGGAAGTGCGGTCAAACGGCCATTGTATTTGGAGATTGAGAGGCCGAGAGCCCGTTTGGTGGCCTTCCGTATTATTGCATCTATGCGCTGGGCATCGCGTTTCGCGGAGATAGGGAACGGAGTACAGGACTCTGCTGGTAACGAAGGCCTGGGAGAGCCGAAGCGCATCCCAACCTCGCAGTCCTCTACGCTTATTTGAGTAGCGCTGAATCATCCGTACTACCACTTCGCCGTTTTTTTTTTTAGTTTGGCGATAGTTGCGTCATTTTTGAGGCGACTGTGAATGTACAGGCCGACAATATTGATTTCCTCTGCCTCGCGAGGAGGCGCATAGAGACGCATGAGGGAGGGTCAGTCAGGTTGGCTTTGATATGTTGGCTTTTCAGGTTGGCTTTGATCTGAACAAATTCAGATTTAGCTAGGGTGCACTGGAGGCCACACGCCGACTCATAGACAGCGGAGGCAGCCCGTAGAAGACAGGCCTCCAATACTCCCAGGTTCCCCTGGTTGCTCTAAATTGAAACATAATCAGCATACGACGCATGTTGGTTACCTGGAATCTGAGCCAGTGCTCTCGGAAGGTACATCAAAACGATGTTAAAACGTAGCAACGAGAGGACCGCTCTTTGTTTTGTGCTTCTCGTGCCCATGAGGTAGCGACCGCATTCGTAATCCTCAATACGCAGAATGGCATCTCTATCAGAGAAGAAATCTCGTATGTAGGCGGTGTTGAGATTGGCCATGGTAGCACTAGGCTTGACAATGTCGAAGGCGCCTTTCAGGTCTAGGGTGAGGACGACCTTATCTTAGCTGCGCATAGGTGCGGGCTGTATTAATACTTGAAGAGAATACTAGTTTGTTAAGGTGTTTATTGGACGGCACTCAGCCGCAATACGAAGTGGCGACAGTCAAGGCAAAAGCGCGGACTACGAGCGCGAGCGGCGTTCAGAAGAGGACGACCAACTAGAAGCCTCTGGAGAGCGCAACCCATTCAGCATTACCAAGGTTTCGCCACAATTACCCCGGGTATGAAAAGGGAGCCGTCCGGCGACCTAACAGCTCGTCACTATCAGTGGGTCACAGTAGGCCTTGAGGCGCTCCACGTTGACTATGTCGCACCCTCGACGGCGCATATCCGAAGATGGTTCGATGGGTTCGATCAGATAGTTCACCGGGGATGTGCGCTCGACGACCATGTAGGGGCCTTCGTATACCGGTAGTAGTTTTCAACGGAGGCCAGTTGCAGTGGTAGGGACCGAGAGCCATACGAGCGCTCGAGGGCGAAACGTGGACTCAGAAGTGGTCGTGCCACCGCGAATGCTCTTCTGACGCTCTTGTTCGTGCGTTGCAAAGGTCTTGGCAAGCACGCGACACTCTTCAGCAAGCCTGGCTGTGTGAGAAATAGGCGCACACTCAGATGGATCCGGCTTGTATGGAAGTATCGTGCCGATGGTGTGCCACGGATGCCTTCCGTACAATAGGAAGAATGGTGAAAAACCAGTAGTGCTCTGAGGGGCGGTAATATATGCGTAGGAGACGAAGGGCAGGATGGCATCCCAGTTTGTGTGATCGACGGCGATGTACATTGCGAGCATGTCGCCGAGCGTGCGGTTAAAGCGTTCGGTGAGCCCATTCGTCTGCGGGTGGTAAGCAGTAGTTTTGCGGTGAACGGCACGGCACTCTTTTAGAATGGCTTCGACGACTTCCGACAAGAAGACACGGCCTCGATCGCTGAGAAGCTCCTGTGGTGGACCGTGACGCAGTATGAATTGATGCAGCAGGAAGGAGGCAACATCGCGCGCTGTAGCCGCTGGGAGGGCGGCGGTTTCGGCGTATCGCGTGAGATGGTCAACAGCGACGATGGCCCAGCGGTTACCAGCCGACGTCAGATGAAGTGGCCCATACAAATCATGGCCCACGCGCCCATATGGATGGTTAGGGCAAGGTCCATTTCGACAAGGTCTACATCGCGTGTTTCCCGCAGAACGTAGGGTAAAATGAGCAAGTGGACGATATGCTTCGACGCGACGTTATTCGCCCCTCGGATAGCCCATGGGCTTCTCCTGTTGTTCTTTTTGCCAAGAAGGACGCTTCTGTGCAGTTCTGTGTGGACTACCGACGGCTCAACAAGATCACTCGCAAGGATCTTTATCCACTGCCGCAAATGGACGACGCAACTGACAGTCTCCAAGGAGTAGAATACTTTCCATCTCTCGATTTGCGATCGCGGTACTATCAAGTACCCATGGCTGATGACGCTCGACCGAAGACAGCCTTCGTCACGCTCGACGGCTTGTACGAGTTCAACGTCATGCCGTTTGGTATGTGTAATGCGAGCGCGACCTTCGAGCGCATGATGGACACCGTACTGCGCAACTTGAAATGGCACATGTGCTTGTGTTACCTGGACGACGTCGTCGTTTTCGCTCCGGACTTCTCCACGCATCTTCAACGTCTGCGATATATTTTGACGCGTTTGAGCAACGCCGGCCTCCAACTGAACCCGAAGAAGTGCCGATTTGCAGCACGGCAGCTGACCATCCTAGGCTAGGTGGTGTCCAAGACGGAATCGTTCCCGATCCGGCGAAGCTTCAGGCCGTGGCCGAATTTCCCAAACCTACGTCCGTCAAACAACTGCGCACTTTCGTAGGACTGTGTTCGTACTTTCGAAGATCCATACGAAACTTTGCCACCATCATATCACCGCTGACGAAGCTGCTTGGAAGTAACGGGCCCCTGAATTCTTGGTCGTCCGAGTGCGACGACGCGTACGCAAAGCTCCGTAGTTTGTTGACCTCTCCTCCCATACTACGCCACTACGACCCTACGGCCCCAACGCAGGTCACACGGACGCCAGCGGTGTAGGCCTCGGCGCTGTTTCTGCGCAGCGCAAACCAGGGTTCCCCGAATATGTCGTCGCATACGCCAGTCGCACGCTTACTAGAGCCGAGACCAATTACACCGTCACGGAAAAAGAGTACCTGGCAGTCATCTGCGCCCTTACAAAATTCCGACCTTATTTATATGGTCGCCCATTTGATGTCATCACCTCCCATCATGCACTATGCTGCCTGTCGTCATTGAAGGATCCCTCGGACCGTCTCGCCCGCTGGGCACTTCACCTGCAAGACTACGATATCCGCGTGCTGTACTGCAATGGATGCCAGCATGCTGACGCTGACGCGCTCTCGCGCTCCCCCTTGCCTGATGACAATGCCTCCTGCTCATATCTCACATTGCTGTTTCTTCCATCGGCGTTCACACCATCGCTACCGAAGAGCGCAAGGATAAATGGACCGCTGATAGACTTGCTACTGATCCGTCGGCTGCACTAACCACTCGCACGGTGCGTCATCAAGTACCCATTTCACCATTCGTGAAAATCTACTGCACCGACGCAATTACAACGCCGACGGCCGCCAGTGGCTACTAGTGATACCCCGCAGTCTGCGTTCTCACACAGCCAGGCTTTCTGAAGAGTGTAGCCAGCTTCCCAAGACCTTTACAACGCACGAACGAAAGCGGCAGAAGAGCATTCGCGGTGGCACCACCACTTGTTAGTCGACATTCCTCCCTGGGGCGCTTGTACGGCTCTCTGTCCCTGCCACTGCAACTGGCCTCTCTTCAAAACTACTGCCGAAATACGAAGGCCTCTCCCGGGTCGTCGAGCGCACATCCCCGGTCAACTACCTGATCGAACCATCTTCGGATATACGCCGACGAGGGTGCGACATAGAAGCTTTGGTACTGTTTAATGGGTTACGCTCTCCAGAGCCTTCTAGTAGGTCGTCCTCTTCTCGACGCCGCTCGCGGTGTGATGAGTGTAATGCGACAGTGCGGTGTTGTCGATGTGGTATTCGCGGTGCGATATTGTGATGGTGTCGACAATAGTGGATACCCGGTGATGTGACGCGACAATGGCACCACACAACGGACACGTGCATCACAGAAAGAAGGACGGCGTTGGCGGGGCACATCACGTGGAAATCGGACGGGTACTAATCAGATGGTGCCACGGGAGACAGAGGAAGACGACGACGGGCTCGAATGTGATCAGTCGGACTCGGAGAGACCGGAAGAAAAACACGCTGGTGTCAGGGTCCCTGTCGTCGAGTTGCGGACTCGAACACGAAGGGACCGACAGCGTCCAAGGCTCTCCCGACGTCCTCGTAAATGGGCGTTTGTGGGTACTAGGCGTTGCCGCTGTCCGACCAGCTTGTTCCGGTTCGTGTGGAGCAGACTTTGCCGTCCCGGTTGGGGAAGCGGGTTCCTCCTGCCGGTTGGCTGCCACGGGACGAGCCCGAGTGTCTACCACCAACCTCCATGCTGCGTACGTGGGCAGGGAGGTCGTCGGCATCCTGTGCCTGAGGGTGCTGCCTTCTGCGACCTCTGCGGTGACTCGACTCCTCGTCCGCTCTACAAGGGTCCTCGCCGCCAACGCAAGCACCTACCAACAAAGATACCGCCGCCCACATCCACTCAAGCGTTGCAACAATCGGTGATTGTGATACTTTCTTTGACCAGTTCGCGGAACCGTCTTTGGTTAGTTCATTGCCGGTCGCAGTAGCTCTTGCGCATTTTAACTAGACTCTGTTCCATTTATTTGTTTCTTTTTCTGTTTTCTGTTTGCCTTGAATTTATTATTTTTCCGTGTAAAAAATGACTTCTCCTTTCCTGAGTTGAGGTTATGCCTAAATGAAAACAACCATGGCACAAAACCTGCATAACAAATTGGCGTCCGCTACGACAGGACAGGATATGTCGAAGCAATTTTTTTTCTATTTGCACGACTAGAGAGTAGTGATGCAGAACTATCCATGGTACTATCGATAGTATCGATAGCTGAGTCACTATCGAACTATCGATGGTAAAAAATACTATCGTTAGCGCTATCGATTGCAGAATAAACTTGGTTCCTCCGCACGTGGTACATAGTGGAGCTGGAGGAGCAGGCTGAAGAAAGAAAGTGGACATGCTTGGCTTCATCACGAGATTGCTTCGTTGACACATGATCATAAAGTCAAACTATCCAGCTGTAGTGGAAAGGAAGCCGTTAGATGAGATGGAACTGCGCGGCTGCAAATTATTATTGTGATGTGCCGCTTACCGAGAAGACGAAGAGGAGGAGGACGTGTTCGTGGCTGCTTTCGCCATCTTGGTTGTCACCCCTATCTCTGTGATTGTGTCAGTACTGTAAATACAGCCCTCTTCTGTCGTCTCCCCGTAACATTTTTGGTGGAGGTGCGGGGTACATCCGAAGCACACCACGGAACTTCGCAGCGGGCGTCTCCTTGGGCAATCCATCATGTCGACAGGCAGGCCCGTTGATCCTGCCCCCGCTACGCCAACTGAACCCAGCCACGTCGTTGTGACCCACCTCCAAAACCTTGGTACCTTCTGCGCAACTGACAACGTGCACGTCGAAAAGTGGCTGGCCGACTATGAGCGCGCCAGCAAGACCAACCGGTGGGATCCCACTTTGATGCTGGCCAACGTCACTTACTACCTCCGGGGAACGGCCAGTGTGTGGTTCGACACGCACTAGGAGGAGCTGACCAGCTGGGATGTGTGGAAACAAAAAATGAAAGACCTTTTCGGAAAGCCTATTGCACGACAACGCGCCGCCCAGAAAGAACTTTCGTGCCGTGCACAGACCTCGACGGAGCCGTACATGGTGTACATCCAAGTTGACGACCAAATGCCCGAAACAGACAAAGTCAGCCACGTTCTCAAAGGCATCGCCGATGACGCATTTCACTTACTAGTTTACAAGGACTGCTCCACCATCGACGACATCATCAGGGAGTGCCGACGCTTTGAAGAAGCGAAGAAACGTCGAGTCACGCAGCAATTTGTTCGACTCCCTAACACCGCCGCCACGTCGTCGTGCGAAGACGCCCAGCTCCAGCCGCCGCCCAGTACCGAAAACTTCCTGCGCCTTGTGCGGCGAGAGGTCGAGGCAGCATCCCCATCCGCACCGCAGGCCCGTTCTTACGAAGAGACCCGCCCGACAGTGTCGTTGATCCAGGCCGTCGTGCGCGAAGAACTGGCGAACGCAGGCATCCAGCACATATGTGCCCTCAGTCGCCCTGCGGTCAGCACTGTTCCATCCTACCGCCCACAACCGACCTACTCCAGGTTCCGTGATCCGAACCAGTGGCGCACACGAGATGACAGGCCAACCTGCTTCAACTGCAACGGGTTAGGCCACATTTCTCGCCATTGTCGCTATCGTAGGCCATCGTCTCCTCGTGCAACGTACCGTCCAGGGGACACTCGATCCTCACCTTTTTACGCCCGCGAAGACCCTACAAACCTTAACGCCCTAACCTCGGCCCCACGTTACGACCGCTCCCCGTCCCAGCGACGTTCTCGGTCACCTTTGCGCCGTCGCTCACCTTCGCCGTATCCTCGCCGCCCCTCCTCGGAAAACGGACCAGTGCAGCTCCCGGAGGTGATGCTGCATTGGTCTACCGACCCAGAAATCCTCTGTTGACCCTGGCTACCCGACAAAACCTTTTGGACGTAGAAGTCGATGGCGTACCGGTTTCAGCGCTCATCGACACTGGCGCCCAATTATCAGTAATGACCGCTCACCTTTCTCGCCGTCTCCGCAAGGTCCTCACGCCCGCTTCATCACCTGTTGTTCGTGTAGCCGATGGCGGTACACCTTGCGTTCTTGGAATGTGTACTGCGCCTGTGAGCTTCGATGACCACACGGCCTCAGTTCTCTTTGCTGTCCTGGACGAGAGCCCCCATGACCTCATTCTCGGCCACGACTTTCTGAGCACGCATTCTGCCCTTATCGACTGTTCTTCTGGCCTTTTACAGTTAGAGCTTCCTGCTATGCCTGACCACACCATTGCGTCGCCACCACGTTTATGTGCTGTCCAGTTGGTTCGCTTGCGCCCAGGTACACCTATTAACGTCTCGTTTACCCCAGACCCTCCTGTACGTGATGGCGACTACCTGATTACCCCTTCCTTGGACGTTCTCCTGACGCGCCGTGTAGCTCTGCCTCACCCCCTTGTGCATGCCTACCTGTCCTCAACTTTGGACGTTGCACACAGTTGCTTCCTTAGGGCATCACGCTGGCCACTATATTGCCTTTAGACTCACACGACATGATTGCCCCGGACCATTTCCCTTCTCAAAGCAAGGAACTCCGCCTTTTGTTGGCGTCATACCGCGACGTTTTCGATTTCTCTTCGCCGCAGCTTGGCCAAACATCTCTGGTAACCCACTGTATTGATACCGGGGACGCAATACTCATTCATCGACGTCCTTACCGCGTCTCTGCTACCGAGCGCGGCGTCATTCAAAGGGAAGCCGACAAGATGCTCGCTAAGGACATCATCGAACCGTCTTCGAGTCCTTGGGCGCCCCCTGTGGTTCTTGTAAAGAAGAAATACAACACCTGGCGGTTCTGCGTCGACGATCGGCACCTTAACAAGGTCACGTCTACCCTTTGCCACAAATAGACGACGCCCTCGATTCTCTTCATGGCGCACGGTACTTTTCTTCCATAGACCTTCGCTCAGGCTATTGGCAAATTGCTGTCGATGAAAATGATAGGAAGAAGAAGGCGTTTATTACACCGGATGGGCTCTACCAGTTTAAAGTCATGCCCTTTGGGCTGTTTAACGCGCCCGCAACATTTGAGCGCTTGATGGACTCCCTACTTCGGGGTCTCAAACGGTCCACATGCCTCTGTTACCTCGACGATGTCGTCGTTTTCTCACCTACGTTCTCAAGCCACTTACAACGCTTGTCGGTTATTTTGCAAGTCTTTCGCACAGCAGGTCTTCAGCTCAACTCTTCAAGATGCCGCTTTGGCCGCCGCGAGATCACCGTGCTTGGCCATCTTGTTGGCGCTGCGGGTATACGGCCTGACCCTGCAAAAATACGCGCCGTTACGAACTTCCCCACTTCACGTTCTTCCAAGGACGTTCACTCGTTTTTTGGCCTATGCTCGTATTTTTGCCGCTTTGTTAAAGATTTTGCACCGACTGCGCAGCCCCTCACATGCCTTCTTATAAAGGACGTCCCCTTCTCTTGGGGTCCTGCCCAAGCGTCGGCTTTTTCTCATCTCGTCGACCTACTCAGATCGCCCCCTGTGTTGGCTCATTTCGACGACTCTGCACCTACCGAAGTACGTACCGATCCGACTGTTGCCATGGCATCAGCGCTGTTCTCGGACAAATTCAACATGGTCAGGATTGCATTATTGCCTACGCCAGCTGCCTTCTGTCCACAGCTGAACGTAATTATTCAATCACAGAAAGAGAGTGCCTCGCTCTTGTTTGGGCCGTCGGCAAATTTCGTCCCTATCTGTATGGCAGGCCCTTCACCGTTGCCAGTAATCACCACGCCCTCTGCTGGCTGTCTTCTCTCAAGGATTCCACTGGACGCCTTGGTCGTTGGGCAATACGACTTCAAGAGTACACGTACAGTGTCGTCTACAAGTCTGGCCGCTTGCATGAGGACGCCCACTGCCTGTCTCGATATCCCGTAGACCCACCAGAACCTTCGGCAAACGATACCATTCCATGTGTGCTCGCAATCACTGACCTCTTCAGTATCTCTGCTGAGCAACGCCGTGACCCAACTCTCCGCAAGATCATTGACCGCCTCAACTCACCGACTCCTCATTCCTCCCTTCGTCTCTTCGTGCTACGCGATGGAACTTTGCCTCGTCGCAGTTTCATACCTGACAGTGCTGACCTCTTGCTTGTGATTCCGGCACACCTTCGTTCTACTGTTCTGGCCCAACTTCATGATGTGCCGACAGCGCGGCACCTCGGATTTAAACGCACCTACGATCGTGCACGCCGTCGTTTCTACTGGCCACGAATGTATAGGTCGGTACGCCGTTACGTGTCCACGTGCGACCTTTGTCAGCGCCGGAAGAAGTCTACACTCCCGCCTGCTGGCCGTCTTCAATCACTCGACATCCCATATGAGCCGTTTCATCGTGTCGGCCTCGACTTGCTTGGTCCGTTTCCTACGTCTGTCTCGTGAAATCGATGGATCGCCGTTGCCACGGACTATGCTACACGGTTTGCAATTACTCGTGCACTTCCAACCAGCTGCGCGACCGACGTAGCAGACTTCTTGCTCCATAACGTCATCCTTCAACACGGGGCACCGCGCCAGCTCTTGACCGACCGTGGCAGGCAGTTGCTTTCCAGGGTCATCAATGACATCCTGACGTCTTGCTCGACCGAACATAAGCTAACCACGGCCTACCATCCACAGACAAATGGCTTAAAGGAGCGGATGAATCGGACCATTACCGACATGCAAGCATGTACGTGTCGGCCGACCACCAAGATTGAGACACAGCACTGCCTTTTGTCACGTTCGCGTATAACACGTACCGGTGTGATAATATGGGCAGAAGAGCGACACCAGGGAAGACGACAATGAAGAGCGCGCGGGATTGGAAAAAAGCGCGTGACGGCGTTCAAAGCAGGCAGCGTGCAAGGACAGATGCTTCTCGGCTGGACGTCCGGTCCGGAGAACTAGGCGACGTCCTCCAGGCGCTGTACTGTCCTGGACTCCGGCTGGGTGACTGGCCCAGGGACCAGGCGAACCGCTACTGTTCCGGCTGCCGTCCTGACAGCTGGACAACCAGTTAACGAGGCCTGTACTCCGGCTGGGTGACTGGCCCAGGGACCAGGCGAGGTTCCGCTTTTCCGGCTGCCGTCCCGTGTGGCTGTGAGTTCCAGTTAGCTGTGGGCCGCTAGTACTGCTGCCGTTCCGGGTGGCTGGCATGACCCTGTGTGCTGCTGGGACGAACGCGGCGGCTGAGAGCTGCGGCTTCGTTGCGGAGCTTCCAAGCGACCGCTACCCTCCTGCTGCTGCTGCTGCGGCAGAAGGCCGTGACATGGCGTGGGCCAACTACCGTTAAGGACGTCAACGAGCCAGGCGACGCGTTGCCCCGAGCGATCGGCGTCCAACAAGCCACAAGCTAAACACGGCGAGAGACTTCTCATTTAGAGACACATTTAGTATAGGCCTGCATGTGACAGCCTATTTTCACGAATACTTCATTAATAATTGCTTTCTTTCTGTAAATATATTTGTGTGTGTGTGCACTCGTGGCTCGATTGCTCCTTGGCTAGCGGTCCTGGGACCAAACCCCTGACATTACGTCACAATCTGGCGAGCATGCCAGGATACCGCTGTTAAAAGCATCGAAGAAAAATATTGTCCCTCGAGTACACCCTCACAGAAGTTCATCCTGTCATGGATACTGAGAGATTAGCCGCAGTAGGGTCACAGCTAGGCTTGTCCGGCGCAGAATTACGCAAGTGGATTGAGAACGAACAGGCAAGACAAAGGGATGAACGCGCTGCCGAAAGGGAGGCGAGCAAAGAAGCAGACAAAAAAGCTCGACAAATTCTTCAGCTGAAGCTAAAGCTTCAAGAAGAAGTTAGTGGAGCTGCAGCAACTAACTTTGAGCCTATGCCTCTACCGAATCATGCCTCCTCGGTTCTCAACCCACAAAAACTACTGCCATTGTTTGATGAGCGACGCGATGACCTGCATGCATACTTGCAAAGGTTCGAGCGCGTGGCAACAGGGCAGGAATGGCCACAAGATAAATGGGCCCTTGCAGTGAGCATGTGCTTAACAGGTGAAGCACTAACAGTGATCGGTCGCATGACTGTTGCTGATTCACTGGGTTATGATAAAGTGAAAAAGGCATTGCTGCAAAGATTCCGGTTTACTGCGCAAGGTTATCGCGAGGAATTCCGAAAGGCGCGACCGGAGGATGGAGAAACTGGAAGACAGCTAGCTGCTAGACTTTCAGGATACTTTGATCACTGGATTGATATGGCCAATGTCTCTAGAACGTTCGACAACCTCCGAGACCACATGATCGCTTAACAGTTTCTTCAGTGTTGCCATCCGAAGCTGACCGTATTCCTTAAAGAACGAGAATGCAAGTCCCTTCAGGAGCTCGCTGACGCTACTGACAGCTATCTTGAGTCACAAAGAGGCCACTGTTATTCGTTTTTTGAAAACGGTGGACTTTTGTACCGCAAGTATGAACTTGCTACAGGAAGAACGTTTAACCAGTTCGTCGTGCCAACGTCCTTCAGAAGGTCAATACTGGAAGCCGCGCACGAAGGTCTTATGGCCGCATATCAAGGCATACGGCGAACGACAGATCGTGTCTTTACAGATTTTTACTGGCCAGATCTGCATGGGGACGTCAAAAGATTCGTGAAATCCTGCGATCTGTGCCACAGGACAACACCAAAAGGAAAAGTTGGTGTTGCGCCATTGGGACATATGCCTACCATACGTACGCCTTTTGAGCGTGTGGCAGTCGATCTGATTGGTCCGTTGTCACCGAAATCGGAACGGGGAAACCGATATGTGCTCACGCTCATAGACTTTGCCACTCGATATGCAGATGCCATGGCTTTACCTGCAATCGATGCAGTGTACGTGGCAGAAGCACTAATCGAGATTTTTTCTCGTGTCGGTCTACCGAAAGAGATTGTGACCGACCAAGGGAGAGCTTTACATCAGAGCTGATGAAAGAGGTTGGTCGCCTATTAGCTGTCAAGTTTCTTCGGACGACACCATACCATGCAATGGCGAATGGACTAGTTGAAAAATTCAACGGAACCCTAAAGCCGATGTTGAAAAGGATGTGTCAGGAGAAACCTCGTTCCTGGGACAGATACCTTGCACCACTACTCTTCGCCTACAGAGAGGTACCGCAAGCGAGTCTGGGCTTCTCGCCTTTCCAGTTGATTTATGGTCGGCACGTCCGAGGACCACTGACCGTCCTCAAGGAACTATGGACTAACGAAAACATCGATGACGAAATTCGCACCACGTACACGTACCTCGTCGATCTTAGGAATCGTCTTCAAGATAAGTGCAAGCTTGCCCATGAGGAACTGGACAAGGCGCGAGCAAAACAGAAATGTTACTACGACCGAAAGAGCCGTCCGCGCAAGTTAAATGTGGGCGATAAAGTACTAGTCTTGCTCCCTACTGACACAAACAAATTGTTAATGCAATGGAAAGGGCCATTCGAAGTCATCGAGCGAAAAAATGACGTCGGCTACGTACCGAACTTAAGCGGGAAAATGAAGATATTTCACATAGACATGCTAAAGAAATATGAGGAACGCGAGTCCATTCCCCCGCAGCAGGTCTCCGTGGTCACTGAGATTAGTCAAGATTCTTCGAATCTAGCGGAGGAGTCATCCAGCGACGATGTTTCGCACGAGATTCCACCTACCAGCCTTGTCCGTACACAGACAGCCACTGACGTGAAGGCATCGGCATATCTCAGCGACGAACAATGCTTACAAGTCCGTGACCTGTTCCAAGAACACGAAGGCTTATTTTCTGACCTGCCAAGAAAAGCAGACCTTGTTGAATCCGCACTGCGCTTGAGTTCGGAAAACACAGTGCATGATCCAAAGTATCATGTTCTATTAACATTGCGAGAAAGCATACAAAAGGAGGTGCTAGATATGTTAAGGTTAGCGAAACATCTAAATAATAGAGCGTGTTAAGTGGTTTATTGGACGGGACTCGGCGACAATTCGCTATGGCGACAGTCAAGGCCAAAGCACGGGCACCGAGAGCGAGCGGCGTTTATAAGAGGACGACCCACTAGGAGCAGCTGGAGAACGCACCCGTTAAACAGTACCAATTGCTTCGCCACAATTACCCCGGGTACGAAAAGGGAGCCGTCTGGCGACCTAACAGCTCGTCACTATGAGTGGGTCATAGTAGGCCTTGAGGCGCTCCACGTTGACTATGTCGCGTGCACCGCGACACAGCCGCTGGTCGCCACCGCTGGACTGGCTCGAGCACTTGACCTCCGTGCCGTACCCGCAAATGCAACGTCGCAGGTGGCGCGGGAAAGCGCCGTTCGCCCCGACACGCCTTCTGGCCGCAGGTTGCGGGCACAATTGACGAGATTGTTGGTTTCATGGCAGCTGGGCAGGTTCCATTGCCCGAGATATGTCGACGACCGCATTCCTGGCCAGCGGCAAAGGCGATGGCAGAAGACAGCCATCTTCAGGTAATATCGATTCCGCCGCGTGGACTCAAAAGACTGCCGACATAACTGCGAAGTAGGACAAAGTGAAGGCAGCTACGGGCGCATCGTCCACGTGGTACGATGTTTAGTATGGCTTGCAAAGACATTTCAAACCCCTGCACCCCCCTCCCCCCAGTTCAAGTGAACAAAGGTCGCTTTTCATACTTCATGCAACACAACCTAGAATGAGGGAGGCAAAGTGCGACTCTTCAACGCCACGATCCACCTGGTTGTGTCCCACGTGCGACAGGCAGCTCGGAAAAACCTTAGGCCCAACGAGTCGCTCGACAACAACCGGCATCGAACGAGCACACAAAATAGGCCCTGAAGAGGCAGCCGCGAGGATACATAAGCTTTGTGAGGTGGCCCTACTCCGATCGCTGCACACAACAGCTTTCAGAGCGATTGGCGCCCAGCTGACGGTGTCGGAACGGCGCGGTACCGAGCCGCAATACAAGACAGCAACGACACCCATGGCTCCTGGCCACCGGGCTCTCTGAGCCGCCACTCCCAGAGTCAAAGAGACAAAAGAAACTATTTACAGAAAACACGGACAACCCACGAGTCTTCCTCACTCACTCGCTGGCGGCTTGCCTACAATCCACGTGCTGTAAGCCTCGCTCTCCCAGGATGCGTACAGCGTGGCTCTCGTACCAATTCTACGACGTTTTGAAAAAAACTTAGCATACCGACAAGTTCAAGCACGCCACAGCAACCGAACTCTTTGCTCTGAATAAAGCACGCCACGGACGATTGTGAAGAAAATATCCACTACGTCTAATTCGATAAGTCTCAAAAATAGGTTGCCCCGAACCATGACAACTCTCGTCCGATGTTCCAAGAGCTCCACGTTGGGTAGCCAGTGTGGGGTCTCGAAATGAGATCCGCTCCGTAAAAAACGTACGCAATTCACGCTGTCGAGCAAAAGAGCGCATCTACCGACACACAAACAACATAGCGCATACAATGTACTGTGAATGCGGCGTCCCTGACGTTCGTCTCACCGCACGAGTCCGTGGAACCGAGCCGCGGCATCGCCCCCACAGACCCGTGTGCTAGAGACGACCGTCAACGAATGCTGCCAAACCCCAAAGATAGAAAGTGCTCTTACCCAAGCGCCCGTATAACCTCGCTTGCCGTCAAGCGGCGCTGCGGACGCCGAGATTCGATTTTTATGGCCTCAGCATTTGTTGCGGCCGCGTATCAATCAACGCCCTGACCTTCTAGACGCCACGCGAGCCCAGGTCCATCTCTCACGGCGACCACTAACCACACAAACTACGACGCGCGGGCGACGACTTCACAGGGGTTGATAGCACCTCCACCACACATACGGACGTCGACAATCCGGGTCGCTAAACAGCTCCGCTTTCACCATTCATGCACAAAGGCAGTACTTTTTGTGCTTGTAGCAGGGGGGGGGGGTGCGAGGAGCAAGCAAGCCTCATGCTTGCGCAGCAATACTTCGTTCGCTTTATAATTCCATGACAATTGGCAAGGTTAAGACGCCTTCGTAGGTTTGTGACGTACTGCGTCACAGAAATACGTGATACGCTAATCGCGATTCTCACTTGCGTCATATGCGGTTAATTATTGTATCTGTAACCGCCGATAGTTATGGTGTCGAATCAACATGGCAGCAGCCATGCAGACGCGACTCGCGCTTGCTACTTGCCCAGTGTCCTGGCAGCAATAAAACAATGGTGAAATTGGTCGTCGTTTTGTTTCACCTCGGGCTGAGCACAATGTATGTGTTGTTTGGATCAGCTGTTTGCTCAGTCACACCCGCTAAGCCTTGTCCCCAAGATTTTGAGAATTATTGTAGGGAACAGTGCGATGTAGACACCAATACATTGGTGTAGCTAAAATAGATGATTGGGCGTGATGCTTGAGCGTACAACAAAGGAGGAGCGAAATAGCGGGAAAAGACGCTGTTGTCAGCTCTGTTGTTTGCGTCTTCCTTTTTCCGGTGTTCCGTCTTTTAGCGCTATTTACCTCCCGCTGCATTGGCGTAGAAGTGTCATGACGCAAATAAAATGCAAATACAAGCTCACGTTTAAAACTTGCAGCCCGCACAGCGCACCTCTTAGGCGACGTTATAAATTCCAGCCAAAGGAACCAACTTTATTATGGGCGCCGCCATGTTGTTGTAGTTTTCTTTTTGGAAGCTCTTGTTGCTGCCTAACTTAGCCCTAAAAGTGTTGGCTACTTCCACGTGCTCGCTCTACTCGCCAAACTTGCGACTACAGACGCTATGGGGACACCGAGCAGACCACACGGCGCGGATGAATATGTCGTGAGCAATTTTGTCTCACCCTGCTGGCTAAGTACACCCGTACCATCTAAAGTGGTGCAACCAGCTTGTGAGATGGACAATAAGGGGGCTATTATTGCGATAGCAATTATATGGACAGTCTCGACGGGTTTTTGTCGTCGCCGTGGCCATCATGTCCCTCCCGTATGAAGTCAAAATTGATATGATCGTATGATAAGATCGTATGTTCTACCGAGCGGGAGCGACGAACGCTGCTGAAGCAGAGAATAAACGAACCGGCCCATTTCCGTCGCTCTGAGGGTGCATGCGTTAATATCACCCCGCTCGGGATGCCTGCCGTGGAAGCAAACAGGAAGCGCCTCGCCCGTCTTTCGCCAGAAGCCACTTTGAACTTTGAATCTAACGGCGCGGTCGCGATCGCTGGCGCACGCGCTATCTCGACAGCCATCACAGCGGGCGGCTTGTATACCCTTCTACGTGCTGCGCTCTCAACGTGAAGTGACTATGCATAAAGCATCTCTCCTTGGAGCGGCCGTATTCTCTTGCACCAGCGTTTTGTACTTACGCGATATCGGATAGAAAACAGTTAGCTGCCAGCCTCACTTCATATAAGACTACAATTTGTTGCTATCGCATTCATGCTTTGCCCTTGCGGTGAAACTGAATTTTTGTACGCGTTCAGTGACAGAAGGGAACGAAACGTCACGAGAGCACGAGAGGGAGCAAACAGCCAATTGGCGAGCTGAAGGAATTCAGGAATGAACGCATGAGCTAATAAAGAATATAGCTGAAGATAAATATTCACAGGCATTGTTTTTCAAAGCTTGAAAATTAGGAGCGCGATGACTTTAACAATTCATTTGTGTTAATGTGTTTAGTGGACGCAAGGTTGTGTCGTGATTTGACGAGTCGTTTGGTAATGCGGGGCTAGTTGCGATTTTCACAAGATTGGAGTAAGTCAGACACAAAGCAGGCTCAAATAATTAATGTTGGTGTTCCACAAGGCTCGATTCTGGGCCCATTGTTATTTCTACTCTACATTAACGATCTCCCGCAATGTCTAACCACGTCAACTGAATGCATTTTATATGCGGACGACACGACCCTATTTCCAAGTAATTCAATGAGCAACCTAATAACAACCCTTAATGTTGAGCTGCTTAACGTTAGTGCATGGTGTACTAAAAATAGACTTTTGATAAATCCCTCCAAAACTAAGTTTTTAATTTTTAATTCCAGGACAATAAATAACGCTCAAGTTCCTCCACTTTTTATCGACTCTTATCCCATCCACCTATCAGATCATTGTTCTTTCCTTGGAATTAAACTCGATTCCCGGTTAAAATTCAACTTACATATTCAAGAACTGCAGCGGAAAACATCTTATGGCATTAGGGTATTACTAAAAGCTAGATGTTATTTTGATTTGACTACTTTGATCACTTTATATTATGCATTCATTTACAGTCATCCTAACTATTGCATTGCTTCATGGGGTCAAACTTTTAACTGTCATCTATCTTCAAAATCATATAATAATAATATCTGGGGTTTTACGTCCCAAAACCACGATATGATTATGAGAGACGCCGTAGTGGAGGGCTCCGGAAATTTCGACCATCTGGTGTTCTTTAACGTGCACCTAAATCTAAGTACACGGGCCTCTACCATTTCGCCTCCATCGAAATGCGACCGCCGCGGCCGGGATCGAACCCGCGACCTTCGGGTCAGCAGCCGAGCACCGTAACCGCTATACCACCGCGGCGGACTCTTCAAAATCAAGCCATTCGCATTCTCACCTGGAGCAGCCGACGCTCCAATGTTACTAATTTGTACCATGAACTAAATCTACTTAATATTGAAAACCTGAACAAATTTAATGAATACATGTTTGCTTATCGAGTAGTCAAGGACCACAGCCTTCTAAAGTTTATTCTCATCCAAAACCTTTCTAATTCGAACATTACCCGTTTTTCCTCAAATAACAACTTTTTACTTCCTAAACCACGAACTAACTATGGTTCTCAAAGACTAGCTTTTGTTCTAATCAAGCTTTGGAATTCTTTGCCGTATAATATTAAGTGTGCTTTTTCCGTTTCGTCATTCAAACTTCAGCTTCGCAAATTCATATTTAATCAATAGCACCATTTACTGAATGTTCTTCAAACAACTTCAATTCTGTCGTTACAATTGTGTTTGCTTCTTATTATGTTACAGTTCCCTAAGCTTATCCTTTTATGTTTTACATTATATTCCTGTTTTTTAGTTTAGTGTTTGCTTTTTCATTGTTACAGTTTCCTATCCGTTTATGTTTTACATTATATTCCTGTTCGCATTGCCGTTTGTACTATGAATACTTCATACTATGTATGTTCTACCATTTTCATTTCTGCTGTTAAGTAGTGTTATTTTTTTTCTACCATTATAATAAGGTCCCCCTACAGTGTTTACACTATGGGACCTTTTTCTGTACTAAAATGTTTATATTCTGTATATGTACTAAATATTGAATAAACTTCAAACTTCAAAAAAAAATCAATTCCCCGGCCCCAGCGCTTACGTTTCGATCCAATCCAAGGCGTCCGGAGACCGTTTTGTGTCCGTTGTGTCGGACGGAATGGGGCCTCTGCCCGCTCTCTGGCCGTTCTGTGCCACTGCCATTTCCCGTCGCGATTCTCACGTCTTACCGTAAGACGGGCATCGTCCAATCTCATGCGTCTCCGTCCCGTCCTCTCGTGACCTTTCGTTCCGTTATATCATAGAACACGTACAAAATAGCCCCCTAGAGGGACGGAGCGACGCGCGCGAGTGAGAGCGCTGGTTGGGTATCCCTTCAGCCCGGACGTGGCCAACGCGCGAAACGTTGTGCTGCACGTAACAGCTGTAGCACGGATGCAACGCACCGCCATTGTGCACTAATTTTCGTATGGCGAGAAAGCTACCATCAAAGGTTTTGCAACTCGTCTAGTGCCCTGTTTATTAATATTAAAGCAAAATCTGTTCTGCTATATGTCTCTCAAGGTCTCTCAAATCGCGTCGCAATGATCTTGAGCAGTCGGAGCGACAATGCAACGCAAGGCGCATCCGGCTGACATCGGCAAAAGAAGAAGAGCCACATGATTGCGGTGCGACTGAGAGAAATAGGAGAACGCTCTTGCCTCTCGGCCAGCTCGGACACTACAGCCGCTGCTGCTGCTCTTTCGTGCCTGCGTCTCTCTCGGCATCAGTGATGTCATGCGATCTGCCGCGGGGCGGGCGTCGTAGCTGGGTTTTATGTATGCAAATATTATTTTATATAATACTTGGGCATACATTCCTTGTGATCAAGATATACTTATGATAGGAATGCACTTGTGCATGGAATTGTGCGGTGAATATATCCCAATTAGCTCCAGTGTTCTTGTTCTGAAATTATTTTAAGAGGCAATCAAGGAGGGAGAAAAGTTCTGTATCCATTGCTTCACTGATATCTTTGTTCTGTTACTGGAAAAACGCATAGTAAGTGTGACATTTTTGGGATCAACATAATATTTTCAAAACTCTGTGCAACATGCTCAACCAGGCCAGGCAAATGTGATGATGCAGATGGCAGATCAAGAACAGTACTTGGTATCATGCCTACTGAATGTGCTGCTTTTATAAACAGCCAACCTAGTTTGGTAAAAATACAATCAAGAAGATATACTTAAATACTTTCAATACGGATGGCAGTACGTACAGGGGGCTCACGGGACCAAGAAATGGTGTACTGGTGCAGCCAGGGTCGGGGGTTCAACTCGCCCCCTCGCCCTCGACATTTTTCAGTCAGTTTTCTATCTATATATAGTACACAACGGTGCACCTTCATCACATATGATGTGTTGGTTGGGTAGACATTCATATGGCCCGAGGACTCGACAGTAAAAAGTAACATGATGGTGACATGAACAAAGATGAGGATACATAGCCAAACGTGTGAAGGTGTGGAGTGCGCGCCAACGAGCCACAGTGCCTGTGCATGTTGTGGTTGAAGAAGGCGACGGGGACGCTGATGCACATGCAAAAGAGGACCGACCACGAAGAGTCTTGTGCAGGGCAGAAGAAAGAGAGAGGGAGAACAGTGTTCGGTGTAGGACGGAGTCGGGTGATTGGGCCTGAGTGTCCAAGCTCTGCGACGCAAACCAGGAGTTGAAGATATGGGCTTCACCTGGCCGTATGAGCTGTTCGCCTCCAACGTATCGCATCAGGCTCTGGTGTCTTTCGCAGCCTTTGTAAGTCAGCGCTGTTTCTTCGAAGCAGTCGCTCCACTTGTCAGCATGCGTCCCCTCGCCTCACTAAAGAAGCCCGACCACTCTTCCTGTGGGTGAGCCTGCGTCGGGCTATCTGACTGTTTGATTAAGTATAGATGCTTTAGCTTGTTCTTGTTTTTTTTTTGCTCGCGTCACGTGCTCTTTTTGTGTGTGCTTGTTTTTTTATGTCTGTATAAAGTGGCACTTAAGAATCTGCAAACAGCCCCGTCACTTGGTGCAACCGTCAGCGTTCTCATCTATACCTTAAGAACTGCACTGTTCACATTACAGATGGCGAACTGATAATGTACAGTCATGGAAGATTTGTCTAACAAATGGCCCTAATATATACATGCACAGATAGAAACACACGCATGTACATATAAAAAGCTTTATTTAACTCCCTCAAGAAAAATACAATATGAAAAGAGTCTCACTGCTTTAATTAGGATATCATGCAATCAACTAGCAGAATAAGATATGGAGGCGGGCAGTGGGATACACGAAACATGATGCCGTTTTGGTTAAAACTCAAGCTGCGCCTTTATTGTTTCAAAATATCTTTCTGGCTTGATATTGCCACGCACGCTTCTTTGGTATGCTTATGAAACCGGTCCGTTACACGTGTAATCGCTGTCTTGCTCAAACCGCGCCCGCATGGCTGGACACAGATTATTTCAGAATCTTCTTATAGTCTTGAGCGCGCAAACTCGAACAGTTGAGTTCATTCTGGAACTAACGCGGCCACCAGTGATAAGGTTCGAATGTTCGATGCCGCATGTATAAATCCGACATGCTTTACCGCAGAGCCGTTTATCAACGGCCGGCGCTCTGTTCGCCGCTATCAGTGTACAGTGTGTTTGACTTTCCTTTTCCCGGCCACAAGTTCGGCCAAATAAAAGAGTTTCATCTTCAACACGCCGATTGCTGCCTTCGTCGATATCACGACTGCATGACATCTGGTGAAGGTGTTTCCCAGTCCATGTTCCGAGCGCCCCCCTCCAGCCGTGAGCCAAGCCCACACCGTCAAGGCGACACCGACGCTAATGCTAACAAGCAAGCCAGCCGAAGGCAGGAAGGTCTCCCACCAGAATACGGACCCCCTACCCGACAAGATGAGGACCACAAAGACGAAGACGACAAAAACAATGACGGCCGCTGTGTCGCCTAGAACTGTCGTGCTACAGCAGCCAAGGAAGCCACCGACTTCCCGTGGATCGTCGTTTGAAGACCCGGAGAGCTGGCAGGAGACTTAAGACCGAGTTGCTACCTTCAACCACTGGGAATCTGAAGAGAAGCTCCGCCACGTCTACTTCTACTTAGAAGACGCCGCAAAGACGTAGGTTGAGAACCGAGAATCAACACTTCATTCATGGGACCCTTGTTGGACGACGTTCCGGAATACCTTCATGAACATCGTCCGCAAGGAAAAGGAGACAACAACCCAGCTTTGCAGGAGACAAGAACCCAGCTACCGAATGATACCGTCACCATCAACACGGAGGAGATGACGCGACTTTTCCGCTTGGCCGATGCTGCCATGCCTGACGAGAAAAAGGTCCGCTTCCTTATGCAGGGAGTGAAACAAAACCTCTTTGCAGGATTGGTGCAGAAACCACCGAAGACAGTCACCGAATTCCTAAAGGAGGCTACAACCATTGAAAAATCACTCGAGATGCAGATGAAGCAATAAAACCGCTCAACCCTGTCTACAAGCTACACCGAAGCACACTTGCTATGCACCGACGATCTACAGGAAACCATCAGAGCGATCGTGTGGGAGGAGCCGAGTCCGCGAGGAAGACCGGCAATTGCAGGGAATTCCCGAACCACCGCAGCCTCGTCCGGAAGCTATGAGCTACGCTTCTGCAGCGCGTGGTAACGCTTCCCCTCCGCGCCCACGTGAAGGCACCGCACCACCGCAGTTCCGCCGCCGACGCCATACCGCCCGCCTGCCGGCGAGCGCTACACCTCGAGGAATACCGACGTTTGGCGCGCCATCGACCACCGGCCACTCTGCCGCCATTGCGGAGAGGCTGGTCAGAACTACGGCCGCTGCCGCTACCGTGAGATGGGGCTGCGTGGATTTGCCGTCCACGCGCCACGTACAGAACGAGGTGAACAGCCACGTGACATCGCCGACTATCTCGCAGGAGCGCAATGGGCTCCCCGAAGGCCTTCCCGATCGTCATCGCCAGGCCGCTACGTCTCTCCCCAACGCTCACCATATACTAGCTTAACTCAAGGCCGGTCACCTAACCCGAATACGGAAATCTAAGGCCAGCAACCGATGTAAGCGCGGTTGCTGTGCTACGAAATACCGAAGATCCTCCGCCGCCGACGACGACGACGCCGCTAGGAAATCTAAGAACACGCCGCAATGCGAACAGAGCCCTTACCTTGAAACTTCGCGGCCCGAAGGAAACCTGACGACGGAACGTCCAAACGGCGGGACAAACCGACGAAGCCGTGATCCGATGCCCCGACCTAACCGCAACGCAAGGCGACGAACTAGCGACCTCGATGTTCTTATCGACGGCCACAGCATCACACATCTCGTCGACAACGGAGCCGACTATTTTGTCATCAGTGGAGCGTTCGCCACGAAGTTGAAGAAAGTCAAAACCGCCTCGGAAGGCGCCGAAATCCAGACCACAAGCTTCGTAGTCCCACAGCATTGCTCGAGAGATGTCGTCCTTGGTATGGACTTCCTCGGCCTTCATGGTGCAGTCATCGACCTTACACCAAAGTCAATAACACTATTCACAGAAAACGCACTACCGCCGTACACGCCGCCAGGCAAGCACGCCTTGAATGTGCAGGAAGACCAGGTCACCATTCCCCCTCGCCGCAGCGTCATTTCCGTCGGCACTCTGAAATTAGGAGACCTGGAAGGCGTCGTTGAAGACTACCAGCATCAGTTCATTAACCGCGAGATTTGCGTCGCAAGAATAATAGCCGAGTTGCGGGAAGGGAAAGCAACAGTGATGCCCACAAGTTTCAGCAATGAGTATAAGCACGTGAACAAAAGCACGACGGTCGCCTACATCGAGGAAACTGTGGAAGCCCCCATGCTTTTGCCGTCGCCGATTCTTCCGAGCCTACTCCGATGAACCAAGCTCCTTAACCAGGTTTCGACGTCAATCTTAGCTCACCGAAGCATAAGCAAGAACAGCTCAAAACCCTGCTCTTGCAATACAAGGGCTGCTTTTTGTCGTCGTCAAGAATTCCGCAGACCCCAGTCGCAAAACATCGCATCATTACAGAGGAATGAGCCAGGCCATTTCGTCAGAACCCGTACAGAGTTTCGACGTGAGAACGCAAGGCCGTAAAGAAACAAGTCGACGAAATGCTACTCGACGACATCGTCCAGCCATCAAAAAGTCCGTGGGCGCCACCCGTGGTGTTAGTGAAGAATAAGGATAGAACCCTACGTTTCTGCGTCGATTATCGTCGCCTGAAGAAATTCACAACGAAGGACGTGTATACTCTCCCACGTATAGACGACGCCCTGGATTGACCTCCAGACCGGCTACTGGCAAATCGAAGTCCACGATAGAGACCGAGATAAGACTGCCTTTATAACACCGGCCTCTTCGAGTTCAAGGCCACGCCCTTCGGTCTTTGCTCGGCGCCTGCGAGTTTCCAACGCGTTATGGATACAGCACTGGCAGGCTGAATGTGGCAAACTTGCCTCGTGTACTTCGACGACGTCGTTGTGTTTGCCTCAACCTTCAACGAGCACCACCGGCGCCTTGAGGCTGTACTTCAAGCAATCAAGACCTCTGGACTCACCCTGAAGCCAGAAAAGTGCCGCTTCACATACGAGGAGCTCTTGCTCTTGGGCCCACTGCCCACCGCCCACTTCCCACCGCCCACCGACAAGAAGGCCGTACGCCGATTTCTGGGCTAGTGGGCCTATTACAGGCGTTTCGCCAAAGAATTTTCACGGATCGCCGAGCCCCTAAAGCAGCTCACGAAAACCCACGTGTAATTGAAGTGGAGAACGGCGCAAGTCGCAGCATTTCAAGAACTGAAACTGCGCCTGCAGACGCCAGGCGATACTTGCGCACTTCGGCGAATACGCCTACACAGAAATCCACACCGACGCAAGCAGCGTGGCGCGCGGAGCCGTCCTAGTGCAGAGGACTGACGGACTAGAAAGGGTGATCAGCTGTGCTAGCTGGTCGCTATCCAAGGCGAAAGCCAACTATTCCACAACAGAAAAGGAGTGCCTTGTCATCATCTGGGCTACATCAAAGTTTCGCCCCAAACTTTACGGCAGGCCTTTCAAAGTTCTCAGCGACCACTACGCCTTCTGTTGGCTAGCTAACTTGAAGGACCCTTCAGGTCGCCTCGCACGGTGGGGTCTTCGGCTTCAGAAATTCAACATTACGGTCGTTTACAAGTCCGGATGAAAGCACTCCGACGCCGACTGCCTGCCTCGTGCCCCCGTGGACCCGCCGCCGCAATACGACCAGGATGATGACTGCTTCTTAGGAACCATAAGTGCCGACGACTTTACTGAACAAGAGCCATCCGACCCGGAACTCGGAGGCCTTGTGGAATACCTGTAGGGTAAGACCGCCGTCGTTCCGAAAGTATTCAAGCAAGCACTGGCGTCGTTTTTCTTACCCAGCGGCGTTCTTCAAAAAAGAACTTCTCACTACTTCGAGCCAAGTACCTTCTCGTGGTGCCTTCAGCATTGCGACCAGAAGTCCTCCAGGCCCTGCACGACGATCCGACAGAAGGACACGTCGGTGTTTCCCGAACGCTGGCAAGAACACAGGAACAGTACTACTGGCCGCGCCAGCTACGTAAGGACATGCAGAGACTGTCAGCGATGCAAGACACCGCCAATGAGAGAGCAGGTTTTCTTCAGCCGAACGAGCCACCGCGGCGACCGTTCCGCCAGATCGGGATGGAACTCCTGGGGCCGTTCTCAACGTCGACTTGCGGCAATAAGTGGATCGTCCTAGCTACCTGATCCGCCCTACCGAAATATGGGCCCTGCCCAAAGGCAGTGCCGCCGAGGTAGCTAAGTTCTTCGTTGAGAATATCGTCTTGCGTCACGGCGCCCCAGAGGTCCTCATTAATGACAGAGGTACGGCCTTCACTGCGGACCTAACTCAGGCAATCTTGGCATACAGCCAGACAAGCCACCGCCGGACTACCGCCTACCATCCACAGACCAATGGCCTCACCTAGCGCCTAAATAAGACTATCGCCGACATGCTGGCCATGTACGTCGACGTCGAACACAAGACCTGGGATGCCATACTTCTGTACGTGACCTTCGCATACAACACGGCCGTGCAAGAAACAACGCAGCTGGCGCCGTAAAAATTTGTCTACGGAAGGAGCCCGGCAACGACTATGGACGCCATGTTACCCAACGTCCCCGACGAAGAAAACCTCGGCGTCACTGTTTACCTTCAGCGCGCCGAAGAAGCCCGACAGTTCGCCCGCCAACGCATCAAGAATCAGCAGATGACCGACAGCCGCCATTACAATCTTCGACGACGCTTCGTGAAATACCATTCCGGCGACTCCGTTTGAGTCTGGACGCCGATACGCCGACGTGGACTCAGTGAAAAACTTCTTCGGCGATACTTCGGATCATACAAGGTTCTTCGACGTCTCGGCGCTCTAGACTGCGAAGTCATCCCGGATGGTATCACGAACTCTCAGCGGCGCCGCGCACGACCTGAAGTCGTCCATGTCGTGCGCCTTAAGCCGTTTTTTACGCGTTAGGGATCCTGTGCAGTGTACTTCTTGCTTGGTTATTGTAATTTATTTCTGTATACACTTGTTTTTCTCCCTTCTATGTTCTGCCACAAGCATCGGGACGATGCTTTTGTCAGAGTGGGGCGATGCCACACACACTTCTTTTGCTATGTTTATGAAACCGTTCCGTTACACGTGTAATCGTTGTCTTTCCCAAAGCGCGCGCGAATGGCTGGGAACCTTCCAGCTTATTTCAGTCTTCTTATAGTCTTGAGCACGCAAACTCGAACAGTTGAGTTCATTCTGGAACTAACGCGACCACCAGCGATAAGGTTCGAATGTTCGATGCCGCTTGTATAAATGCCGACACGCCTTACCGCCGAGCAATTTATAAACGGCCTACGCTCTGTTCGCCGCTATCAGTGTCCAGTGTGTTAGACTCATATTCCCGGCCACAAGTTCGGCCAAATAACAGTTTCATCTTCAGCACGCCGACTGCTCCCTTCGTCGACGTCACGACCCCTGACAATATAATGGACCATCTTATGAGAAGGTAACCATAAGTCCATAACAAAGCCAACTGTACGGTTAGCAAGACGTTCTTTCGTAAAACGAATCCTCAAGAGGTAGTAAACTGGTCGGCCACGTTGACTTTACATAAATATCAAGAGAAGCCTTTGCCGGTGGACACGAATCAATCCTGTCTATACATTTCAACCACAGACCAGTGCATTTATGAGGTGATCATTCTACTACCTCGGCAAACCAAGAGAGTGCAGCGCATTGGTGAAATAATTGACAACTTGAAACATACTTTTCTGTACGCTGCAGTCTTCTGCAGCAGTGGTTGGCAAAAAAAGTTGTAATCATTTTTAATTTTTAGCTACATGCACAGAATGTCACTCATAACTGTACGTCCTGTCAGCTGACAAGCTTCACAAAGAAGACCAGATGTGATAACATCATTAACATATAATGGAAAAGGACTAATGAAACAATTGCGAACAGCAAGTCGTCACACTCATGTTCAATGAAGAAGACACGCTGAATACCGCAGCAATAATTTGTTTTCAGCGGGATGCAAAAAATGGTGATACTGGCAACATCATAAACCTCACTGGTAATAGTCACAAAACAGGTGCAAAATAAATCCCATCTAGAGTTAAGGTGGCCTTGCAGTGCTTATGGCTCATATGTCTACTTATTTTGAATGCTCGATTTCCTTAACCCTGCATAATTCTCGCAGTATTTCAGTATTATGCATACATACTGACAGCATACCTGAACTGTCATATAGAGAGCAGAAGACTGGCTTGCCAGGCCGATACAGACATGATTAGTTCAGCACAAAGAGGCTGTAAGGCTGTATATAAGGAAGTTTTTTTTTGCACACCATGGACAGGTACCCATAGCATGCATGTGTTGATTGTTCATATATCCTAGTTTTTCGTAGGTTCATATATCCTAGTTTTTCATTCTACATTGTTAATTTGCTAAATTCTGCTGCTACAGAAAACCTCGCATTGAGGAGAGAATCACTCTAAGCACGTTTTCTGCGAACCCTTGCCTACAAACACACTGCAAATCGTCAAAATTTATCTCCCAGAGTAAAATGGTGATATGTTGGTGCTATGCAAGCATACCTCACCGATGTTGTAGTATAGGCAGTGTTTATAAAGACCCCTCACAAATGAAAACTATTTGGGGAAAATTGCTAAAGGTCATGTAAAATAGTTGACAACTGGTGACAATAGCTCAACAGTTGAGGTATCTCTCTTGTTCATTATCATGGAATATTTCTTGCTGTGATATGATTCACTGGTGTGTGAGCGTCAACGGATGTCATCGACGAGCGTCAAGGAAAGGATGGTGCCACGCAACCACAATCCGGGCAACAGCTAGCGCGAGTCCTGCATCTGCAACCATCACTATGGCTTGTTTGCTTCCGTTGTCATTGTCTTCTTTTCCTGACTGCATTGGCCACCAAGTAGCCATCCTGGCCAGGAAAGGTATTGGTAATATGGTGGAATCATAATAGGGCTTGAATGCATCACATGGACGGTTTCTTAATCGTGGCAATGTAAGTCTTGCGACCGTTTCAAGGGCTCAACGTCGTAATTGACGAGAGATATCTGAGCGAAAATGTGAATGGACCCGTGATATGAAGACCAGCAACTTAGACGGAAGGCCAAAACAAGGACATACGTCGTGAAAGTGGGAAGAGGTCAGTTGTCATTGTACTCAAGCTTCAGGCAAGTTTAGTCATCTGTTGTCAATAACAAACCAACTGTAAATGAACTCCAATGTACCTAGAAACGTCAAAAAATGGAGTGCATATGCATGATTGACGTGTACAGGGAACCATAGTGCGCAGAACACATGATGGCTCTTATCCATATAACACAAGGACAGCTAGTATACGGTGGTCGCTTGCGTAGCAGTATGTATGTATCACGAATAGAAAGACTGCATCTGCATTGGTTTGTTCTGATGCTGTCACATGGACAGTATGCCACAGAGAGTGCGATTAAATGGTTAGGCTAAGCGAATGGTTGGCAGATTGTATGCAGCGTTCAGGGTTTCAACACAGCTAAAGATGACGACGTTGACAGTGCTGCTATAGCTAGCTTTGCTCTTCTATTTTTGCTTTGTTTTCGAAAATTCGCACCATTCTCCCTTCCTGTGTGCCTTCCTCTCGTCTGGTGATGCATTTGGTTCAGCGCACACACTGCTTAAGCAACCAGATCGAACAGATCATGGCAACTTTCGCAACGTCAGTAAGGGCACGGCGGCACAAACAGGACGAAGGACTCACGGCACATCTTTCTTGTTGGGCAGCTCCTGGAAGCGCTTACCAGCTATCGCCGTATCAGCGATCACTGCCGGCTGTCCAGCTTCATTGCTACGGCTCGACATCGACGCACTCGGTGTCTGCGCAGCCACTGAATCTTCACATGCGTTTGTAAGGGGAGCTCCCAGCCTTCTAAACAGCGTCACGGACTTCCCAGACCACGATCAGCGCAGTGCAATGTCAGCGATGTCGTCACGTGCGATAGCGAACGGGTTAAAAGCACACTCCACCTGCCACCAAGCCAGTGGGCACGGCGCCACAACCAGAATGAAGAACTCACGGCACATCTTTCTTGCTGTGCATGTTGGTGGTCCCTTTCTTTTACCTCGCAAATTTTACAAGACTAGTGACCCGTTTGCGATTGTGCTGTTTCCGTGCCCACAAGCATAGCTTGAACCTTTCTCTTCCTTACTGCTTTTACTTTGTAGCGACATTGAAGAAAATCCAGGGCCGGACAAGGCCATTATGGAGCTGATTCAGATGGTTAAAGAGACTAATGAGCGTTGTAGTAGAACTGAGACTAACGAATCCAGTATGTCACGGGCAATGGCAGATCTTAAAGTTTCACGCGAGACGGTCGCTACAGCTGTGGCCGACATTACCGTGCGGCTACAAGCAGTAGAAAAAATGGATAACGATCTTGCAAATGTACAACAAGAACTATCTATCACACGCCAGTCGTTAATTCGCATGGAACAAGAGGCGAGTGAACTACGAGCCCGACTTGATGAGGCTGAAGACAGGTCAGGGCGTGATAACCTGCTATTTTGCGGCTTACCACACGCTTCAGATGAAAACGCCCACCAATCTGATGAAAAAATTCTCGTGATGGTCCGAGACAAACTGGATGTTCACTTATCATCTGGAGACATAGCGCGGGCACACCGAATAGGCAAATACGTGGCAGGCAAAAATAGACCACTCATTGCTAATTTTTGCAGTTCTAAGTAAAAAATGATCCAACTGTCTAAGAAATCTACTTCGCGGGGTAATGGCATTGGCATTTCAGAAGACTTCTCTGCATGAACTCGCCATGCAAAAGCTCACAGAGTTTGGCATTGCTTTAAAAGTCCCTTTCACGTGGCCGTACAAAATAATATATGCAAACAAAAAGTTCTACGTGGTTGATGCTCACACCAATTCCGTTTGTGAGGCACCTTCACCACCAGTCGCAATTGCCGCTACCCCGAGGGCAATCCGATCAGGCCATCCTTATTCTACCACTAGCTAGGATAGTGCGAGGGGTGGTGGCTTACCATCAGTGCTCTCAATACTATATGCCAATGTGCGCAGCCTTATTCCAAAAAGAGACAGTCTAAGTGCCATAGTAATGGCACGGATGCGGATGTATTTCTGATGTCTGAAACCTGGCTATCCGACAAAATTGCATCGTATGAGCTTTTTCAGTGCCAGAAAACATCCACCATACATCGTTATGATCGCTCTGAGAGAACGGGTAGTGGTGTCCTCATTGCGGCGAATGAATGTTTTCATTGTTTGCTCTTGAAAATCCTATGCAATTTAAAAACAGTGTTGTGCTGCGTAACCATTTGTTTCCAAAAGATCGTTTTTGGCATTTTCTACAGCCCGCCTAAATTCATCGGCTCTTTCTGCGAGAAAATTCATGATTGCCTAAGCTATATCTCGGCACTGTTTACCGGTATTCCAGTTTTCCTTCTAGGTGATTTTAATTTTTCTTCAATCCAATGGTCTCATCCATGCCCGTTTGCGGAGCCTGCTTCGGCTGAAACTAGTTGCTTCCTAACCACGTGCTTAGATTTCCATCTATCACAACTAGTCAGTCTTCCTACTCGCGTTACTTCCACTACATCATCCATACTACATTTGATACTAGCGTCATCACCTGATATTACATCCAAAATAACTCACTTGCCCGGCCTCAGTGACCACGCCGTGCTGCATTTTTCAATCTCTGTACCGACGGCTAAAAGGAGCAAGCGCTTTAAACTTATGAAATATTATAATAAGGGTAATTTTGATTCTTGAACACTGGGCTTTCTACTTTCCTCGACAAATTTTGTCCTTTATACACTGACGCTTCACTTGAAGAATTGTGGGCGTGTTGTAAAAACAAAGCCTGGCATCTGATAAAAAACATATCCCTGTGAGGAAGGTATATCAGTCATTCAACGTGCCGTGGTACACAAGATACCCTAATCGGCTACCTAACAAAAAGGGTAGGCTCTTTCGTGCTGCAAAGAAATCGGCATCTGCTGATAAGTGGTCCGCTTATGTCGCCGCAGCAAAAGCATATTCCAGCGCTTTGAGGGAAACGAAGTTTAATTTCTAGAACACTACACTTCCATCACTACTCAAAACCAACCCAAAACGCTTTTGGAATGTTGTGAAAACCCGCCATAATAGCACTATAGCTCTTACTGATGAATCAAGTGAGACAATCCCAAGCAGCCATTGTGCTTCTTTTCCCATTCATTTTGCTCCACTCAGTCTGGCATCTCTCCGCCATTCACTGCACCTAGCTACCTTCCAATGGAACCTATTTTACTCGACCCTTCTGGTATCAGCTCCATTATTAACATAAAACGATCCTCCTCGTGCGGTATCGATTGTGTCACGTCGAAATTTCTGCAGGCGACTGCCGAATATAGTTCCATTATACTGAACCTTATTTTCACGAAATCACTGAACAGCAGCTCCTTACCCGGAGACTGGAAAACAGGCAAAGTGATTCCACTTCACAAATGCGGTGACACTCCCAACCCTCATAACTATAGACCTATTTCCTTGACATCAGTACCTTGTAAAATATTTGAACACGTCATTTTCTCAGATCTAGTGCTTTGTTAAAAAATCAAATTGTTCTTTTTTTCATAACAGTCAGCATGGGTTCCGTAAGTCCTTCTCATGCGAAACGCAATTACAAACATTTCGCAATGGTCTTCTCGCATTTTTAGACGCCGGCTTTATAGTGGACTGTTTATTTTTAGATTTTGCAAAGGCTTTTGACAGAGTTAACCACCACTTAGTCGCACTAAAACTCAGAAAAGTAAATATTGATCCCTTGGTCTTTAATTGCATTCGAGGGTTTCTTTTTAACCAAACGCAATATGTGAGCTCTAATGATACTGACTCTCCTGAAGTACGGGTAAGCTCAGGCGTACCCCAAGGCTCTGTTTTAGCACCCTTACTTTTTTTAATTTACATCGATGATCTTCCTAACCAAATCACAAGTACTATTTGTCTGTTCGCCGACGATTCCGTCATATATCGCGCGATTGAAAGCTCTAACTATATGTTAACCCTCCAGCATGATCTAAATAACATTTCAACATAACACGTCTAAATGCAAAACAATGCGAATTTCCCGTAATCAGTCAGCCTGCCCTACTTGCTTACTTAACAACACTCCTCTTGTTCAAGTACTATGCTGTAAATAGCTCGGTGTGCATATTACTAACAATCATTCAAGGAAAACGCACATCGAACACACAGCGTTGAAAGCTAACCCTACGTTTGGTTATCTTAAGCGAAACTTTTCTTTAGCTCCACCGAAACTAAAACAACAACTTTACAATTACTTATGCTAGATCTAGCCTTGAATATACATGCTCGATATGAGACCCCAGCCATGCTACCTGAGCTAATGGTAAATTAAGCATTCTTTCTCTCTGCACTTCCTTTATATCACGTCTGCTCAAGACATTTTGTTAAAAACATAGGCTTCGGCGAAGACAGTGCCACGTTCAACAAGACGGTCGTGGGGCATTTCAGCAGAATTTTCAAAATCTATTTATTTAATCTGTATTGCATGTAACTTTAGTGGTCATTGGATTCGGCCTACGAAGGTATATTGCATGACTGAGTGTGCAGTAATGAGACAATTATTAACGTTTCAATAACAACTGCTCTCAAATACATCATAATTTATTGCGACACTTCCACTTGCTTTAAATCTGGTCTACGGAACCTTGGAAATAAATATGTAAATTTCACGCATTTATAGAACGTCGATCATAATGCTTGTCTTAATGGGTTAGACTACATGCACGAAAATGGTTTGTGTGCAAGCTCTACTTCAGGGCACCTGCACGCAACCACACAAATCGAGAACTAAGCACAGCGCTCCTAAATATTTAACGGTTCCCATTTCTTGAACACACTTCACAGCATTGGACATAATTGCTCAGATGTGGCACGGTGCGCATTTAACCACAGCGCATACCATCGGGCACCACAATACTCGCACGACGTTGCACATTACGAAGGACGACAATGACGGAGCAATAAAACTTGCCCATCCTGATCGTATCATCGTTACTGAAGCTTCGGCTCGACTACTACTTGCCGCGACGAACGGCACACACACAACACACCCGACGCGAGCACTTGTTCCCGGGATTGAGCACTTTTCACTGCGGCGCGCACTGAACGCATATTCTCCTTAGCTCGGTGCATGATTATGTCATGGAAATCTTTTAAATTCTTGGCAATTACACTTGAAAAACGGGCAGTACAAAGAAATACACGAAACGACGACACTCGCATCAGCACAACACACTTTCTATACTGCGTCCGTTTCTTCGTTCCGTTGAAGATCGCACGCGCTGGTGAGGCCAGGAAGTGCACACGGGCTGGCTACCTTCTATGAACATCTCCGTGGGAGTTGTATAGCGCTTATGATGACAACAATAGAACAACAATAGACCCAACAATAGAATCAGCAGTTTCTTCACGTCGCTGCAGCGATAGGCCTCGCGCCCGCTTCGAGCAAGCGCCATGTTTGCTATGAAGACGGCCGCCTTCGAGCAGTCAATGAGAGGTGAGCCTGGCGAGCCGGCCGGGCGGCTGCAAAACTTGAGAAGCGCTCTTCGTGACGTCTTTGGGGCGGACGCTTTAGGCCGTGCGAGTGGGGCGGGTGTGCGGATAGCACGTGGATAGGCCCTTACGTGAAGCACACAGATTGCGGCGGATCAGCAGAGACACTTTGGCTTCCACGAATAACTATCAGATATGTTCTGTCCACAATATGCAAATCAAGTAATCCGCAATCCTTCTCCAGCTGCACTGATGCGATGCTCAGCGTTTAGTCCAAAGCGTTCAATGAAAAACAAGTTTTCTGGTCCATGTTTCGCGGAAGCCGCTGTCATCTTCCCATGCTAGGGCGCCTCGATGCCAGCGCCGCCGATTCCAGGGTGCAGACATTTTTTGACCCACTGAACGCTGCGGTTTCTGCGCGGGAGACATGTTGGCTCGCAAAGTGTCAGACGGAGTGCAGTGGCTGTCACAGGGACGGTGTTGCAAAGACGTTGTTGTTTAAGTTGTAAGATCAGCTCTTTGACCGCTGTGATAGGCTCCTGTACGCCACGGTTGACTGGTTCAAGTGCGAAAGGCAGACGGATGTTTCACTTCTCTCGTAACAGCCACAAAAAATGAGAGGCGCAAGTGAAACGCGACCGCTGGCATTCGGCAGACAGCATCAAGATATGCTATATTAGTTGTTGGCTTTTCGTAGCATATGACCATGTATTTTTTGCCGCTGGTCGTGAACATGCTGTTGAACAAATGCATGCACTAATTAAATTATTACCTCGCTATAGATGCATAGCATAATCATTGTGGGAAGCTGCTATTAGAGCAACTGTTAAGCTTTTCGTTAGGCCGTGCGGAGTGAACAGAAACTCGGCCATGCTAGCCTATTCGAACTGAAGGCAATTTAAGCTTAGATAAACCTAGTCAAGATAACGTAATCATACCTCAGGCTCATTAGGCTTAGTCCAGCCAAATAATAATAATGAATACTAATGAATACTGATCGATATTATTCCATACCAATTAAGCCACTAGATTAAGCCAGATAAAGCTTAGAAAAAACTTAGTTAAGCCAGTACATTCCGGCCTAATTGAGATTGTACAAGCCAGTCAACACTAGTCAATACCGATCGATACTGATCGATATAAATTAGGCCGGATTAGCGTGGATTATGTCGGATTACGCTCATCCGAACCAGAATAAATGGCTTAGCCATGAGTCGGTTTAGACCCGACTGAATTAAGTCATCCGGATTAGGTTAATCCGAGTTAAGCTAATGCTGAACAAGGAAATTTCGAGTGAGCTGAGAGTGCCTAGCCAGTTAGATCACTGAGTATGAACACATCAACCAAATCCGAATTTATACGGATTACGCTAATCCGGAGAACCTAATCCTGAGCAAATAGATTTTGAGTAAGCTGACATCGCTTAATTAAAATGAACAGCGCAACAGGGTTACAACACGAACAGAGAGAAGAAATGGACACAGCGCTGTGCCCATTTCTTCTTTCTCTGCGTAATCTAACCCTGTTGCGCTGTTATTTAATTTGCGATGAACATCCACCAACTAGCCCAACTCGCGATTTTACTTCAGATTGCTTAGCTAGTTGGGTGAGTGAATATGGTCACATCAGGCCAATCCGGATTAAACCGGATTAGGATAATCCTGAACAAGTATAAATTATCACTAAGCTGAGATCGCCTAGCCAGTTGGATGACTGAGTATGGTCATGTCAAGCGCATCTGGATTAACCCGAAATAAGCCAATCTTGAAAATTCAATTTTGAGTATATTCAGATTGCCTAGACAGTTGGATGACCGAGTATGGCCTGATTAGGCCAATCCGAATCAACCCGGATAAGGCTAATCCGTATTGACCAGACCAAAGCGTAACTCACAAACCCGTCTGACGTGGACACCCTTCCCGCCAAAACTACGCGAAGCTCAGACTTGCCATCGCGAATAATTTTTACCTTGAGGTACCTCAAGTTAATAAAACTGCCACTACGGCATCATGGTCGAGTCATATATGTCATGACGTACATGGCATGCATGACATAATTTTGTTGTGATGACCAATAATTTATGTTCGTCATAGACTCTTGCCATGGCATGCCAATTTTGGTACACATTAACTTATTAAAACTGCCGGTAGGGCACCATTACTGGGTCATGTATATCATGATGGACATCACATGCATCACGTGAATTTGGTGTCATGACCAGTCATTTATGTTCGCCATACGCTCTTAGCAAGCCATGCCAATTTTGGTATACGACAGGTTAATAAAACGGTCGCTATAGCATCACGAACGGGTCATGTATGCCATGACCTACATGACATGCTTGACATGTCATTACTAGAGACCGGATTTTAGGCAAATGCCTATTTTGTTCTTTGCGCTCCTATCGCGCCACTTTGATATATGAGCATGAATTAGAGGCTAAAAATGACTTTTATTGTGTTTTATAGTGCCTATAAACGCCCATTTTTGGCGTTTGTGCCTAAATGCTTACAAATGCCTATAAATGCCTATTTTCAAAATTGGCGCCTATACGAACACTACTTAGCCTCCATTTTCGCTCCCGGGTGCAGTTTTAGACCGTTGTTCATGTTACTGCGCAACACTGACTCTCCGGGACTATGGGCTTTAACCTACTCCTCTAGTTCTACCAACTGCCGGAAACAACCGCTAGCAGCAGTGAAGTGGGACACGCCGGCGAGCATTCGCCGCCGCACTGACATGGCGTGAGCTGCTGGCGAATGCGAGACCGAGGAGAGCCGTCAGTGAAAAGGAGAGTGAAGGGCAAAAAAAGAACGAAAAATGGGATGTGCACGAGGCTTTTGTTTTGTTGGTAATTTACTTTGTGAGGTGTTCACTGCAGTATATAGCGTAGGCATAAATGTTTTTCGGAGGGGGGGGGGGGGGTTGAACCAAACATCATGTATGTTCGTGCGTGCGTTTTTATGTGTGCGTATATATATATACACATGCGAAACTGAAAAGTTTTTTGGGGGGAGGGGGTTGAAACTCCGACCCCCCCCCTCCCCCCGGCTACGCCAGTGGTTCACCGCCAGGGGCATTCGATTCGGCCAATAGAAGGAATCCCTCTCTTCTGGTCTTTTAGTGATCTGGCTATCTGCTCCTGCTCTGCCCTTCTCAGTCATGCCGAAAAGACACCCAGGAGTGTTGATTCGACAGTGGACACTTGACTTACCTTGCAGAACACGGAAGAGACCCTGTTCTGAGAACCGAGCGATACTAAACATAATTGCACAGCTATGTTCAACTGTTGGCGCCTTTGTGCCCTCTTAAGCAATAACATTTTTATTTTTCTGTCGTAGATAAAGGTCGCGCACGTCTTCGTTTGAAATTATTTGCACTTATGTGAAAATTTATTGTGCCTATATTTAAGATTTTGGAAGCCGAAAACGTTGTTTTGCCTGCCTATTTTGGCGCCTAACTCGAGCTTTTTTAATGCCTAAAAATCCGGCCTCTAGTCATTACCATTCATTTATGTTCGTCATACGATCTTGTCATGCCAAGCCTATTTTGGTATACATCAAGTTAAAAAACGGCCGCGAGAGCACGAATACCTAGACGACCAGTTAGATAGACAGAGTGATGGATACGCTTAAAATGGCTTTAGTAAAACTTGCTGTTGGGCTAGTTGGTGCATGTTTACAAAAAAATTCGATGACGCTAACCACCGATTTGCCGAGTTTGGAAGTTGACGCTCTTTCTTTTCGCCTTTCTTCTCGGTGGTTTGCGTCATCGAATTTTTTTGTAAACATGCACCAACTAGCCCAACAGCAAGTTTTACTAAACTATTTCTTCTATAGCGGGCCCTACCCTATGCTCATCTCTTCCTGATTCTGAGCTTTGCTTACTAGGCGCGCTTATTGTCCATGCTACTTGCCGCGCAAGATACCTGGCGTACCACATCAAAAATAGATTGGTCCATCTTGAAGTGCAAGTTTTGTGTCGATGTGTCAAACCGTCGGTCGGACACACGAAGAGGATTTGCCGAGTTTGGAAGTTGACGCGCTATTACGCTATCGCATTCTACTTTTGAAAGCGAAGCTCAAGTGTCCTCCATGTCTTTTAACCGCTCGTTGAGAACGCTCTTCATTGCACACGTGCACGGCCTTGGCGACACAATGATAAGAAAGAACCGAGGCGGGAGAGTGCAGGACCGACTCGGTCAACCCCTAACGAAGGGATCGAACGGGTGTCTATAAAACAGTGGCCATTTAAGCAGCCATAATTATTTCAAAAAGCCAGACAAGTTACTGTCAAAGGTATTTGCATACTGTTGGGATGCGTAAATGCTCTCGTCTAGAGAAGCATACAGGCTAAGAGCTTCAATAAACATTTGAAATGTCACACTATGCCACAAAGCTGGAAAAGATACTGCAAAAGTTAACCCAGGAAACACGTCAGTACTTACGGGGAGTTTTGTAAGTTCCTCCACTGTCATCAGTTTCGACATGTGTTGTCTCGAGTTTAAAGTGTTGGTGATTACGAGCTGCAGAGAAAGTAAAACAGAAGCACTGTTAGCGTGTCATGGTGCAAGCGTCATAGCATCAACTGTGCGGTATGCAGTTTTGCTATTGAGCTAGCCATTGGGTCATTCCACACCAAACGTCCCAGTCATTTTGGCAGCCATCTCAAATGTGATCGAAAAAATTGTGCTGATTTCTTGCATTGAAAACAGTAAATTGCTAGACTTTTTGAAGAGAAATAAATTTTTGGTCACGTGTGAGCCTTGCGAATTTCGCAGAATGTCGTCTGAGTGATGTTTGTTCGAAAATTAATGCTGAGGCTATCGTTTCGTGTGTCAATACCAAACTTGGTTCACATATTAAGCAAAAGCGTCTGCATAAGGCCTTTGAATCTCAGTTATATTACTGCAATTTTTCTGCCATATACACCTGCACACGTTTTGTCAAAATGTTCTGTGTTTGGATTTTTCCCTTTTAATACTGCACTATGTATCAATATCCCAGTAATAAATACATACTCTACGGAAGGTATATATTGCGATAAAAATATTTTCGGACCATTGCAGCTTGCATATCTTAGGAGAAAAAATAACGAATTTGTGAAAATCTGTTTTGGGCCACATTGAGACGCGATTTACACCACGTGGTGCTCCCATTGAAAATCAGCTTTATACCTCAATCGAAAGCAAATAAATAGTTTTTCTTTTGTGGCAACGTTTATCACTGCAATTCTTGTTTTAAGAAAGAAAATATTTTTTTAAGTTTTAAGAGAACATGGTCGCTCCAGTGCAGCATGAGCCCAGCACGTAGAAGGCTATACGAGCCGTCCTATGATGCCCGCCGAGATAGCGCGCGCCAGCAATCACGACCGCGCCTTTAGAATTAAAGTGCACAGCCGCTGCTCCCCCGCTCCCGTCCATTCACACCCGTTCAAGACGGGCGGGGCGTTTCCTCTCTACTTGAACTTGAGCATCATTCTGCGGCAGCCTTCAAACGCGCGTGAAGTCATTGCATGCGCCCTCCGAGCGACGCTGATTGGTCGGCTTGTTCGATCTCTGCTTCAGCCGCGTTCAACGACCACGCTCGCACGCTTTTACGCGCTGGGTACGGCATATGATGCGTAGGGGGACTTTAAACAGAACACGACGGAGACGGCGACGCCGATTGCACAAACCTGTCGAGAGTGCTCATATAATTGCACCCGCAATAAAAGTTTCAATGACGCGAATCACGCGGTCCTCTCGGTCGGCGACGATAGGCGCCAGTTTCTCTACCCACTGCGCTACCGATGCATATGTACGAGCCTCCATAAACGCGCCTATCTCTCGCACATTCTCTATCGCACGGTGCTCTTAGTTGGCGGGCTTTGTCTTATTTGTCAAATGAGACAAAGTGGGTCGTTTCTTTTTTTTTAGCCTTGCTGTTGCCGGAGGCGTTCGTCACTGGGGGACGTGCATCACGTGACTCTGGATGGCGGGCGATTCCTCGACACCAGAATGCCTGGCTGGCAAGAAGCGGGCCGACGTCGCCGAGCAACGGGCGCCCGATCGCCCTCTTTGATGATTGCTTTCGCGCTGGCATTCCTCCGGCGTGGTAACTATTTACGCGCTATTCTTTCCAGGTTGATTCGATAGAATCGCTGCAGCGGAAGTTAGTGTAGCGAGCTTGTAAGTGGCGTCATGTGTACCGTTTTGTGCGGGAGGGGGGGGGGGGGCAAAGTAGCCCTAGGGTGATCGGAGCGCCCACAAGGTCTGCAGTTCCTTCGGCAATCTGACATGTCGCCAGGGACGTATTTCTTATGGCAATATATCAATGCACGCGTACTTTTAACACTAGATAGTTGTGTGCCAGCTGAGCCTACCCTTGCCACTACAACCGTGGTTTACGTTGTTTTATTTGCGTGTTGTTGGTGTTCATTTTGCCTATATGGTTAGGTAGCGCACTTTCGACGGGGACAAAAGAAACAGAAAGGACACGACACTCGCTACACTCAGGTGATATTGAGGTGATATCAGGTGATATTGAGGTGATATTGAGGGTGATATTTAGGGTTGGTTCATTTCTGTGTCACTCGGGGGTGCTTGGGTGCATATATATTGAAGTATTTTTCCTGAAATAAATTCAGTTGCGAGTGTAGCGAGTGTCATGTCCCTTCTGTTTCTTTTGTCCCCGTCGAAAGTGCGCTACCTAACCATATAGGCATAATGATCAGTCACCAACTAGCCCAGCTCTCAACCTTGTTGTTGGTGTGTTTTTTGAGGCGAGGAGCATGAGTCCGCATATGTGTATCAGTGTTGCGGAGTTGCCACGCCGGAATTGGAATGACTCGGAAACCATTCCACATTTTCGCGACCTCGGAATGGAATTGGAATGGAATTGGGACAACGCTTGGAGGAATGGAATGGGAATGGAATTAAGCATATTTTGCACGGAATTGAATGGGAATGCAATTACGCCTTTTTCCAAAAATAGAGCACGTTTTCGTCTACGCGCTGTTTTTTAAACTTCTAACAATAGTAAGTCAGAGCCTCGAATTTAAGAATAAAGCAGTATTTTTAAAATGGCTTTGCTGATTACAAGCACGGTACATTTATAAGCAACACGCCTACTACAATTCTGTCCTTATATAGACTGTGTCGCTCCGAAGTTTGTCTCTATTCTTCGCGTAACCGCGGCTCTATCCCGTTGGTATCAGCTTGTTTTGTTAGGGCAGGAGAGCACCAGCAGCGTTGCGAATGCAGACTCTAAAGCAGAGCCAAGCACACTGATCTTTAAAAACATCAGACAAAATGATAATGCCCACCAAGACAATATACCTGGGTATTGCATTGAAAAATTCATTTTTACTTTCAGAAGGAGCTTGCGCAGACACGGTTAAGCCCCTGACCTATTGGAAAGCGAACGAAAGCCACTTTCCCCTGCTTTCCCGCCCCGCAAGGGCAGTTTTCATTGTGAATGCGACGTCAGCTGACGTGGAACGCGTGTTTTCTACGGCATCCCTGAAAATGACAGCGAAGAGATGTCGGCTGTCAAGGACCTCTTTCGAGCAGCTCATGTTTGTGAAGCGCAAGACGTAGTTAGGTAGACGGCAATTGTATGATCTCACATTCTTTTTCGTTTTCTAACACGAAAGTGTTTTATGCCGGGGTCCACCAAGACTTCAATGACGTATTTCCGTCACGGAAATGACGTCGACAAAATTTACACGACCAGACGGCAAAGAAAAAAAGTTCCGTCAACGGGCATCGAACCCACGACCACTCGGTCCGGAACAACAGATGCCGGGCCCGCTATCCATTGCGCCGCGGTCACAGACACTACAGGCTTTACAAACGCGCCTTTTACATCTACCACTCTCCCAGTCGGCGGGGTGGTGTTGCCCTCTGGGAGCGGTAAAGTAATTCGTCATTAATGTGGCCTCCGCGATTAACACCTACAACGCATTACACGTCCGTCCTATTCGGTGCGTTTTCAATAGAAGTTCAATTTTGTCAATGCCTTAACACGCCGCGAGGTGGCGATCTTAGCCTAAGCGTCGTAAAAGCGTCGGCTTCGCTCATAGCATCACGTAATCAAAACCAAAAATAGTTCTGCGACGCGCGCCTGCCTCACCTGGCAGTAACACCGCGTTCCCCGCTCACGCGCTCGCCCCGAGAAAAATAGCGGCCGAGCTACCGGGGCGGCACGACGCGCTTTGCGTTTTCCTCTAGTCCGGCCGTGGTGTTCAATCACATTTTAACATGCCGCGGTATGGCGACCAAGTTTTGCGTCCAATATTCGACGCTGTTTTGGCTATCACACCTCGTTCTCTGACTACGCTTTCACCTTTAACTACTGCAACTACCACAAAAGTTTGTTCAATCATTTAACATGGACATTAGTCGTCGGGATGGAGATGTAAAACCAATCATCAAAGTGGGTGCATTCATGTCAAACGGTGCTATACCTGCCAGACATCAATATACATTGTACAAACTCTCTTATATCAATGTACAGTAAACATTTAGTTACTTCTGTAAGGGCATGCTTTACTTTAGTGTTATTCCGATTCCTATGACGAAGGGATCAACCATCTTTTTTTTTAGAAGCGACCGTTGAAGCAGCCGTCATTCACACTTAGAGTTTTCGGCGAAGCTCCCATTTAGCTCATAACATTTCGTTGCAAAATTTCGATGAACGAAACGCAAATAAAGCTTCGTTTTGCACCTTGCACTGCTTGCGACTTTTATTCCAGCATTTAAAAATCGCGAGGACACCTAAGCCCTTTTTATGACGTAGTGATTGCCAAAGAACTAGTGATCGTTTCCGGACGTGTTTTTGTTGTTGTAGAAACATTTGTTTGAGCCGATAAAAATAAAAGTAGGTGGCCTCTTCTAAGTTCAGAAAGCTGCGAGCGACCGCTGCTGCTCTAGCCCGGGAGATCAGGCATTCCGGAGTCTCGAGCAGAGAGCTCGTCAGACCGCACTCCCACTGCTCCGGGGTGGGATCATAACATTAGTATCGTTATCCTTTTTCTTTTTATCTTTTCTTCACTCGTATGCGATGACTCGGCACATATCCGTGTTCACATCGCTAAGCAAAGAGGGCATTGGGGAGGAACGTATTTCGCTACACCCTTAATTGCTGCTACTGCAATATCATGTTCAAATTAATCATGTAGGCCTGAGTACATGCTTTTTCGAAGTCGAAGCCCCCACCGCATTCTGTAGCTCCACTTTTAGTTAGCCAGAGCCTAGGGTAGGCCTGGTGTAAAAGTGCGAACGATCTGCCAATTTGTAAAAGAGGAACCGAGGCATAAGTTAGTGTACAAACAAATGCATTGTCCCAGCAGATACTAAAACAAATTATCCCTGTGCGTTGGTTTCCATTGATACTCCCACACGAAAGCGGCGAATACTCTGTGCACAGCCTGATCTTTATCTCACGAGCAGTTTAGTACCTGACACACGTAAATAACCTTTACGACAAGGAAGACATTGCACACCTGCGCACAGGCGAACACAGAAAGTTCTCCTCACCCCATCCATGCTTGTAAGGCGCGCTTGGCAAGCGTGAGGGCTGACGAGCAGTACATACCACTGTTCCGTATTCGATGCAAATGCACAAGGTGCCCGAGCGGTGCGCTGTTCCAACTAATACCAGCCAATGTAGAGGGTTTTGTTCCCCATTAACCATATCTTAGTTTTCTCCATATGCACGACAGCTTAGGCTATTCACGACACATTTAGGCTTAAACAATATTAAAACGTCACCATTCGTTCAAACGTGCTGACCATGCAAATACTATTGGTAGTGGGAGAACTACCCCTATGAGAATTAGTAGGGTGGTTGTACTGCACGAGATATGTCACCAAGCTACTATCCCTCGACTTTGCTAACGTGTTTTGCATACCTTTGCAGTTCTTAATGCATTTGATGACATCAGCTTTATGTGGCGTTCATTCTTAACTCGATAAAACTATCAAGATGGCTTTTCTACGTTGAGGAATTACAAGAATGGAATTCAACTGCCCGGCCATTCCCGGAGTGGGAATGGGCTAAGTTTTTTTCATTCCGAGGAATTGAAAGGAATCGAATTGCGGCAAGTTCTAATTCCCCGGAATGGAATTGGAATGCAATGGAGGCGCCCATTCCGCAACACTGATTCACGTGAAAGTGGTGTCCTTGTGGCGAGTTTGACGATTTTCTGACTGCACTGTCCAATCACAGGACATACAGACCACTATTCGCCGGCATTTGTGTAGAGGCGGAGCATCGCGGTAATAAGAAGCGACCTAAGTGTTGTCTGGTGTTCTGAACCGGGCTTAAAATGTTAGGCACCATCGGCTCCACCAAACCCCGTAGGGTCGCCCTACAGACGGTTCGTTTCCAACTTCTCCTCTCTTTCTTTTTTTATAAAATTTGTATATGTTATTTTTCTGTAAGAACGTCTGTAAATAGAAGTCTCGATTTCGCCTAAATTTCTCCAACGTCTTTTACTCTTCAAGCGACCAGCGAATCCATCACCGCAATTCGCACAGCGGGATTTCACATTTCCTCCTACTTCGTTAATATCCACCCTCCACGGTGGTCTAGCGGTGACGGTGCTCGACTGCTGACGCGCAGGTCACGGGATCCAATTTCAGCCAAGGCGGCCGCATTTTCAATGGAGGCAAAAAGGCTCGAGGCCCGTGTACTTAGATTTATGTGCACGTGAAAGAACCCCAGGGGTAGAAATTTCCGAAGCCCTCCACTATGGCGTCTCTCAGCCATATCGTGGTTTTTGGACGTTAAATCCCATCAATTACTATTATTTGTTTATATCACCTAGGGTGATGTGTCTCGGGCGCCGAGTGTGGAATGCTGTTTTCTACCATCAAAAGAACTTTAAATTTTACCCCGACTGAGAGCGGCAAAGTTAAGTGGGCACTGGAACAGCACTATCGGCATGGCTCGTAATTCCTGCTTTTGCCCTGTGCAGGCTGCAAACGTACTCCTGCTGACATTATAAACGGGCACCCTCACCGACTTGGATTTCGTTTCTGCGCATCTTGCTGACGCAAGTCGTGCCTCTATCGCTGTCGAGGCACATTTTCTGCTGTGGTGTCTTGAGAAAGGCTCCTCGTCCATGCAACAGCCATATCGAGTGCCGCATCAACCACCAAAGCGCACTTAAGCGTCTTCCCTGCGTACTTCAGCTTGAGTGGGCACTGGAGCAGCACTATCGGCATGGCTCGTAATTCCTGCTTTTGTCCTGTGCAGGTGCGTACTATACTTTCGTTATACGCTAGAAAAAGCGAGAACTGTTTCTCAGTGCTCTTCCCGTGCCCGCGGGTGATATGTGAAATTACTTGTAATTGTTCGCATCCGACACTTGCCTTGTTACTACCCTGTTCAGGGGTTGTTCAGACAAACCCTGGACCTAATACTCGAGCGGATTCCCTTTTTGATATTGACACCCTACCAGAGGACCCTTCAGAACAAATGAAGTTAATAGTTCGCTTCGTTAAGGACATACACACCCACTCACTGCAGTCGTCGAAAACTCTAGCAAAGCAATCCGCCGGTAATAAAACTATCAAGAATAACAAAGACACTGTGGAAACGAGATTCGCAGCACTGAGCAACCGAAAAGAGAATGTGGAGAAAAAATGTAAGAATTTTGAAACGCAGGGCGCAGGCGTCGCTAATATAAAAAACAGTATTCGGGCCCTAGAAGATGAAAAAAACGCTATGTTGCGGTCTCGTGCCAACGATCTTGAAGATAGACCACGGCGTAACAACCTAATTATCCGAAATATACCAGACGCTAAAGAAACATGGGAACAATCCGAGAGCAAAGTTATATCTGCCTAGAAAGCTGTACTTCTATCTTTTAAATGCGAATGCATTTCTTAGTCGGGCTATGTCCGCCGTCCGGCGTTGTCCGCGCGCCTCTCCGCTCTCACTTCCTCTCCCATAGCAACAGCTGCGGGCGCGCGCGCTTATCCTCGCCCCTAGCAACCGGAGCAGGTGGTGCGGATGGAGTAGCGCAGAGTGAGTGGAGAGGAGGGGCGCGCTCTGGCGTGTGAGGGCGCTCGCATCGCGGGAGCTCGGCGGAGCTCCCGCGTGTGTGGAGAGAGTGTAGGAGAGGGTAGGTACAGTGCTTCGCCGCTCCTTCTGTCGACGTTTGCTCTCTCTCCTCCCTGCGCCACCGCCTCAATGCAGTGCGTTTGAAACGCGTTTGGAGCGTTTGTGCTGCCTTGGCACAGCCTGAAAACAGCGCGTTCTAAACGCTTTTGTGCTCCATTGAAGGCGGTGGCAACATCCCTGAGGTTATTCCGAACGCACGTAGGAAGCGTTCGTTGAAAGAGGCGCCCAAAAGGGAGACACTTGAGCGCGTCGATGTGTCCAGCTTTACGCCATTAAAATTGCTACGCCGTGTACTCTCGGCGCACGAAATGCATTCGCATTTCCTCACGATTCCCTTCGGGGAGGTGGGGGCATTTCTTTCTTCGGATGCAATTGAACGTGCTCATCGCTAGGCGTTTTCCCACCGGGAAAATGCCGACCCATAATTGTCAATGGTTTAAGTTTTAAGTTGAAAGAAATTGTTCTTTCACAACGTAATCCCTTTAAGTCAGGTGGGATCATCCTTAGTGAAGATTATTCACCCGCAACCCGTCTGTCTAGCAGGAATCTTATCGAGTTTAGAAAAAATCAGCCTGGCACACCTGCACTTAAATTCAGACATGACAAACAGATCATCAACGACAAATGCTATGCCTTCGATTCCGTTAATAAACGAATGACACAAAAACAGTCGCAGGGCCTCGGTACACGAACCACGGTTTCTGCAGGTACATCGACCTAATCGAGCGAGGGGGGTAGTGGACAGTCTTCACAACGTTACGTATCTATCTTGTTTACTAACATAATAAGTGTGTTGAACATCCTTTTTCTTTATCCTCCGCCATTGTTATCCACGTATTATCGCTTTAACAAAAAATGCCTATCGAATAACTCTTCGAATATCTTTGACAACGCCCATCGTTTCACAATTTATAGGCAATAGAGGGCTGTGCATCGCGGAGGCGGCGTTCTACTCGCCATCTCTTATGACATCCCTTCTTCGCGTATTTCTGTCACTACTGACCTCGAAATCGTCTGGGCGTCAATTAATATTAACCACCCGAAGTCAACAATAAGCGTGTGCTACCGATCTCCTTATTCCTCCCCCACATTTACTAGCAAATTTCACAATTTAACAAACGATGTTTCGTCACGGCTTCAATCATCTCCCCTATACTTACTAGGCCATTTCAACATTCCTAATATTAGATGGAACACTCAACCTCCTTCATTACAGCCTTTTTCTCCGCAGGTCAAGGAATTTTCAGATTTATGTCCTATTGTTTTCGTTTTCATAAGATGTAATGCAACCTACTAGGGACACTGGCAATGTTTCAAACACTCTTGACCAAGTACTTACGACTGAACCCAAGCTAACCCTAACCTCACATTTCTTTCACCCTTAAGTGATCATGCTGCTATATATTTTAGCATTAGTTCAAATCTCACTCAAAAAATCGCGAAAAAGAAGAGTTTACTCGACAACAGAAAAGCTCATTTCGAGGCTATCAATAGCGAGTTATGTGCTTTTCTTGACACATTCCTGACTAACTTTGATTACCGTTCTGTTCAAACTAATTGGGATATGTTTACTGCTAACACTAATGCGCTGTTGTACAAATAAAGTCCTAGCGGTACTATAACTTCTAACCCACAAGCTCCCTGGTACAACATTCATACTAAACGACTTTCTAATCGTAAAAAGCGCATGTACCGTACAGCTAAATTGTCCTCAAGTGCTTCTTCTTGAACTGTATACAAACCTGCTTCTTCAGATAATGAGCATCAGATAATGAAAAATGGCGCGTAAAAATGCGCCCGCGACCGGTGTACCTTCAAGGGCCGCAGTTCTGCACACTCGCCGTTCTACAGCAGAGCTCCTAAAGGGACCCTGCAGCACTTCCACCGCATGGCCACTGCTGTCCCATCCATAGTAGGGTGCGTAGAGAACCTAAATTGTCAAGGATTTGTTCTATACAAACAAAACGCTGCCGATCGGTTGTAGGGGATCCTCAGAACACGCGAGCCGAACATTACAGCGCAGCACGTGGCCTAGAGTTTACAATTATTTTCAACGTCAGCTAGAAACGTCAGCCGGCACGCGTGGGGGTCTACGTGAAAGATAACTGTTAAGACACTTGATTTCATCATTATGCAAGCTAATCGACGATTGGTTCACGCATGCGCTACCAGCCGCTGGCATGCGCAGATAAGTTTTCGTGCCTTCTTTCTTTGCCGCCGTTGTGCGCCCCTTCAGTCGTTAGTCCGCGTTTGCGGTGTTGTGACTTATTCCTTGCGTCTGCGTTTGCACGCCCTGTCTATTTAGAATGAATGCTTACGAACTAGCTCAGCTCTCTATTATTCTACGTTCCCCTTCCTTCTACAAATGATACCATTCGCCAAAATGACCGCGCCATATCGCCACACTCACGGCCATTGGCTGATTTGAGCATCGTGAGCTGCTACGTAGCCGCTCGCGCGATCACACTCAAAGTGAGCCGCGCGTTCCAGCAAACAAAAAACGAAAAAGTGCTCAAGGTCATGACGCGCGCGTGACTTATCTTCTTTCCCATGTACAGAGCCTCCCTGCTTAGCTTCCAGCGCGTTCGTCGGGACGAGAGAACGCAATCATAGCGTGCGACAAATATCGAACTTCGCTCGTATTTTACGGATTTTAACATTTTTGCGGCGGTCGATTCGTGAGGAAATAAACTCCTTTAATGTAGCTCTTCGATTTTTACGTGAAAAAGTGCTGCAGGGTCCCGTTAATGTTTCCGTTTGTCCCCATGTATCGTAGAACACTGTCATCACCATGAACTGTGCGCGCTTCATCTTCTGCTTCGCTACCCGAGCACGTGGGCCCGGCGCGCACTCTCCCTCTGCGCCGATGTGTCCGGCGTGAGAAGCAATAACTCGGATTGGTGAAATAACCAGTACAGAGAGACAGAAAGAAAGAAATTGCAGGTAGAAAGGAAGAGTAAGGGTAAATAGAGAGAAATAAAGGGAAGAAAGAGAAAAAATAGATACTAAGAGAGAGAAACAAATTGCATGCAGAGAAAGTGATAGAAAAAGCAAACACGACAAAGAAATAGAAAAACAGAGAAGAAGACGACAAAGAAATAAAAAAAACAGAGAGGAAGACGGGAAGAGAAAGAGAGAGCGAGAGATATAAAGAAACAGGAAGCGAGAAATAGGCATACAGAAAACAAGAAAGAGAAGATAGAGAAAAAAGATACAAAGAGCGAGAAAATGAAAGACAGAAAGAGATAGAAAGAAATAGATACAGGTATAAAGAAATAGAGACAAAAAAAGACAGAAAAACAGAAACAAAGAGAGGGAGGAAGAAAGCGAGAAATAACGAGAAAGAAGAAATGCCGCCCTGCTCCGCTGTTCTTTCAGGCTTGGCTCCACTAATACGAAGCTGGCCTAATTATTTGGGTTACGAGGCTGCCGTGGAGAAGCTTCGATTGAATCGCTGAGTAACAAGCCTCGCTTGAATCGTTGGGAGTTTTCCGGTCCAAAATGTCATGAGAGACGCCGTAGTGAAGGGCTTCGGATATTTCGACCACGTGGGGTTCTTTAACGGGCACCTAAATCAAAGCACGCGGGTCTGCAGCAGTCCTTCCTCCATCGCATTGCAGCAGCCGCGGCCTGGATTCAATCCCGCCGCCTTCGGGTCAGCAGTCAATCACCATAACCGCAACACCAACGCAAAGGGTGGGTGTAAAAGTGGCGAGGGGATAGTGTGTTGGCAGCGTTGGTGCCAGAGACGCCTCGTTCTCGCAGCCTGCGATTTAGGCATCATGATATGCTTGTGTTTCCGAGCTTGTCATCAAAGATTCACTCTTTCATTGTAAAACGCGCTTCATAGTTCTTTCTCAAAACATGCTAAAAAATAGCGCTGTCAAAAGGCATTATATCATAGGCGTACGCACGGGGGGAGGGGCAGGGGGGGGGGCGCCCACCCCCTCCTAGTAACCTTAGAGGGGGGCGAGAAGTTGGCCCCATATATTGATTTTGTAGGGAGGGGGCGCTGCGATGAACGTTCGCCCTCCCCCCACTTCCCCACCCCCCTATGAGGAGCCTTGCGCACGCCTATGATCAGTGTATTTCTCAAGCAAGGAGGAGGAAGAAAGCCACGCCCTGGCCAAAAGAACTTACCGCGTTGAAGCTTGTAATAAAGGCGCCAAGCTTCTCAGGTGGATCTACGTCCGCTTCTTGCAACATCTGTATGACCGCAGCTTTTAGATCAATGCCCGCCATGTCTAGTATAATGTAGGGGTACATGTCTTCAATAGGAGCGCTCAGCTGAAATCCAAGCGAGGAAAAAGCAACTGTTAGATCGCAAAGATGGCATCATACAAGCATTTAACACTCGTACTAGATATGCGCTCATTCAAAGCGTTGTTGTTTGAGGAGCGAAACGCCAAGGTGTGTGCTCCCGGTAGTAGGGTAACCTACGGCTGTGGTGATGCGTACACTATCACAGAGCGCTTCAGGAGTGTCAGAGGCAGAGTTCATAGCTTCAGCCGTGAAAGCGGGAACACGTTGCGCTCCTGGCGTATTTCTCGCTGCGCAGAAGGCTGAAACTACCGAAGCGCTCGCTGTCGGAGGTCTTTAGTGTCATGATGCGGTACATCACCGATGACAGCCTGCGGCACCACACCTCCGCACACCGAAGTCATAATTAAAGGAGGAAGGTGTGAGAAATATAAGGAGCAAGGTGGCAAATTGGGCTAGCTGGAACATACTCAACATGTTCAGCGCAAAAAAGGAACACGAAAGACACACGGAAGTGTACGACACAAGCGCTGTCTAACCATTCCATCTGTCTTCCATTAAACTTTCAGTTGTTAAACAGTGCTTGTGTCGTACACTTCCTTGTGTCTTTCGTGTTTCTTTTTTTGCGCTGAACATGTTGAAATATAAGGAGCGTAAGTAAAGCCTAATTTATGAGCGTCGGTAGCGCAGTGTTTAAAGCGCCTGACTCCTACCATCGCCTTGTTTAGGCCTTGTTTGATGCAGCTTTAACTGAAAAGTGGTCCCGCCCGCGTCACGGCGCGCTACTAATATGTCGTGACTGAGAGCGGATGCTTACGCATGCGGAACCATAGCAGCTCAAAAGGACGAAGCTAACAGGAGTGTAGCTATGCTATTGTTGCGCGTATGGTTGTCAGAAAAGGTACAGAAACGCTGCCAGTCAGCTGAAAAAAAAAGTAAAATTATATGGATTTATATGGAAGGCTCACGAAAACAAGCCATGAGAGCATTGTATGGAGGCGGTGCGACGTGCGAGGTGGAAAGACCTTCCAGTCAGCGCTTGCGCTTCTCCTGCGTTCTCGCTTCTGCTCTCGTGGCGCATGCGCTACTCTCCTCCTCTAGTCTCCTCTCCTTCAAGTGGTAGAGCGCTGCGCGCGCTCAGTCCAACGCTGGCTTCAGTTGACTGCTCTGAAATGCGGGCTCGACATGCCGAAATTCTCTGCTGCGCAGCGCCGCGATAAGCGCCAGCGCATGCGCGTCCCCTCTCTCTCCTCTCCTATGCTGCTCCCCTGTCGCACGCCTGTCGACCGCGTTCCCCGCTCGCCCTGTGTCGGTTTACTCCTCTGAAATGCGGGCTCGACATGCCGCAATTATCTCCGGCGCAGCGCCGCGATGGGCGCCAGCGGATACGCGTCCCCTCCGCCTCTCCTCTCCTACGGTGCTCCCCTCTCGCGCGCCTGTCGACCGCGTTCCCCGCTCACCCTGTGAGAATTAACGGCCAGGCTAGAGGGAAGACACGACGCGCGTAGTGTTCCTCTTCGCGCTCCACGACGCGAAGTCGGTAGCATGCCCGAGGTCGGTAGCATGCCCAACGAACGCCAACGGAACGCCATCGTGCAAGTGCTCCGGCTTCGCATCGCCTCATGGTCCCCTTTAGCGGGAGATGGTGTAATTTTTCCCGGTTTTTCTTTGTCATCTATCATGTGCGTTTTACCGACGTCGCAACCGCACGGAAATGATGTCAATGAAGAATTAGTGGACCCTGGCATTAAACACTTTCGTGTTAAATTAACACAAAAGTCATCACAGGCCAACGCGAGGCGACTATACTGACCAATAAGAGGAATTCACGCAGCCGGCTGCCCGCCTGTGGCCGCGGGTTTCCTTTAGCGATGTTGTCACGTACCATGGGGAATTTCCGTGCCGCGCACACCATCGCCACATTCCGCCTCTGGGCAAGCGCCTCGTGCCCCCTTTACTCATGACAGATGTTCAGCACCACCGCGCAAAGGTCAAGAACGACAGTTCTCACATGTGCAGAAGAGCGCTCGGCAGTCTGGACCTTAAACATGCGCACCACTTCAGGGGCCGGGCACATCGTCGATTCACTGTTTCATATCGCATGTTCGCGCAGTGGTCAATACTGACCTAAAACAAGGCTCACAATGATCAACTTCAGTGCAAAATAAGCTGGCAAAGTCTAAATTATTATAAACTACTGAAATAACCAAGAATTCATCGTAATAGTTTACCTCAAAATCCAAAAAAAACGCTTCGGAAACATGGTGCTCATAGCCGCGCGACGCACGAGGGGGTGGCGTTACCGCCTCGTCAAGCACGCGATTGCCGAGGCGGTAGCAAGCTCGCCAAGGGATCGCTGGGCTTTCCACGCTACGCAATTCCTCAAGTTTCAAGCTAGTGGAACTGCACCGACCGCAGGATTTAGAACTACACCAAAACCTACACAAAAACTACATTAGCGCTACACTGACCGCAGAATTAGCGCTTGATTAAAGCAGAATGGGCACTACATCAAGCGCTGAATGTTTCCACAGTGAAAAGCAGGATGTTGTCCAGGTGAAGCTCTGCACTGTAGTAGTAGTACCAGTATTTGGGACGTTAAACCCCAGATATTATTATTAATAGTAGTACCAGTAGTTGTAGTGGTAGTAGTAGTAGTAGTAGTAGTAGTAGTAGTAGTAGTAGTAGTAGTAGTAGTAGTAGTAGTAGTAGCAGTAGTAGTAAACAACCTGAAAGGGACTGTGTACCGTCCTTCATCGCTTTTCTGTTTTGTACCGCAATAGAAAGCGTACCGTCTGAAGTGTCCAACCTTGCAGCGGTTTCTCTGCAAAGTGAGTAGAAAATTTTAAAGCAGAATTTTTCCTTTTGCGTTCGGTCTTCTTCCATTGGCGTGAAACATGCCCACAACAGTGCTTGGTGGACGCGACGACGATTCTGGTGCCGGTAAAAATTAAAACCAAAAGCACATGCGATTTCTGTAGGATTACTTTATTTTCGCTGAACACTAATGTAATGAATGTAATAGTCGTTTTCAGCGCACTAGCGCTTAAATGAAGCCGTATTGTACGATTACAGAACAGTTGTTTTGCTGTATAATCGCAGTCTATGCGTTTATTTTAGCACTGCTGCCACAATCCAAGCCAAGTTGATTCGTCAAAAAGATACGATAAATGCGCGTCTTTACAGCGCAGCACACGTGATACATCCTAACAACAATACAGCGGCACAGTAGTCTTTGACCCAACCGAAATTACTCTTTGACGCAACCGAAAGTGCGTAAAATACAATTTCAAGTTATACATGTTTGTTTTTAAGCAAAATCAGTCTACCTGCGAAGACTTCTTGTCCTACCAGTAGATTGACCACATCGCTGTTGGGTGACGCTAGCGGTCATTCTTTCACGATTTTCAACGTCAAATTAAAAATATAATTCCTTTCTTAAGGGGCAAAAGCATTCTCGTTGCCGCCGATCTGACGAACGATCTCCTTATTTTCGCCATAATCAGAAAATGTTTTCCGCGCGGAAGACAGTCCTTTTAATAAAGTCCTGACAAGCTAGGCAGAGGGCCTGCTAGGCCATGCCTATCCGCTCGGCCATGCCTATCCGCTCGCCCTCTAGACAGACAGGAGCTGGACGTCTTGTCTCAGGTCTGTGATGGCCGGCGTCCAGTCTTGTTTTTGGTTAAAATCCTGTAACGCAGGGCACTGCGAGAGCGTGTGATTTGAGCAAACTTCAACGCCATCATCTCGGCATTGTGGATCAATGTCGGGGTGGAAGATGAGTCCTACTCCGTCTGGAGCATGCGGAGGACGTCAGCTTGTGCTCTGTTTAGCTTATGCTTGGGGACGGGAAAATTCTGTCTACCTCCTCTGTAATATGACGTGATATCGTGAAAAGTCGATAGAGGGTCACTGTGGACGAGCTCCCCCGAACGCACACCAGAGGCCGTCCCGTCGCTGCATATTGTCACGACTAAAAGCCGGCAGATTTACAGAGGACAACGAAGTGAGGAGCACGAGCAGCAACCACTGGCTCTCTCTGAGGAAGACGACTTTGAGGCATCTGCTCTTTAGATCTGTCAATACAGACCTTGTTTCTCTTGTCGCACCGTGGTCCTGTCTCCTTTCTTTCCGGCGTTGCGATACTGACGCTGCTGAAATGCATCCAAGGAAGACAATGTGGCTTCCCGGTTCTCGTACCACGTACGAGCGCTGTCTGGCAGAGCAAAGTAGACGCGTGGCAGCTTCTGCTCTGCGTTCCAATGATTCGCCTTGGCGACTCGCTCATACTGCTCGAGCCAATCCTCGACGTCCTCATAAGCATCACCGTGGAAGGTCTCAGGAATCCGAGGCTGCTCAACAGTCACCTGCTAAGCGCCGGCGGTTGCCATGTCTCCGGACGGAGTCCTTGGCTGGGGAAGTTCCAGGAGGATTGCCTCGGGAATTAGGCCTTGCAGTCAACGACTGTAGCGGTGGACAGGGGTGTCCACTGCAGGAACGGGTTGCGGGAGTGGACTGACAGTGCCGCTCCGGGGAGGAGTGTTGAGCATCAGGCGTTGAAGTCCAGCACCTCCACCAGTGTCGCAACGCGGAAAGAACAGGACACAGGACCACGGTGCGAAGAGGAAAACAAGGTCAGATCTAAAGAGCAGACGCCTCAACGTCGTCTTCCTCAGAGAGAGCCAGTGGTTGCTGCTCGTGCTCCTCACTTCGTTGTCCTCTGTCAATCTGCCGTCTTTTAGTCGTGACAATATGAGACCTCGCGCAAGGTCGGGAGCTATGTCATTGGGCTTAAGGTGACCCGATGATACGTCTAATCCTATGCGAACTGGGAACCAGAATATGTGATGAGTAATGTCCGAGAGGGCTTTGCCTTTCAGAATCCTGGCTACCAGTTTGGCTATAAATTCCATTGCACACGCTCTAACGGACGCTCGGGAGTTGGCGTACACCGTAGTGCGTTTTCTGTCAAGTAATCGTAATTTCATCATAGTGAATCGCTCTCATCGCAAAGCACCAAGAACCGCTCCCGCCGTAGACGCCGAAGGGTGCGGAGTACGCGATCTTCAGCGTGATTGCATCCGCAAGGTTAGGCAACCGAAATATCAACCATGTATGCAATGCAATTTATTGAATGGGTCCTATCTTTTTTTATATCTATAGAGCGACTATGATTAGTCATTGTAGCTGTTACATTATTGCACGAGTTAATGGCGGCGTCAGTCCCTCTTTTCTTCGCGAGTATCATCCTGCTTACTTCCATATGACTCTGCTGCCACTGCGAGCAACGCAGTTCCCTCTGGTCAGTAGACGGCGCAAGCGTTTTCGCCAGAACACGGCAACCAGACAAGCCGGCGCGTGCCGCGCGTTCCCGTAAAGCGCCGGATCCGGAAAAGTCTAGACGTGCCGCGCGTTGCAGGGAACTTGTTAACGTTTATGATTCGCAATATTTAAGGAATCGAGAAGGCTCCGTGCACCCTTAGTTACCTGTGAATCGACACTGACTTGTGAAACAACATTGCTCCATCGTAGATTTTACCGCACATCTGAACGCGCTGCACACGAATTGTCGCAATGGAGAAGTTTTTCACCCACAAGCCGACGTAACCAACACGGGCTGTTTGTGTAATGACGACTGCGTAATAAAATTTGTTTATATCTTGTTATGTATTTTCTAACGCGTAGCATTATTAAAAGACCACTCGCAGCAGAAATTTCGTTTCACTTTATGCCTTATTGTAGCTTATTGGATACCACGCGCGTCCTACTGGGCCCATTTATCGGCACCTTCTGCGTGTTTGATTTCCACGCCGGTGCGACGCCGTGCTTGACCTACTCCCCGTTAAGCCTAGCTCCGCAACGCCCGCGTTTTCCCGGCGCGATGGCGGCCGCCGCCATGGCTACGGGCTGCGGCCCAGCCTCACTTCACGTCGTGACGATAGAAAACACCTCCCAAGACCAAGCCATGCCCTCGGAGAACGAGTACCTAGCTGACCTGGTGAAACAATCCCAGACAGTGCCTCCGCCCAAGGCCAAAGGATCGCACGCCGTCGCCCGGCAACAGGCGGCTACCTCGGGCTCGTCCGCGCGCCACTCTCCAGAGAGGGCACCACACCTCTTTCCTCACCAATGCGTCAACCCAAGTGACGAACCCACCATACTTCTCTCGCTCCTTTCGAGCTCGACTCGGTCTGGCCATTCGATCGTGACAGCGACACGATTCGAGCATGCCTTGGTGAACACTCGTCCGCCACTCTCCATGTGTGGCCAGTGTGCGAATAAAACCTTATCGTGTGCAGTGTCAGCTTGTTTTCTATGGAGCAGCGCCTGCTTACGGGCCTCCACTTGCTGGTGGGAGACCAGCAGCTACCTTTTCGGGGTCATGCCAATGCGTCCGGGAAAATCTGCCGGGGTGTCATCGCCACCTCATGACTGCTCACCTCACCTCATGACTCACCTCATGACTCACCTCATGACTGCTTTCTCCTCTACCTACCTTTACTTCTGCTATCATTCTCCCCTCCCTGTCTTTTCCCACGCCCATCATCCCTATATTTCATTGGGCATGTCACTGCCCCAACTGTCTCCGCCTCATTATTCATTTTCATTAAAAAAAAAAGCCCGGTTTCTGTGCTCGTCGTCCCAACGCTCTTAGGACCCACACGCGTTACCGTTGCCCATATTTTTCTTTTATCTAATTGGCTTTTCCACTAAATTTGCGCTTTGGGTTATATTAAAACCCCTTTTCATTTATATTTATTGGCTTTATACCTGGTATGCTTCGGCAGGTACAGGTTTCTCCCATGCCTTTATTTTTGCTTTTATTCTTATCTCAACAATGGGAATGAATTTTACTGGGGTGTCATCGCCATTGACACGGCCGAAACCCTCCAGCGCATCAAATCAAAACTCGTATGGTAAAGGGCACTATCCTGGCAGTCCGCAAACTCGCTGACTCTGCTGCAGTGGTGGACACCTTCAACGGTATGAAGCTCCCCTGCTTCATCTTCTACCGTAGCGTCGTGCACGACGTTCGTGCGTACAAGAGCATCCCATATTCTTGCCCTTGAGGCATCATTGGGCATCGACCCTCAACCGGCCCGCGACTTACTCTCAGTCACTGTACCCAATTTGGCACTTAAGTCCAAGTCCAAGGGCTACCTCTGAAAGGCCTAGCTGAATGTCATTGAAGCCCGACATGCCCCCTCATCTCCGGCCCTCATAAAACCGCCGCTCGGAGATGCCCTGGGAAATAAAGGAAGCTTATGCCACCACCAATCCTGAAGCCGACTGCCCCCCCCCCCCGCTTTGGGCCCGCAAGTGACTTCCCAAGCCAAGCGTGCATCACGTTTGAAGATCCCGGCGACCCCACCAACGGTCACCTCAGTGCACTGGCTACTGTTTAAGGTGGAACCAGCTCAGATGAGCAGCTGGGCAGGAATTACTGCTCCTCAGCCTCTCCGTCCCCTCCTCCTTCCGATAGTTGTTAGCTGCTTGGTGACAGGTAGCAACTCTCGAACTGCAACAGCAGAAACTGGAAGGACCTCCACCACCCCATTAGTTCAACCCGTCGCCGCTAAGCTTAGCCGTTGCGCTACGCCTACTCCGCGTCCTCCCCCCATTACCCCAACCCCGACCATGGCGCCGGCTGCTCCTTCAGCTCAGGAGGGCACATCAGATACCTCACTCTGCTGCTCGAAGACTGCGTTACTTGTCTCGAAAGTGCCATCATCTACCACATGTCTACCATTAGCGTACAATAATGTAAATTCTACGTTGTAGCTGAAGTGGTTCAGGCATGGGCTCTCATTCTGTTCCGCACCAAATCTCACTCGCGCTTCGCTTCTACAGGCAGCAGCTCTGCACCGCGTCGACGCGAAGTCACCGGCCCCACTTGCCCGGCCATATTCACGCGCATCACGGCCCAGCTTCCGTATTCCTTCCCTTTCCGCAAGGCCAGGAGCAGGGTATGGAGAATGACCCATAAAACTTTTAACTTTATAGGAGCGGTGGCTGCGAGAGCGCCGGCCGTAGAAGAGAACGATGAACGATGGCGCGCTCGCAGCTCGCGCTGAGCAGCCGCTGGCAGCGGGCAGTTGTGGCCGAAGCTCGGCGGAGTATAGATGTTCGCTGGTCTGTCTTGGTCTCGTCCCTGAGGGGTTTCTAGGCCAGCCGCAGCCACGAAACCCCACAACTTTCATCAAGGTGACTGCATCACCTACACATTTACTATCATCTAAATTCGAAGTCGTACCACGATGCTTCGGAAACAGGGGTCAGTGCGTGCATGTTCTGTTCCTTCAAGCTCAAGGCTGTCTTACGGCCGTCGTTGCCCTCCAGGAATCCGGTCAGAACCTAACCCTTTCGGGCTACTGCTCCTATATAGGCGCCACCACCACAACTCTAATTGTTCACAAATCATATATACGACTCTTCAGGTCGATCCAGATCTTGACCTCCCCTATGGTTACTGATGAACTCCATTCTTTCCCAGAAGGACGGGGCCCCATCATGTCATATTCTCAACATGTACTGCCCCCCTCACCTTAAACGGGTCACTTTCGCCGAACTCCTCTGCTGGGCTCTCCAAGCTGCGGCTCGGTAACCCCTTAGTGGTGGATGGAGACTTCGACTCTCCTAACCCGCACTGGCCTTGGGAGCGCAGAACTCCTATGCCGCGTTGCGGAAGGCTTATCACGTAAAACAAACCACCTCCAATCCCACACGACGCCTGGCGCCGCTCTCAGTGGACCGGATTTCTGCCCCTCCCCCCACTGCCTCCATTCCGATGCTATGGCGGTAAAAAATTTAGATCGAACCTCTTCCTCGCAACATGGATCCCACTCAGCACAAGAGCAGCCCCAGTACACTCTCTCCACAATCGGCACTTCAATATTCCTGGCGTCTTCTATGTAGATATCTCGAGATCAACTCGATCCGGACACTTTACGGTTGCAGGGGCCTCCGAGGGACACCCCAGTGGCGGCCTCTCTTTCCGCTTGCCTGACGCAACTCAGGACGACAGGTAGATTTTTTTTTAATGTTTGCAGCGCAAGAACGCAAGTGCTGAAGGAAAGGCAGCGCCGTGAAGAACTGAAGGCAAAGAGGGACGCACACGAGCGCTGACTAACGAATGATATATTGTTCGCGACACACATCTACAGGCTGCTTCACACTTACGGGAAAACTCGGAGTGCATTGCAACGTGCTCCGAATGTTCCCCTAAGTGTGAAAGAGCCTGTACATATATATACTGAAGTGCACACCGACGCTAGCCAACTCGGTCTAGGAGCCGTGCTCGACTAGCGTGATCCAGACGGCGTCGAGAACATCGTCGCTTATGCCGACCGGAAACTCTCCAAGACCGAGCGCCACTATCACTCTGTCGCAACACACTGCGCACAAACCGGCGCAGCCTCCGCCTCGTCACGATCTAGCCCGGCGTGACACGGCTGCATGCTACACCACGCCTCCGATAAGGGACAGCACCATCGCAGCGTCACCGGAGGCTTACGTCACCGACGGTGGCTATAAAACCAAGCTGCCAAGCTCTGAAAGGATCCTTCCTTCGCGACGCGACTGAGCGCAACGTTGGTATGCTCGCCGCGCTGTTGCTACTTCGCTAATAAACAGTTACGCTTATGTTGGGATGCGTCCTTCCATCGACACGGCATCCCACATCTGGTGACCCGGAAAACAAACGCACCGCACCGCCATGGCCGACCTGGAAACGCTTGTCGCTCTTCGCGAACATGTACAAGAACTTCAACACCACCTGCAGGCCCTGCAGCAGCAACATCCCGGCAACGTCTCCGCACCCCTGGCCGTACCTGCCGGCTCCGCTGAGGATGTCAGAGCCCCTGCAGAAGGCATCCCGCACGCTGCCTCATACGACAGCTGGCGCGTCGCTGTCAAGCTTCCACCGTTTCGGGCCGACTCGCCCGAGGTCTGGTTCGCCCAGGTCGAGGTCCAGTTCTCCCTGGCGCGCATCACGCAAGACCGGACCCGCTACAATTACGTCGTCGCCCACCTGGACGCACGTTATGCCAGTGAGGTCCGGGATATCCTGGCCAACCCACCAACGGCCAACCTCTATGAACGCCTGTCACTCTCGGAAGAACACAAGGTACGCCAACTTCAGTCCGCAGAGCTTGCCGAGCGCAAACCTTCGCAGCTCCTGCGCCACATGCGTGCGCTCGCGGGCAACATGCAAGTCCAGGATTCCTTCCTGCGAGCGGTTTGGCTCGAACGACTCTCGCCGCACGTCCAGGCAATTCTGCGGGCTCAGGTTAGGCTACCTCTCAACGAACTTGCGGAGATTGCTGATCGCGTCGTCGACGTCTCCTTGCCGCAGCTGTCGCCCACCACCCAGGCTGTCGCCACATCGCTGAACACCGCGGAGCTTGCACGCCGTATCGACGACATCGATCGACAGCTCACCTCCATTCAACAACGCCTGGGTGAACGTCTTCCGATACACCAGCCCCGCCACTCGCAAAGCCGCGACCTTGACACCACTTCGTCGCGGCAACCCGATAACGGCCCGTGTTACTACCACCGACGCTTCGGGGACAGAGCCCGGCAATGTCGACCACCGTATTCCGCTGGGCATGCGGAAAACGCCAACGGCAGCTCGTAGAGACGGCCGCAAGCTGCCAACACGGAGGCCGTCGCATCTTCGTCGCCGACCAAATCACGAAGCAGCGGCTCCTTGTCGGCAGCGGTTCCGACATTTGCTGCTATCCGCGATCCCATCTTCCAGGTCCCCGTCCGCTTACGTCTTTTGAGTTCAGTGCGGCAAACCGCTCCACAATCAAGATGCGCGGCTCACTCCGCCTGCACATTTAGCTCAGAAACTTACGCCGTGACCTTTGCTGGAATTTTGTCATCGCCGACGTCGCCGAGCCAATTATCGGCTCAGACTTTCTGGCCCACTACAACCTCCATCCGGACTGCCGCAACGACCTCCTCATCGACGCGACAACGGGACATTCCACACCAGGCCAGCGAACGACCGCTCAACAACCAAGCATCAAGGTACTAAGTGTTGACAATCATTCGCCGTACCACGCCATCCTCGCCGAATTTCCCAGATTGACGCGCCGCAGCGGGCTGCCACGCAAAGTGCAGCACACCACCGTGCACTACATCCGCACCAATTCAGGCCCGCCGCTTTTCTGCCGCGCCCGTCGCCTTGCCCCGAACCGCATGCGCATAGCCAAACCAGAGTTCGAGGCCATGCTCCGCGAAGGAATAGCCCGCCGCTCTGACAGTCCTTGGGCCTCGCCACTCCACCTTGTTCCGAAGAAGACCGAAGACTGGCGGCCCTGTGGGGACTACCGTGCCCTCAACGCGCGCACCATCCCGGACAGGTACCCCGTCCACCACATACAGGACTTAGCCCATCGCATTTATGGCTGCCACGTGTTCTCCGTGCTAGACTTGAAGGTGTACACACAGATACCCGTCAATCCGGATGACGTCCCGAAAACGGCAATCATCACTCCTTTTGGCTTGTTCGAGTTTCCCTTCATGAGCTTCGACCTGAGGAGCGCTGGACAAACCTTTCAGCGCTTCATCGACGAAGTCGTCCGTGGCCTCGACTTCTGCTTCGTTTACCTTGACGACATAGTGGTATTTTCCCGCGACGCCGAAGAGCACCACAGGCACCATCGTCTGCTGTTCCAACGCCTCGATGACCACGGTCTGCTCGTCAATATCCAAAACAGCACGCTAGGCGCTTCCGTCGTCCGCTTTCTCGGTCACGAAGTTTCATCTGAGGGAACTCGGACCTGCAAAGTTACCCTCAACCCACCACTGCTAAAGACCTTCGCCGTTTCCTTGGCATGCTGAACTTCTACAGGCGTTTCTTGCCACACGCAGCCGACTACCAGGCTTCCCTCCATGATGCGTTGGCTGGCCTACGTGGAAACTAACCCGTCACGTGGACACCGACGTTAGCGAAAGCTTTCGAAGATTGCAAAGCCGCCCTCTGCACCGCCACGCTTCTCACCCATCCCGTGCCAGACGCTCCCTTGGGACGGACGCATGTACCTTCGCCATCGGCGCCGCGCTTATGCAACGCGTGGACAACACCTGGCATCCCTTGGCGTTCTTCTCCAAGAAGCTCGAAGCTCGGAAAACGTCCCCGTCAAACGCCAGTTCCACTGACGCAACCACGACCACCGCCCCGACAAGTTTGCCAGCCTACTACAGAGAACTTCTGGCGATATACGAGGCAGCGCAACATTTACGCCATATACTCGAAGCACAGAACTGCACCATCTATACCGACCACAAGCCTCTTACCTACGCCTTCTCTCAACGTCGCGACAAACTCCCGCCTGTACAGCAGAACCAGCTCTCGTTCATTGCACAGTTCACCACCGACATCCACCATTACAGCGGGAAAGACAACGTGGTCGCCGACGCGCTTTCACGTGTAGCAGCCACCAGCTCTGTGCAGATAACAGCGGACGTCCTCGCCGAGGCTCAGACTACGGACGCCGAACTACAGGAACTTCTCAAAAGCAGGTCCTCACTTCAGCTGCAACAAGTCCCCATCCCAGGTTCGACAAGCACAATCTACTGCGACATGTCGATAGGACGAAGCAGGCCCTATGTGCCCCTGTCCCATCGCAGTGGCCTTTTCAACCAGCTCCACAACCTCAGCCATCCCGGCATACGCGCCTCCACACGCCTCGTGGCTGACCGCTACGTCTGGCCCTCCATGCAGCGGGATTGTCGCACCTGGGCGTGCTCCTGCATTCAATGCCAACGCGCTGAAGTCACCAGACACGTCACGTCACCACTCGGAACATTCCCTCAGCCCTCTGGTCGGTTTGAGCACGTCCACCTCGACATCATAGGACCCTTTCCCCCGGCTGGACCCTATCGCTACTGCCTCACCGCCATCGATCGGTACACTCGATGGCCCGAGGCATGGCCCCTCGAGGGGATCACTGCGGAAGACCGCCCGGGCCTTCTTCACCGGCTGGATTGCTTGTTTCGGCTCCCCCCGCCGCGTAACCACCGACCAAGGACGACAGTTCGAGTCGCACCTTTTCAGGCTCCTCCGGATGACCATCGGTTTCGAACGCTTGAGGACCATCGGTTACCACCCTGTGCCAACGGAATGATCGAGCGTTTCCACCGACAATTCAAAGCAGCCATTATGTGCCACCCGGACTCAACCTGGCTCGAGGCCATCCCAGCCGTCATCCTCGGTCTTCGCGCCACCTTCAAACCGGACATCCACGCTACACCAGCAGAGCTCGTCTACGGGGAAGCACTCCGTCTCCCAGGGGAATTTCTCGCTGCACTGCCATCCAGCACTACGACGTCAGATCCCACCGACTTCGTCGCCCGGCTCCGACGCACCATCGCCGCCTTACGCCCGTCACCTGCAGCCCACCACTGCAAGCCTACACCTTTCGTCTTCAAGGAGCTAGCATCGTGCACGCACGCTTTCCTCCGCGACGACACCGTCCGCAGGCCTTTCCAGCCACCCTACAGTGGACCCTACCAGATCTTCCATCACGACGACAAAAACTGCACTCTGCGCATGAACGGGAACGACGTTCGCGTCTCGATTGACCGCCTCAAGCCCGCATACATCGCTGCGAACGATCCGGGCAGCGCCACTCCACCCACAGGCATCTATCCACAGCCGCCGACCTCGCCGCCCGCTCCGGTCACGACACACTCTGGACGTCTGGTACGCTTCCCACATTTCTACAGACCCTGAGGGCTCTGCACTCCGCGGGGGGGTGATGTGGCAACACACTGCGCACAAACCGGCGCAGCCTCCGCCTCGTCACTATCTAGCCCAGCGTGACACGGCTGCATGCTACACCACGCCTCCGATAAGGGAAAGCGCCACCGCAGCGTCACCGGAGGCTTACGTCACTGACGGTGGCAATAAAACCAAGCTGCCAGGGTCTGAAAGGATCCTTCCTTCGCGACTCGTCTGAGCGCAGCGTCGGTATGCTCGCCGCGGTGCTGCTACTTGGCTAATAAACAGTTGTTACGTTTATGTTGGGATGCGTCCTTCCATCGACACGGCATCCCACAACTCCAATGAACTGTAATGCCTCGCAGTGGTGTGGAGCATGGACGATAAATTCCACCATTATCTGTTCGGGTGCAAGTTCAATGTGGTAACAATGCTGCGTTGACTCGGATGTTTTCCAAGCAACAGCTCAAGCATAAGTTTGCTCGGTGAATTATCACGCTACAAGAGTATGACTTTGACGTGTGTCATCGCGCTGGGGTCTTGAATAACATCGCCGATGCCTTGTCACGCAAACCACTCATGCGCGAAGGAAGCAAGCAAAGTCCCATCTATTTTGCTCAAGTAGACGTGCGCAAAACCCGAGAAGAGGACGAGGACTTGACGTCAATCAGTGCATCTGTAACGGGTACGGAAAGAAATCTGTTGTTTGCAATACGCAATATTGTACTGTGCCGTCGTCAGTGGCACCAAGGCCTCTCGCAATAACACTACCTCCGGGCCGTTCCGAAATGCCTGCATGCCGAAATACTACGGGCCGGTCATGATATCCCGAAGGAGGACACATTGGACAACGAGCCGCGCTTCGCAAGCTATAAGAACGCTTCTGGTGGCCGAAAATGCAAAGCAATGTGCGCTCTTACGTCGCCAGTTACGAAGCGTGTCAACAGTTTAAGTGAACGCCGGGGTGTCACCCTGGACTACTAACACCTGTTCAGATACCCGATCAGATCTTTCATACGGTGAGCATCCACTACATAGGGCCGCTACCCACCACTACTGCTGGAAGCCGCTATGTCATTGCAGTTGTGGACTATCTGTCCAAATACGTGAAAGTGACAGCCGTGTCATCTCTTCCCTCCATTCATTTAGTCAGTTTCCTGCAGTGCAGATTCGAATGGAGGCATGGCTTCCCAAAAAAACTGATATCCGACCGTGCAGCAACATTTCGCAGCCGGGAACTGCGAACGGACGTTTCCGAGGCGGGTATACAGCACCAGCGCACTAATCAAAGCAGTCAGGCAAGACTCGCTCACTACACCAAAGTAGACAAGAAAGGAGAGGCCGATTGGGACGTACACCTTCGGGCTGCTGGCTATGCAGTTAACACGGCGCTGCAGGCGTCTACTCATGTGACATCGTACGAAATCGTATACGGAAAACTGCCCCAGCTGAAAGCCGTCCTCAGCCTAGACGCTCCTGTTAGCGTCACACGCTATGACAGCGTACAGACGCCTGTCAGAAGATCAGAGCTGCAGCGAGAAAAAGAGCCACACGAGCACAACAAGAACAAAAGCGCTATTATGACCGCCGCCTGCGACCTGCCTCGGAGTACAACATAGGAGACAAGGTGTGGATGCAAAGGGGTGGCAGCTGCCCGGGCAAGAAGCTACTCCCGAAGTTCGGGGGGTCCTTCACGATCACCGAACGGTTAGCACAGAATACCTGGCGCATTAGCACCTCGGATCCAAGCTTTGTACTCGATCGCCGGAAAATGAATAAATTCGCAGTGCACGTGTCACGCTTCAAGAAACGAATGCGTCGTTTGTACTGAACTAGTTGTTTCTTTTTGTTTGCCAGGTCCGCAGCGTGGCCGAGCGTGAAAGTTAAGAGCGACAATGCGGCTCGGCTGCTTGCGCGAGTAGCTGCCAGAACACAGAAATGGAAGACAAAGAGGCAGAATATAAAACAGCTTGCCCGACGAAAGGCTTGCCCTTACAATACCTACAAACAGGTAAAAAAAGTTATTTTCGAGCACACGTCAGTAACATGACAAACTTCGGTAGGTTGACTGATAAAACCAAGCAGAATGATATCGTTTAAAAGACTAAAATAGATACAAAAGCGCAAAAACTGAGGGCTGACGAATGCATCTGTCGTCATATTTCTTAATATATGCATCTGCAATGTCCCGCGTTACGTGGTCTTTGTGGCGTTCCAACACACTCCAGGCCAGAAACTGAGGCTCGTAGCCGCAGCATTTACAGTGAATCACTAGGTTGGAACTTGTTCCTTTGCATGAGTCGTTCTTATGCTCTCCTAACCTCTTATTTAAACAACGTCCAGTCTGCCCAATGTAACTGCGTCCGCACGTTAAAGGTATCCTGTACACCACACCCATGGAGAATTCTGTAGATTTATTTACGCATTTTCAGCACTTACGTACTTGCGCTGCAAACACTTTTAAAAAATGCACTTGAACCAACTAGCCCAAATTGACTTTCTTATTCCGAAGAGGTGGCCATCGCTTTGCCAGCCTTTCACCCTCCATGGCACTTTGACCCTCACTACATCCGCATCATGTAGGCCTCCCCAGTAACGAAGCGGCGCATGCCGCTGCCTGCGTATCCCCCTCCCGCGCAATGACCTGCTCCGAAATCACGTCTCTCCTGATGCGCCTCAGCTCTTACACAGTACGTTGCAATTTATTTATTATTTATTTACAAATACTGCAGGCCCTATTCAGGCCCAAGCAGGATTTGCTACACAAATGTGAATGACAACAGCAGAAACGGAATATAAAAAAGAACAATACAAAGTACAAAAGATACAGGCATTCTCAAAATCAATATACAGCGGTATTTTAAATATCAAGAGAAAGGTTATTCACAAGTTGGACGAACGATTGTGTTGCGTCAGCATTAACCCTTCTCTCGGTAACTTATTTTATAATGAAAAAGCATCAGAAAATAATGAATTCAAATTATGAATTAAGGAATTCAAATAATGAAAGTGATTTACGTTGAGGTGACTGAACGATTACCTAACTGTCGTGTGATGAGTACGACCAAAGTGCATGAACTGGTCGATTACGTGTCGCGAAGCAGGTACGCTCGCCAAACGAGAACAGTTGGAATAAATGAACCTCAGAGCTAGGTTTTGCACACTTTCTGTTTTGTAAATAGATCCAGGTCTGCATATTCTAACTTTGACCTGATAAGGGCTTTGTAAGCTGCTAGTTTTGTATATTATTATTGCACCTCGCACCGCTTTTACGCGGACCCTGCTCCCTAAAACGGACGACCGGTTTTGAGACGCGTTCAGAATAACACACTTGCGTGTCCTGCGGCATCACGGCCGACAATATCACATGACGGCTGTGTGGCCCGCCATACCTCTTGCGTTTCATCTCCCTTCTCCAGGCCCACAAGAGAGGCTTGGGAGGAGTTCCTGCTTGGCTGCTCTACTCGGGACGCTCAACACTAACTGTCCACCCGCGCCTGGGTGGCGATCATCTCCAGTGGACTTCCGGAATATGGAGACCACCCAAGTGCATCGGTAGTAAAACTTCGTTTTTCTGAATAAATGTTTCACCGCCACCACAAGGCGTGGACAGGAGCCATAAATTGCATGTTGCTGCCCTTACTGGAAGGTTTTATCAACGACCTTTGGAGCTGTCCACGACAAAAATATTCCTTGCCATTGTACTCGAAACGCCGCTTGCGTAAGCAGCTCACAACGGTTTCACGATGTGCTCGAAAAAAACTATTTTCCGTTACAGAGTCGATCCAAAGCGTCGTCTATTCGTGGAAGTGGATATAAGTCCTTCTTCATGATCTTGTTCTGGCGGCGGTAATCGACACAAAAACGCAGAGTGTCATCTTTCCTCTTCACCAAGACTACTGGTGATGCCCACGGGCTCTTCGAAGGCTGTATAATGTGAACCTGCAGTATTTCGTCTTGTCGCTTTATAGCTTCGCGCTCTCGCGTGAAAACGCCGTAGGGACTCTGACGGAGAGGTGGAGCATTTTCTTCCTTCGTGATACGGTGCTTCGCAAGGGGCGCCTGTCGGACCCGCGATGACGACGAAAACAGTCCTTGTATTCCTACAGAAGGCATCGGACATTTTGCTGTTGGCGAGCGGAAAGATTTCAGTTGACGTCGAAGGATGGTTGGGGTATTTGTGTTGTCGCTGTAGTTTTGTCAGGATCTGAAATAGAAAACGCACCGCTGACGGTCACGATTTCTTCGATGTGTACAATCGTCGTGCCCCTGCTCATGTGCTTGTATTCGCATGCGTGTTTATTGCTTTCTTTTGATGTGTTCACGTTTCACCCGCAAAGACTTAGCAACGCTCGGCGCATAACTCCCCGCAAAGCTCCGCCATTGTTTCAGCTCATTTTGTTAAGATTGCACGCCAGACGCGAATAGTCGAGTCTATTCTAGAGATTACGCGCGCCAGCGATGGGGCTCGAATGTTCGATACCGAATGTATAAATGCCGATGCACCTAACCGCAGCTCACATTACTCGGTGGCCGATGATTCTTCACGCCAGTATCAACTCTACAGCGCACATTGCTTGTAGTGTGTCTTGTCATTTTCCGGGCACAGGTTCGCCCAAATAAGAGGTTCAATCCTGAACACGCCCACTGCGGCCTTCGTCAACATCACGACCACATCACATCTGGTGAAGGTGCTGGGTATCGATCCCAGTTTACCTGATACGCGACTTCAGGAATTCGACATTACCGTCGTTTACAAGTCCGGACGAAAGCACTCTGACGCGGACTGCTTGTCTCGTGCCCCTGTTGGGGCACCGCCGCAGGACGACCAGGACGGTGTCTGCCTCTTGGGAACCTTAAGTGCTGACGGCTTCGCCGAACGGCAGCGAGCCGACCTGGAACACAAGATCCTTGTGATATGTCTCGAGGGTCAAGGCCACCGTTGTTCCAAATGTGTTTAAACGAGGACTGGCGTAGTTTTTCTTGCCACTTTGAGCAAACTACCTGCTCGTATACCTTCATCACTGCGTTCAGAGGTATCTGGCCGTCGGGTCGTCTCTGCATGACGCCTTAGATTTTCCCGTACGCTCGTGAGGGTACCAGAAAAGTACTACTGGCCTCGCTTCATTGCCAATGTCACCCATTATGTAAGGACTTGCCGAGATTGTCAGCGACGGAAGACACCGCTGACTAGGCCACCCGCACTTCTGAAGCCCATCGACTAACCTCGCCGGCCGTTCCGGCAAATTCGGATGGACTTACTGGGGCCTTTCCAGACGTCCACTTCCGGAAAGGAAAGAATCATCGTAGCAACCAACCACCTCACCTGCTACGCCGAGACAACTACCGCTGAGGTAGCCAAGTTCTTCGCTGAGAACACCGCCCTGCGTCATAGCGCCCCAGAAGTCCTCATCACCAACAGAGGTACGGCTGTTACTGCTGCCCTAATTCAGGGGATCTTGAGGTACGCCAAGACAAGACAAGACGTGGCATGCCGTCCTTCCGTACGTGACCTTCGCATACAAAACCGCCGTGCACGAAACGGCGCAGATGACTCCGTACACCCGGCCACCCCGCTCCCGGAAACCCGGCAACCACGCTCGACGCCACACTACCCAATGTCACCGATGAGGAAAACCTCGACGTCACAGCCTACCTTCAGCGCGCCGAAAAAGCTCGACAGCTCACCCGTCTGTCGAGACCGACAACACAAAAGACCGACAGCCGTTGTTACAACCTTCGACAACGCCGCATAGAGAACCAGCCCGCGGACCGTGTCAGCGTCTGAACGCCGATACGCTGATGTGGACTCAGTGAAAAACTTCGGCGATATTTCAGTCCATCCAAGGTGCTTCAACGTCTCGGCGCCCTATGCTACGAGGTTATCTCGGACGGCATTATGAACTCTCAGCGGCGCAGCGCACGACCTGAAGTCGTTCATGTCGTGCGTCATAAGCCGTCCTATGCGCACTAAGGGACCTGAGGACTATTTTTCTTGCTTTATTGTACTTTTGTATTGCATGCATGTTTTAATTCCATGTTCTGTTTTAAGCATCGGGGTGATGTTTTTTAAATGCGAAGCATTTCTTAGCGAACTTCTGCGAATTTGAGCGTATCTATCTATCTATCTATCTATCTATCTATCTATCTATCTATCTATCTATCTATCTATCTACCTATCTATCTATCTATCTATCTATCTATCCGCCTACGACTCTGTGCTCTCCTGGCCGTTTCGTTAATCGGATGTATACCAAAATTGGTGTGTCATAACATGGCCTTATTACTTACATAAATGACAGGTAATATTGTCACGTGGTCGTGACGTCGACGAAGACAGCAGTCGGCGTTTGCAGGATGAAACTGTTTATTTCGCCGAACTTGTGGCCGGGAAATGAGAACTAGCACTACAGCAATACACGCTGTACAATGATAGCGGCGAACAGGGCGTCGTCCGTCGATCAATTGACAAGCGGTCAAGCGCGTCGGCTTTTATACAGGCGCTATGGAACTTTCCAGCAATATCGCTTGTGGCGGCGTTATCTCTCGACAAAGCTGGAACATTCGCGTGCGGCGCGCAATCTTAACAAAACGATCTACTAAAATCGTGAAGCTTCTCGAACACTGCTTCGCGGCCAGCGTCGAGCGTTGATAACCGTCCTGGCTGGTCAAACTCGAACACATCAAAATAAAAGAAGAAGCGGGCGTGGCAATATCATGAAAATTATGACACGCATGTCATGAACAGCATGGTCTACATTCCACGACCTTAGGCTCTTGCGGCCGTTCCGTTAATTTCATATGCACCAAAATTGGTACGGTGTGACAAGAATTCATAACGAACATAATGACTGGTCCTAACATGCAAATCATGACGTGCATGTCATGTGCAGCATGATTTACATGACATGGTCTCTGGGCACTCCCGGCCGTTTAAATGAAGGGCTATATACGAAAACTGGCATGACGAGACATTTCTGTATGACGAACATAGCTGACACGTGGTAACATTAAAATCATGACATGCATGTCATGTATGACATGATTTACATGCCACGCTCATGGCGCACTCGCGGTCGTTTCGCTAGATTGATATACATCAAAATTGGTATTGTGCTATGTGACTGTATGAAGAACGTGAATAACAGGTCGTAGCATGAAAACCATGACATCCATGACATGTATGCCATGATTTACATGCCACGCTCATGGTGCATTTGCGGCCGTTTTGCTTGCATGTTATACACCAAAACTGGTATTGCGCGACACGACCGTATGACGAACGTAAGTGAGAGGTGGTAACATGAAAATCATGACGTGCAAGTCATGTACAACCTGATTTACACGCCACGCTCATGGTGCGCTAGCGGCCGTTACAGTAGATTGATATACACCAAAATTGGTATTGCGCGAAGTGACTGTATGAAGAACATGAATAACAGTTGGTAAAATGAAAACCATGACATGCGTGTCATGTATGTCATGATTTACATGCCACGCTCATGATGCATTCGCGGCCGCTTCGCTAGCTTGATGTACACCAAAATTGGTATTGCGCGCAGCGACTGTATGACGAACGTAAATGAGACGTGGTAACATGAAAATCATGACATGCATGACATGTACGACATGATTTACATGTCATGCTCACGGCGCACTCGCGGTCGTTTCGCTAGATTGATATACACCAAAATTGGTATTGTGCTATGTGACTGTATGAAGAACATAAATAACAGGTCGTAGCATGACAACCATGACATCCATGACATGTATGTCATGATTTACATGCCACGCTCATGATGCATTCGCGGCCGCTTCGCTAGCTTGATATACACCAAAATTGGTATTCCGCGACACGACCATATGACGAACGTAAGTGAGAGGTGGTAACATGAAAATCCTGACGTGCAAGTCATGTACAACCTGATTTACATGCCACGTTCATGGTGCGCTAGCGGCCGTTTCAGTAGATTGATATACACCAAAATTGGTATTGCGCGAAGTGACTGCATGAAGAACATGAATAACAGTTGGTAAGATGAAAACCATTACATGCATGTCGTGTATGTCATGATTTACATGCCACGCTCATGATGCATTCGCGGCCGCTTCGCTAGCTTGATATACACCAAAATTGGTATTGCGCGCAGCGACTGTATGGCGAACCTAAATGAGACATGGTAACATGAAAATCAAGACATGCATGACATGTACGACATGATTTACATGTCATGGTCATGGCGCATTCGTGGCCGTTTCGCTTGCATGATATACACCAAAATTGGTATTGCGCGACGCGACTGGATGACGAACGTAAGTGAGAGGTGGTAACATGAAAATCATGACGTGCAAGTCATGTACAACCTGATTTACATGCCACGCTCATGGTGCGCTAACGGCCGTTTCAGTAGATTGGTATACACCAAAATTGGTATTGCCCGAATTGACTGCATGAAGAACATGAATAACAGCTGGTAACAGGAAAACCGTGACATGATGTCATGTATGTCATGATTGACATGCGGCGCTCATGGTGCATTCGCGGCCGTTTCGCTAGCTTGATATACACCAAAATTGGTATTGCGCGAAGCGACTGTATGGCGAACCTAAATGAAAGGTGCTAACATGAAAATCATGACATGCATGTCATGTATGGCATGATTTACATGCTGTACTCATGGTGCACTCGCGGCCATTTCGTTCGTTTGATATACACCAAAATTGATATCGCGCGATGTGACTGTATGACGAACATAAATGAGAGGTCTTAACATGCGAATCATGTTATGCATGTCATGTACGGTATGATTTACATGCCACTGTCATGGTGTGCTTCCGGCCGTTTTGTTAACTGGATATATACCAAAATTGGTATGGCACGACACGAATGCGTGATGAACATAAGCGACAGGTCATGCATTGTATATATCAGAATATGCGTTTCATCGGCATGGTGTATGTGCATGCATGCGTGCATGGCAAACATGCGATATATGGTGGACTAGATGCCATGGCATGAATGATTTCATTTGGCTCAAAAACAAACAAGGCGATGTATGCATCTCTTTGCTGACTCCTTCGCATTACATCGATTCCCACAGTGCGTGGGATCTGCCGAATTTTTCAGAGGGGCGTATTGCCACGCGTGTTTGTTGTTTTGTTTTATGTGTTCACGTTTCACCCGCAAGAACTGCTAGCAGCCCTTGGTGCAGAACGCGCCGCAGTGCTTCAGAAGTTTCGCGATTGTTTCAGCTCATTCTTTCAAGGTTATGTGCAAGAGGCAAATAGTCGAGTTTATTTGAGAGCTTACGCTAGCGCCAGTGATCAGGCTCGAATGTTCGATGTCGCATGCATAAATGCCGACACTCCTCACCGCTGGTCAGCCTACTGTTCACGCCGCTATCAGTGTGCAGCGTGCATTGCTTCTTTTTATTTTCCGGGCACAGGTTCGCCCAAATAAAATGTTTAGTCCTGAACACCCCGACTGCTGCCTTCGTCAACGTCGAAGCCACGTGACATTATTATTGGCTGAAGCTCGTTAGCATCACGCTTCCTCTACCTTCACGCAACCGCGCATTGCCTCTTACGACGCAAATCTAACGGTCAAGCAGCTGCACGGCACCTGCGATGTCTTCGGGTTATTCGGTGCCTACGGGAATTATAACGCTGGAGCGAGGCGGAATGGTGACTTGATCCTCAAGCCCGTTCAGGTCTCGTAGGCATGGGTTCGAATCCGGTGGTGCCGTTTGGCCGACGATAGAGTTATCGACTTTGTCCTTAAGTCGATGACGGCGCCATGATGGTTTAAGAAATCCATCCCAAGTACGACATCCCTGGAGCAATGTGGAAAGATTTGGAAGCTCGCAGGATAGGTGCAATTATTGCTGACGACTGTTGCTGTGCAGACTACAGACGGCGTTATTAGATGGCCTCCAACAGTCCGGATTCCGTTGCTTTCCCAAGCAGTCTTAACTTTCTTCAACTCCATGGTGAACGGCCCACTGACGACGGAATACAGTATAATACCACTTGAACAAACATGAGTTAAACGAACGATTCAATTGTACGAACTTTTTCAGATGCGAAGCAGCTTATGGCGGAGTTCAATCCGGTGGTGGTGTGCGGCGTGACCACCCTTACTGCCCATACGCGAACCCTCTCCACACTCCTCTTCTCCATTCCCCCTCTCCACTTAACGCCTGTCCAGATCGCGGAGCAGTGGGTGGAGCAGCGGAAGGCTCGACGCGCCGAAGCGCAGTGTAAGCGTCGGCAAGCGGACCCCGAGCTCCGGGCTAGGGAAGCCCAGCGCAAACGGCAACGTCGGTAGAAAACTGCTACGGATTAAACGTGGGCTCGACATGCCGAAACGCAACGGCAGCGTCGGCAAGCAAACCCCACCGTACGCAACGCTGACGTCGAAGCCAAGAGTCAGCAAGCACACGCCGCCGTACGCAACGCCGACGTTGAACCCAAGCATCAGCGTCGAGCCAACGCGTCGGCTGCGGGCAGACGACGCGAGTGCAACGCCTGTGCAGAACGCCTCACTAGACAACTTAACCGCCCTGGCTTCGACGGTGCCGACGCCCGGCTCCAGCGCGAATTCCTCCACCGGAGCTTCGGGCACAGCTGCAACGTGTGCGACCGACTTTGCTTCGATAACAATCTGACCGAGGTCGGTAGCATGCGCAACGAATGCCAACGGAACGCGATCGTACATGTTCTCCGGCTTCGCATCGCCTCATGCTCCCCTTTAGCGGGAGATGGTGTAATTTTTAAATCCCCCGCCGAAGCGCCGTTGGAGCCAGTGCTTTCGCGTTTCAGTTTAACAAAATTAGTGAGGAGTGCATTTGAGTTCCACGAACATATTTGGGATACCATTCAGTGCCTCTGACGTCGTACTGATCAGAAATTGCCTGAAAGACTGGGTACAGACAGCGCTTTGTCTTTTGAGGGCTGTGTCGCGTGTGACTATCGCGTTGAGACATGCTGCGCTCAGTCTACGGAAGAGCGTGTAGCGAGCATCCTACCTCAAGAAGAAGAGAACAACAAAGATGTAACCCTTGTAGAGGAATCGCCAAGAATTTCGACTAAAGATGTACTTCAGCTGATGAGCTTGTAGAAAATGAGTTCCTTCGGTGCTCAGCAGTGTTGTGCCGGAGGAGGTTTATGAGAGCTCTCACACAGTGACTGACATCATGACCACTGCAGTCCTAAGTGCACAAGTGCGGCAAAAGATTACTACAGTTTTCAACACATGCTGAATTGAATTGAATTTAACTCAACTTTATTAGGTCCTGCGGAATGCGATTGGGTAGCGCACCTGGCCCAGTCCCACGTAGAGACCGACAAGCAGAGCCTGCCAGCCAACCACTGGGTATGCTTCCAAGGATCAGCTCAAAACATGCTAAATACGCAAAAACTCACATTCCAAGCAGCATTTTAGATAAAAGGATTCAAGTTTCATTTCATCAACTCATGTTTCATTAGCCCTTGATAACAAGTTGCGACATAGCTGTTTTAAATCAGCGCACTTTCACTATAGCGAACATTTTCCTGGGGTTCCTTGAATTTCGTTCAAGTGAAGTTTCACTGTGGTTGGCCCTAGTGTCTACAAAAGCGGGGCCGTTGTGGCCTTCGATGAGAACTTCTACCAACTGCAACTTCGTTGCAGTTGGTACACGATGTCGAATCAGGGATAGGTCGGTCAGCTTATTCCGCTGCTTGTACGTCCTGTCGCCAGGTCTTCAGACGGCGAGGTTTCGTCGTCAGGGCTCCATTTCGTTTGCGGCGTGTTCTTAAGGTTTCGTCGCGGCGGCGTCGTCGGCAGTGGAGGGTCTTCGGTATTTCGTCATACAGCAACCGCACCTCCATCGGTTGCGGCCCTTAGTTAACTAATTCCGGTTGAGGCCTGGGGGATCAGCCCCGAGGGATCAGCCCCGAGGGCCGTACCTTCGCCGTTCATTTCTGCCAGGCCACCGCATCTCACTGGGCGTGATGTAGCGGCCTGGCGAAGGCGAACGGTAAGGTTGTCGGGGTGTCCACAGCGCTCGTGCGATGTAGCCGACGATGTCGCGCTTACCTCGCTCTGGACACGGCGCATTGACGGCGAAGCGGCGTAGTCCCATCTGGCGGTATTAGAAAAGACGGTAGGTATGGCCGGCTTCCCCGCAGTGGTAGTAAAGCGAACGGTGGTCAGGGCAGCCCACTTGTCGGTCTGCCTAGGGGCGTAGCGCTGGCTGAAAGGCGAACGGTAGGGCGTCGTTGGCGGCGGTGGTGTCTGGCGACGGAACTGCGGTGGTGCGGCGTCTTAGCGTGGACGCGGTGGAGACGCGTGACGGCGGACGGCAGCAGCGCAGCTGATAGCTTGCGGCTGCGGCTCTGCTAGGTGACAAACGTAGTTGCTGGATCTCCGGGCGCGGTACACCATCGATGGAATTCACTCGAGGCTGCGATGAATGTAAGGATTTTCGCAGCTCCTTTGCACGATCACTCTAATCATATCACGAAGGTCGGCGGTTCCTAGCGCTTGAGCATCAGCGTTGTTTGTCGCCAAGCGTTGTCGCGGTTGTATTGCCGCGTTCGCATCTCGAGCGCTTTCTCGACTGCCGAAGCCTCCGAAGTAAATCAGCGACCGTCTTCGGAGGGTTCCTCATCAGTCCAGTGAATAGTTCTTGTTTTAGACCCTGCATGAGAAAGCTGATTTTCCTCTCTTCGGGCATGCTAGGGTCGGCGTTTCGAAACAAGTGAGTCATCTCCTCCGTGTAGATCACAAGGTTTTCATTGGGAAGCTGTACACGTGTCTGCTGCATAGCTGCGGCCCGTTTGTTGGGGACAACACTACTGAACGTGCTTAGGAACATCTTCCGAAAGATATCCCAGGTTTGTGGTGCAAATTCTCGGTTTTCGAACCACATCCTCGCGGCGTCGTCTAGGTAGAAACAGGCGTGACGCAGTTTGTCATCGAAGTCCCGGTTGTTGAAGGTGGTGACATTGTTGTACGTCCCCAGCCAACATTCTGAGTCTTCAAACGACTTTCCACCGAACGTCTGTGGCTTCCTCGTCTGCTGAATTGCGACTGTAGCTGGGTTGTAGATTCGTCGCCGTGGCTGTTTTATCGGGTAGGAGTCCGTACTCAGGCTGCAAACCTTGTATTCTGCGGCTAACTCGCAGCTGCGCGAGGGCTTCGGCGCCTTCTTCACGCTGAGGGCTTGGTTCCCGGCTTTTCGTGAGTGTCCGTAACATGAAGGTACGAGCACGTCCACCAGATGTCACGTGATTATGACGTTGACGGAGGCAGCAGTCGTCGTGTTCACTCGTGGCGGCGGCACGAGAGGAAAAAACAAGAAAAGAAGACAAGCAAGAGAAGCGCGTGTAAAACGCGCAGAGGATCAAGCTGGCCGAAAGACACGCCGGACCAGGGCGCTGTCTGCGGAGCTCCTCCTGGTAGTTCCAAGGGAGGCAGAACCACTGCGCAGTCCGTGGAGCTCCTCCTGCTTGTTCCTGTTGAGGCCCCGGGGCCGAGGCACCAGCCTGGTGCTCCTGATACCGGGCGCGGCTCCTGCTGTGTCAGCGCGCGGGACAGCGACATCCGGTTCCTGACCGCCGCTGCTACCTGGTACTGCGTAAGGCCGTGTTCTGCTCGAGGCCTAACGTCCCGCGTGCGTCTTCGTGCCGAGGCCGCACGCGGGACGTGGGCCACTTGTGTGCAACAACAAGGGTCGTCGCAGCACACGAGGACTGAGCTCTCGAAAAGACGTCATCGCCGACGAATCCGTGAGACGTCGTTTTCCTCCTAGCTTGAACAGTCCGCCGTTAGGACCTTGAGTGCAGTTTATGTGTGTTTAGCTACGTGCATGCTTGTATTTCGTGATTGTTCCTTTAGTGTTCTTTGTCTTGATAAATGTTGTTTTGAGCTCACTCGTGTGTCTTTTCCCATTCATTTCGTTAAGCATGCTCACGCAAACGTGACGAACCACACTGTCGTTACAATTTTCTGGTGTCCGCGACAGGAGAAAGCTCTTCCGTACATCTTAGAGCCTCACGTTGCTTGTGTGTGGTGGACGCAAATGGATGAAAAGAGAACGCTCGTTGAGTTAGAAAAGGAGATGGGACTCAGTGAAGAGGCCTTGCTGGCATGGGTTAGCGGAGAGCAGAAGGACATGATGGATCAGCCAGCTAAGGAACGATAAGAAGCTAGCATAGCGGCACAGGAGGAACATACGCGAGTTAGCGCGTATGGAGGCTGAACTGGCGCTCCTCGGAGAGCGAAGGCGCGTCTTAGAGGCAGAGCGTTCGAGTCCAAGAGCTGTCGGCAATGAGCAGGTGGTGGCCAGGGTTTTCGCAGCCCCCGCAAGATGATTCTTCCCTATAACGAGGATAGGGATGAACTAGATGCCTAGATACAAATGTTTGAAAGAGTGGCGTCTAGTCAAGGTTCGCCACAAGACAAGTGGGCCTTATCGTTGAGCCTTTGTCTGACGGGCGAAGAACTAACAGCAGTAGGTCGGATGTCCGCGGAAGAAGCTGAAGCAGACTCTACTGCAGCGGTTCCGCTACACAGAAGAAGGGTACCGTGTGAAGTTTCGGGATGCCAAGCCTGAAAATGCTGAGACCGCACGGCAGTTTCTTGGTCGTCTTCTCGGATACTGTGACCACTGGGAAGAGTTAGCCAAGACAGCAAAGAAGTATGAAGCGCTGCGAGACAAAATCGTGTCTGACCAGTTTTTACGACGCTGTGAAGAAGCGTTTGCGATCCTTCTGAAGGAAAGAGGCTGTGATGACCTTGACACACTGGCAAAGACAGCTGACCAGTACTTGGAAGCGCAAGGCATCATAAAACTTGCTAGAGGCAAGGAAGGAAACGAATAGAAGGAGACGCCGTCAGTCCATTATAAAGCAGCTGCGACAACAGAAAGCAATGGAAAACCTCTCTGCTTCCTTTGTAATAAGCCGGGACACAAAGCTTCCGTCTGCTGCACCAGATCTAGGGCGCCGAAGCCATCACCATGCTGGAAGTGCAATAAGCCTGGTCATAGCACCGACACGTGCTGTATTGACTCTGGTAGACATGGTGAAGCTTCATGCCCTGTTCTAAGACAGGAACAATTGCAGGATGAGCAGGAAAAACAAAGGAAGCTTGACCAAAGAAGTGCATAACCAGAGCTGTGCAACGTGCTGTGGAGGTGGAAACAAATGCCGACGGTCACGGGTCGCCTTGAAGGGAACTTGGTGACTGTCCTCCGAGATACCGCCTGCAACACGGTTGTAGTAAAACGGTCACTGATTCCCGACACCAAGTTAACTGGCAACACCCGCATTGTACGCTTACTATACCGGTCGGAAAAGAGTTTGCCGGAGGCTGAAGTATTTATTGATTCACCGTTTTTCACGGGGAGTTGCTCGTGCTGTGTGCATGGAGAACCCTCTGTACGATGTTATCCTTGGCAACATCGAGTGTGCTGTCCCGATTGCGGATTCTGATGCCAAGCAAAGATCATCAAAAGAGTAAGTCAAGGATATAGGCACAAACAGTGAATAACTGAAGGAAGAAGGAACAGCCGCTGCGGGGAAGGTGGGAAAAGAGCAACGAAAATTACACGCACCGCAAGTAAACCCAATAAACTTCAGCCCAGAAGAATTGCGGGAATTGCAAAATATGGATCCGACACTCGAGGCTTGTTTCCAAGCATTGTACAAGAGGACTACGTTGAAGAAACGAACTACTACCGAGTTCGTGCTCATCCACGGCATTCTTTTCCGGCGCTGAGGGACTGCGGAACAGCGAGGCTTCGAACAACTGGTGATTCCGAAGAAGCTACGCGCCACAGTAATGAAGATGGCACACGAGGGATTGCTCGCTGGACTGTCGTCTGACATATGGATTGATCACATATGTCAGACGACAGTACCGAAGCACCTCGTGGGTCGTGTGCCTTTGGGGAATACGCCCATAATCGAGACTCCATTCCACAGAGTTGCGATTGATATTATCTGTCCTCTGTCCCCAACTTCGGAAAAAGGAAATAGATACGTTTTAACCATACTACACTTTGTCACGCGCTACCCAGATGCGGCAGCCTTGCCGAGTATTGAAACGGAGCGAGTAGCGGAAGCGCTACTAGAAATCTTCGCTCGCGTTGGTGTCCCACAATAAATAGCGAGCGACCGTGGCAAGTCATTCACATCTAACCTGATGCACGAACTGGGACGATTGCTGTCATTTGGACAACTGCCCACAACGCCGTACCACCCCATGGCGAATGGGCTTGTCGAAATATTAAACGGGACACTCAAGCAGATGATTCGGCGAATGTGTCCGGAGTGCCCTAAACAATAGGACAGGAATTTGACTCCACTACTGTTTGCTTATCGTGAGGTCCCACAAGCGAGCCTTGGCTTTTCACCATTTGACCTCCTTTACGGACGATTCGTACTTGGCCCGATGTCCACCCTCAAGGAATTGTGGGCAGGTGACAACGCCGATTCTCACATCAAGACCACGTACGGATATGTCATCGAGCTACAAGAGAGGTTACAGAACACCTGCAAGATAGCTCATTAAGAGCTTCAGAAGGCGAAAGCTTCACAGAAGAAATACTACGACAGGAAGACAAGACTTCGACAGCTGTCTGCAGGTGATAAAGTGTAGCTGCTGCTTCCATCGGACAGGAATAAACTTATCCTCACATGGAAAGGTCCCTTCACAGTCATCAAAAAGCGCAGCGACTGTGATTATCTAGTTGACCTGGGTTCGCGAATGAGCTTGTTTAAGGTTAACCTCCTCAAACGATACGAGGAAAGGGAAAGCAAACCCGATCACTAGCAGTACGCTGCAGTTACTGTACAGACGGACACTCCGGATGAACACGAAATACCTTTTGTGGCGCTACATCCGGGAGAAACGTATAAAAATATTGCCGTAGCAAGGGAATAGAGCAGTCAGCAGAAAGATCACATACACGAACCTTTAGAAGAATACCAAGACGTCTTCTGTGACATGCCAGGCAAAACGAACGTTGTGGAATGCAAATTGCGGTTCACAACAGAAACACCAGTGAATGTGCGTCCGTATCCCACACCTTTTGTCATTCAGGCAGAGGTCGAGAAAAAAGTACAGGATATGCTGAGGCAAGGCATCATTGAACCTTCGGACTCTCCGTATCAAGCACAATTGTCGTGGTGAAGAAGACGGGAATGTGCGGCTCTGCATTGACTTTCGGCAGCTCAGTTGTCCTGTAGTCATGGACAATGAGCCCATACTACGAGTGGATATGATGTTTGCCAAATTGGGCCTGTATTTTTTCGTTATTTTTGAAAAGTCGGTGTTTTTCGAAGTTTGACTTCACGAAGGGCTATTGGCAGGTCCTCATAAATGAGAAGTCGAAGCCTTTCCCTGCGTTCCAGTCATCTTCAGGCCTGTAACAGTTTAGGTTCATGCCTTTTGGAATCAAGAACGCACCTGCAGTCTTCACTCGGATAATGAGACAAGTGGTTGAGGGAATCTCTAACATATACCATTACTTTGACGATGTACTCGTCGCCACACAAACATAGGATGAACACATCCCAACGCTGACGAAGTTCCTGCAATGTGTGAGAGCTGCGCTGTTGACCATTAAACCCTCCAAAAGTGAGTTTAGCTTCAATTCATTTGAATTCCTGGGTGACATCATCAGCCATAATCTCCTTCGACCTCAGATAGAGACATCAGACAAGATTCACGCCGTGAAGAGACCACCAACAAAGAAGGAAGTTCGGTCGTTTATAGGCCTAATGGGTTCCTACAGAGACTTCGTGCTCAATTATGCCGACGTGACAGGCCCATTGACTGCACTTATCAGGAAGAGGGCGCCAAACAAAGTTACCTGGGATGAATCTCATCAGCAAGGTTTTGAAACGCTGCGACACCTCTTATCCTCCAGTCCGGTGTTACGAGCTCCAAATTTGCAAGAGCCTTTTATACTGCGAATAGGCCCCTCGTTGACGAGCATTGGAGCTGTTTTAATGCAACGACATGAATGGTGCGCTACACCCAGTGACCTACGCCAGCCGTAAACTGCTACCACGTGGAGCCCGGTACTCAACTGTTGAGAGGGAAGCACTGGCGCTTGTATGGGCCGTTCAAAAGTTTCACGTTTACCTTATTTGGAAACGCTTTGTGCTGCAGACCGACCACCAGCCTGTGGCCTACATAATTTCTGCAAGACAAATGAATAGCCGAGTGCTCCGCTGAAGCCTTTTTCTGACCGAACATGATCTTACGGTCGAATACATAAAAGAGGCTGACAAAATAGGTGCTGACTACCTCAGCCGCGTGTGAGCTGCCACCAATACATCTCTTCTGCAACCGAAATACTGCAGACGTTGTGATACCGGCAAAAAATGTACGACATTACGTAAATAGTATTGTTGCGGGATGTTAGACTTCATGACTGTGGACAAGTTGTTGTACCGAACAACTTTCTTGAGTGGCGTGATAATTGTAGTGAATGGACGAAATTTGTAAGGGAAATTTGTGTGTTTGTGAACTTTCAAGTGAATTTCGATAACTTTTCTGCGGATGTGACTATGAAGACGAGGGAGAAAAGATGAGCCAGGGCAGGTGGCACGAGTGGAAGAAACAAGAAGAAAGCGAAGCGCGTGAAGAACGCGCAGAGGATCAAGCAGGTCGAAAGACACGCCGGACCAGGGCGCTGTCCGTGGAGCTCCTGCTTGTTCCTGCTGAGGCCCTGGAGCCGAGGTACCCGCCTGGTGCTCCTGATACCGGGCGTGGCTCCTGCTGTGTCAGCGTGCGGGACAGGGACAACCGGTTCCTGACCGCCGCCGCTACCTGGGACGGCGTAAGGCCGTGTTCTGCTCGAGGCCTAACGGAGGCCTTGTCTTCGTGCCGAGGCCGCACGCGGAACGTGTGACACCTGCGTGCCTTGGCTCGCCTACGACAAGGATCGTTGCAGCACGCGAGGACTGACGCCTCCAGAAGACGTCATCGCCGACGAATCCGTGAGACGTCGTTTTCCCCCTAGCTTGAACAGTCCGCCGTTAGGACCTTGAGTGCAGTTTATGTGTGTTTAGCTACGTGCATGCTTGTATTTCGTGATTGTTCCTTTAGTGTTCTTTGTCTTGATAAATGTTGTTTTGAGCTCACTCGTGTGTCTTTTCCCATTCATTTCGTTAAGCATGCTCACGCAAACGTGACGAACCACACTGTCGTTGCAAGGTCCTTCCAAGTGAAACGTCCCAGCCATTTTGGCGACTATGCCACATTTATTGGAAAAAACGTGCTGATATATTGCATTGGAAGCAGTTAATTGCTGGAACATTTCTGTGAGAAAAATATTTTTGGTCACGTGGGAGACTTGAATTTACCAGTATGCTGTCCGAGTGTTGTTAATAAGACCATTTATTCTGAGAGTATCGTTCCTTCTTTTACCACCAAACTTAGATTACTTATTAAACACATAGGCTTGTGCTTGTTCGGAGCTCAATATTATTAGTCCAATTTTTCTGCCATATACGCCTTCAGGAATTTCGCCAAAAGGTGTCATTTTTGCATTTTTTCCTTGTAATAATGCCCTCTGTATGAATACCTGAGTATTGAACACTTACTTTGCGAGAGGTATATTTTCCGTTAAAAATATTTTCAGACCAATTAATTTTTTTAAATTTCACGAAAAAATATCATGAATATCAAAAAATCATTTCACTCCATATTGAGGCGCAATATACACCATGTGGTGCTTCAATTAAAAATCAGCTTTATAGCTCTATCAAAAGCAAATAAATGGTTTTTCTTGTATGACAGGTTTTATCATTACCATTTTTTGTTTTAAGAAAGAAAAGAATTTTTGAAGTTTCCATTGACTGCAATGGGGAACTTCAATGAGTAAGCTGCTTAATGACAGTCTGCAGGTGCGGTCTTAATGAAGATAGCCGCTGATGGGGAACTTCAAGAACTATTTTCTTCCTTAGAACGAAAATTGTAACAAGCAACACTCGAATCACAGTCTTCTAAATTCGGAAGGCACCCAGGCGAAAACAAAACTTTTTCTCTCCGAAGTATTCTAGCAATTCAATGTTTTCAATGCAAAAAAAGCACCATTTTTCGAATAATTTTGACATGGTCGCCAAGATGGCTCGGACGTCTGGCTTGGAAAGATCCGACCCGAATACTAGGCTGACCTCAATTCCTGTATTGAGCTATTTTTCAAAAAGAAAGGTAGAATACGTAGATGAAGCTAACCATGCGCGCGCGTGCCGTCAGCTGCCAGTTGTTAGCGCAGTAACGACAAATAATTACGTAATTATGATTCATACCTACAGCGTCGTACCCAAGTAGCCTAGGAACAAGCAAGTACCAGAACAAACATGCGGAAAAATTAAATTGTGCAGGGGAAGAGACGGCGACATACGTGGGGGTAGTAGAGTGTGCAATACAAGGCTACACGATTGTAATATATGCGCAAGTGAGTTGTGTCCTGAAACGCACACAAACATCATTCTTTCCTATCTGTGTGCAAAACAACCGCATCAGTGACGGAAGCAAGCCAATCAAACACAACGCTGCGCATAAATTGGACAATTATCGCTCATACACGCTCCGCTAACTCCTCCTTACTTTCTTGTTCCCGGAAAATACGTTAATAGCTACTACACAGCGCTACACGATCGCCCCTTTGCTCACCTCTAGTATGGAATCACTCCCTTGATTTCCGCTTACGTTCCCTGTGACAAGCACGGCTCTGACGAAGCCGTCTATGCCTCTGGTGGCCATCGCGCCAGCGAGATATGCTGGATCAAGTGCTCCCTGGGAGTCCATTCCTTTTCCCGCCCCACCAGGCAGCGCGAGGTCCACCGCATCCGGAGGGTCGCCTCCTACAGCGGCTGAAAATATAAGGGAACAATTTAACGTTTTGCAGGCATTCACCATGAAATGCCGCACACTAGTGTCTCAATTTTTCTTTTCCTACATTTATTTCTACATAAAACAGCCTTCTTAAAACGGTCATTGACTGATTCTGAGGGCATGCTACAAACTAAACATGTTTCACTCCCTTAAAAGTGTTAAAAGAGTGCGTTTATGTCGTTTCCCCGGCTTTACCCTCAAATACACCTTTTAAGCACCCATTTGCGAAATCTACCATATGTAAGGGGTCTATGGCTGTATAAGGAGTGAACTTCGTGACATAATGGTGTACAATCAAGAAATCAAACGTGTTTGACAAACAGCCATAAGTTTTCAGGACACGCATGCTTGGTCGCGTGCATTCCATACTCTATACGATGAAAAAATCCGCAAATAGGAGGTGGGTGCTTGACCCAACGTTTCGACAAGCGGACTTGTCGAAACGCCGGAACGAGCACCCAGCCCCTGTTTACGGATTTTTTCACCGCAAGCTTCCATCTTCCACTTCCTGCCATTTTTTTGGATTTATACTGTATACGAGTGATGCGTTTCTGACACACCAACATGCAGTAACCAGAGATCTCACAGAGCTTCATTAAGCACGAAGGGACACAATATAAATGTTTTGGTGTACTAATTAGAGAGGTAATAGAAATTGTGGAAGCTACTTTTTCAAGACATTAATTAATGCAACTCATCCTTATGCTAGGTGAACTTCAGCGAATTCATTACCGGTTTCCAAATATGCCAGAAGCTGTCCGTACACATTTCTTCAAGCTCTTGAATTCCGCAGCGAGGACATTGGGAAAGGAAAACAAAAACTTTGGATGGGAACAAATGTCATACGTTGAGCGGACACGCACGAGGTACATGAATGTAATCACATCAACACCAGACGAGAAAGATGACACGGAGGAATCAACTTTATTTAAGCGGATGGCGCGATCCTCAGGGTGGCTCGCCGTGGGCAGCGACCATTTCAGCACAGGCAGCCATAGTTAGCTGCTTTTCCTGAATGAGAGTTTTAATTAGCTCCTCCCACGCTGACCGTGAGCGAGCTGGCAGAAGCATTTTGGGAGGAGGAAAGCCTTCACAGCCCCGCCATGTGTGATGTTGAGTGGCCAATTCTTGCGCGTCACAATTTTGGCTTATCGGGTTAACCGATCCGCATGTAATAAACGCCTGTCGGTGATGACTAGGAAAAGATTAAGTTTGAATGCGGTGGAGGATCGTGGCCTGAGCTCTTGTGAGATCTTCGTCGGGTGGAGGGCAGACGCGCCGTTCATTTTTGTAGATATTTGTTCTATCAATAAAGGAAGTCGGTGCCCCAACAGGCAAGACAGGGAGACGCACCTCTCCGTTTGTTCGACCTCCGGCTCCGCGGTGCGTTCCCAGGGTTCCTCAAGTGGACCGGCACTAATTGAATAATTTTCTCACGCTGACGGTCTCTTCGAATCCTCGCCGCTAGAATGTTTATGCTCTCTTTCGAGAGATTAAGGATGGCTCTCTTCGAGTCACTTAAAACTGCTCGAGTGGAGGCGCTCGCCTGTCCAAAGCAAGCTCCGAGCGATTATTAGACTTAGGCATATATAACACCCTCGATGAACTCATTGTGGCGCTCAAAACTGCGCAACTAGCCCGTCTGTCATGTACAGACGGGTCCACTGTTAAAGGGAACACTTGCGTTTAGGGTATCTCCGGATTTCGCTCTCCTGCAAAAGCATAGTGGTTTAGATCTGCATAGCACTACTGGTGGGTGACAGTTCCAAACCCTTATCATAGACCAGTAACGTGCACGAACAATCATTCCGCATCCACAAACCTTTAGGGGACCAACAATATGAAAATTGCTCATTCGAGTGTTCCCTCTGACAGTGGACCCGTCTGTACATATGCGGGTAATGGTGTCCTGGACAGACTTAGGCATAAACCTCGTCATGGATACCTTACTACCACAGGCGACCGATCGACGCTAGCTCGTGGCGATGCCCCTTTCCAAGAACATGCTAGCGGGCAGACATGATGAAAGGCGGACTGCCACGGAACAGGCCTTCGTGAAAAGTAGAAAAACAACCAATTCGTCGCGTAGGTGGACGCAGCCAAACAAAATGAACAACGGTATACCGTCAGTATGGTCACCAGAGGGGGACAGATTATCAATACACCTCAGTACACGAAGGTAGATTTAATCAAAGTTCGATCTCTATGTGTACGCGGTCGGCTCGCATTCACCCTTATTTGACACAGCGCGGGCATGAAAGCGCATGCCCGTAGAATTCAAAGCATGACAATAAGTGCACGACATACGCTGTAACCGCACCGATGTCTCAATGAAAGCGTAACTACGAAAACCTTGGCATACGTCCCACCCTGCGAACTCCCAGCCCACCGCTAAACCACGAAAAGACACCTCCTTGGCGAACGGAAGCAATCGGAACTTCGATGTTGGCGTTGTTTCAATGTCTGTAGGAGACGTATGGTGGCTCCGCTGGCTAGAAGCCGGCTAATCGGAAACGCCGCCATTCGCTTTTTCAGCTACCTTGGCGGATGTTATGCGGTGGTTCCGTGCAGTATTATTTGGCTCTCGTTCGCGTGTAGCGATTGCATTTACACGTGTAGTTGTTTTTGTACATGACGTGATCAATGATTTCGCACGTACACTGTGGGTTAACCGCGCCCCTTCTCAGAGAAAGCGGCTGTGCTTTCTGGATATGTCGATATGGACATGTCGAGGCGCAATCTTGGCATGGCGATGTTCTAGCGCCGTTGTTGGTGGTCAGTGATCATCAAGAATGTTGCAGGCAAGTACCCATTTTTATTGCGATAACAAATGTATAGACACTCTCAGCTGCTTTCTTTCGTCGCCTTCGTGTCCCGTATATATATACATATACGGGACATATATATATATATATATATATATATATATATATATATATATATATATATTGTTAAGCGGTTTATTGGACGGGACTCGGCGACAATTAGCTATGGCGACTGTCCAGGCCAAAGCACGGGCTCCGAGAGCGAGCGGCGTTTACAAGAGGACGACCCACTAGGAGCCGCTGGAGAACGCAACCGTTTAACAGTACCAATTGCTTCGCCACAATTACCCCGGGTACGAAAAGGGAGCCGTCCGGCGACCTAACAGCTCGTCACTATGAGTGGGTCATAGTAGGCCCTGAGGCGCTCCACGTTGACTATGTCGCGCCCTCGACGGCGCATGTCCGAAGCTGGTTCGATGGGTTCGATCAAGTAGTTGACCGGGCATGTGCGCTCGACGACCCGGTATGGGCCTTCGTATTTCGGCAGCAATATTGAAGAGAGGCCACTTGCAGTGGTAGGGACCGAGAGTCATACGAGCGTTCCAGGGAGGAACGTGGGCTAAGAAGCGGTGGTGCCGTCGCGAATGCTCTTCTGCAGCTCTTGTTCCTGCGTCGTAAATGTCTTGGCAAGCTCGCGACACTCTTCAGCAATCCTGGCTGTGTCAGAAATAGGCGCACACTCAGATGGATCCGGCTTGTATGGAAGTATCGTGTCGATGGTGTGCGACGGGTGCCTTACGTACAGTAAGAAAAAGAGTGAAAAACCAGTAGTGCTCTGAGGGGCGGTATTATAGGCGTAGGTGACGAAGGGCAGAATGGCATCCCAATTGGTGTGATCAGCGGCGACGTACATTGACAGCATGTCGCCGAGCGTGCGGTTAAAGCGTTCGGTTAGGCCATTCGTCTGCGGGTGGTAAGCAGTAGTTTTGCGGTGAACAGCATGGCACTCTTTCAGAATGGCTTCCACGACTTCCGATAAGAAGACACGGCCTCGATCGCTGAGAAGCTCTTGGGGTGGACCGTGACGCAGTATGAATATGTGTAGTAGGAAGGAGGCAACATCGCGCGCTGTAGCCGCTGGGAGGGCGGCGGTTTCGGCGTATCGCGTTAAATGGTCAACAGCGACGATCGCCCAGCGGTTACCAGCCGAAGTCAGAGGAAGGGGTCCATACAAATCGATGCCCACGCGCCCAAACGGACGGTTAGGGCAAGGTAATGGTTGTAGACCTGCTGGCAACACGTGCGTTGCAGGTTTTCGGCGTTGGCAATCGAGGCAGGAGCGAACGAACTTCTGCACGTAGCGGTACATCCCACGCCAGAAGTATCGTTGTCGTATGCGGTGGTAAGTTTTGGATACCCCAGAGTGCGCGCATTGCGGGTCAGAGTGGAAGGCTTCGCATATTTCAGAACGCAGACTGCGGGGTATTACTAGTAGCCACTGGCGGCCGTCGGCGTTGTAATTGCGTCGGTGCAGGAGGTCGTCACGAACGGCGAAATGGTGGGCTTGACGAGGCAACGCGCGAGTGGATGGTGTTGCCGACGGATCAGTGAGCAAGTCGATCAGCGAGGTGATCCATTTATCCTTGCGCTGTTCGGTAGCGATGGTGTGAACGTTGATTGAAGCAACAGCCATGTGAGATACTGAGCAGGGGGCATTGTCGTCAGGCAAGGGAGAGCGCGAGAGGGCGTCGGCGTCAGCATGCTGGCGTCCGTTGCGGTACAGAACGCGGATGTCGTAGTCCTGCAGGCGAAGTGCCCAGCGGGCGAGACGGCCTGAGGGATCCTTCAGTGACGACAGCCAGCATAGTGCATGATGGTCGGTGACGACATCAAATGGGCGACCATACAAATAAGGTCGAAACTTTGTAAGGGCCCATATGATCGCCAGGCACTCTTTTTCCGTGAGTGAGTAATTGGTCTCGGCTTTGGTAAGCGTACGGCTTGCGTATGCCACGACATATTCGGGGAACCCTGGTTTGCGCTGCGCAAGGACAGCACCGAGGCCTACACCGCTGGCGTCCGTGTCTACCTCGTTGGGGCCGTAGGATCGTAGTGGCGTAGGATGGGAGGAGACGTCAACAAACGACGGAGCTTTGCGAACGCGTCGTCACACTCGGACGACCACGAATTCAGGGGTCCGTTACTTCCAAGGAGCTTCGTCAGCGGCGATATGATGGTGGCAAAGTTTCGTATGAAGCGTCGAAAGTACGAACACAGTCCTACGAAACTGCGCAGTTCTTTTACGGTCGTAGGTTTGGGAAATTCGGCCACGGCCCGAAGCTTGGCCGGATCAGGAAGGATTCCGTCCTTGGACACGACGTAGCCGAGGATTGTCAGCTGCCGTGCTGCAAATCGGCACTTCTTCAGATTCAGTTGGAGGCCGGCGTTGCGCAAACGCGTCAAAACATGCCGCAGACGTTGGAGATGCGTGGAGAAGTCCGGAGCGAAAACCACGACGTCGTCGAGGTAACACAAGCACGTGTGCCATTTCAAGTTGCGCAGAACGGTGTCCATCATGCGCTCGAAGGTCGCGGGCGCATTACACAGACCAAACGGCATGTCGTTGAACTCGTACAAGCCGTCGGGCGTGACAAAGGCTGTCTTCGGTCGAGCGTCATCCGCCATGGGTACTTGCCAGTACCCCGAGCGTAAATCAAGAGACGAAAAGAATTCGGCTCCTTGCAGGCTGTCAATCGCGTCGTCGATTCGCGGCAGCGGATAAACATCCTTGCGAGTGATCTTGTTGAGCCGTCGGTAGTCCACACAGAACCGCACGGAACCGTCCTTCTTCGCAACGAGAACAACGGGAGAGGCCCATGGGCTGTCCGATGGTCGAATAACATCGCGGCGAAGCATATCGTCCACTTGCTCGTTAATGACCCGGCGTTCTGCGGGAGACACGCGATACGGACGTTGCCGCAGTGGTGGTTGGGCGCCGGTGTCGATGCGATGCGTAACAGCGGAAGTGCGGCCGAGAGAAGTTTGCCCGACATCGAAAGAAGAACGAAATTCTTCCAGCAGGCACAGAAGTTGGGAACGCTGGACCGATGTGAGGTCGTCAGCAATGGAGGACCTAAACACATCAGCAGGTGACGAATCGGACGCGGAAACAGCACTGAGCGTACCGGAACTGGGACAGTTCGTGTCATCGGGTGCGTCCATAACTTGTGCGTCTTCGAGGGGTTCCACTCTGCCAAGACATTCCCCTCGCACCAACGTAACAATGTATGGAGATGGGTTGTTAACAAAAATAGCGGTGCTGCCCTGAGTGACTTGGACGGTCGCGAAAGGTACCAGCAAGCCTCTCCTTGTGCAAACGTGGTCAGATGGCGAAATGAGCGCAATGGTGTCGGAGAGACCGGCGCAGTCGACTGACACAGCCATCGACGAGTTTCGAGGCACTTTGGTATCGTCTTTGACGAGGATCTTGCTCGATACCGATGGAGTGTCTGCCGGCGTCAGATCTGAGAACGGGGAGAGTTCGATTTCGGCTTGTGCGCAATGAACTACGGCGTCGTGGCGGGAGAGAAAATCCCATCCTAGGATGACGTCTTGAGAGCATGCAGCAATTATAATGAAGTCGACGTCGTACAAAACGTCCTGAATGACGACGCGAGCTGTGCATATTGCTGTAGGATGAATACTCTGGGAGCTCGCTGTACGGAGAGACATCCCAGAAAGTGGCGTCCTCACTTTTCGCAGTAATCGGCTCAATTTTTGGTCCATAACGGATACGGCGGCTCCAGTGTCGACAAGGGCAGATGCGGGAACACCGTCGACAAACACGTCTATCACGTTCGATGGGCTTCGCTGAGGGCTTTCGCAGTTCGATAGCGTCGCAGCCCTTGCCTCCTGGACTGCGACGACTAGTTTTCCTGGTCGCGAGCGACCGGACGTGGGCGCATCCGCGACAGTGAGCGACGTCGTGGAGATGGAGAGCGCCGAGTAGATGGAGCTTGGCGTGACGTCGGTGACAGAGGCGTAGGTGGGGCGTAAAATGTGCGGTTTGACTGGCTGGTGGCGGGCGACACGACTTGAGGCGGTTGGACGCGATTGCAGTAACGCGCCACGTGGCCGGCGTAACCGCATGCGAAGCATATGGGGCGGTTGTCAGGTGTGCGCCATCGGTTTGCTGGAGCAGAGCCCGCCCATGGCACAGAACGTGATTGACGGGGTGGCGATTGATATGACTGCATCTTTGGCTGCAGTCGTGGCCTCTGCATGACGTCGGCGTAGGTAGCCGGCACAGCCGCTTCGAAGGACTGATGTCTAGGGGCGGCTTCGGCGTAACTGTGTGGGGCTGCCGCGGGTATATCTGGGGACGTCCTGGCGACAACTTGGGCGTAACTGAGTGGTGCAGGAGCTGGATGGTGCTGGTGGTACTCAGGCATGACCTCCGCGATTTCCTGCTCAATCGCTCGACGGAAGGGAGGGAGAAGAGTGGTTGACGGCTGTTGAACGTACTGAGGTTGAGCAAAGTCCAGCAGCGAGAACTGGCGCGCAATTTCCTCGCGCACGAACGTCTTCATCTCTGCGAGCAAGGCGGAGTGGTCGTATATGGTCGACAAGCCAGCGAGCTCGGCGTCGCGGGATGGAGAGCGACGGGTCATCGACCGCTGCCGGCGCAGCTCCTCGTAGCTCTGGCAGAGCGTGATGACCTCGGCCACTGTGCTGGGGTTTTTGGCGAGCAGCATCGTGAAGGCATCGTGGTCGATGCCTTTCATAATGTGCCTCATCCTGTCAGATTCCGACATGGTGGCGTCGGCTTTCTTACACAAATCGAGGATGTCTTCAATGTAGCTGGTAAAGGTTTCGCCGGCCTGCTGAGCTCGTTCTCGCAAACGCTGTTCGGCCTGCAGCTTACGAACGGCAGGGCGGCCAAACACGTTGATGATGGCGGTCTTGAATTCGGACCACGTTGTAAAATCGGATCGTGGTTGTTGTACCACAGGCCGGCCACACCCGCGAGGTAGAAAACCAAGTTGGTCAATTTTCCCGCCTCGTCCCATTTATTGGGGACACTCACGCGTTCATAGATCGCGAGCCAGTCCTTCACGTCGGTCCCATCTGCGCCAGTGAAGACTGGGGGGTCGCGGATACGAGGGACACCGGGGCATGAGGTCGGTGTAGGCGGAGGCGTCTGCTGGGCGGCGTCTTGAGGCATGGTAGCTGGTAGGGTACGGGATCGAAGCTCCAGAGGCATCGAATGGGAGCACAGCACTCTCCACCAATTTGTTAAGCGGTTTATTGGACGGGACTCGGCGACAATTCGCTAAGGCGACTGTCCAGGCCAAAGCACGAGCTCCGAGAGCGAGCGGCGTTTACAAGAGGACGACCCACTAGGAGCCGCTGGAGAACGCAACCGTTTAACAGTACCAATTGCTTCGCCACAATATATATATATATATATATATATATATATATATATATATATATATATATATATATATGTATATATATATATATATATATATATTATAAAGACGTTTATTAGCGGGCACTCGGCGATGATAGACGGTTGCGACAGTCAAGGCAGGATGCCGACTCTGAGTGCGAGGAGCGTGCTGTCCGAGAAGAGCGGAAGAGGACGAACCACCATTAAGCGCTCGAGAGGGCGACCCATTACACGCTTGCAACGCTTCGCTACAATTAACCCGGGTGCGAAAAGGGAGCCGCCTGGCGAACTAACTGCTTGTCACTATGAGCGGGTCATGGTAGGGTTTCAGGCGCTCCACGTTGACAATGTCGCGCCCTCGACGGCGCATGTTGACCGGGGACGTGCATTCGATGACACGGTAGGGGCCGTCGTATTTCGGCTGTAATTTTGAAGAGAGGCCAGGTGCAGTGGTAGAGACCGAGAGCCATACGAGTGCTCCAGGGAGGAACGTGGGCGCAGAAGTGGTGGTGTCACCGCGAATGCTCTTCTGCCGCTCTTGGTCATGCGTAGTAAATGTCTTGGCAAGCTCCCGACACTCCTCAGCAAGTCTTGCTGTGGCAGAAATAGGCGCACACTCAGACGGATCCGGCTTGTATGGAAGGATTGTGTCCATTTTGTGCGACGGGTGTCTGCCGTGCAATAAGAAAAACGGGGAGAAACCAGTAGTGCTCTGAGGGGCGGTATTATAGGCGTAGGTGACGAAAGGCAGAATGGCATCCCAATTGGTGTGATCGGCGGCGACGTACATCGAGAGCATGTCGCCGAGCGTGCGGTTAAAGCGTTCGGTGAGGCCATTCGTCTGCGGGTGGTAAGCAGTAGTTTTCCGGTGAACAACGTTGCACTCTTTGAGAATGGCTTCGACGACTTCGGACAAGAAGACACGACCTCGATCGCTGAGCAGCTCCTTGGGTGGACCGTGGCGCAGCCTGAATCGGTGCAGCAGGAAGGAGGCAACATCGCGCGCTGTAGCCGCTGGGAGGGCGGCAGTTTCGGCGTATCGCGTAAGGTGGTCAACAGCGACGATGGCCCAGCAGTTACCAGCCGACGTTAGAGGAAGTGGTCCATACAAATCGATGCCAACGCGCCCAAATGGCCGGTCAGGGCAAGGTAGAGGTTGCAGACCTGCCGGCGACAGGTGCGTTGAAGTTTTGCAGCGCTGACAATCGATGCAGGAGCGAACGAACTTCTGCACGTAGCGGTACATCCCGCGCCAAAGTATCGTTGGCGAATGCGGTGGTAGGTTTTCGATACTCCAGAGTGTGCACACTGCGGATCAGAGTGGAACGACTCGCATATGTCAGAACGCAGACTGCGGGGTATTACGAGTAGCCACTGGCGACCGTCGCCGTCGTAATTGCGTCGGTGGAGGAGGTCGTCGCGAACGGCGAAATGGTGTGCTTGACGACGCAACGCGCGAGTGGATGGTGTCGCCGATGGATCAGTCAGCAAGGCTATCAGTGAGGCAATCCAATGATCCTTGCGCTGTTCAGTAGCGATGGTGTGAATGTCGATAGAGGAAACGGCATTGTGAGACATTGAGCTGGGAGTATTGTCGTCAGGCAAGGGAGAGCGCGAGAGTGCGTCGGCGTCAGCATGCTGGCGTCCGTTGCGGTACATCACGCGGATATCGTAGTCCTGTAGGCGAAGTGCCCAGCGGGCGAGGCGGCCTGAGGGATCCTTCAATGACGACAACCAGCATAGTGCAGGATGGTCGGTGATGACATCAAATGGGCGACCATACAAATAAGGTCGGAATTTCGTAAGGGCCCAGATGATCGCCAGGCATTCCTTTTCGGTGACGGTGTAATTGGTCTCGGCTTTAGTAAGCGTACGACTTGCATACGCCACGACATATTCAGGGAACCCTGGTTTGCGCTGCGCAAGGACAGCGCCAAGGCCAACACCGCTAGCGTCTGTGTGTACCTCTGTAGGGGCCGTAGGGTCGTAGTGGCGTAGTATGGGAGGCGACGTCAACAAACGACGGAGCTTTGCGAAGGCGTCGTCGCACTCTGACGACCACGAATGGAGGGACCCGTTACTTCCGAGGAGCTTCGTCAGTGGCGAATGATAGTCGCGAAATTTCGAATGAAACGCTGAAAGTAGGAACACAGTCCTACGAAACTGCGCAGTCCTTTGACGGACGTAGGTTTGGGAACTTGGTCACGGCCCGAAGCTTGGCTGGATCTAGAAGAATTCCGTCCTTGGATACGACGTAGCCGTGGATTGTCAGCTGCCGTGCTCCAATTCGACACTTCTTTAGATTCAGTTGCAGACCGGCGTCGCTCAAACGCGTCAAAACATGCCGTAGGCGTTGAAGATGCGTGGAGACCTCCGGAGCAAACACGACGACGTCGTCGAGGTAGCACAAGCATGTGTGCCATTTCAGGTTGCGCAAAACGGTATCCATCATGCGCTCAAAGGTGGCGGGCGCATTACACAGCCCAAACGACGTGACGTTGAATTCGTACAGGCCGTCGGGCGTGACAAAGGCGGTCTTCGGTCGAGCGTCATCAGCCATAGGTACTTGCCAGTACCCTGAGCGCAAATCGAGAGAGGAAAAGAAATCGGCGCCTTGCAGGCTGTCAATCGCGTCGTCTATTCGCGACAGTGGATACACGTCCTTACGAGTGATCTTGTTGAGTCGTCTGTAGTCCACGCAGAACCGCACAGAACCGTCCTTCTTCGCAACAAGAACGACAGGAGATGCCCAGGGGCTGTTAGAGGGTCGAATGACATCGCGTCGAAGCATGTCGTCGACTTGCGCGGTGATTACACGGCGTTCTGCGGGAGATACGCGATATGGACGTTGCCGCAGTGGCAGGTGGTCGCCAGTGTCGATGCCATGCGTGACGGCCGACGTGCGGCCGAGAGAAGTTTGAGCGACATCGAAAGAAGGGCGAAATTCTTCCAACAGGTCCAGAAGCTGGCTACGCTGGACCTGCGTAAGGCTGTCAGCTATGGAGGAACCAAATACGTCAGCGGGTGATGAACCAGACGTCGAAACAGCACGGAGCATACTGGAACTTCGGCCGTGCGAGTCATCGGGCTCGTCCATAACTTGTGCGTCTTCGAGGGGTTCCACTCTGCCGAGACATTCCCCTCGCACCAACGTAACACTGTACGGGGAGGGGTTGATTACAAAAATAGAAGTGCTGCCCTGAGTGACTTGAACGGTCGCGAAAGGCAGCAGCAAGCCTTTCCTCGTGCAAACACGGTCATATGGCGAGAGGAGTGCAACGGTGTCGGATAGACTGGCGCGGTAGACTGACACCGCCGTTGACGAGTTTGCAGACACTTTGACGTCGTCTTTGACGAGTACCTTGCTCGCAGCCGATGGACTGTCTGCCGGCGTCAAATTAGAGAATGGTGAGAGCTCTATTTCGGCGGGTGCGCAATGAATTACGGCGTCGTGGCGGGAGAGAAAATCCCATCCGAGGATGACGTCGTGAGAGCATGCAGGAATTATGATCAATTCGACGGCGTATATAGCGTCCTTAATCACGACGCGGGCTGTGCACACCGCTGTAGGGTGAATACATTGGGCGCTGGCCGTACGGAGGGAGAGCCCGGAAAGTGGCGTCGTCACTTTTCGCAGTATTCGGCTAAGCTTTGCGTCCATAACGGATACGGCGGCTCCTGTATCGATAAGGGCAGATGCACGAACACCGTCCACAAACACGTCTATCACGTTCGATGGGCTTCGCTGAGGGCTTTCGCAGTTCGATAGCATCGCAGCCCTTGCCTCGTGGACTGCGACGACTAGTTTTCCTGGTCGCGTGGGACCAGACGTGGCCGCATCGGTGACAGCGAGCGGCGTCGTGGTGATGGTGAACGGCGGGTAGATGGAGCGGGGCGAGACGTCGGTGACAGAGGCGTAGGTGGGTCGTAATATGGGCGGTTCGACTGGCTGGTGGCAGGCGACGCAACTCTAGGCGGCTGCACACGATGGCAATAGCGCGCCACGTGGCCGGCGTAACCGCATGCGAAGCATATAGGGCGGTTGTCAGGTGTGCGCCATCGGTTCGCTGGGGCAGGGCCCGCCCATGGTGCGGGACGGGTTTGACGGGGCGGCAACTGATAGGACTGGATGGTGGGCTGCAGTCGTGGCCTGTGCGTGACGTCGGCGCAGGTTACCGGTACATCCGCTTCGAAATAGTGAGGTCGAGCGGAGGCTTCGGCGTAAATGTGTGGGGCAGCCGTAGGGATTGCTGGGGGCGTTCTTGCGACCACTTGGGCGTAACTCAAGGGTGCAGGAGCCTTATGGTTCTGGTGGTACTCGGGCATGACATCTGCGATTTCTTGCTCAATTGCTCGACGGAGCGGAGGCAGAAGTGTGGTCGACGGCTGTTGAACGTACTGCGGGCGAGCAAAGTCCAGCAGAGAGAACTGGCGCGCGATTTCCTCGCGCACGAACGTCTTCATCTCTGCGAGCAACGCGGAGTGGTCGGATATGGTCGACAAGCCAGCGAGCTCGGCTTCGCGTGATGGAGAGCGACGTGTCATCTATCGCTGCCGGCGCAGCTCCTCATAGCTTTGGCAGAGCGTTATGACCTCTGCCACTGTGCTGGCGTTCTTGGCGAGCAGCATGGTAAAGGCGTCGTCGATGCCTTTCATGATGTGCCGAATCTTGTCAGATTCGGACATGGTGGCGTCGGCTTTCTTACAGAAATCGAGGACGTCTTCAATGTAACTGGTGAATGATTCACCTGCCTGCTGAGCGCGTTCACGTAAGCGCTGTTCGGCCTGCAGCTTACGAACGGCAGGGCAGCCAAACACATTGATAATGCCGGTCTTGAAGTCGGACCACGTTGTAAAATCTGATGCGTGGTTGTTGTACCACAAGCCCGCCACACCCGCGACGTAGAAAACCAGGTTCGTCAGTTCTCCTGCCTCGTCCCATTTATTGGGGACACTCACGCGCTCGTAAATCGCGAGCCAGTCCTCCACGTCGGTGCCATCTGCGCCAGTGAAGACCGGAGGGTCGCGGATACGAGGGACACCTGGACATGAGGTCGGTGTAGGCGGGGGCGTTTGCTGGGAGGCGTCTTGAAGCATCGTAGGCGGCAGGGTACGGGATCGAAGAGCCAGGGGCATCGAATGAGGGCCGAAGTTGTTGTTGAAGCCCAGCACCCTCCACCAAATTATAAAGACGTTTATTAGCGGGCACTCGGCGATGATAGACGGCTGCGACAGTCAAGGCGGGGTGCCGACTCTGAGCGCGAGGGGCGTCCTGTCCGAGAAGAGCGGAAGAAGACGACCCACTATTAAGCGCTCGAGAGGGCGACCCATTACACGCTTGCAACGCTTCGCTACTATATATATATATATATATATATATATATATATATATATATATATATATATATATATATATATATAGCGCTGCTCTGCGTATCTCTGGCAGAGCGTGATGACCTCGGCCACTGTGCTGGGGTTTTTGGCGAGCAGCATCGTGAAGGCATCGTGGTCGATGCCTTTCATAATGTGCCTCATCTTGTCAGATTCCGACATGGTGGCGTCGGCTTTCTTACACAAATCGAGGATGTCTTCAATGTAGCTGGTAAAGGTTTCGCCGGCCTGCTGAGCTCGTTCTCGCAAACGCTGTTCGGCCTGCAGCTTACGAACGGCAGGGCGGCCAAACACGTTGATGATGGCGGTCTTGAATTCGGACCACGTTGTAAAATCGGATGCGTGGTTGTTGTACCACAGGCCGGCCACACCCGCGAGGTAGAAAACCAAGTTGGTCAATTTTCCCGCCTCGTCCCATTTATTGGGGACACTCACGCGTTCATAGATCGCGAGCCAGTCCTTCACGTCGGTCCCATCTGCGCCAGTGAAGACTGGGGGGTCGCGGATACGAGGGACACCGGGGCATGAGGTCGGTGTAGGCGGAGGCGTCTGCTGGGCGGCGTCTTGAGGCATGGTAGCTGGTAGGGTACGGGATCGAAGCTCCAGAGGCATCGAATGGGAGCACAGCACTCTCCACCAATTTGTTAAGCGGTTTATTGGACGGGACTCGGCGACAATTCGCTATGGCGACTGTCCAGGCCAAAGCACGAGCTCCGAGAGCGAGCGGCGTTTACAAGAGGACGACCCACTAGGAGCCGCTGGAGAACGCAACCGTTTAACAGTACCAATTGCTTCGCCACAATATATATATATATATATATATATATATATATATATATATATATATATATATATATATATATATATATATATATATATATTATAAAGACGTTTATTAGCGGGCACTCGGCGATGATAGACGGTTGCGACAGTCAAGGCAGGATGCCGACTCTGAGTGCGAGGAGCGTGCTGTCCGAGAAGAGCGGAAGAGGACGAACCACCATTAAGCGCTCGAGAGGGCGACCCATTACACGCTTGCAACGCTTCGCTACAATTAACCCGGGTGCGAAAAGGGAGCCGCCTGGCGAACTAACTGCTTGTCACTATGAGCGGGTCATGGTAGGGTTTCAGGCGCTCCACGTTGACAATGTCGCGCCCTCGACGGCGCATGTTGACCGGGGACGTGCATTCGATGACACGGTAGGGGCCGTCGTATTTCGGCAGTAATTTTGAAGAGAGGCCAGGTGCAGTGGTAGAGACCGAGAGCCATACGAGTGCTCCAGGGAGGAACGTGGGCGCAGAAGTGGTGGTGTCACCGCGAATGCTCTTCTGCCGCTCTTGGTCATGCGTAGTAAATGTCTTGGCAAGCTCCCGACACTCCTCAGCAAGTCTTGCTGTGGCAGAAATAGGCGCACACTCAGACGGATCCGGCTTGTATGGAAGGATTGTGTCCATTTTGTGCGACGGGTGTCTGCCGTGCAATAAGAAAAACGGGGAGAAACCAGTAGTGCTCTGAGGGGCGGTATTATAGGCGTAGGTGACGAAAGGCAGAATGGCATCCCAATTGGTGTGATCGGCGGCGACGTACATCGAGAGCATGTCGCCGAGCGTGCGGTTAAAGCGTTCGGTGAGGCCATTCGTCTGCGGGTGGTAAGCAGTAGTTTTCCGGTGAACAACGTTGCACTCTTTGAGAATGGCTTCGACGACTTCGGACAAGAAGACACGACCTCGATCGCTGAGCAGCTCCTTGGGTGGACCGTGGCGCAGCCTGAATCGGTGCAGCAGGAAGGAGGCAACATCGCGCGCTGTAGCCGCTGGGAGGGCGGCAGTTTCGGCGTATCGCGTAAGGTGGTCAACAGCGACGATGGCCCAGCAGTTACCAGCCGACGTTAGAGGAAGTGGTCCATACAAATCGATGCCAACGCGCCCAAATGGCCGGTCAGGGCAAGGTAGAGGTTGCAGACCTGCCGGCGACAGGTGCGTTGAAGTTTTGCAGCGCTGACAATCGATGCAGGAGCGAACGAACTTCTGCACGTAGCGGTACATCCCGCGCCAAAGTATCGTTGGCGAATGCGGTGGTAGGTTTTCGATACTCCAGAGTGTGCACACTGCGGATCAGAGTGGAACGACTCGCATATGTCAGAACGCAGACTGCGGGGTATTACGAGTAGCCACTGGCGACCGTCGCCGTCGTAATTGCGTCGGTGGAGGAGGTCGTCGCGAACGGCGAAATGGTGTGCTTGACGACGCAACGCGCGAGTGGATGGTGTCGCCGATGGATCAGTCAGCAAGGCTATCAGTGAGGCAATCCAATGATCCTTGCGCTGTTCAGTAGCGATGGTGTGAATGTCGATAGAGGAAACGGCATTGTGAGACATTGAGCTGGGAGTATTGTCGTCAGGCAAGGGAGAGCGCGAGAGTGCGTCGGCGTCAGCATGCTGGCGTCCGTTGCGGTACATCACGCGGATATCGTAGTCCTGTAGGCGAAGTGCCCAGCGGGCGAGGCGGCCTGAGGGATCCTTCAATGACGACAACCAGCATAGTGCAGGATGGTCGGTGATGACATCAAATGGGCGACCATACAAATAAGGTCGGAATTTCGTAAGGGCCCAGATGATCGCCAGGCATTCCTTTTCGGTGACGGTGTAATTGGTCTCGGCTTTAGTAAGCGTACGACTTGCATACGCCACGACATATTCAGGGAACCCTGGTTTGCGCTGCGCAAGGACAGCGCCAAGGCCAACACCGCTAGCGTCTGTGTGTACCTCTGTAGGGGCCGTAGGGTCGTAGTGGCGTAGTATGGGAGGCGACGTCAACAAACGACGGAGCTTTGCGAAGGCGTCGTCGCACTCTGACGACCACGAATGGAGGGACCCGTTACTTCCGAGGAGCTTCGTCAGTGGCGAATGATAGTCGCGAAATTTCGAATGAAACGCTGAAAGTAGGAACACAGTCCTACGAAACTGCGCAGTCCTTTGACGGACGTAGGTTTGGGAACTTGGTCACGGCCCGAAGCTTGGCTGGATCTAGAAGAATTCCGTCCTTGGATACGACGTAGCCGTGGATTGTCAGCTGCCGTGCTCCAATTCGACACTTCTTTAGATTCAGTTGCAGACCGGCGTCGCTCAAACGCGTCAAAACATGCCGTAGGCGTTGAAGATGCGTGGAGACCTCCGGAGCAAACACGACGACGTCGTCGAGGTAGCACAAGCATGTGTGCCATTTCAGGTTGCGCAAAACGGTATCCATCATGCGCTCAAAGGTGGCGGGCGCATTACACAGCCCAAACGACGTGACGTTGAATTCGTACAGGCCGTCGGGCGTGACAAAGGCGGTCTTCGGTCGAGCGTCATCAGCCATAGGTACTTGCCAGTACCCTGAGCGCAAATCGAGAGAGGAAAAGAAATCGGCGCCTTGCAGGCTGTCAATCGCGTCGTCTATTCGCGACAGTGGATACACGTCCTTACGAGTGATCTTGTTGAGTCGTCTGTAGTCCACGCAGAACCGCACAGAACCGTCCTTCTTCGCAACAAGAACGACAGGAGATGCCCAGGGGCTGTTAGAGGGTCGAATGACATCGCGTCGAAGCATGTCGTCGACTTGCGCGGTGATTACACGGCGTTCTGCGGGAGATACGCGATATGGACGTTGCCGCAGTGGCAGGTGGTCGCCAGTGTCGATGCCATGCGTGACGGCCGACGTGCGGCCGAGAGAAGTTTGAGCGACATCGAAAGAAGGGCGAAATTCTTCCAACAGGTCCAGAAGCTGGCTACGCTGGACCTGCGTAAGGCTGTCAGCTATGGAGGAACCAAATACGTCAGCGGGTGATGAACCAGACGTCGAAACAGCACGGAGCATACTGGAACTTCGGCCGTGCGAGTCATCGGGCTCGTCCATAACTTGTGCGTCTTCGAGGGGTTCCACTCTGCCGAGACATTCCCCTCGCACCAACGTAACACTGTACGGGGAGGGGTTGATTACAAAAATAGAAGTGCTGCCCTGAGTGACTTGAACGGTCGCGAAAGGCAGCAGCAAGCCTTTCCTCGTGCAAACACGGTCATATGGCGAGAGGAGTGCAACGGTGTCGGATAGACTGGCGCGGTAGACTGACACCGCCGTTGACGAGTTTGCAGACACTTTGACGTCGTCTTTGACGAGTACCTTGCTCGCAGCCGATGGACTGTCTGCCGGCGTCAAATTAGAGAATGGTGAGAGCTCTATTTCGGCGGGTGCGCAATGAATTACGGCGTCGTGGCGGGAGAGAAAATCCCATCCGAGGATGACGTCGTGAGAGCATGCAGGAATTATGATCAATTCGACGGCGTATATAGCGTCCTTAATCACGACGCGGGCTGTGCACACCGCTGTAGGGTGAATACATTGGGCGCTGGCCGTACGGAGGGAGAGCCCGGAAAGTGGCGTCGTCACTTTTCGCAGTATTCGGCTAAGCTTTGCGTCCATAACGGATACGGCGGCTCCTGTATCGATAAGGGCAGATGCACGAACACCGTCCACAAACACGTCTATCACGTTCGATGGGCTTCGCTGAGGGCTTTCGCAGTTCGATAGCATCGCAGCCCTTGCCTCGTGGACTGCGACGACTAGTTTTCCTGGTCGCGTGGGACCAGACGTGGCCGCATCGGTGACAGCGAGCGGCGTCGTGGTGATGGTGAACGGCGGGTAGATGGAGCGGGGCGAGACGTCGGTGACAGAGGCGTAGGTGGGTCGTAATATGGGCGGTTCGACTGGCTGGTGGCAGGCGACGCAACTCTAGGCGGCTGCACACGATGGCAATAGCGCGCCACGTGGCCGGCGTAACCGCATGCGAAGCATATAGGGCGGTTGTCAGGTGTGCGCCATCGGTTCGCTGGGGCAGGGCCCGCCCATGGTGCGGGACGGGTTTGACGGGGCGGCAACTGATAGGACTGGATGGTGGGCTGCAGTCGTGGCCTGTGCGTGACGTCGGCGCAGGTTACCGGTACATCCGCTTCGAAATAGTGAGGTCGAGCGGAGGCTTCGGCGTAAATGTGTGGGGCAGCCGTAGGGATTGCTGGGGGCGTTCTTGCGACCACTTGGGCGTAACTCAAGGGTGCAGGAGCCTTATGGTTCTGGTGGTACTCGGGCATGACATCTGCGATTTCTTGCTCAATTGCTCGACGGAGCGGAGGCAGAAGTGTGGTCGACGGCTGTTGAACGTACTGCGGGCGAGCAAAGTCCAGCAGAGAGAACTGGCGCGCGATTTCCTCGCGCACGAACGTCTTCATCTCTGCGAGCAACGCGGAGTGGTCGGATATGGTCGACAAGCCAGCGAGCTCGGCTTCGCGTGATGGAGAGCGACGTGTCATCTATCGCTGCCGGCGCAGCTCCTCATAGCTTTGGCAGAGCGTTATGACCTCTGCCACTGTGCTGGCGTTCTTGGCGAGCAGCATGGTAAAGGCGTCGTCGATGCCTTTCATGATGTGCCGAATCTTGTCAGATTCGGACATGGTGGCGTCGGCTTTCTTACAGAAATCGAGGACGTCTTCAATGTAACTGGTGAATGATTCACCTGCCTGCTGAGCGCGTTCACGTAAGCGCTGTTCGGCCTGCAGCTTACGAACGGCAGGGCAGCCAAACACATTGATAATGCCGGTCTTGAAGTCGGACCACGTTGTAAAATCTGATGCGTGGTTGTTGTACCACAAGCCCGCCACACCCGCGACGTAGAAAACCAGGTTCGTCAGTTCTCCTGCCTCGTCCCATTTATTGGGGACACTCACGCGCTCGTAAATCGCGAGCCAGTCCTCCACGTCGGTGCCATCTGCGCCAGTGAAGACCGGAGGGTCGCGGATACGAGGGACACCTGGACATGAGGTCGGTGTAGGCGGGGGCGTTTGCTGGGAGGCGTCTTGAAGCATCGTAGGCGGCAGGGTACGGGATCGAAGAGCCAGGGGCATCGAATGAGGGCCGAAGTTGTTGTTGAAGCCCAGCACCCTCCACCAAATTATAAAGACGTTTATTAGCGGGCACTCGGCGATGATAGACGGCTGCGACAGTCAAGGCGGGGTGCCGACTCTGAGCGCGAGGGGCGTCCTGTCCGAGAAGAGCGGAAGAAGACGACCCACTATTAAGCGCTCGAGAGGGCGACCCATTACACGCTTGCAACGCTTCGCTACTATATATATATATATATATATATATATATATATATATATATATATATATATATATATATATATATATATATAGCGCAGCTCCTCGTAGCTCTGGCAGAGCGTGATGACCTCGGCCACTGTGCTGGGGTTTTTGGCGAGCAGCATCGTGAAGGCATCGTGGTCGATGCCTTTCATAATGTGCCTCATCTTGTCAGATTCCGACATGGTGGCGTCGGCTTTCTTACACAAATCGAGGATGTCTTCAATGTAGCTGGTAAAGGTTTCGCCGGCCTGCTGAGCTCGTTCTCGCAAACGCTGTTCGGCCTGCAGCTTACGAACGGCAGGGCGGCCAAACACGTTGATGATGGCGGTCTTGAATTCGGACCACGTTGTAAAATCGGATGCGTGGTTGTTGTACCACAGGCCGGCCACACCCGCGAGGTAGAAAACCAAGTTGGTCAATTTTCCCGCCTCGTCCCATTTATTGGGGACACTCACGCGTTCATAGATCGCGAGCCAGTCCTTCACGTCGGTCCCATCTGCGCCAGTGAAGACTGGGGGGTCGCGGATACGAGGGACACCGGGGCATGAGGTCGGTGTAGGCGGAGGCGTCTGCTGGGCGGCGTCTTGAGGCATGGTAGCTGGTAGGGTACGGGATCGAAGCTCCAGAGGCATCGAATGGGAGCACAGCACTCTCCACCAATTTGTTAAGCGGTTTATTGGACGGGACTCGGCGACAATTCGCTATGGCGACTGTCCAGGCCAAAGCACGAGCTCCGAGAGCGAGCGGCGTTTACAAGAGGACGACCCACTAGGAGCCGCTGGAGAACGCAACCGTTTAACAGTACCAATTGCTTCGCCACAATATATATATATATATATATATATATATATATATATATATATATATATATATATATATATATATATATATATATATATATATATATATATATATATATATATATTATAAAGACGTTTATTAGCGGGCACTCGGCGATGATAGACGGTTGCGACAGTCAAGGCAGGATGCCGACTCTGAGTGCGAGGAGCGTGCTGTCCGAGAAGAGCGGAAGAGGACGAACCACCATTAAGCGCTCGAGAGGGCGACCCATTACACGCTTGCAACGCTTCGCTACAATTAACCCGGGTGCGAAAAGGGAGCCGCCTGGCGAACTAACTGCTTGTCACTATGAGCGGGTCATGGTAGGGTTTCAGGCGCTCCACGTTGACAATGTCGCGCCCTCGACGGCGCATGTTGACCGGGGACGTGCATTCGATGACACGGTAGGGGCCGTCGTATTTCGGCAGTAATTTTGAAGAGAGGCCAGGTGCAGTGGTAGAGACCGAGAGCCATACGAGTGCTCCAGGGAGGAACGTGGGCGCAGAAGTGGTGGTGTCACCGCGAATGCTCTTCTGCCGCTCTTGGTCATGCGTAGTAAATGTCTTGGCAAGCTCCCGACACTCCTCAGCAAGTCTTGCTGTGGCAGAAATAGGCGCACACTCAGACGGATCCGGCTTGTATGGAAGGATTGTGTCCATTTTGTGCGACGGGTGTCTGCCGTGCAATAAGAAAAACGGGGAGAAACCAGTAGTGCTCTGAGGGGCGGTATTATAGGCGTAGGTGACGAAAGGCAGAATGGCATCCCAATTGGTGTGATCGGCGGCGACGTACATCGAGAGCATGTCGCCGAGCGTGCGGTTAAAGCGTTCGGTGAGGCCATTCGTCTGCGGGTGGTAAGCAGTAGTTTTCCGGTGAACAACGTTGCACTCTTTGAGAATGGCTTCGACGACTTCGGACAAGAAGACACGACCTCGATCGCTGAGCAGCTCCTTGGGTGGACCGTGGCGCAGCCTGAATCGGTGCAGCAGGAAGGAGGCAACATCGCGCGCTGTAGCCGCTGGGAGGGCGGCAGTTTCGGCGTATCGCGTAAGGTGGTCAACAGCGACGATGGCCCAGCAGTTACCAGCCGACGTTAGAGGAAGTGGTCCATACAAATCGATGCCAACGCGCCCAAATGGCCGGTCAGGGCAAGGTAGAGGTTGCAGACCTGCCGGCGACAGGTGCGTTGAAGTTTTGCAGCGCTGACAATCGATGCAGGAGCGAACGAACTTCTGCACGTAGCGGTACATCCCGCGCCAAAGTATCGTTGGCGAATGCGGTGGTAGGTTTTCGATACTCCAGAGTGTGCACACTGCGGATCAGAGTGGAACGACTCGCATATGTCAGAACGCAGACTGCGGGGTATTACGAGTAGCCACTGGCGACCGTCGCCGTCGTAATTGCGTCGGTGGAGGAGGTCGTCGCGAACGGCGAAATGGTGTGCTTGACGACGCAACGCGCGAGTGGATGGTGTCGCCGATGGATCAGTCAGCAAGGCTATCAGTGAGGCAATCCAATGATCCTTGCGCTGTTCAGTAGCGATGGTGTGAATGTCGATAGAGGAAACGGCATTGTGAGACATTGAGCTGGGAGTATTGTCGTCAGGCAAGGGAGAGCGCGAGAGTGCGTCGGCGTCAGCATGCTGGCGTCCGTTGCGGTACATCACGCGGATATCGTAGTCCTGTAGGCGAAGTGCCCAGCGGGCGAGGCGGCCTGAGGGATCCTTCAATGACGACAACCAGCATAGTGCAGGATGGTCGGTGATGACATCAAATGGGCGACCATACAAATAAGGTCGGAATTTCGTAAGGGCCCAGATGATCGCCAGGCATTCCTTTTCGGTGACGGTGTAATTGGTCTCGGCTTTAGTAAGCGTACGACTTGCATACGCCACGACATATTCAGGGAACCCTGGTTTGCGCTGCGCAAGGACAGCGCCAAGGCCAACACCGCTAGCGTCTGTGTGTACCTCTGTAGGGGCCGTAGGGTCGTAGTGGCGTAGTATGGGAGGCGACGTCAACAAACGACGGAGCTTTGCGAAGGCGTCGTCGCACTCTGACGACCACGAATGGAGGGACCCGTTACTTCCGAGGAGCTTCGTCAGTGGCGAATGATAGTCGCGAAATTTCGAATGAAACGCTGAAAGTAGGAACACAGTCCTACGAAACTGCGCAGTCCTTTGACGGACGTAGGTTTGGGAACTTGGTCACGGCCCGAAGCTTGGCTGGATCTAGAAGAATTCCGTCCTTGGATACGACGTAGCCGTGGATTGTCAGCTGCCGTGCTCCAATTCGACACTTCTTTAGATTCAGTTGCAGACCGGCGTCGCTCAAACGCGTCAAAACATGCCGTAGGCGTTGAAGATGCGTGGAGACCTCCGGAGCAAACACGACGACGTCGTCGAGGTAGCACAAGCATGTGTGCCATTTCAGGTTGCGCAAAACGGTATCCATCATGCGCTCAAAGGTGGCGGGCGCATTACACAGCCCAAACGACGTGACGTTGAATTCGTACAGGCCGTCGGGCGTGACAAAGGCGGTCTTCGGTCGAGCGTCATCAGCCATAGGTACTTGCCAGTACCCTGAGCGCAAATCGAGAGAGGAAAAGAAATCGGCGCCTTGCAGGCTGTCAATCGCGTCGTCTATTCGCGACAGTGGATACACGTCCTTACGAGTGATCTTGTTGAGTCGTCTGTAGTCCACGCAGAACCGCACAGAACCGTCCTTCTTCGCAACAAGAACGACAGGAGATGCCCAGGGGCTGTTAGAGGGTCGAATGACATCGCGTCGAAGCATGTCGTCGACTTGCGCGGTGATTACACGGCGTTCTGCGGGAGATACGCGATATGGACGTTGCCGCAGTGGCAGGTGGTCGCCAGTGTCGATGCCATGCGTGACGGCCGACGTGCGGCCGAGAGAAGTTTGAGCGACATCGAAAGAAGGGCGAAATTCTTCCAACAGGTCCAGAAGCTGGCTACGCTGGACCTGCGTAAGGCTGTCAGCTATGGAGGAACCAAATACGTCAGCGGGTGATGAACCAGACGTCGAAACAGCACGGAGCATACTGGAACTTCGGCCGTGCGAGTCATCGGGCTCGTCCATAACTTGTGCGTCTTCGAGGGGTTCCACTCTGCCGAGACATTCCCCTCGCACCAACGTAACACTGTACGGGGAGGGGTTGATTACAAAAATAGAAGTGCTGCCCTGAGTGACTTGAACGGTCGCGAAAGGCAGCAGCAAGCCTTTCCTCGTGCAAACACGGTCATATGGCGAGAGGAGTGCAACGGTGTCGGATAGACTGGCGCGGTAGACTGACACCGCCGTTGACGAGTTTGCAGACACTTTGACGTCGTCTTTGACGAGTACCTTGCTCGCAGCCGATGGACTGTCTGCCGGCGTCAAATTAGAGAATGGTGAGAGCTCTATTTCGGCGGGTGCGCAATGAATTACGGCGTCGTGGCGGGAGAGAAAATCCCATCCGAGGATGACGTCGTGAGAGCATGCAGGAATTATGATCAATTCGACGGCGTATATAGCGTCCTTAATCACGACGCGGGCTGTGCACACCGCTGTAGGGTGAATACATTGGGCGCTGGCCGTACGGAGGGAGAGCCCGGAAAGTGGCGTCGTCACTTTTCGCAGTATTCGGCTAAGCTTTGCGTCCATAACGGATACGGCGGCTCCTGTATCGATAAGGGCAGATGCACGAACACCGTCCACAAACACGTCTATCACGTTCGATGGGCTTCGCTGAGGGCTTTCGCAGTTCGATAGCATCGCAGCCCTTGCCTCGTGGACTGCGACGACTAGTTTTCCTGGTCGCGTGGGACCAGACGTGGCCGCATCGGTGACAGCGAGCGGCGTCGTGGTGATGGTGAACGGCGGGTAGATGGAGCGGGGCGAGACGTCGGCGACAGAGGCGTAGGTGGGTCGTAATATGGGCGGTTCGACTGGCTGGTGGCAGGCGACGCAACTCTAGGCGGCTGCACACGATGGCAATAGCGCGCCACGTGGCCGGCGTAACCGCATGCGAAGCATATAGGGCGGTTGTCAGGTGTGCGCCATCGGTTCGCTGGGGCAGGGCCCGCCCATGGTGCGGGACGGGTTTGACGGGGCGGCAACTGATAGGACTGGATGGTGGGCTGCAGTCGTGGCCTGTGCGTGACGTCGGCGCAGGTTACCGGTACATCCGCTTCGAAATAGTGAGGTCGAGCGGAGGCTTCGGCGTAAATGTGTGGGGCAGCCGTAGGGATTGCTGGGGGCGTTCTTGCGACCACTTGGGCGTAACTCAAGGGTGCAGGAGCCTTATGGTTCTGGTGGTACTCGGGCATGACATCTGCGATTTCTTGCTCAATTGCTCGACGGAGCGGAGGCAGAAGTGTGGTCGACGGCTGTTGAACGTACTGCGGGCGAGCAAAGTCCAGCAGAGAGAACTGGCGCGCGATTTCCTCGCGCACGAACGTCTTCATCTCTGCGAGCAACGCGGAGTGGTCGGATATGGTCGACAAGCCAGCGAGCTCGGCTTCGCGTGATGGAGAGCGACGTGTCATCTATCGCTGCCGGCGCAGCTCCTCATAGCTTTGGCAGAGCGTTATGACCTCTGCCACTGTGCTGGCGTTCTTGGCGAGCAGCATGGTAAAGGCGTCGTCGATGCCTTTCATGATGTGCCGAATCTTGTCAGATTCGGACATGGTGGCGTCGGCTTTCTTACAGAAATCGAGGACGTCTTCAATGTAACTGGTGAATGATTCACCTGCCTGCTGAGCGCGTTCACGTAAGCGCTGTTCGGCCTGCAGCTTACGAACGGCAGGGCAGCCAAACACATTGATAATGCCGGTCTTGAAGTCGGACCACGTTGTAAAATCTGATGCGTGGTTGTTGTACCACAAGCCCGCCACACCCGCGACGTAGAAAACCAGGTTCGTCAGTTCTCCTGCCTCGTCCCATTTATTGGGGACACTCACGCGCTCGTAAATCGCGAGCCAGTCCTCCACGTCGGTGCCATCTGCGCCAGTGAAGACCGGAGGGTCGCGGATACGAGGGACACCTGGACATGAGGTCGGTGTAGGCGGGGGCGTTTGCTGGGAGGCGTCTTGAAGCATCGTAGGCGGCAGGGTACGGGATCGAAGAGCCAGGGGCATCGAATGAGGGCCGAAGTTGTTGTTGAAGCCCAGCACCCTCCACCAAATTATAAAGACGTTTATTAGCGGGCACTCGGCGATGATAGACGGCTGCGACAGTCAAGGCGGGGTGCCGACTCTGAGCGCGAGGGGCGTCCTGTCCGAGAAGAGCGGAAGAAGACGACCCACTATTAAGCGCTCGAGAGGGCGACCCATTACACGCTTGCAACGCTTCGCTACTATATATATATATATATATATATATATATATATATATATATATATATATATATATATATATATATATATATATATATATATATATATACAAGCCTCAAAGAAAAATAATTTAGAAAGGTATTTCCCCGAAACGCGCGATCTGGGATTCGAACCTCGACCCCTCGTTCCGCAGCGCGCGGCGCTAAAATGCTCGGCCACGGAGCGTACGTCTTTCAACATACCAAAGGCGAGCAATTTATATACATCATTTTCCACCGATGGTACGCAGAGCTCAGACACTTCAGCGTGTTCTCTTTGTCACCAGCGAGACTGCGCGAAGAGCGCGCTTTAAATTTCGTCGCCCCGCTTGTTGCGATGTGCGTGCGCCTCCTACCTCTACCGCTTGTACTTTGCCATATAGGTGTGGCCACCCGTGCGCACGTGCTTGTCTCGTGATGGGGGCGGTTTGTACGTCTTGCGCTTTCACCGCAAAGTTCGGGTTGAAGTTACAGAGCCTACGAAGGTCACTTCGCTCGCTGCAGCGGCCACGTTTGCAAAAGGAGCGCGCTGCCAAAACACGAAGTAACAACTGTGACAGTAGCTAGTTCGCGCTCTTCGTGTGTATAGCTGTGCGTTCGTTTCATGTGTCCTCCTTTGTATTTGATCAGCGTGCTTTAAGTATCGAGCTGTGATAGGTGCCAGTTCACGTTCGTCCTATGTGTGTACTTTTCGTGCGTCTTTAGTGCTTGAGCAGCGCGCTGCAGGTTGCTAGGTGCTTGCCGTTCTTCGCGTGCCATAACAATTTGTTGCTATGGCGTCCATCGCTTGGCCCTTGTGGCGAAACTGACTTTTTCTTGTGTTTTATTTTTGCATGAAGCGTCATTATTGCATGTACAGCTCTTTTGTGACGACCACAATGCGTATCATACACTCAACTAAATGTAGACCACCAGACACATACCTTCTGGTGTTCTTTGGCGCATGCTGCTTCACTTTTTCAAGCGATTGGTTCGCCCTTCTCGGCCTGTGAATGAGCTCTGCAGAAAGCCGGCAACATATTTTGATGCACCACATGCTTAGCGGTATAAAAGGTGAAAAAAGCTAAACGTTTTTCTTAGATTGCCTGCACTACGGGAAAGTGCACTTGTCAGTGGCCCACGGCTGTAGTTCTGTAATTAATCGTGGAATCAGGCTATCCCAGCATGCACATTTACCTGATTGGCTGACATGGCAAAATGTAACATGCCACCTGAGGATCTCAATCATTTCTGTTAAAGCACTAGAGCAAACAGCGACTTCAGTTGCTTGTTTCCTCATAAGGTAAACAACATCGCCTCTTCAATGGTGTCAACTCAAAGAGCTGCATTCGCATTCACCAGCAATTATGCTTCGCTCTTCAGAGCGAGTTAGATTCATTAGCAGCCCCAAATTGTGCATTTCTGGAAATTGCCATCATCTCCTGGAATGCGTGCTTCATTCATCCATCGGTGTCAGTGGCAAGGCTGTTTCCGTTTAAGTATTAATAGAGTGTTCGAATAGGGTGCACAGGTTTTGCGTTGATTGGATACACGAGCTATTAGAGAGGGTTATAATTGGGGTCGTCGTGTTTCGTGTTGTTTGGCACTGATTTCGCACTGTATTTCGGAAAAATAGCGTCTGTACCCAGTAGGACAAGACGCGACGCATGCGCAGGGGCAACAAGCGCGAGTGATTACTTGCGCAATGCTGCTCTGGGTCCCCTTATGTAAAATTGCCTAAATATTTCCATTTGTAGAATTGCTTCTTTTATTTATTACCTCGAGTAGTATACAGATCTTGCGGTAAATGCAATTACGAATAAATATTTGCATTTTTTATCCTCAATTTTCCGTATCATCACAAATTGGAATGCAGTTGGTGAAAGACCTTGTGCGCGCGGGTATTCTAAGATGAAAGTTGCTTATATTCCAAGGATCAAGTCTTAGTACATATTGAGACACATGCTTATACACAGGTGGACAAAGTTTGGAGATACATGCTCACAGGTAAAATACGCCTTGCCAGTGTACCAGGAGTACAATGATGCATTTGTAGGTGATGGTGGGTGCATCGAATGAATATGTAGATATCACATCTACGCGCTTTGCATGAATTGACCTGGCACCATGTGGTTACTGAAAAGTATACAAATCCCTGATTTTAAAAGTAACTACTTTGAGTGTGCGACTATTGAATATTTTTTCACACGAATAGGGCAAAAGTCTACGAACGTCCGATCGAATATCGGATATGTGTACATCGTTAAAAAGCCACAAAATGACAAGTACCAATAGCTTTCATTACACTTTTGATACAACTAATAAAGCGTGTCATTAGGCTGCAGCACATTCACGATACTTGTGGTAATGTACTCATCACAAATAATCATGCAGAAAAATTAACTGCTTGGCATGTTCACAAGGTGAGCCCTCTGTAGGTTCTTTAAAACACATCTCAAAGAGAAAGACCCCTCCTCCAGAGAATTGAGGTAGCAGGATACGATGTCGTGTCCGCACGCAGCCGTCTTTGTTTCCAAGCATTTCAACACTGCTATGTAGCATTCTTGATTCTTATTAAGACGGAAGCCTTAAATGCCTCATCAAACGCGATATTTGACCGTCGGCGTCCCGCGGCGTCGGAGATGAGTGAAGGAAAAATCATAATCACGTGATGACGTGACCATATGACGTTACTATGGCGTCACAGATCTCCAAAATATGTGATGTCGTTATGACGTCATCGCGACGTCACTGTGGTCTAATGTGACGTAATCTCACATGACGACATCATCACAAGACATCGTAGCGTGAACAAAGGTGGTCCGATTACGCAGCCAATGGAAAACCAGGTGACGTACCTGCGATTTTGGAGGCAGTGCAAAACCACTTTAGGAGTTGAAAGCTTTCAAAAGGTTGCGAGGCAAGAACAATAGATCGAATGAGAAGAAAAAGAAGATGACTTTCACCTTCGAGTCATCCTAACTGAAAGCACAAGGGCCCCTGTGAGTCTTCTTACGTGTTTATAGAACGCTTAAGTACAACGTACGCTGGTAAGAAAGATGATAATGTTTAATGGCACAACGAAATCTATAATAATCCCTCGGGTCTTACGCACCAAAACCACGATGATTATGATGCCCACCGTAGTAGACGGCTCCGGAAATTTCGACCATCTGGGGCTCTTTACGAGCAACTAAATCTACGTAGACGGCAACTAGCATTTTTGCTTCTTTTATCAGCGTTTACATATGCCGATGGTAGAACGCCATGTTAAAAACAGCTGGTAACATTAAACAACGAGTTGTACGGCTGAAATGCACACGACGAATGAGGACCGTATGTCCATCATCACGCCTGAGAAGGCAGGTTCGGTGGACATACTAGGGAATGTGTTTGGCCTTATTGGTTTGTCTTTCCGGCATCTCAACTATCCAACACGCGAAATAACGTGCGTTTTTAACAGCAGAGCTGTTTAAGCTCGAAATTGGTCCGGCTGCGTTCGCAAAACTCTGGTGAGTGATGACGTCACCATGCGCCACCTAGCAACACGTTGGAAGAAGCAAAGGAGGAGGGGAGGAGAATAGAAGAGTAGGAGAAGGAATAAATAAAACGAAATTAAATCTCTTGGCGAGGCGGAATTTGAAGCAGGGAAGCCATGGTCCGAAGACAATCTACGTAACCACTCGGCTATGCAGGCACGCAGCGCAACGAGCGTTTGCGGGAACCGCATGATTGCGTTCCCAAGGGCAAGAGAGCGAGAAGAAGGATGCAGAGAAAGAGTAAGAAATAGAAAGACAAACAGGGAGAGATAAAGAAACATAGAGAAAGAGAGAGAAAGCAAACGAGGAATAGAGAGCAGCCGTGGCATTATACGTGCTGGAAGATTTTCGCTACGATCATTCGTAATGTACCAGGTTGTGAAGTGACGAAGGAAGCAGTGAAAGCACAACAGTGGCGCTCTGTAACAGTGTTTATGTGTAACATGTGAGTGACGTGATGTATGCTTTACTGACTCCTACTTAGATCGGGCAACGCTGCGTTCTCAAGGCATACCATCCCACGTAGGCACGTCGGAGCGCGGGAGCAGTTATCTGTCCACTACGCAATATGATCCCGACAGTATAGAGCTTTAACATTTGCGGATACCTGGTTACCGGATCTGTTGACGGCTGCAGCCGTAGCAGGAGCCGCGTAAAGTCACTGGAACGGGAAAAGTACCGCGACCGTCCTGCCCGCCGCCATATTTGGTCCAGCGCGGCCGAAGCTGCGGCGGCGCGGTGTTGATTTCACGTGGAGTAACGCATGTTTTACGCATTGCGTGCGCTTTTGCAGCCCCGGATGAAGCATGCCGTTGTTCTCTGACTGATTCGGAAAGAAATAGTGGCACTTTTGATTTGCCTACACGCGCATTCACGCGTACTAACACGATAAAGAAATGCGAACTGCGCGGCAATTACGCGCTCGGCTGTCAGCATTTATCAAATGCGAAGCATTTCTTAGCGAACTTCTGCGAGTTTGAACGCAGTATCTATCTATCTATCTATCTATCTATCTATCTATCTATCTATCTATCTATCTATCTATCTATCTATCTATCTATCTATCCGCCCACGACTTCGTGCTCTCCTGGCCGTTTCGTTAATGGGATGTACACCAAATTTGGTATGGCATAACATGACTGAATGACGAATATAAAATATAGGTGATAACATGAAAAGAATGATATGCATGCCATGTACGACATGATTTGCATGCCACGCTCATGGTGCGCTCGCGGTCGTTTAATAAAATGCATATACACCATAATTGATATAACGAGATATTTCTGTATGAAGAACGTTAGTGAGAGGTGGTAACATGAAAATCATGCATCTACAGCATCACTTACTTGCCACGCTCATGGTGCGCTTGCGGCCGGTTCGGTAGCTTGATATACACCGAAATTGGTATAGCGCGAGGTGACTGTATGACGAAAATGAATGACTGGTGGTAACGTGAAAATCATGGCATGCATGACATGTACAGCATAGTCTACATTACACTGTCTTTGTGCGCTACCGGCCGTTTTGTTAACTGGGTGTATGCCAAATTTGGTATGGCATGACATGGGTGCGCGAAGAACATAAATTGCAGGTCATGTGTTGTATATACATTCTACATGCATGCATGACAAACATGCGATATATAGTGAACTAGATGCCATGACATGAATGACTTCATCTGCCTCAAAGATGAGCGAGGCGATATATGCAGCTCTCTGCTGGCTGCTTCGCATTAGATTGATTCCCACAATGCACAATGCACAAAAGGCACAATTATACAGTCACGTCAAGCGCTACCAATCTTGGTGCATATCAAGCCAGTCGGCCACGGGTGCACTATGAGCACGGCATGTAAATCATGCCTTACATGACATGCGTGCCATTATTTTCATGTTACCACCTGGTATTTATGTTCGTCATACAGTCACGTCACGCAATACCGATTTGGGTGCATATCAAGTCAGCGAACCGTCCGCGAGTGTATCATAGGGTTGGCATGTAAAGGATGGCTTACATGACATGCGTGCCATTAATTTTATGGTACACACTGTTATTTATGTTCGTCGTACAGTCACGCCACGCAATACCAATCTGTAGCAGTCAGTTTTCATGGCGCACTGATCGTTATATGAGAGCCCAAAGGTGTCAAGTTTATGAGAAACCTAATTAAGAGCTACCCGGCAATGTTATTGGGCATTAACCTTCTGCGGCAACGACGCGAAACAAGCTGGACTAGTGCAGCAGAGACGCAACCATTCCCCGAAACAACATTTGCGAATTCTCAATGAAACGCTTGTCTCACAAAGGCGGGTATCAGTCGTGGGAACAAATTTTTCGTGCCGTATTCTGTGCAGCCACACAGCCCGTCGCTTGGCATCCATTTTCCCCCTGGGAATAGCAAAGAGGCTTTGCCCGTTTCCCGCTGGTTGCTGCACCCAAAAACGCAGCACCCAGGCCTTCTTCGATGCCTCGACAGGCTTGCGATGAAGCGTCAAAATGATACGGGATGTCGTAATGTTCCTGGACGCTTTTCTGAGGCTATAAAAACAATCACCCTTCATAGCGCCGTGCGTCGGCGGCCGGGAGACACTAGCGAAGCGAGCGAGCTGGACCATTTCTGTGGCGAAGCCGCCGAAAGGGCGCGGCGGCGAAGAGAAAAGGAACGCGGTACTTTTCCCGTTACAGTGACTTTAGAGCCGCGGAACCGGTAGCGACATCTTGTGGCGTTTTGTCCAACTACAATTATTTTTTTTCTGCTTTCTCACTCGCGTTGCTGTTCTTGTCGAATACTGTGAGTTGCTAATTACCTCACTGGCAATGCTTTACATTTGTGGCTGATATTGTACAGGTAGCACCTGTATGCACCCATTAGTGTGATGCAACAGTCAAATCCTGTCCGAATTTTTCTTTACCAAGGTCTTTTGACCAAGGTTTTTGTTTAGCAATGTCTTAACTAGCATGATGCTAATTAGCGTATTGTTAATCAGCATGAACCTAATTACCATGGTCTTAGTTAGCAATGTATTATTGGCTAAGTCTTAATTACCTTACTCGCAATTTGCCTCGTCTTAATCACCGTGGTTTAATGAGCATGGCCTTAGCATGACATGGCTCAATTTAGCATGGTCTTTAATTACCGTGGTTCTAATTAGTCTTTTCTCACCACGACGTGGTGTAATTAGCGCGTTCTCAGCATGATTGGCTTAATTAGGTAGGCCTACCACCTATCCAATTAACTAATCAGCCGGGCGCGCCTGCTCGAACAGCGAGCAGATGATCATGAAGAGAGCGCGCGCCGGCCGAGAGGATCATGATCATGATACACGTGGCCTCGGTGATTAGCTCCGCCCGCGCGCTGTTGAAAGGCGTTTGGCTAGAGTTAATCTCGCTGGCCACGCTAGTAATAATTCTAAAGAACATTTAGTGCAGGCATTAAACACTTGAATATGAATTTACACAGCCCCTGTCTCTAAAAAATATCCTTAGTTAAATTTTCTGACACTTGTCTTGCATGGGTGGACTTCTGCTCTACTTCTGCACTTCTGCACTTCTGCACGTAACCAATGGAACGGGGCGCGCGATGAAGGCTGGATTTGACCTTCTCGTACTATTAGTTCGTTCGAAAGGGTGCGTCGCCAGAGCTCGGAGATATTCCGAATTTCGCCAAACTCGGGCCATCCTGCATAGCACCCCTGTTTGTACAGCTCAATGTTTCGTGACTAAGCCCTAAAATTGATCGCGCTCCGCTTCCAAAACTGCGCCGACTCGTTAAGTCGCTTGGCGAGACGTTCCTGCTCTCGCGTAAAATATTTCAACGCCACCCTGCCCAATAAGTTACGCTACTAACTCGGGATGGATGACCCTGACTACAATGGCTGTGGGTATATAAAAATACATTAAAGGGACCCTGCAACACTTTTTCATCAAGATCAAAAAACGCTGCCGATTACGTAGTTCAGGTTACTGAGAACACGTCAGACGAACATTATAGTGCAGCACGCTGCCTAGAATTTACGATTAATTCTCAAAATTAGCTAGAAATCGCTCCCTCTGCTCTCGACAAATGATGCCAAAAACCGAAATAATGGCGTCGTAAACCCAAAGTACATGGCCATTGACTCATTTGAACATCGTGCGCTGCATAGTTACCGCGGCTGCCGCGGGATGCCGCCACGTGACCGCGTGAGCGCCAGCGATCACACTCAATTTAAGCTCCGCGTTCGAAGAAAAGAGTCACACTTTTGCCGCGAGGGCAAAGCAATGAATGCGATAATTACAAATTGGATGGTCACGCGAAGAATGGCATGCAGCTCGACACTTAAATCGCGCTCCTCAAACACAAAGGTCGCAGGAAACGAATGCACGGGCACACACAGGACGAGCGCGAACTAACTGCCACAGTTGTTACTTCTTTTTGTTTGAGCAGCGCGCTCCTTTCGCAAACGTGGCCGGTGCAGCGAGCGAAGTGACATTCGTGCGCTCTGCAACTTCAAAGCAAACATTGCGGTGAACGCACAAGACGTGCAAACCACCCCCATCACGAGATAAGTATGCCCGCACGGGCGACCACGCCCTTTAGGGCAAAGTAAATGTTCAGGTAGATGGCGCGCGCGCATCGCAACGAGCGGGGCGACGACCAGCGCGCCCCTTTGCGCCATCTCGATGGTGCTAAACAGAACACGCTGAAGTGCCTCAGAGTTCTGCGTACCGCGAGCGGTAAATGGTGTATATCAATAGACGGTTTTAGTTTGGCGTTTTTACGCTCCGCTCAGCAGCTAAGCGGAGCGGGAACGCGAGTGCGCATGCACCTTCCGCTACGGTTGTAAGCGGGTTAGCGGAGCGAGGCCCACGCTCCGCTTACGGGCTGCCTAAGCGGAGCGCGGACGAAGCGCGCGCCCTCTCTCCTGTGTGCAGCGACATGGCTCATTTCATGGTGGCTGCCTCCGCCGACGGCACGCTCAGCGAGCGCTGCCGATTCCCCGTCACCTGCTCAGCGGAAGGCGCGAAAACGATTCCGAATCGATGACGATTTGTGCTTTTTGAAGGAGGTTGCATGTGCAGACCCCTTCGGCAATCCCGCCGCGTGGGAGGATGTGCTGCGGAACGTCGTGCTAGTGGTACAACGTGAGCTCACGATTCGCGCTATCAAAGAACGTGTGGACCTTCTCGTCGGCTACTTCAGGCAGCAGGATACAGTAAACCTGAGAAAGTGAATGCTCGCCTACTCTACTACTAAACGTTGTTGAAGTGCTGTAGATAAAACGGATAGTCGCAGCGTAACGTGCTTGATTGCTCCGTAGGTCTGGTACCGAAAAGCAGTACGGGGAGCGGGAGCAGCTGCTCCAAGACATATCTGACCTCATGAGGGAGGCCGACTATGTGCCGAGAACCGTGCCGCGGAAGGGAAACGGCGTGGAGCCACCGAAAAGGAATGGCGTGGGCGCACGGCGGACTGCTGGATTGTCGGCATCGACCAAGGCGCAAAAAGACAAGGCTATGCAGATTAGAGATTCTGCCATGTCGTCTATCCCCGTAGTCGTAGCCTCGGACGACGCACAGACAAATGGCGAGTAATCTGGAGTGTGCGCTAACAGTAAACCACAACCTCTGCTTGAACTGTGAAATACATTAAGTGTTTACCTTCCACACAGATTAGGTACTTAGCGATTCCCGAATCGGGATCGACGGCATGCAGTTTATTGGTAGTGCCGACAGAGTAGTCAGACTGGTTACTTGTTGGGAAATTTTCACTACAACTGTTACGGTATTCACTAAAAATATTCGCTATTCAGTATTCCATATTACATGAAAAGCTGGCCGCTCTGCCTGTTTATTATATGGCTGATCCTCAGGCGGCAAATATCCGAGACCCATTATTTAGTCGCATGTTATGGATGTGCGACGTATTTATTCGGCACACAGAAAGGTAGAAATGACGGGATGTAAACATAGTGTAATGCTCTATTTCAACTTCCCGAATTTTTTGCATAAAATTGTTTTCATTAGGCTCATTACCTGGCAAAACAAAAACTAGTTGGACAGTTATGGTGAAGAAACTTATTTTTTATTCATCCTAAATCTCTATTCAAACGTCCTTTCGCTCTACTAATGACATTCTCATCCAAGTGCCTCATTATTTTCTTGTGTGCAGATCAGCCGACAGCATCAGGCTTGCTGCTGTCTATATATGACGACAATCACAGCCAGTCACCAAATGACCGACCTGACACAACAGTAGGCGATAGCGGGACAACGAGCCCAGCTGAAGAGGTGCTGGTTGCTGCACCAAGTATGTGCGAAATATTTCATTCACTCATTCACACCATGTACAACAAGCAAAACATTTTATTCACTCATTCACAACGTATACAACATGGCACGTTAAACAAATCGCTATCTTTTATGTTGATAGAAGAAAAGCACACATCAGGAGCGAGTGCACCCTTATTACTGTGCTAATGTATATTCTTGAATACTACTACAGACAGAGATTCGTACATGAGTGTTTATGCATGTGGCTGGCGCACGAGTTACGCTGTGTAATCATTAAAAAAACAGGTGTGCAGACAAGGACACAAGAAGAGGTGTAGACACCACAAATGCCCTGTTTTTTTAAGTCTAGACACCACGAACGGCGTTTGTGGTGTCTAGACCTCTTCTTCTGTGCTTGTTTTCACGCCCTGTTTTTTTTTAAGATGAATACTTACCAACTAGCTCAGCTCTCTGTTATTTTAAACGTTATCATTGTTGTGATAACTTCTGCAAAACATCAATTAAAAAAAGATATACCCAATACTTTAGCTAATGTGCACATTGACTAACTGTTCTGTTAATCATTCGTGCCCTTGTAGCACAGGATGCATCGCAATGTCCACAGAATGCGCAAGATGACAGCGATGCAGACCGTGACGCTCAAACGCCCATTCATGTGCCGGAAAAGCGGCGAGGTAGTACACAGTCTGCTGTTCCAACAGGTAGTGCAAATCAAGCTTGCATGATTGGTCAAGTTATACCTGATGATGCATACCTCTCGTTGCATTGAGATAATACACACGTGCTACGTGTGATTTCTTCGCTTGTTTTTTAAATGCAAAGTGTGGAATTTGACATTCATTGTAGCCGAATGTAGCTTGTATTAGTCCGGTACATATAGTAGAAGACACGACACACGAAAAGAGAAAAGTAGGCGCGAAGTTTTAGCGCCTACCTTTCTCTTTTAATGGATGACCGACTCGCCCAACCTACAACACTAGCCGAGTGTGATAAGATGAAGCTGATGTTGCAATAACCTGCTGATCCCAGAGAAAATGAGTTGTGAGCTGCAGCAATTCAGAATTATGTGTTTTTCTATTGTATTTTAAAGGAATACGAGGAATCCAGGCCTACGATTTAAGCTCCTGCGAAAGAAAAGAGAGCAAGACTTCGTTCTTCGTCAAATAGAAACTGAGCTGCAGCTCAGACGGCTCGACCATGAAGAAAGGCGAATGGCACTCGAAGAGCGCAAAGTGTCGCTAGATGAAGAGCGACTGAGAATGGAGGCTGAGGGACAAATGCCACCATTGAAACCTTGAATCGAATGAACAACAGGCTCAAAGAATTAGAAAAGAAAATTTCGTGGCTGCACAAATACAAGCACTGTGTTGGAAGGAGTGGTTCAGTTCTTTGCTTTCAAATGTTCCTCCAGCTCTGAAGGTTCAACTCCAAAGTATTGAGAGACCTGCGAGCCATACATATAGGTGTGGCAGTTAGCAAGTATTGCGCCAGCTTTTTACATTCGTGACACATTCTCCAATTTCAGTTTCTGATTTTTACGAAAATCCAGGAAAGCAAACAAGCCTGCAAATGTTCCGAAATCCCATTCAACTGATTGCATGACAGAGCTCATTCTCTTGTTGAAAGCCCGCTGCTGCAAGGTCACGTTCCCACCATAAGGTTTCAGCAGTAGAGGTCTCAGGGGATAGGTAGGGTCACCATACAAACAAAAGCTGTGCCCTTTGACAAGCTTCTCAAGCTTGCGATAGGTGTTGCTCTTTCGGAGAATACCTGGAAATACAGGATCACATAGAAACATTTTGCCACATGATATATATCACTGTTTGTTTACTGAAATTCCTTCCACTTCCCAATAAATACACGCACACCTGACACAACTGCCCAGTGTGCACTTTTTGGATTAACTTTCTTTTCATGTGAGAAAAAAAACTGTTGTCTATTGAAGTAGCAAGGTGTCTTCACGTAACTACGCAGTCAAACCCATTGATACCGCCTCTCTTGAAAGCAACTTCATAAACCTTATCTCTGCCATGAGGTATAACTGAAGACATGTTGCAGAGTTGCACATAAAACTGGGCCACAGCATTTTATGTTGCACCACTTTCTCAAAATAACATTTCATATTATTATTTCAGGTTCTCTTTGCAAAACCTTTCAATTTTATTAATTTGCTGCTCTCTGCCGCAATCACAATTAGTTGTCCCAGATTGAGTCTACAGCACAGCATTACTGCAAATTGATAGCTTTTTTGTTGAAGCAGCACAGAGATTCCCTTGGATGGGTGGTGGTGGTAACAACTTTATTCAGAACTCCGGCAAATTCGTGGCCTGGGCCTAGGCCGCCCCCGAGGAGGACCGGAGACCCTGTCTCCTCGCCGCCTCACGGGCTTGCTGGATGGCCCACAGTTGATCTTGCAGGTTTGAGCTGCGCAGCGCGGCCGTCCACCGCGCCGCAGCTTCATCTGGGGAGACTGCATGTTCTTCGCCTATAACCGCGCATTCCCAGAGAATGTGCCTAAGAGATGCGTGAGTCCAGCCGCATAATTTGCAGTTATCGTCTGAATAGCGGTGTTGCATTTTTTTTTTCAGTTGCTCATGTAGGGCGCCGCATAATAAAAATACCTTGCCTACGTCATGCCGGCTACCCACATATGGACCGTTCAGCTGGCAAATTATTCCATTACCGCACATGATGGACTGGTATTTAAGGGCGTGAAAACGCTTGTGTCCTGAAAAGAACCGTTTTTGGTCCTTCGATGGACGGCAAAGGGCCCGCGCTGTCCTGTCGATGAAGCCCCAACAGTTATGGACTGGTGCCCCTATAGAATGCACAGCCTGCGAGTAAATGTAATGTAGCTGAGCATGAACTTTCTATTACAGACTTCAAACCTGGGAAAAGAGTTGGAGTTTAGTGATGTCCAGCCAGGTGTGGTTTTTTAAATCTCGCAGCAGATGGCCAAACGTGCTGTCAATGTGTGTGAGTACTGCATTAGTGGCTGATGAAATCACTGAATAATGCCTCCGAAGAGCGGCTCCAGTTCCCGCAGCCTATTAGTACAAGCCAGCCGGCGTAGCGTTGGGCATAGTCCCTCAACTCCAGAAACCTGCACGCCCTGCGGCGTTGTCACAACTTCCGGCACTTGCAGTGCACGGCACAGGCTTCGCACATCATCTCTTTCAAATCGAAAATATGTGCGGAATAGTACTCTGTCCATACTGTCGATGTTCAGGAGACGATGTCGTGACAGCAATTCCCGCCGACTGTATACGAAGATTTCGAGGCACAACAGGCCTTCGATTTCGGACTACGTCAAGAAACCCATCAAAAAGGGGTCCTCAAGCACACTAGTCACAGGCATCACTGGTTATGCAAACGCAGTTTCAATGGTAAAGAAGAACACGGCGCCACGGCACTCGCGTCAAAAGAGCAAACAAAACAAGGAAGGGTTGCAATGGATTATCAAGTCAGTGCTTGCTTCTCTGTAAAGAAAATATACACCGCCAACATATTTAAAGCGCACTTCTAAATACGTCGAGAACAAATAAATTCATACGTTCTCATTTCGGTTTGTAAATGCGACTAAATGTTTTTCTCTTTTTCTTTAGCGACGCTGAACTGTTATGTTGTTGCTGTCATCAGCCAGGACGGTTTGATGTAGCGCCACAAGATGGCGTTCTTATCGCTTTTATAATCATTGAAATAAACGTGCTGCTGGCCGCATACGTCAGTCAGCATTTGGACTGAGCCTCGTGTGTGTGCTGTCTCGGGAGAACATGACAACTGGCGACGAGAGATAAAATCTGCGAGTTGGGCGCGGCAGAAAGCACCCGCGCCTGGATTCAACAACAATGTCGTCCGTGGGCAGACTGGAAGCGTTCGACGCAAGCACAAGTGAGTGGCCGGAATATCACGAGCATGTTTTGTTTTACTTCGCTGCGAACGATGTGGCCGAGGATAAAAAGAAGGCGGTATTCCTGACAAGCTGCGGCGCAGCAACGTCCTCGTTGGTACGGAACCTACTCTCGCCTACAAAACCGACTGATGCGACACTTGCGGTTATCTTCGCGGCCCTCGGCGCACACTTCAAGCCCAAACTTTCCGAAGTGGTCGCAAGCTTCAAGTTTTTTTCGAGGAAAAAGCATGAAGCGAGGCCGTTAGTGACTACGTAGCTGCACTTAACAAGCTAGTAGATGACTGCAACTTTGGCGCAGTGCGTGAGCGAATGATGCTCTACCATATTGTCTGCGGAATTAACGACTCCGGAATGCAGACTCGCCTTTTGGAAAGTGCGGAATTGAACCTGGAAACGGCGAAAAATATGGTCATGGCGATAGAAACCGCAAGAAGAGACTCTTACATGCTAGGCGCCCAGTCCATTTCTACAGATATGGTACAGTCGGCAAGCTTTGTAGAGCGGCCAGCAAGAGAGATGACGGAGCTAAGGTGCGCCCGGTGCAGTGGCAAACACCAGACGACGCGCTGCCGACACCGATACACCACGTGCTTCAAGTGCGCTCAACAGGGCCACCTCGCAAGGGTTTGCAAGACAGCTGCGTCTAACGGAAGGAATGGGACGGGCTCCCGCTCCGTGCACAATATGAATGACCTTACCGAAACAGAGCCGGGACAAGGTGAGGAATACACCTTGTGGTCTCTTCGTGCTAACGGACCGGAACCCATGAAAATTGAAGCTCGTGTCAATAACGTGCCAATAGTGATGGAACTGGACACCGGGGCCAGTGTTTCGATAATAAGTGACGCGAAATTTAATGCCCTTTTCCCAGGGGAGCCGTTGGAACATACTGACGTGTGGCTCAAAAGCTGTTCTGGGGAGCTGTCGGCCGTATTGGGAAAAATGTCGGCCACAGTATAGGTCGGCGCGCAGGAGGCAACTTTGCCGTTATTAGTTGTGAGCGGAGCGTGCCCGACACTTTTCGGAAGAGACTGGATGGAAGCGTTCGGTATTACCATCTTGAAGCCGTTAGACGTGAGAACAATCAGCAACGTTGAAGGCCTGGTCGGACAATTCGGCGACGTTTTTTCAGACAACCTTGGTACGATGAAGGGAGTCCTGGCCAGCATAACGCTACAAGAAGGAGCAAGGCCAAAATTCTTCAAGGCGCGACCAGTGCCGTTCGCGCTTGTTGACAGGTATGTTGAAGAGTTGCAGCAGTTACAGCGCGAAGGCATCATACGCCCTGTAAAGACGTCCAAGTGTGCCGCGCCAGTAGTTCCAGTGGTGAAGCAAGATGGTAGACTACGTGTGTGTGGTGATTTCAAAGTCACTATCAACCCAGTCATGGTCACTGAGTGTTACCCGATTCCCATAATCGAAGAGCTGTTCGCCAAACTGTGTGGTGGTAAGAAGTTTACAAAACTTGATTTGAAGGACGCCTACCAGAAGATAAAGCTAGATGCGCAGTCGCAGGAGCTAGTTACTATCAACACAGTGAAAGGCTTGTTTCAATTCACAAGGCTTCCGTTCGGTGTCGTTCCGGCGCCCGCGTTGTTCCAGCGGGAAATGGACAATTTGCTGAGCGACCTTCCGCACGTCGTTGTCTACTTCCACGATATCCTGGTGACAAGAAACACTGACAACGACCACTGGAGGAATGTAAGCGAAGTTCTCAAGCGCCTATAAGATGCCGGCTTGCGCCTGAAGTAGCAAAGTGCAAATTTATGAGAGATCGCGTTGAGTACTTGGGACATGTCATCACCGCTGAAGGCTTGCATCCCAGCGTCAGGAACGTTGAAGCCATCCTTTCGGCACCAAGGCCACAAGACGTGAAAACTCTGCAGAGCTTTATGGGGTTGATCAACTTCTACCGGAAGTTCATCCCACGCTTGTCGGCGGTACTCAGTCCATTGAATGCTCTATTGGTACCAGGTACACCGTGGACCTGGGCGCCACTTCAAGAGGAGGCCTTCAGCGAAAGTAAGCAGCTCTTGGCATCTGCGAAGACATTGGCGCACTTTGACCCAAAGAAAACTACAGTGCTTGTCACAGATGCGTCGCCATATGGTCTCGGCGCGGTTCTAGCCCAGCGGGAAGCGTCGGGAGAAGAGCGGCCAATCGCCTTCGTGTCCAGAAGCTTGGCCACAGCTGAGCGAAACTACAGCCAGCTCGATAAGGAAGCCTTAGCAGTTATGTTCGTAGTAACACGTTTTAAGCAGTACCTTTGGGGACGGCGATTCGAGATAGCAACCGATCACAAGCCACTTTTGGGGCTTCTCGCAGCAAATAAGCAAATTCCAGAGTCCAGCTAACCTCGACTACTCCGCTGGGCACTCTTCCTGTCGGGCTATGATTACTTGTTAAAGTACAGACCTGGTGGTCACATTCCGCACGCCGATGCACTGAGCCGACTTCCGCTTCCAATAGCTGATATGCAAATCGAGAACCCGCCGGAGATTTTTATGCTCCAAGGGTGTTATCCCAGAGTGTTGTCAGCGCAAGCTATTGCTGCCGCTACGAGCAAAGACCCGCTGCTTTCACGTCTTCGCGAAGCGCTTTGGGTGGGTGGGGGAGTTCCCCTAGAAACTCCATGGAAAGAGTACGCCACTCGCCTTCATGAAATGAGCGTGCAGAGTGAGTGCATTCTGCTAGGAAGCAGGGTGGTTGTGCCCGCGTCTATGCAGGTCGACGTGCTGCAACTGCTACATGAAGGGCATCCAGGAGTGGCGAAAATGAAAGCGATGGCCCGTAGCCATGTCTGGCGGCCAGCCTGTCATGAGTAAAGGGGCACGGGGCGCGCGCCGGACAGCGCAAGGCGTCGATGGTGTGCGGGGAATGGAAAAATACCCGATGGTGTGCACCCCCGCCACGTCGACGCAAGCCATTGGCCGGAGGAAGGCGCGTGCCACGCGACCCGAACTGAGGTGCGGAACCCCAGAGGATCAAGCAGTCATTGTTCGGTGGGGTCGTCGAGGAGCAAGGTGTGGCAAGCCAGCGTCGCACCCGCGACGAGAGAAGTAGGGCCTCGTTCTGGGGGCAGCGGCACGAGAGGCTCGGGAGGGTAGCCGTCGACCTTGGCGTCATCCAAGTGAGGCTCCCCGAGCTTGCAGCAGCCTCATTCAGCAGTTCGCAGGGCACCTACGGCACTTCCACAGCTCGACGAGACGGCAACCCGCCGACAATCACCTGGAGAGCCACGTCGGCAGTTTGACCCAGTGGCACCAAGAGGATAGGCCGAGGGTTAGGCCTAACCGGACTAGACGACGTTCTCGAACGAAGACCGACGGGTCAGCGACGAGGACGACTAGCGAGGCGGCAGCTTCGACGACGGCGACTCCCAGACGTCGAGGAGTAGCATCGACGGGACTCAGCGTCGACTTTGGCGCGGAAGCGAGGCGACGGACTCACGCGAAGTAAGACCGTTCCATTTGCATCGCTAGACCAAGACGCCATAGTTGCCAGACTTTCGGGCCACTCAGGCCGAGTTTGGTTAGAAGTGTTTGTTGTATTCATTTGTACCGCGGGGCATTTTTGAATATGTTACTTCTAGTTAATCTCTGGTGTTAACTTTTTGTTTGCAGCGTTGTGTTTTATAAAGTGTGTTTGTCGTGACGCCACGGTCTCCCGCCCCGCTCTCTCTCCCAACTCCATCACACATTGCAAGCGCTCCCGAGATACGTGACATAATAAGTGGCGAGCCTGTGCCAGGATTTTTCCAGCGTTTGGCCCAGTCACGTACCGTCGGGGGTTGCAAGGATGGATTGGGAGAAATTGGCGGCCGTGGCCAGAGACTGCGAAATGAATAAGGAGGAGACGATGAGGTTTTTCGAGAACGCTCAGAAAGAGCGCGAAAGAGAGTACGAGCGTGAGAAGGAACGCGCGCAGAAAGAACAGGAACGCGAGAAGGAGCGTGCGCGTGAGGCGCGGGAGCAGCATGAGCGCGAGATGCAGATTCTCGAGCTCAAGTTGAAGTTAGCCGAAATAAATGTCGCTCCGCGCAACGACGCTAGTCGCGCGAGTACCCCGACGACGGCGTTGGCCAACTCGTCTACTCCCACGCCGAGACAAATTTGCCCAAGAAAGCTAATGGCACCCTTCGATGAGCGAAGGGACGACCTCGATGCCTATTTGCATCGGTTTGAGAGAATCGCCGTAGGGCAAGGCTGGGAGAGAAGCGAGTGGGCAAATGCCTTGAGTCTGTGTCTCGTGGGAGAGGCCTTGAGTGTGTTTGGTCGCATGCCAGCCCAAGAGTCTCTAGACTATGACATAGTAAAGAAGACTTTATTGGAGAGGTTTCGGCTAACTGCCGAAGGTTTCCGGGAGAAGTTCCGAACATGTAAGCCCGAGAATTCAGAAACGGGCAAGCAGTTTGCATGTCGCCTATCCAACTACTTCGATCGTTGGATAGAATTGTCCGAGACGGAAAAAACGTACGAAGGGGTGCGCGACAGGATGGTTGGCGAACAGTTCCTAAACCGGTGCAGCAGTCAATTGGCGGTATTTTTGAAAGAAAGGAACTTGCACACGGTGGAGGAGATGGCCAAGCAGGCTGATCAGTTCATGGAGGCACAAGGGTTAAGGAATTTGGAAAAAGACAAAGACAACAGTAAGGAAGAAGGGAGCAACAGTGAGGCCCCAATGGGTAAACAAAGGGCACAGCAGCGGTGTTTCTTGTGCGACAGAATAGGGCACATAGCCATGAACTGCCGCACAAGCACTAGTCGACAAGAATCCCACGTGATATGCCAATTGTGCCAGAAAAGGGGGCACAAAGCAAACGAGTGCAGGAATAGACCGTTAGAGCATACTGCATGTGCAGTAAGGTCAGAAGAGAAGGAAGAGGTAGTCGGTGCTGTGATAGATAGGTCGGAAGGGGTTAATATGCCAGTGGTGGAAGGTAAAGTAAACGGCAAACGGGTAACGGTATTGAGGGACTCAGGAGCAGATACGGTGTTAGTGAGGAGAAGCTTGGTGAATGAACGAGATTTCACGGGGAGAGTAGGAACAGTGGTTTTTGCAGATGGGTCCAAGGTGAGACTACCAGAGGCCAAGATACGGCTGGAGACCCCTTACTTCGTAGGAGAAATTACTGCAAAGTGTATGGAGGATCCAATTTATGACGTGATCTTAGGAAATAGGCCAGGGGTACGAAGGGTGGACGACCCAGCGCAGCCAGGTGGCTATGTCAGGCCAAGAAAACAGTACAGGAGAAAAGAGAAGGCAAACAAAAGCCCTGAAAGGTCAGAAGCTAGAGCGAAAAATGTGGGTGGCGAAGGACAACGCGAGAGTAGATCGAGAATTTTGGAGCAGGTAGGGGTAACCTCAGAGGAGTTCTCGAAAGAACAAAGGTGTGACAGAACCCTGAGGCACGCGAGAGATAGGGTTGGCCGTAAACGTACAAGAGAAGGGTTTAGAGACGGAGTGTTTTACGAATCGATCAATGATTTGATTTTCCGGAGGTTCTGGAAAAGCGGAACACTCGTCACACAATTGATGGTGCCAACATGTTATAGGCAGGCAATCTTAGAATATTGCTACGCGAGTGGGTTCAGAGATGCCAAGAACCTGCGAAGAGAAGTGACGAGAGAGGCATTTTGGCCAGGGATATATCGAGATGTGAAGCAATTTGTGAAAAGTCGCCAATGAAGCTATTGGTTGTGTCATTGTGAAGTGTGGTACCTTGGTATGGACTATAGTGTTTTGGACAATGAACATGTGGTGGGTAGAACTAAGGATAGTGGTGTTGTGAAGTGCAGACAAATTGTGAGTGAAAGCGTGCGACGATGTGGTGAAGGGAAGGTGAGCCTAAGCCAAGCAAGGAAAAAGCACGCATCACAAGATACGGGACACCATCAGAAGAGCAGTGGTCCGTAACCCCAAGGAGGAGGATGAAAGCAGTTTTTTACGAAAAAACTCTTCAAAAGGGGGCCCAATGTCATGAGTAAAGGGGCACGGGGCGCGCGCCGGACAGCGCAAGGCGTCGATGGTGTGCGGGGAATGGAAAAATACCCGATGGTGTGCACCCCCGCCACGTCGACGCAAGCCATTGGCCGGAGGAAGGCGCGTGCCACGCGACCCGAACTGAGGTGCGGAACCCCAGAGGATCAAGCAGTCATTGTTCGGTGGGGTCGTCGAGGAGCAAGGTGTGGCAAGCCAGCGTCGCACCCGCGACGAGAGAAGTAGGGCCTCGTTCTGGGGGCAGCGGCACGAGAGGCTCGGGAGGGTAGCCGTCGACCTTGGCGTCATCCAAGTGAGGCTCCCCGAGCTTGCAGCAGCCTCATTCAGCAGTTCGCAGGGCACCTACGGCACTTCCACAGCTCGACGAGACGGCAACCCGCCGACAATCACCTGGAGAGCCACGTCGGCAGTTTGACCCAGTGGCACCAAGAGGATAGGCCGAGGGTTAGGCCTAACCGGACTAGACGACGTTCTCGAACGAAGACCGACGGGTCAGCGACGAGGACGACTAGCGAGGCGGCAGCTTCGACGACGGCGACTCCCAGACGTCGAGGAGTAGCATCGACGGGACTCAGCGTCGACTTTGGCGCGGAAGCGAGGCGACGGACTCACGCGAAGTAAGACCGTTCCATTTGCATCGCTAGACCAAGACGACATAGTTGCCAGACTTTCGGGCCACTCAGGCCGAGTTTGGTTAGAAGTGTTTGTTGTATTCATTTGTACCGCGGGGCATTTTTGAATATGTTACTTCTAGTTAATCTCTGGTGTTAACTTTTTGTTTGCAGCGTTGTGTTTTATAAAGTGTGTTTGTCGTGACGCCACGGTCTCCCGCCCCGCTCTCTCTCCCAACTCCATCACACATTGCAAGCGCTCCCGAGATACGTGACACAGCCATGGATGATGACGTCACGGTAGCGGTGCAAGCATGTCGCACCTGCCAAGAAAATCAGCGATCACCGAGACGGGTGCCAGTCAAACCATGGCCGTTCCCGGAGAGACCATGGTCCCGGATCAATGTAGACTATGCTGGACCACTGAGGAATGCTTACTTGTTCATAGCAGTCGACGCATACTCGAAGTGAATAGAAGTGTTCCCCGTATCCAGCCCGTCGACTGCAGCCACCATTGGTTGCCTGCGAAAAATGTTCGCTAAGCATCGACTGCCTGATCTAGTCGTATCCGACAATGGCCCAGCGTTCGTGAGTGAGGAATACAAGATCTTTCTGCGTAGAAACGGCATCCGACAATCTTGTACCACCGTACCACCCAGCATCTAATGGAGCAGCGGAGCGTGCAGTGCAGACCATTAAACAAAATTTGAAGAAAGCGCAGTCAGGGGATGATTTGCACGTACAGATAGCGAGAATTTTGCTGACATACCGGACTACGCATGAAGTAACAGGTTGTAGTCCCGCTGAACTTCTCATGGGCCGTAAGTTGAAAACGGCATTGGATTTACTACGGCCTGACTTGAGGACCACGGTGATGTCTCAACAGGTCTCTCAGAGTATCCGGGTCAACCAAGGATCGGCAGGAGCCGTAGCCTCACCACCAGGAACGATTGTTTTCGCTCGCAATTTTCGTCCAGGTCCTGTCTGGGTATTGGCAACGGTGGAAGCGGACAAGGGGTACGCGGCAGTGCTACGGCTACCAGATGGCCGCGAATAGACACAGCACCACGACCATGTGCGGATGGTGCCGTGGCAGCCTGAGCTCTCAGAGTATTCTGGGCGTTCCCACACAGACCCTCCAATTGCTTCAGGCGTGGCACCAGCTGGGCCTCTGGGTGCTGCGGGTGTGACCACACCCTACGAACCAGCAGACACCGCCGGCACCACTGACACTACGGGGGCTTCGTCTGGGGAATTCGAGGGCACATGTGTCTCCAGTGATACGGGTGGTTGTGCCAGTGCGCCGGGGGATGCCCCGAAGACAGTGACCCTTTCTCAGACTCCACTTCGCCGCAGCTCGCGCGTGCGGAAACCAGTTATGCGTTATGTGCCCCAGTAATGAAGTCGAACACTGTGCTTACGCATCCTAGAGCTCCTTGTGTTTTTTGTTTGTTTTTTATTTTTGTTCTTTCACTTTTTGCTAAGGGAGGAAGGAATGTTATGTTGTTGCTGTCATCAGCCAGGACGGTTTGATGTAGCGCCACAAGATGGCGTTCTTGTCGCTTTTATAATCCTTGAAATAAACGGGCTGCTGGCCGCATACGTCAGTCAGCATTTGGACTGAGCCTCATGTGTGTGCTATCTCGGGAGAACATGACATCACCATCATCACCACAGGGCGCCGTAACTACTAAGGATCCGCTACGCTAGTCCCGCTGCCGGCAACGCACAACTAAAACAAGAAAATCATCCGCCGCTCCGCTGCGGCTTAGCGGGCCAACTCGGAGCGGAGTGAGCCGTAAGAACGTCTAACTAAAAATTTCTATTAGCTCGCCGTTAGCATGCTGAAGGGCGCACGCTCCGTGGCCGAGTCTGTTAACGCCGCGCGCTGCGGAGCGAGGGGGGTCTCATGTTCGATCCCCGGTCGCGCGTTTGAGAAAATATTTTTAATTCTTTTTCTTTTTGCTATATATATATATATATATATATATATATATATATATATATATATGACGTATGAAGACATGCTAGGAGAAGCCGAGGATAAAGAAGTGGCGCGTGCAGTAGAATAAAAGTATGGCGTCTGAGCCACAACACGTCTACCTCATCTAGCGTCACACAAGTCGACAGGATGAAGATCTCGCTGCCACTTCATCCGCCGCACATCATCGACGAGCAGTAACAAGACGCCCTGACCACACATGGACTGCCGAAGCAGGTCCTAGCTGCACACAGCGACCACCACCATGGCAGCATCTTCGACAGACCCTGCCATCCCACAGTACGCCGGATCAGCGGACGATAGAGCCGTAGAGGACTGGTTCAACCTCTTCGAACGCCACGCTACCGCCGCATCATGGACAGAACGGGACATGGTCGCCAACTTCAACAACTACGTCACCGGTGAGGCTTTCAAATTTTACCTCACACACATCTTTCAAAACGACGAATCTTGCAAAAAAATCAAAGAAGAAATGACCATTCGTTTTAAAGAATACTATGAAGACTCGTCTACAATGCCCTATCAGGAGAACTTTCAAGTCGGTCATCACGGTATCAAGCAGTCTTCGCGTCTCAGGCATCTTTGCCGAATGTGGCCTCATATTGGAAAGCCCTCGGCGATTGCCCCGTCTCATGAACCTTCCGAATATACGGAGCGCATTCATACGACGAGCATGAATGCCCAGTTTCCAAGAGAAAAAAGCGAAGTCACGGTTCACGGAAAGGCATCACGGCCGTTTTCCTACGAGACCGGACCTTCCACCAGGCTTTTTGTGTGCGCAAAGATCGCCATCACCTACCTCTTCAATGCACTACAAAAATAACATGAATATTCAACCACCCAGATTGCTTGATTGCGCGTCTTTCATTCGTGGCCCACCACCTGGTTTTGCGTCCAGGAGATCTACTGGTGCTCCTAACTCTCATCGCACGCCTCATGAGATCACTACGTACGCTACAGACCAGCTGGAATATAAGAAAAATACCCTGCCAAGCCACTGTCATTCCGTAAGAGGCCATGATTCAGGAGGATTTAACTCAGCGGTTCCGCAAAGCGACACAAATCCGCAATTGGCCAAGCCTCCGCTACCCGACAAGCAAGACAACAGCACATCATGTACCAGCTACCTAGTAGACACGACATCAAATTGCAAAGAAACTCAGACTCAAGTTGCCAAGAAAGGCAGACCTCGTCAACCCCCGCAACAACGTCTGCCACAAGCGTCTGTAATTAACAGCGTTGCAGGAGTCTCAGAGCTCACACCAACTTCACTGCCCGAAAAGCATTCCATCAGCTACCAAGTGCACACTACATCAAGTTGCCAAGAAAATCAGCGTCATGCTCCAAAAGGGCTGCCACCTCAGCAATTTCTGCAGCATCATAAGCAAGGCCTACCCGAGCAAATTGACCAAATTAAGTGACAGCAACAGGCACTCCGGCAAAGACAACTACAAATATCAGAAGCACACTCAGAAAGACGCTTGAAAGCGAGCCAACTGAAGCGAAGACACATTCAAGATGCCTCGCTCAAGACAGAGAAGCCATCAAATTCAAGACAGCTTCGCCGAAAGGAACGTCGTCAGAGACGCTTTCAATGTCAGGTATCAAGACTGTGCCTACGAATCAACCATCTGAGGCAACACTACAGCAAACGACAAAAGTGGCACAAAACCAAACACTTTTCTTCTGAAAGAACACAGCCATCGCCCCGTCAGCATCATTCAACGGATAGAATAAGTAGAAGCACCGCATGTGTAATGATCACGACAAGCCGACGCCCACGACATCCGAGCCGCCGGCGCTCCAAAGTGTTCCAATACGATTCATCCGGGACATGTCGAACAAATGTGTTGCCATCAGTGTCCATGTGCAAGACATGCTTGTGTCCTCCAGAACGCAACAGCCAGCCTCGCCCGCCAGAGCTCTTCTCGACGTCAGCGGACTGTAGCGCTCTCCCCTGAAGTTTTTTGCGAGTTTACGGAACTCCATTGGGACATGGAACGATTTGTCTGTTTTGACATTTGTCATTTCTAAGCCTCTCCTTGTTTATTTTTCGTTTTCTGTAACGCATGCCTTCTATCAGGGGGAGGGGGAATCATGTGACGTATGAAGCCGTGGTAGGAGAAGCCGAGGATGAAGAAGTGGGGCGTGCAGTAGAATAAAAGTATGGCGTCTGTGCCACAGGACGTCTCCCACTCATAGCGTCACATTATATATATACATGTAAGGGACATGACGGCGACTGCAAAAACCAGCCGAGAATGTGCGCACAATTGCTGTCGCAATAAAAGGAAAGATAGCGCTCAAGGTCATGACGTGCGCTGACGAAAGGACGTAGCTTCTTGCCTCCTTTTTATCCCCCCGTCTGGGTAGCTTTCAGCACGCTCGCTGGTACGAAAGGAGAGAAAAAGCGTTCAAAGCGTGCGGCAAATCCTTGTAACTCCGCTCGTACTTGACGGATTCTAAAACTTTTTCCGGCAATCTGAACTCCTTAAAGGGGCACTGAAAAGAAACAGGAGCTTGAGCTTCGATGGTAGATTGTCTTATTACGATTGCAGCGGTAAGGCGAGCAGAGCTGTCGTAAGCGAGCAAATAGCAAAAAACCGAAAAATGGGTGCTGACGCCCTTCGGCTTTCCTGCACTAGGCGCTCGTGACGTAGGAAATCACAAACGCAGATGGGCCGCGATCGGTCTACGGTGATTTATAGCTGCTAACAGAAACGCCTGACAAAATTTCTCCTAAACGTCCATAAACAGTACTCGGCACCTGTGTAAGCCGTGCCACTCAAAGAAGTGCATATTTAACGCATTACAAAAATAAAGAAAAAAGAACAAACGCCATGGCGCTGCGTGCGGGCGTGATGATTTCAGTTTTGCTCCGCGCACAGCGTGCGTCCTTTGCCCACTTCGCCAGCTTTGTACTCCAGCGTTGCATAGTTCAGAATAACAGAGAGCTGAGCTAGTTGGTACATATTCATTCTAAAAAGAGACAGGGCGTGCAAACACGGACACAAGAAAGAGATCAGGACACCACAAACGCCGACTAACAACTGAAGAGACGCACAACGGCTGAAAAGAAAGAAGGCACGAAAACTTATCTGCGCATGCCCATGCAACCGGCGAACCTATCAATCCGGCACGCGTGGCGGTCTACGTGGAAGATAACTGTTAAGGCATTTGATTTCATCTTTATGCAAGCTAATCGACGGTTGGCTCACGCATGCGCTACCACTATTCTCGATATGCCATGCTTCAATCATCAGACGCGTTTCTTCATTTCTATGCCGGTACAACACTGCGCATTCATCGAATTTTGGCGTGCACTTACAATCTCGACAATGTAAAGATAGATTAGATGGTGAGCCTCCTGTTAGCGATCTCTTATGTTCCAACAATCTCTGGTTAATGCATCGGCCCGTCTGTCCTACGTAGAAGCGGCCGCAGCTGAAAGGGACCTTATACACCACACTCGTACGGCAATCAGTGAATTTGTTGGTGTGTTTTACAAAACAATTATCGGTCCGCTTCTTGTCTTTTATTCGCTCATTCTTCCTCTGCACAGCGGCACAAATCTTACCTAGCTTATTGGCAGCCGTGAAAACAACATTAACGCCGTATCTACTTCCTACTTTCTTTAGCCTATGAGATATGCAATGAATGTTATGCATGAATGAATGATATGCAATGAGAGTTTGAACAGAATGACGTTGCCATTTGAAAGGAGGCCTTTGACATATCTCATATATAGGTCATTTCTGAAGGGGATTTTGAGTCCGGATTCCAGAAACAACGAGACGGATGTGCATAACGAGTGAAATCTGGACGCGGATTGAAATATAGAGTCTTTGTTCCACGGTTATGTTTCAGCACATGGTGACTACGTGTTCCTCACGAAAGAAATGCTTGAGACCAGTCATGTCTGTGTAGCTCACTAACATACTTATTTAGAAAACAAAAACAAATGGAACGGAGATGGTCATGTGTGCCGGCCGGGCCGCTAGCGAACGGTCGCAAGCCCCGTATACACCATGCGTTCCCCGCGCCACTCCCCCCCCCCCCCCCCCCCCCCAGGAAGAAAAAAAGTCGCTATTAGAGTTGTTGCTGCTGTACACCTCTCCGGATATACGGTATTGTGCAAACTGTCTTTTACGGACAAGGTAAAAGTCCACACCTGTATTTGCGCCGTCGTGCGAAGGCTTCTTATTGACGTTATTGTGATTACATAATAACGTCAATAAATAAATTACAAAAATTACAAAAATAAATTACAAAAATGACAAGCAAGAACCGCTGTCAGCGAAGTGTATAAAGAGTTGTCCTGTGAACAAGCTAAAACAAGCCCCAATAAGTTGTTTTGGAAGGAAACTATTGTACTTTGAGCAAGAAGGGCAAAACTTTTGAGATACTAACAGACATTTCATGCAAGTGAAACTAAATAGGTCACAGTTCAGAAATTTTCAAGGAGTCATCTTTGTGTATAGGCGTTTGCTGCTACATTGTATGGATCTATAATAACAAATTTTAGAATGTATCGAAGTATCTTAAGATACAATTGCCAAGTATCGTATCGGATACAATTAGTGCGGCAGTATCTTGTATCTGTATGTCCAATACTTTTTGCCTGAGTATCTTGTATCGTATCGCGATACAATTTCAAAGTATCTTTGCCCAGCCCTGGTGATAGTGTACTGTGTGGCATGGGAAAGTGTTCCCGCAATAGAGAATCTTGTAGACGAATAGGTGGGCCAACAGACCTTGCTGCTTTGCCAGAAGTGTCCTCCTGAAAGGGATATAACCTAAAGAAGTCCACTAGCCTTTCTTGCATCCGTGTGTTTGAATGTTTTACTGAAGCCTCTAGCTCCACTTCTTTTACTGCTTACTTTTTCAAAAAACACAAAAAAGCATGAAATTGAGATGCTGCCTGCTCAGTGTTTCCCTCTAAGCTTTCCACTGAGTGTGCCGCACAATGTTATTCCCATATTATGTAGAAAAATCTGGCACAAAAAACAGTGCAAATTCGCTGGTTCATGTTTTTCGCTACGTTTTGAACACTTAGCAAAAAGGCACTGACTACGGTGACGGGGCCCGTCAGCGCAGTACCGTCGTAAAAGTGACGGCGCCCGTCACCGTAGTGTAAATTGTAATAGTGACGGGGCCCTTCATAATAGTGACGTACTTATAGTGACGGGCCCCGTCATTGTAATGCCGTGACTGCGGTGACGGGGCCCGTCAGCGCAGCGCCGTCGTAAAAGCGACTGGGCCCGTCACCTTATTGTAATCGTAAGAGTGAGGGGGCTCGCCATAATAGCGAGTACTTATAGTGACGGGCCCCGTCATTTGCGATGGGGCCCGTCACCGTAGTTCGTGAAAGTGAGGGGCCCCTTTACCATAAATTTATGGTCGTTTTAGACGCCCTCGGCCGCGTGGCGATCGTGGCGTAGGTGGTTGGCACGCTCTCCAAGGAGTGGTAAGGCTGCAGGTCGTCAGTTCGATTCCTCCCGTTTTAGATGCGAAGCAGCTTTTGCGCTTGGCTTTGTCCGTAGTTTCATTGGCGACCGTCCGCTTTATAAAACCTACCATAGACATCTGTTACATATTGAGCGCGCGGTTAATATAATATAATAAGTTAATATAAGTCCGTGAATTACGCTATGTACTTACACCAAGTGTAGGTAGGTAGGTAAAAACTTTATTTCTCCTTTTGAAAGGAAAGGGGCACAGGGATAGAGATAGGGGAGGTTGCTACACACGGTAGTCCTCCGCAACCTTCTCTGCCCAACCCAGGATGGCCTCTGGACGTCGGGTTTCGAGCTGCGCAAGGCAGCCTCCCACTGCTCCTCATTATTTAATATGTTTCGGAGGGACGGGGGAGGGGGGTGCTTAGGGCAGCCCCACATGATATGACTGAGATTGGCCTTTGTTGCGGAGCAATATTTACAAGAAGAGGACGGGTAGAGACAGGGGTACATGAGGTGAAGAAGGTGAGGAGAGGGAAAGGTGCGAGTCTGCAGTTGTCGCCACAGCACTTCGCGCCTGCGCGGGGATTTAGCTATTAGCGGCGGAAAGGTTAAACGGCCGAGGCGGTAGTGGCTGCAGATGTCGTGAAATGTTAGAAGGCGATCCCGCGCAGCAAACGGAGCCGTTGTGGAAACGGAGCTTAACTCTTCTAATGCCTGCGCCCGGACCGTAAATCCTCGGGCGCTGGCGTGAGCCGCTTCGTTACCGGCAAGGCCCGCGTGCGCGGGAGTCCATATTAAAGCGGTATCTTGTTCCGGCGGATGGGCCAGGAGGAGGGAGAGGGCTGTTTTGGACACCCTACCCGCTCCGAAATTGTAGATGGCAGTTTTAGAGTCACTGATGATAAGTGAATAATTTGGACTGGTAAGTGCTAGAGCAATAGCCGCTTCCTCCGCCTCCTCTGAGTATGAAGCACAAATGGAGGCAGCAGTAGCTATCTGGCCTTCAGAGTTGACAACTGAGAGGGCAGAAAAGGGACCGGTACTGTATTCGGCAGCATCGACGTAAAGCACTTCTTTAGAAGTAGAAAATCGCTTTGCAAGAGTTTTTGCACGCTGTCGTCGCCGTTGCTCGTGGTGCACAGGGTGCATGTTTTTAGGGAGCGGCGGGATGTGTAGATTCATGTGTATTTGGTGAGGAATAGTCTGTTCAGTTTTAGTGGTTGGAGTTGGCCTTATACTGAGAGTTTCGAGTATGCATCTTCCGGTTTGTGTGTTGGGGAGACGGGTATATTGTGAGGTTAAGTGAGCTTCAATGAGTTCGTTTAAGGTGTTGAATGTGCCCGTCTTCATGAGCCTGCCGGTGGACGATCGAATGGGTACTCCGAGAGCGAATTTGTAGATCTTGCGTAAGAGGGTGTTTACTTCGTTCTCTACTCTTTTCAGAAGGTACAGATAAGGGAGAGAATAACTGACCTTATTCAGGACGAAGGCTTGGATTAGGCGGATGAGCTCTGCCTATCGTAGCCCGCCGTGCTTATTACATATCCTGCCTATAAGGCGTAGACAGGGCTGGGCAAAGATACTTTGAAATTGTATCGCGATACAATACAAGATACTCAGGCAAGAAGTATTTGAGATACAGATACAAGATACTGCAACACTGATTGTATGCGATACGATACATTCCAATTGTATCTTAAGATACTTCGATACATTGTCAAATTTGTTAATATATATCTATATAATGCAGCTAAACGCCTATGCACATAAATCTTCGCTGAAAGATTTATTAACTGCGACCAATTGTGCTTGATTTGAATGAAAACCCTGTTAGTATCTCAAAAGTTTTGTACTTCTTGTTCAAGGTATATCTGTTTCATTCCGAAACAACTTATTGGCGTTGTTTTAGCTGCTTAACATGACAGCTCTTTATACATTTCGCTGATTGCAGTTCTTGCTTGTAGCTTTTGTCTCTGATGGGAGCTAGTCGCTGCTCTGCTTGCTGACCAGCAAGTGGGTTGCCAACTTCCAAGTGACCATATGAACTTGAATAAGAAGCCTCCGCACGATGGTGCAAATACCGCTATGGAGTTCTACCTTGCCGGTAAGCATATTACGGTTTTCGCAATAATGGATCACCAGACAGGTGTACGTCACCACGAAGATGTGCAGCCCAGAAACGTTTCAGACGTATTGTACAGTTGCGCAAAGCGCTGCAGGACACCACACGTATAGATCCGATTACGTGGTGATTAGCAACAGTAAAATGATTCAGGGAAGCGTAAAGAACGAAAGCGAATATATGCAAGTCAAATAGAAAAGCGGTTCCATATCGTACACATCGAATAAGTATAGAAAAACGATACAGGAGGCACCCCTAAGAGCTAATAATATTTGTTGCGTTTTACATAGAAAAACCACGATATGATTATTAAAGATGCTGTATGGAGGGCTCCGGAAATTTTCACCACCTGGGGCTCTAACACCTACATATAAGCACACGGCCCTCTAACATTTTCCCTCCATTGAAATACGGCTACCGCGACCTTCTGGCCAGCAGTCAAGCGCCATAAGCACTGGACCACCGCGGCGGGTAACCCCTAATAGCTACAATTAAATTCAGTACCTGTGAAAAATGGCGTAAAACGAGTATTTGGGACGCTCATGAGGAAAACGGAGCGTTTGGTATAACATTGTTTCTCGAATATCTTTGCCAACGTATTTAAGATGGCGCCTAATAATTTACGGTATTACAATGCAAACTCAAATTTGCTAATTTACTTAGCAGTAAGCAGAATTATTGTTACTGTATACTCCAGGCGCGCCCGGACTATTATATATTTGTTCTCAACATCACCTTTACATATCAGTAAATTCAAGTGGAATATAAGTATATGAACTTATATTCCACTTGAAGAAGAACAGCAGCAGAAATGACGCAGACTGTTAAAACTAGGAATAAAACAGAGAGCTTACATTGGCAGCACGTTAATGGCATATTGCAGTAAGAAGACTGGCAGGAAAAAAACAATATAGAGACACAGGTAATGTACGGGACGGGAAAGAAGTACAGCTAAGAAATAACTTCTGCTAACAATCAAATTATGATTTTAAAAACTCTTTGAGTAAAAGAAAAACAGACTTACGCTAAGATAGCGTCTGTTAGGTGAATGGTTCTTCTGTTAAATCCAGCATCGGTACCGTTGGTGCTATAGCTGTTAGAATCTTATTTGCATATAAGTCAATCTCATTGCATGCAATGCAAACTTATATTCACGAGATACTTCAAATCGCCGAAATGTGAAAGCCACAAGAAGCATAGCAACTCGCCATTCTTGCATTCTTCAGACTTCGTAACGAAGCATCACACAAGAGGAGCTTCGATAATGACTTTAGCGGCGTCAGCATATGTGCGAAAGACGCCACACGCATTGTAGTACGCGGCACAGGAGAGTGGCTAAGTGCCAAGTGTCACGGCACCTGACAAAACTGAAAAAAAAAAACAATTCAACAATAATTCGGCTGGCCGCAGACGTTCGCGCACTTGTCTGTCGAGACGACGCGAGCGCCACCTCGTAACTCTGCTCAACCAATATATAGGGACGCTCGGAACTTATCGCCTATCCTCGCTGGAAAACTCTTGCGGAAAGATAAAATAATGTCACTGCCTTTAGTTTAATTCCGGTGACTTAGTGGCAGCAGTATCAGCTTCAGAGGCTCGAGCTCAGCCAAAGTTTATTGCCTCGCACGGTGATGGTGCGATCGCAGTATCTTGTATCTTAAGATACACGATACATTCTTCAATATATCGGAAATACAGATACAGATACTTGTTTTGCGAGACGTATCGCGATACAGATACAAGATACCCAAAAAGTATCTAAGATAGTATCGAAGATACATGTATCTTCGATACTGCCCAGCACTGGGCGTAGAGTATGGTCCACAGTTGTCTGAAGTGCTTTTATGGTGTGTGTATTGAGTCTATTTCGTTGTATGTGTAGTCCAAGCACCCTGAGCCTGTCTACTTTGGGTACGGGGGTCTTGTTTAATGTTATTTGTATATCTGAGATGTGCTTTTCAGAGCCCCGATGGGCAGGGAGGAGGAGCAGTTCGGATTTAGTAGGTGAACAAACGAGATTCATGATACCCGCACAGACCACCACCTTGTCAGCGGCAGTCTGCAGGGTCTCCTGGATGTGACCGTCAGAGCTTCCTGTCATCCAGAGGGTAATATCGTCAGCATAAAGTGAAAATTTGAGAACTGGGATGGATCTCAGTGTTCGAGCCAGCGGCATCATGGCGAGATTGAAAAGGAGAGGAGATAAGACAGATCCTTGAGGTGTGCCAAAACTCCCTAAGGAGTAAGAGCAAGAATGTTTGGATCCAATGTGGATAGTGGCCGTACTGTCCGAAAGGAAGGTGGATATGTAATTATGTATTTTTTGGCCAACGCCTATAGCGTTAAGTTCACTCAGTATGGCAGCGTGGCTGACGTTGTTGAAAGCTGTTCATAATTTATAAATTCTAGACAAATATGCCAGTTAGTTGCGTTTGGCAAGGTGCCTTTCGTTGCGATATTTGTGTTTGAGAAAAATTATGCGAAATATTTGTCCCATCGTTATAGCCGTTTCCTGAAGCATACTGGTTTACATTAACAGAAGTTGTTTTAATAGTTCCACAGCACTGTTCCAACAGCTTTTTATCCACTGTGCTGGGGTGGCAAAAACTCACCTCAATTATGTGCTCAACTAAAGTTCATGTTTCTTTTGTGGGCTTTTTAAGGCAGAATCAAACCGAAAAAGCGCTCTTATTTGCAGGTTGTGCGACTAAGATATAGCATTCATCGCGCGAGTGCTACTTTAATTTTATAACAAAATATTAGGCGAAACAAATCTGATTTCTCATGTGTGTGCGGATGTTTACAGAAGGCTGGCAAAAGGGGTTAGCGGTTTTTTGTATGGCTTGCAGCACTACAAATTCAAATCGATACTCCAAGCGTTGGTTGGCCTTAATACGGCTAGAATTATTTTTCTGAATGGCCCAAATTCATAATATACAATATGTAAAGCTCGGCATTATGGAGTGCGCACATGGGCCACACACACACTTATTTTATCGATTTCTGCTTTTTATACTTGTAGCAGTGCTGATGTAATTTTTGTCATTTAAATGACCTATATGGCAATTTGTGTTCTCCAACCACATAGTGTTTACTAAGTGCATAAGTTTCTGAAAGTTCCGCTTGCAATGGCACCATTACGGTTGTCCGCCATGAGCCGTTGCTGCTGTTATACCTGTTCTTATAGCGCAAATCTGAGTCCATCATTCAAGACCCTTCTGGGGATATAAACCTAGACATGCCTGAATATATTGTATGTATTGCGTGCGTGCTGTAAGGTCTGTGTGGTGTGTGAACTCATGAATGTTTTCTGGTATCCTTTACATATGACCCGGTGATCTCACCTGTTCGTGGAACTGAAGCAGATGACTGCTTGCAGAAGAAGATGGGAGCGTTCTACCTGTGAGCCTGGTCAAGTCTATATTTTATGGTAGGCATTTGTTTCACTCTTTACAAAAAGCTTGGACATGTTGCACCTGCTCATGAACCTATTGCACCTTTTTTGAGGGAATTCCAAGATGAAAGAAATAAGACCTACGCGTAACTCCATTAATGTATACTTGGTGCTAGGCTTGGCCTTCTGTGCTTGTTTTCCTCTTTTTAACAGGATTTGCTGAAAGTTTCGACTTGAAATGTGATAGAAGATGTTATTTTGACTAACTCTAAGTGCAAAAAAGTGTTTCTATGTCAGCTACCTGCACCAGGCCTTGGCAGCACATCTAAGTGTTCTAAGGTGCATGATGTATAGGATAAAGTTTTCTTTGCAACTCTTATATTTTTACTGCGATTTTTCGTGCAGGATACACATGCGTGGTACACATACATGGATTCCCTACAAGGACCCTGCGCATCAAAAGCAATCTATCGTCAATGTTAAGTAGGGAGATTAAATGGAAGGAAGATATGGCAGGTGTACACCATACTTTTCTTTCATCTAACCTCTGCATGTTTCACAGTCAATAAATCTTTTTATTCATATTTTTTTGTTGAGGAATGTCTTTGTACAGTACGAGTGTGTAGAAGGTGCATGCATGCACTTTTGTATGATGCTTGGCTGCGTGTGTATCAACCAGCAAACACATGGTCAAGCACAACTAATATGTGATTCCGTACTATCATCCAAGTATAACATAAATGTTGTATGCAATGTAATAGTTCTGTTTCAGGAATGTTATCAATGTCATTGGCCACGAAGCACAAGCTTGGCCAAGGGTCACTGCAAATAGAATATTTTATACTCACAAGAAGGACACATCTCATAAGGACTCATAAGGACACATCAGAACGACGGTGGCCAATATGTTTTTGAATGACATTACAAGTACATTAAAAAATTCTTAAGGAATACATTAGAGAATCAAAGAGTGTTGATGTCAAAGGTCATTTCATGCTCACTGGACTATGACATGTTAGTACGCATCAGAATGACGGTGGCTATATGTTTTTGATTGACATTTCAAGTACACTACAAAATTCTAAAGTGACAGAGCGTCAAATGACTGATATGTCAATAGTCATTAGACTCTTTTTCAACTCGTCTCACATTGTGAAATATCGTATCGCAGCGAACACTCACCGATGTTTGTCAACAAGTTCACCACATCCGAGGCTTTGCTCACGCCCTTCAATTGTGTTGTATCCACTGCAAAAGGTATGAAGTAAATTACAAGTGGAATCACTTTAAAGTGACCGGCAACCAATTTATATGGTACCTGTTTCCTTAAGTGCACCGGAAGCCTTACCGTTCAGAGCGTCTAACCATACATTAGTAACGCGGTAAATGTGAAGCATTTTAGGGGCGAAGCACTTTAAGGCCTAGCCTTGTCTGTCGGTTTGGCGTCCGTGCGCACGGCACAGCACCGTGTAAAATCGAAACATCAGGCTTAACAATAGACTAATATCACTCTTAATTGTGACAGAACAATATAAAACACCTACAAGCACAAACTCTTTATACTAGTCGGCGACTTCAACGCGCAAATTATAGACCTTAGGACCTTGTTCTGTCGTGGACTGTCCCTGTCCGCTGTCACGGTACATAGAAAACCGTTGCTACAGTCGAAACACATATGTGTGTATGTGAATAAAAAAGGCTTACAATAGACGAACATCAATCATTATTGTGACAAAACAATATACAACACCTACAAGAATACACCCTTTATACTAGTCGGCGACTTCAACGTCGACAATATGGACCTTAGGACCTAGCTTTGTGGTCGACTCTTTATCTCACTTTATGTCACTCAATTTACATTATATGGGGCAACGCTCGGGCAATGTATGGTTACTCACCCATACGATACCCAGAGCTTCGCGCACTCGTCATGATTCACTTGGTGGAGATCCGTGGATTTTTTTAACACATTTTAACAACGAAACCTTCTGGGTCAAGCCTTCGCCGTCCGTTGGCGTACCGCTGATAAAGTGGTCTCGCAGTGTGGCGAAAGTGAAGCTCGGTAAGAAGTGAAGGGCTGCGCATGGCCTCGAGAGGCGAGGGCTGGCGAAGGCGTGCTGCGACAGGCGAGGAGAGAGCGCAGGATGTCGAGGATCGGAGAAGGGGTGAACCGCGTCAAGATGGGGATAGGGTGAGGCTCAGAAATATTAGCATGTTTCACAGATCGCCGCGCCCCCATGCAGCGCGAGGCGGAAGCACCATCTCGATTATCACCGGCAGCTGACACCATTCTTCATGTGTGGCGTTCCTTGAGCGTGGTCGTTGTTGTCGTCTTTGCGCGGCGTCGTCTCATAATGATAAGTGGGTTTAAGTGGCTTGTAAATAATTGCACCGCCCTTTCGCATCGGGCATTCAGCACAGTTTCGACTTCTTTCAGGCGCTGCTTTTCTGTCGCCGACATAAGGGAAGACAGCCACAATAGATAAGTGTGTGTGTGTGTGTTAAAACTTCATTTCGTAGCCGGCGTGCTTGTGGGCTGTGCTCCCGCCTAGGTGTTGGCTAGAAGGTCTTGCCCCCTAGTGGCTTCCTCGGCCCACTGGATGTCCCAGAACTGGTCGTTCAAAGCGGCGCTGAGCAGCGCCGCCCACCAACGCGCTCGGACGCTGTCGGTGGAGGCCGTGTTCTCATCACTGTGTATTAATCCCGGGCATTCCCATAGGATATGTTCTAAGGTAGCTCATGCTTCACAATCTTTGCATTGATCGGTCGTGTATATATCTGGATATATAACATGTAGTAACGCGGGATTCTTATATGACCTGGTTTGTAACTGTCGCCATTAGACAGACTGCGACCTATTGAATTTAAGGTGAGGTGGTGGGTAAACGCGCCTTTGAACTTTATAATGTTTAGTAATGTCATTGAATGTAGTCATTTGGTCATCCCACTCCCACACATCAGAAGACTCTGACTAGGAACCAACACCTATCATAGCCCGGAAAGCGAGTCCTCGAGCTACGTTGTGTGCAGCCTCGTTAGGGTTGACCTCTCCCATGGGGTCGGGTGTGTGGGCTGGGAACCATAGAATGTAGACACATCTGTCTTCTTGGGTTGTTTTGCCTGTTCTAAGAATACGCAGTGCCTCAGGGGAAATTCTGCCATTTGCAAAGTTGTGAACTGCCGTTTGTTAATCGCGTATTATATAATGGGCGTCAGTTTGTGCTATGACCATAGCTATAGCTGTCTCTTCCGCCGTTTCAATGAGTCTCGTGTTTATTGTCAGACTTGTGCTGCATTGTTTACTGTGATTAACCACTGCTGTGACGAAACAGCTTTTTTTGTTTGCGACGAGTGGCATCTATGAATACCGCTTCGTTGTTGTTTCCGAAGCTCTTTATCATGGTTTTTGTTCTGCTTTGTCTTCTGCCTGCGTGGTGTACGGGGTGCGTGTTTTGGGTAACGGTGGGACTGTGAGCTTAGCCCGTATGTCTCGGGCAATATCGCATTTGGTGCCATATTGTGTGTGATAAGTGATGCCTAGTTTCTCTAGGATGTACCTACCAGTCTTGGTGTTAGAGAGGCGCTCGTACTGTGCAATACGTTGCGCCTCTATCAGCTCCTCAAGCGTGTTATGTAAACCTAGCTCTAGGAGCCTCTCTGTACTTGCGCTCCGCATGAGTCCTAGCGCCTGTTTGTCGATTTTGCTGATCAGGCTGTTTAGCTTCATTTTTTCTGCTGCGAACCATCTATGGTACGCGGCCACATACGTAATTTGGCTAATGACAAACGCGTGGATCGGCCTTATGACATTTGCTTCTTTCATGCCCTATGCTTGTTGGTGACTCTCTTGATTAAGCGCATCGTTTGAGAAACCTTCGCTTCGAGATTGCGAACCGTTTCTCCGTTGGAGCCTTTAGCCTTATTGGATGCCGTGTCGATGGAAGGACGCATCCCAACATAAAACGTAATGACTGGTTATTAGCGTAGTAGCAGCAGCTGGGCGAGCATACCGCCGCTGAGCTCTAACGGTTAGCGAAGGAATGATCTCCCGAGCTTGGCAGCTTGGGTTTATAGGCTCCGTGCAGACGTACCTCCGCTGCCCGAGCGAAGGCGTCCCTAGCGGCAAGAAGCGCAGATTTGGCAGGATGCTCTGACGCTCTCGCAATGGGGTGAAATTGAGGAACGATGCCTTTTACGATGACTATACCTTTCGTGCTTTTCGCGCTTGGCCAGTGACCAGGCAGCTTGAATGAGCGAGATTGTTATATGGTCATGCGTACAGGGAGGACCACGAGAACTCGGAGACATAGCCTCAAGTTCGCGATGTATGGCTTGCGTCAAATTTGGTAATGCTGGTTGAAGTAACGGCGCGAGTTCGTTGCAGGATGAGGTCGGAGCCGTATTTGGAAGCCGGCGGAAGCGTTGCACGATGCGCTTGCATTTTGCTTGTTCAAAGTGGCGGCACTCTTTATTGAGGGAATCAACTGTTGTGCAGCTCCTACAAAGCAAGAAGTTGAATGAATCATCGGCGATGCCCTTCAAATGTGTCCGACCAGGTTCAGCCTGGCGGATCACCTACCTCCATAAAATCTGACGACAATAAAGTTGTGTTCTCTCTCTCGGCAAAGTGCCAGAACGTCCTGAATGTAGATGTACGATTCGGTGGACGTCTGGGCACCGGAGGCTAGCTCCTTCTGGGCTTCTACTTGGCGTCCGATCGGTCTTACGAAGAGATCACGTAGCCTCTCTTTGCAGATGTCCCAACTTTTCAGCTCGGTTTCGTGCGTCTCAAACCACGCCTTTGCGGTTTCCCCCAGGTAGAATATCACGTTCAATAGCATAAGGATTGGATCCCACCTGTAACTGTTGGTGACGCGCTGGTACATTGCCAGCCACTCTTCGACGTCCACCTTGCCAGCACCGCTGAAGATTCCCGGATCACGTAGCGGATTCATGACGTATTGCACTGGTGCCGGAGTGGCCGGGACACTGTCGGTAGCCATAGCAGTGGAACCGATGTGACGTCCGCGGCGGAGATCCAAGTCCGACTTTCGTAGAGACTACCCCGCAGCTCCACCAAAATGCTACGCGTAGAGTTGCAGTATTTACAATATATTTACAAACGTAAGAGGTGTAGCGTTGACGCACTATGACAATTGCAACACCATCGACCCAAGCCTAAGACACTTCAACTTCGTCTTCGGCAAGCAGTGTCCTCTAGTCCACAATGGCACAAACACCTAGGTGACAATATGAACGGAATCGGCGTGAACGGTGCATCGCACTCGTTCGACGACAAAAAAGAGTTTTGTGAATAGATGGGGTATATTTTTTCTAGGGGGTCCATTTGTCGGTGATTGTTGATCTGCCGAGCACACCTCTTCCACGACGCCGTGAACGTGCCGCGGAGGTTAGCTCCTCGGAAGAAATATCTATATCACGTAGCTCTCTGAATACAAACGTAATAATATGGAGCTTTGGAATAGCCTACGCAAAGCTTTGCGTTGGCTCTTCGGGCAACTGCGCATCCGTCATACGCTAACCGCTTGCGGGCTGCCGTTGAGTTACGGAAATAGCGGGCCGCAAACGCTAACGCTAACTTAGCGTACGCTATTCGAAAACTCCCTAATAATTGGCACGCTTTGCAGCGACATGGCAGCAAAACACGAGCCGCGACGACGAACTCGGCTGCACTGGTTAAGTCGGCGCAGCGAATGCAGTGCCATGGCGGTTCGATGGAAAGCGTTTTTTTCATTCAGCGCCCGTGACAGTGCAATTGCTAGTATCGCCAGTTTCAAGCTGCCGCTGAGTTCGCTGCTGCGTTAGCTTTAGGGTGACAAGCTGTGATTGTTTAGTGAGTAAGACGGCCTGCGCTACACGTGCGCAATGTCGCTCAACGGGCTCGTCAACTCCGTTGTCTTCTCCCAGCTCATGCATTTCATGTTGCCACGTTCGCCTGAGGATGCACCAGGTCTTGCGAACAGAAGCACAAGCGCTAAAGCTACGTTCTCTGACAGCTGCTAACAATTTGACGTCTTTTGGAAGCAAACGGGAAAGAAAACGACTCAAGCGAAGCACCAAAGCACGGCGCAGTGGCTTGCCGCTGCCTGCGTCGTCTGCATCCTTATCCCGCCAAATCTCCTGCCGTAGCCGCTTTGGCTCTGGAGGCAGCGCGCGACTATGGCGGCTCCTAACGTATGCACGGTCGGTGACGTAAGCCTCCGTTGACGTTGCGGTGGCGCTGTCCCTTATCGGAGGCGTGGTGCAGCAGGCAGCCGTGTCACGCTGGGCTAGCTAGTGACGAAGCGGAGGCTGCGCCGGTTTGTGCGCCGTGTGTCGCAACATCCCCCCCGCGGAGTGCAGAGCCCTCAGGGTCTGTAGAAACCTGGGAGGCGTACCAGACGTCCAGAACGTGTCGTGACTGGAGCGGGCTGCGACGTCGGCGGCTGTGGATAGATGCCTGTGGATGGAGTGGCGCGGCCCAGTTCGTTCGCAGCGATGTATGCGGGCTTGAGCCGGTCAATCGAGACGCAGACGTTGTTCCCGTTCAGCTGCAGAGTGAAGTTTTTGTCGTCACAATGGACGACCAGGTAGGGTCCGCTGTAGGGTGGCTGGAAAAGCCTGCGGACGGTGTCGTAGCGGAGGAAAGCGTGCGTCCACGATGCCAGCGTCTTGAACACGACAGATGTAGGCTTGCAGTGGTGGGCTGCAGGTGACCGGCGTAAGGCGGCGATGTTGCGTCGGAGCCTGGCAACGAAGTCGGTGGGATCTGACGTCGTAGTGCTGGATGGCAGTGCAGCGAGAAATTCACCTGAGAGACGGAGTGGTTCCCCGTAGACGAGCTCTGCTGGTGTAGCGTGGATGTCCGGCTTGAAGGTGGCGCCAAGACCGAGGATGACGGCTGGGATCGCGTCGAGCCAGGTTGAGCCCGGGTGGCACATAATGGCTGCTTTGAACTGTCGGTGCAAACACTCGATCATTCCATTGGCGCAGGGGTGGTAACTGGTGGTCCTCAAGCGTTCAAAACCGATATTCAGCCCGAGGAGCCTGTCGGAGCTAACACGAGAAAGATCCAGCCCTGACAGCGTTCAGTTTTCGAACTGATTTTATATTATCGCGCTGCACCCGCCGCGCGGCCGAATGCCAACTTCTTCTTCCTTGAGGAGCGCCGCATTCTGAGGCGCTACAGGGCTCCCCCCCCCCCAGAACTAGAGCCATAGGAGTCGCCCAGTGAACATGCTTTGATGTGGGCATCCAGACTGAAGATTGAAGCCCCGCGGATGCGAGAGTGGCGATATATGCAGGTTTCAGTCGATCGGCAGCCACGACGTCTTCACGGCCATTGATGTCCAGCGTGAACGTCTTAGGTATACGATGGAGTACGCGGAATGGGCCATCATAGGCTGGTGTGAGTGGTGGCCGTATTTGGTCACGCCGAACGAAGACGTGACTGCAGTCATGCAGATCCTGGCTGACGAAGACAGACTGGGGGTGTCGGTCGGCAGGAATCACAGGAGCAAGGTCCCGAAACGTGGTGCGCAGCTCTCTAATGTACGTGGAGGCATCGTGAGTGGAAGTTGGCGATGATGGCTAGAAGAATTCTCCTCGAAGACGCAGGGAAACGCCATAGACTAGTTCGGCTGATGAGCAGCCGAGATCCGCTTTCAATGCTGATCGGATGCCCAGAAGTACGAAGGGGAGGTGGTCGAGCCAACGTTCCCTTGGCTGGTGAGCAGTGAGGGCAGCTTTCAGTTGTCGATGAAGCCGTTCGACCAAGCCATTGGCGGAAGGATGGTAGGCAGTTGTGTGGATGTGTCGAATGCCCAGAATTTTGGCAAGTGCGGTGAAAAGGGCCGATTGAAATTGACGACCGCGATCAGTGGTGACGACAGAAGGGCATCCAAAGCGCGACACCCAGCCGTTTGTGAAAGCCTTAGCAACTGTTGGTGCTGTAATGTCGGAAATGGGAAACGCTCCCGGCCATCTGGTGAAGCGATCCACACATGTCAGCAGGTAACAGGCTCCTTGCGATGACGGAAGAGGGCCGACGATGTCGAGATGGACGTGAGAAAACCTTGCGTCTGGAGGCCAAAGGGGGATGTTGCCGTGACAGTGTGACGGTGAACTTTAACCCGCTAGCACTCAAGGCAGGTTCGCGCCCAGCGTCGGACATCAGCATTGATGCTTGGCCAAAGGAAACGAGATGTGACTAGCTTCTGGGTCGCACGAATACCAGGATGGCTCATGTTGTGCAATTGATCAAACATTGCACGACGAAAAGCTGAAGGCACGAAGGGCCGAGGGACACCAGTAGACGTTTCGCACGTTATTAATGAGGTAGAAAATGGAAGCGGGCACTCCGTGAACGATAGAGACGTGGATGAAGAACGAAGACGATGCAGCTCAGGATCGTTGCTTTGGCCAGCTGCTAGCTCTTTCATGTCTAGTGGTGGCTGGGTCGACACAAGGCATCGATGCGGGATAGTGCATCAGCAGCAGCATTTTCCGGCCCATGGACGTGTCTGAGATCCACAGTGAACTCGGAAATGAAGCACAGTTGACGGATCTCCCGTGCAGTGTAATTGCTGTGATTGCGATGGAAGGCAAACGTCAGGGGCTTGTGGTCTGTAACGACGTAAAAGTCCCGGCCCTCCAATAAATGGCGAAAATGTTTGATGGCGAGGTATACCGCGAGGAGTTCTCGGGTAAATGTACTGTATTTTGCTTCCGGTGGCTTCTGTTTTTGCGAGAAAAAACCAAGGGGCTGCCAACCGGATACGTGCTGCTCGAGAACGGCGCCAACTGCCACGCTTGATGCATCGGTGATGAGACGAATTGGGGCATCAGGGACGGGATGTATGAGCATGATGGCGTCTGCCAGAGCCTTCTTGGCAGTGCAGAACGCAGATGCAGAATCCTCGGTCCACTTCAGTGGCGCAGCCGGGTCTTTCTTTTTAGCCAATAGGTCGGTCGAGGGCTTTAGGAATGTGGCACACTTTGGAAGAAAGCGGCGATGGAAGTTTAGTAGGCCCAGAAATTCTCAGAGTCTCTTCAGTGAAGTCGGGGGTGGAAAGTCTTGAATAGCCTTCACTTTGCTGGCGAGTGGTTGGATACCCTGTGGAGTGACAAGGTGGCCTAGGAACTCTATCGTAGCGACGCCGAAAGGGCACTTATTGGGAATAATTACGAGGCCGTAATCATCCAGGCGGTGGAACAGGGTGCGCAGGTGGGCTTCATGCTGAGGGCCGAATGAGCTTGCTACAAGGAGGTCATCCAGGTAGGCAAATACAAAATCGAGACCTCGCGTGACCTCGTTGATAGTGCGCTGAAAGGACTGTGCAGAGTTGCGCAATCCAAAAGGCATCCTCACATATTCAAACAGACCGAATGGGGTGGTGATGGCCGTCTTCGGAATGTCGGCGGGTTCTTCAGGAATCTGATGGTAAGCCTTCACTAAGTCAATCTTAGAGAAGATTGTGCACCCAGCCACATTTGATGCGAAATCCTGTATGTGAGGAAGTGGATAGCGGTCTGGTAAGCTATGGGCATTGAGAGCGCGGTAATCCCCACATGGTCTCCAGTCGCCAGGATCTTTCTTCGGCACCATGTGGAGTGGCGACGCCCAGTTGCTTGAGGAAGGCCGCACAATGCCGAGTTCAAGCATGTGCTCAAACTCACTGCGGGCCATGGCGAGGCGTCCTCCAGATAGTCGACGGGGTCGTGTAAAAACGGGAGGTCCAGTGGTCACAATGTGGTGAGTGATGGAATGCTTCACCGGTGACTCTCTGGTGTGCGGCTTCGTGATGCTAGGAAAGTCGGCGAGTATTTTTACAGACGGCGAAGCAGGTGTGAGAGCTCGCAGTCCCGTTGACGAGGAAGTACAGAGTACACCGTTGATGGAGAGGCGGGTGTTGAGATAAATGGGGCGATGAGCATGCATGTCCACAGCAAGGTTGAAAAAACTGCGGACGTCAGCTCCAAGAACAGCTTGCGAGACGTCAGCGATGATGAAAATTCAGCGGAACGTATGGCGTAGTCCAAGGTCAAGTTTAAGAAAGCGTTGGCCGTATGTGCGAATGGCGGAACTGTTGATCGCTTGGAGTGGGCAGGTCTGTTCGTTGCGACGGCGATCTGCACACGAGGCCGGTATGACGCTAACCTGGGCTCCTCTGTCGACTAGGAAGCAAGCGCCAGTGATCTTATCAGAAACATAGAAAAGGCGGCATGACTTTCGACCCGTACCACTTGCCGCCGTCAGTGGCCGGTCGTCGCATTTCCCGACCAGGAGCACGGGTGAGTGCACTTGCGAGCAGAGGCACCGAATCGGCGGTGGTACCAGCACACGGTTGAGGATGAGACGTCCGGCGGCGCGTCGGTTGGCCGAAGTTCCGGAGAACGTGGGGACGTCGAGGAGCGACTGTGTATCTGGAACCTGCATGACGGTCGACGATGTGCAGGTACAAAGTCATCGAGGCGCCTGACAAGGGCGTCCAAACGGTTCTCGATGCTCGTGAGCGCCGGGTCTGCAGCGGTGGCCGGTGGTGATGTGGTAACGGCGTTGAGGCTATGTGCCAGCGAGTAGTCCGCCACTCGGTCAGCCATTTCAGCGAGTGTGTCTACTGGGACATCTGCAGCCACGAGGACCGGGACCATGCTCTGCGGTAAGCGCTCGAGGAACAGCTCACGCAACAGCTTCTCCTCTTGAGGGGCAAAGGAGCCGCCAAGGAGCTGGCGCATGCGTCGCAGGAGCTGTGATGGGCGACGGTCACCGAGCTCTGTAGCCGTGATGAGCTGTTGTAGTCTGCTGTGTTCGGACTCAGACTTGCGGGAAATGATAGCTGCCTTCAACGTGTCGTAGGGATGGCTCGGGTGCGGCGACGCTAAAATATCAGCTAAGTCGTCGGCTACGTCCGGAGGTAAGCAGGACACCAGATGCCAGTACCTGGTCTCTTGGCTGGTGATTTGCCGTAGACGGAAGTGCGCCTCGACCTGCGGAAACCATGTGCTGGGGCTGTTGGGCCAAAATGGTGGCAGGTTGACACGTTGGATCGCAGCGACCGCAGCACCGCTAGGTCTGGCGTCTTCTTGGGCGTCAGGACCAGTAAGATTGGTGGCAGAGCCGGCGGGATCCATGCGGGATGATAGGGGCTGCGTGTTCTTTATCGGTTCACCGTTAATTGTCGGAGCTAACACGAGAAAGATGCAGGCCTTGCAGCGTTCAGTTTTCGAACTGATTTTTTATTATCGCGCTGCACCCGGCGCGCGGCCGAATGCCAACTTCTTCCTTGACGAACGCCGCATTCTGAGGCGCTACAAGCTTGAAAAGGTGCGACTCGAACTATCGTCCTTGGTCGGTGGTAACATGGCAGGGGGCGCCGAAACGAGCAATCCAGCCGATAAAGAAGGCCGAGGCGACGTTTTCCGCGGTGATTCCGTCGAGAGGTCATGCCTCGGGTCATCGAGTGTACCTGTCGATGGCGGTGAGGCAGTAGCGATAGGGTCCAGCCGAGGGAAAGGGTCCTATGATGTCGAGTTGGACGTGCTGAAGCCGACCAGAGGGCTGTGGGAATGTTCCGAGTGGTGACGTGACGTGCCTGGTGACGTTAGCGCGTTGGCATTGAATGCAGGAGCACGCCCAGGTGCGACAATCCCGCTGCATGGCGGGAGTTAGTCGCGACGTTGAGAGAAGGCGTAGGTAAGAGGCTTGTTGGTCGGTATGATGGGGCAGTTCTGTGCTTCGAGAATATGGCGAAAGTGTTGCACTGCTCGTATAATGCCAGAACTTTTCTGTAATAGGCTGGCAAACTTGTCGGTGCGGTGGCCGTGGTTTTGTCAGTGGAACTGGCAGTTGAAGGGGTCGTTTTCCGAGCTGCGAGTTTCTTGTACGCCAAGGGATGCCAGGTGTTGTCCACGCGTTGCATGAGGGCGGCGCCGATGGCGAAGCTAGATGAGTCCGTGAAGAGTCACTAGCGAGCGTCTGGCACCGGATCGGTGAGAAGCGTGGCGGTGCAGAGGGCGGCTTTGCATTCTTCGAAAGTTTTCGCTAACGTCGGTGTCCACCTGACGGATTGGTTTCCTCGCAGGCCAGCCAAAGCATCATGGAGGGGAGCCTGGTAGTCAGCTGCCTGTGGCAAGGAACGCCTGTAAAAGCTCAGCATGCCAAAGTAACGGCGAAGGTCTTTAGCGGTGGTGGGTTGAGGGTACTTTTGCAGGTCCGAGATGCGTTGCGGCAAGGGCCGAGTTCCCTCAGATGAAACTTCGTGGCCGAGGAAGCGGACGCCGGAAGCGCCCAGCGTGCTTTTTGGGTTTTTGACGAGTAGGCCGTGGTCATCGAGGCATTGAAACAGCAGACGAAGGTACCTGTGGTGCTCTACGGCGTCGCAGGAAAATACCAACATGTCGTCCAGGTAAACGAAGCAGAAGTCAAAGCCGCAGACTAGATTGTCGATGAAGCGCTGAACGGTTTGTCCAGCTTTCCTCAGGCCGTAGCTCATGAAGGGAAACTGGAACAAGCCAAAGGGAGTGATGATTGCCGTTTTCGGGGCGTCATCCGGATTGACGGGTATCTCTGTGTAGGCCTTCACCAAGTCTAGCACGGAGAACGCGTGGCACCCATGAATGCGATGGGCGAAGTCCGGTATGCAGTGGACGGGGCACCTGTCCGGGATGGTGCGCGCGTTGAGGGCACTGTTGTCCCCACAGGGCCTCCAGGCTTCAGTCTTCTTCGGCAAAAGGTGGAGTGGCGAGCCCCATGGACTGTCAGATCGGCGGGCGATTCCTTCGTGGAGCATGGCCTCGAACTCTGCCTTGGCTATGTGCATGCGGTCCGGCGCAAGGCGACGGGCGCGGCAGAAAACCGGGGGGCCTGAAGTGGTCTGGATGTAGTGCACGGTGGTGTGGTGCACATTGCGTGGCAATCCGCTGGGGCGCGTCAATCCGGGAAATTCGGCGAGGATGGCGTGGTACGGCGAATGATTATCAACACTGAGTACCTTGATGCTTGGTTCGCTGGCCTGGTGTAGTGTTCCATTGTCGCGTCGATGAGGAGATCGTTGCGGCAGTCCGGAAGGAGTTTGTAGTGGGCCAGAAAGTCTGAGCCGATAATTGGCTCGGCGACGTCGGCAATGACAGAGTTCCAGTGAAGGTCATGGCGTAAGTTTCTGAGCCGAATGTGCAGGCGGAGCGAGCCGTACGTCTTGATTGTGGAGCGGCTTGCCGCACTGAGCTCGAAAGACGTAGGCGGACGAGGACCTTGAAGATGGGATCGCCGATAGCAGCAAATGCCGGCACCGCTGTCGACAAGCAACCGCTGCTTCGTGATTTGGTCGGTGACGAAGATGCGACGGCCTCCAGGTTGGCAGCTTGCGGCCGTCTCTACGAGCTGCTGTTGGCGTTTTCTGCTTGTCCCATGGAACAGGGTGGTCGACATGGCCGGGCTCTGTCCCCGAAGCGTCGGTGGTAGAAACACGGGCCGTTATCAGGTTGCCGTGACGAAGTGGTGTAACGGTCGCAGCTTTGCAAGTGACGGCGCTGTTGCATCGAAAGACGTTCACCCAGGCGTTGTTGAATGGAGGTGAGCTGTCGATCGATGTCGTCGATACGGCGCGCAAGCTCTGTGGTGTTCAGCTGTGCGGCAACAGCCCCTGTGGTGGCGACAACTGCGGCAAGGAGGCCTCGATGACGCGATCAGCAATCTCCGCAAGTTCGTCGAGAGGCAGCCTAACCCGAGCTTGCAGAATTTATTTATTTATTTATTTATTTATTTATTTATTTATTTATTTATTGTACCCTCAGGGCCCGAAGGCATTACAGAGGCATTACATTCCCTGAACGTGCGGCGGGAGTCGTTGGAGGCAAAGCGCTTGCAGGAAAGAATCCTGGACTTGCATGTTGCCCACGAGCGCACGCATGTGGCGCAGAAGCTGCGAACGTTTGCGCTGAGCAAGGTCTGCGGACTGAAGTTGTCGTATCCTCTGTTCTTCCGAGAGCGACAGGCGGCGTATAAGTGCAGTCTTCAGGTGTTCATAGAGGTTGGCCGTTTGTGGGTTGGCAAGGATATCCCGGACCTCGTTGGCATAACGTGCGTCCAGGTGGGCGACGGCGTAACTGTAGCGAGTCCGGTCAGCGTGATGCGCGCCATGGAGAACTGGGCCTCGACCTGGGCGAACCAGACCTCGGGTGAGTCCACCCAAAACGGCGGAAGCTTGACAGCGACACGCCAGGTGTCGTATGAGGCGGCGTGCGTCTTCTGTAGGAGCTCTGACGTCCTCAGCAGAGCCGGCAGGCACGGCCGTGGTTGTGGAGGCGTTGCGGGAATGCTGCTGTTGCTGGGTCTGCAGTTCCTGTTGAAGTTGTTGCGCTTGCTGGCGAAGAGCAGTGAGGGCTGCTGGGTCGGCCATGGCGGTGCGGTTTCTTCGGTTTCTGGGTCACAAGATGTCGGATGCCGTGTCCATAGAAGGACGCATCCCAACATAAAACATAGCGACTGTTTATTAGCGCACTAAAAGCAGCGGGGCGAGCATACCGACGCTGCGCTCGAACGGTTAGTGAAGGAATGATCTTCCGAGCTTGGCAGCTTGGGTTTATAGCCACCGTCGGTGACGTAAGCCTCCGGTGACGCTGCGGTAGCGCTGTCCCTTATCGGAGGCATGGTGAAGCATTCAGCCGTGTCACGCCGGGCAAGCTAGTGACGACGCGGAGACTGCGCCGGTTTGTGCACAGTGTGTCGCCACAGCCTCTATTATAACCCCAGTACCCTTATTTTGTCGACAATGGGTATGGAGTGTCCATCTAGTGTTGTAAGTTGTATATCTGTGTATGTATGTGTATTCTGGTTCTTGGGAGGTCGGCCTTTTAATGTTAGTCTATATAGCAGGAGCTCAGATTTTTCGGCTGAGCACGTAAGACCAGTGCCTTCTAAGTATTGTTCTACGGTGTCGATCGCTTCTTGTAATCGTTGTTCAATTGACCCATCGCTGCCGTTGGTTACCCAGAGAGTAACGTCATCTGAATAGATTGTATCGTGTAAACCTTCGATCTTTAGTAATCTGCTAGGGAGGCCAATTAAGACTAAGTTAAATAGCATATGTGATATCACCGATCCTTGGGGTGTTTCTACACTGCCCATGGATATTTCTTCGGATGTGAGGTCTCCTACTACGATTTTTGCTTTTCTATTCGTGCTAAAATTTCGGGTGTAATTGTATGTCCGCTCACCTAAGCCTAATACCCCTGTCACACGGCAAATCTAATGTCATTTACAGCTATTGTCACTCGTTTGTATTGTCATTTGTTTGCTGTCACACGGGGAAACTAATGCCATTCGATGAAAATGACATTTTCCATCGAATGAGTTCCTGAAACACATTCGCATTCGATTTCGGACTGAATGCGTAGTCTCAACGCCAGGGACCTTTTAGGGAGATGACTGTTGACTTATGTATGCGTAACTTTTGTAATTCGTAAATATCTTATTCTTTACTAGAATAACTTATTACTGGTTTGATCTCGTAACAGCAGGCGCGAAAATTTCGAAAAGAAAGCTACTCTCAACTACAGCGGCTGCACGCCGGCCTTGTTTCAATTGTGCTCTCTTGTCGCTCGTATCGCGGGTGTTGATCGTCCGATTGCACGTGTTTTGGTGATCAAGGTGGCGACTACACGAATTAGCTGCCGCCATCTCATTTCTGCAGCCGGAGAGTCAGTCGTGCTCGCACGCTTTAGTTCACTGTACCAACGCCCGGTCATATCGTCGGCCATGTTGGTTTTCGATTGGTTCTTGGCTTGACTTCGTTTGTGTCGTACAGCTGTGGCAAGTTGTGTAAAACGGCTGCGTTTATATTCTTCGAGTAGCTTTTTAGTGACAGAAAATTATTTTCGAGGATACACGCATGTGAGATGCAAGTTTTAATAGAATTTTATTTCTCCCAACGTCATGGCTCAGGAAGGCTAAGGTCATGGTCGTCATATTAAAATGACATTTGTTTTCGTCGTGTGACAGCAGGCAGGTAAAATGACATCAAGTTCACCTAATGTCATTTGTTGTAAATGACATTAGATTTGCCATGTGACAGGGGTATAAGGCACAGACGTGATTCAGTATGGCTTGGTGGGGGTCATTATCAAGTGCTTTTTTTAGATCAAGCCCGAGAATGGCTCGAGTTGATCTCCCAGGGTCATCTATGATGGTCGTTTTAATTGTAACATGGCGTCGTGTGCACAGAGATTCCACCGAAATCCTATCATTGTACATGGGTGTAGGTCGTTGTCTTCTAGGTAGTTAGTGAGTCGGGCGGGTAAGGCGTGTTCCATCAGCTTACCTATACAGGATGTTAGTGATATAGGTCTTAGGTTTTCAAGCTGTAGGCGCTTACCAGGCTTGGGTATAAGAACGACTTTCGCCGTATTCTATTGTTGCGGTACGTGGCTTTGTCTCCAACCTTCATTAATAAAGTCTGTTAATTCGCCAATTCACGTATCGTCTAAATTCCGCAGTGTTTTATTTGTAATGGCCTCAGGGCCCGTTGCTGATTTAGTATTGCCACATGCGTTTCCTATTATCACTTTTTCTGTATTCGGTTTTCGCCCACAAAGACTGTCAGCCACGCTCAGCGCAAACCGCGCCTCATTGTTCGAGAAGCTTCGCGATTATTGTAGATCGTTTTCTTAAGATTGCGCTCAAGACGCGCACACTCGAGTTTATTCTAGAACTTGCGCGACAACCAGCGATAACGCTGGAATATTCGACGGCACATGTATAAATGCCGACGCGCTTCACCGCTTGTTACTGCTATCGACGACCGACGCCCTGTTCGCCGATATCAGTGTACAGCGTGTATTGCTGTAGCTTGAGTTTTCATTTCACGGCCACAAGTTCGGCCAAATGAAATTTCATTTTGGACCCGCCGACTGCTGCCTTCTTCAACGTCACGACCACGTGACAGTATTGACTTTGTGTAAAACTGCTCTTATTTCTGCTTCGCTGAATTCTTCCTCGAGGTCAGTATTTGGTACTGCCAAGTATTCTGGGTGAGCAAATGGCGGCGCCTGGGATATGTATTTAAGTTCGACCTCTTTGAGGAACTCTTCTTCTGTGCCTTTATATGCATGCAGAATTTTGCTCATGTTTTGTCAATGCACTGTTCTTGTGTCCTCTGGATTTAGGAGGTGCCTGAGTAAGTTCCATGTTTTGGCTAGGCTCAATTGGTTGTCCATAGCGGTGCAGGTTTCTTCACATTGTTGGCGGCAAAGCTGTTGTGCATACTGTTCAATTTCCTTGTTTAGTGTGCCTATCTTTTTTCTTAGTGTTCTGTTATGTTTCTGCGTTTTCCACCGTTTCCGCAGCCCTTGTTTCGCTTTCCACATATGCAAGAGCCGGCTGTCCATCACTTCCAGCTGAGCTTCCGGTGGAACTATTCGCGTTGCCTTTGAAATATCTTTTCTTAGCTTGGTTGTCCACTGGTCAATGTCTGTAATGTTTTTTTGTGACGCCCTCTCTTATATTTCTCAATTCAACCCAGTCAACGAGCTTAAGCTGTTTGCCCTTGTGTTTGGTGGGCCCCCCTATAAGCTGTATTTAAATAATGGAGTGATCGCTCCCGAAGTCTTGCTGTGTATTGAGCCATCGAGCTGATTTCGTGTTCTTTATAGAAGTGAGGTCGGGCGTGGAATCGCCACATGCACTGTTTCTTTGCCTAGTGGGCATTGTAGGGTCACTGATGAGCGTTAGACCTTCCTGCTGCGAGTCGAGCCAAAGATGCCTGCCCTTGGGGTGAACATGTTTATAGCCGTGGAATGGGGAGCATTAAAGTCACCTCCGATTATCACAACTCGGTTGCCCACGATGGAAAGCGTGCGCCCAAAGAGTGATAGGAATCTGTGTCGTGTGAATTTCGGGTTACTGTACACGTTTAGGACGAAGATACTGTCCGCTATTTTTCTTGTGGGTATGATTTCAATTAGTATATTATTTACATCAGTAACTCGTGTGCTGTGTTGCACTGCCGTGTGGTCCCTCCGCACTAAGGTTGTAAGGGCTTTAGTCTCCCCCTCGGCACTGCCGATAGACCGGTAGCCTGACCATTTAGCGAGACCGTGCGTTTCTTGTAAGATGATAATATCTGGGTATTCTTTATCTTTAAGATACTGGTGTAAAACGGCATTCTTGTTTCTGTAACTTCTACAATTCCATTGTCATATTGCATATTTTTTGCTTCTGTCGATAGCGGCCGTAACGAATTCAAATGTTTAGGAAGCGCCGGGGTCATGATAGCCGGCTCTAGGAGTGAAACTTTGGTAGTTATATTAATGGGTGCTACTCCGCTGGCTTGTAGGCCTGTAGCAGAAGTCCATCTTTCGAGTTCTGTTACCCTAGTAGATAAGTTATCTAGTCGCTGCTGGTGAATTTCCTGTTGTTGTATAACTGTATTAATTTGCTGCATAATAGCCGTTCCCCACTCTTTGATTTGCGCTCCCATGGTCTCCTTAATTTCGTTCATTGACGCAATTTGGCTTTTAATAGCTTCTTTAATTTGACTTATTCGTGAATCGACGCGTTGTTGGAATTTCTCCTGGCGTTCGTGCAACATGTTAGCGGTCTCGGTTTTCTTGGGTTTACTAGTACCCTCGCCGCTGTTCTCTACAGCCTTACGTTTTGAGAGAGGGAAATCACTGTTCTCCTCCATACTTGTTACACTGTCATCTGTTATAACTGTGGCGCCACTGCATTGCAGCTTGCCGTTTTTGTACTTGTGAATTTCTTCCCTTAATTTCCTATTCTTCGCCCTCATGGCGACAATTAACTTATTGTTTTGCAGAATCATTTGTTTAAGTTGTGCTAACTCATCCTCTAGTTTGGTGACTTTCTGGTCAGAAGAAGCCTCCGCCTCCGCGCTCGCCCGCTTGACCTTGTCTGCCCAGCTCACCCTCAAGATGCATCGGCGCCGGGGTTTTGGGGTTCCCTGGACTTCGACCTGGATCTGTTCTTGGACCTTGAGCGGCTTCTCCTCACGTGCGGCAGCCTGGGGAAGGACTCCGATTGGTTGCTCGCGAAGTTGGCGTTAGATGACCTTTCTTGTGCTGCGTAGGACGTGTTCTGTTGTTCTTGCCAGGCTCTTTCCCAGCGGCTTTTCCTCACTAGGAATGGAGTCTTGTACCTTGCCTTGCAGGTACGATCTGCTGTGGGGTGGTCTTGGTCGCACAGCTGGCACCTGGCCTTGCATTCGGGGTTTTCAGGAGGATTTGGCATCCTGCATCCTCGGCAGATTTTGTCGTTAGGGTTAGCGCAAACATCTGCCCTATGCCCTAAGTGTCCACAGTAGTAGCACACATCCAGTTGTTTTCTGTACAACGAACAGCGTATTAGGGCCCCTCCGTATTTCACGTAGCTTGGGACTCGGTAGCCGTCGAATAGTGCATTCACGTTGGTGGTGTTGCCCATTCGCTTGACCACGAGCGCAGTTGGGTTTCTGGAAGTTATACCGCACGCTGTAATTTTTCTGGCGGTATCGTCTAGCGGTATTCCCCGGATTCCCCGGACGTGTTTTCTGGGGCTTAATAATACTTTCAAATTCTTTTGTCCCTATTTTGATACAGGCAATTCGCTGTTATCTGTTGGCGTGTTCTTCGATTGGATGCTGACAACAGTTATGTTTTGTTGGTAGTTGGGGCAGATCATGTCTTGCTCTCGTGCTTCTCTAGGTATATCGGCAGCTCGGCAGACGCTGTTGGCAATGCGGGCGGCTCCGTGGTCGCTGACTCGAAGTTCCCCTCGTGGTCTAACAATTATCTTGTAGTCACCTTTGGAAGCTGCGGCATTCTGCTAGCTCTGGTGATTTGGAGAAAGCGTTGTTCTCTGTGTTTCTTGTCGTTTTTTCCTACCGGAGGCTGCTCGCTTCGTTGCTCCGGCATTGGCTCTGTAGGCTTGCGCTGTCCCACCGGTCACCAACCGGTGTTATCCTCAAATTCTTCTCTCGAGACGTTTTCTCCCTCCACAGTCACTTCCATCTGGCCAATAAACCCAATGCATAAAGCGCGTAGGGCGCCGCATTCCTCGTTGTCCTTCGCGACGCCCAACTGCGTCGCCGCGGGTTCGGCGTAGTCTACGGCGATCGCTATGCAGGTGGCTCTTCTGCCGGCGTATCAAACTTGAAAACGGGCGTAAAATGGTGAAATATAGATCCTCCCACTTATTTGGTTGGTGTCAGGGTGATTGTGGTGACTTGTGGCGTCGATTCGTGACGAGAAATTCGGTGGACTTGGTTATTTTCCGCCGAGAATCATCCAGGAAACACGGAGCCGACGCGATGAGCAACTGCTCCTGCCGGGCGTCTCGAGCTCTCGCATAGATAAGGGATTCATTACTTTCATCGTGTCGCAAAGTGGCAGCAACAGGTTAAAGAAAAAAACGTATGGTAGCTCGACTACTGTGAAACCTGAGAAGGTGCGTAGCACGGGCACCCAGCGATTCTCGTTCGTAGAGTTCCCACTGCTCCGTTTACCAAAGCGTCGCTGACACTAATGTTTGAGGTAAGCATGCAGGCTTCCCCGGCTCAAGTAGAATCTTGTTAGGGATATTCGCAAACTCGGTGTGCGACATGTGCGCTACTTTTTCCTGCGCTTTATGGGCTTTCTGCTTGTTACGGCAGTTTAGATAGGCTTCGTCTGCAGCGAGTTCCGTCAGCTTGTTTCCCCCATCAGATGTAGCGACGCAGCGCTGTACTTCGAGTAAATGAAACCTCCGGACTTACCTTGACGCCAGAAAAGTGCCGCTTCACGTAAAAGGAGATCTTTTCCTTGGGCCACGTCATTAGCAAGTCTGGAGCTCACGAAGTCGCGCGGAAGACCTCTGCCATCGCTTGTCGTACGAGGAACTCTTGTTTTGGGCCACGTCATTATCAAGTCTGCAGTCGCCCACCGACAAGCAAGCCGTACGCCCATTTCTCGGCTTGTGTGCCTATTACAGACACTTCGTCAAGGAATTTTCAAGAACCACTGAGCCACTAACTCACCTCACGAAGACCTACGCGCGATTCAAGTGGGAAACAGCGCAAGTCGAAGCATTTCAAGAACTGAAATGACGCCTGCAGACGCATCCAATACTTGCGCATTTCGTCGAGTTACACCGATACGGAAATCCGAACCGACGCAAGCAGCGTAGAGCTCGGCGCCGTCTTTGTGCAGAGAGCGGACGGACTGAAAAGGGTTATCAGTTATGCTGGCCGGTCGCTATCCAAGGTGGAAGCCAGCTTTTCCACAACAAAAAAGGAGTGTCTTACCATCATCTCGGCAACATTTAAGTTTCACCCCTACCTCTATGGCAGGCCCATCAAAGTCGTGAGCGATCACCACGCCTTGTGTTGGCTAGCTAACTCTAAAGACCCTTCAGGTCGCCTCGCACGGTGGAGCCTGGGACTTCAAGTGTCCGACATTACAGTCGTTTACAAATTCGGAAGAAACACTCTGACGCTGACTGCCTGTCTCGTGATCCCATCGCCCCACCGCCGCAGGGTGACCAGGATGATGACTGCTTCTTGGGGACTATAAGTGTCGACGAATTCGCAGAGCCACAGCGAGCCGACCTGGAACTCATGGGACTTGTGGAATACCTTTAGGGCAGGGCGACCATTGTTCCGAAGGTATTCAAGCGGGCACTGGCTTCGTTTTTCCTGCGAAACGGCCGTCTCCAGAAGACGAACTTCTCGCCAATTCGAGCCAAGTACCTTCCCGTGGTGCCTTCAGCGATGCGACCAGAAGTCCTCCCGGTCCTGCATGACGACCCGACAGCAAAACACCTCTATGTTTCTCGCACGCTGGCAAGAATACAGGAAAAGTACTACTTGCCGCCGACGTCACTCGCTACGTAAGGACATGGCGAGACTGAGTGACGCAAGACACCGGCGACAATACTAGCAGGCTTCCTTCAGCCGATCCAGCCACCTCGGTGACCATTCCAGCAAATTAGGATGGACCTACTGGGGCTGTTCCCAACGTCGACTTGCGGAAATAAATGGATCGTCGTAGCTACCGACTAGCTCACCCACTGCGCCAAACAAGGGCTCTGCCCAAAGGCAGTGCCACCAAGGTAGCCAAGGTCTTCGTTGAGAACATCGTCCATTGTGATGGCGCCCCCGAGGCATAGGTCAGCAAACTCACTCATGAGTCGACTCACTCAGACTCACACAGTCTCAGATCGAGCCGTGAGTCTGAGGCTGAGTGAGTCCGGGTAAGTACTATTTTCGTGAGCTTGAGTCCGAGTGAGTCTGGTAGAGGGATGTTTTGGTGAGCCTGAGTACGAGTCAGCCCTAAGCGCAAAATATATTTCTTGATTGAGTGTGAGTGAGCTCCACACTTCTTTGCCGACCCATGGTTCTATCTACACAACTTCAGCATTACTTTCAGCCTTACGTCGGCTCACGTTTATACACCCGCCGACGCACACGTACTTCAAACACTAGCGTTCATACGCCAGCTCAATATTTATTAATTAGAGGCATGAGTTACGTAGATCAGGGGAGGCAGGTTCACCTCCCCCCTACAAACTCTTTCACAAGAAGTTCTTGATGAAAATATCTCGTGCGAGTTAACCCTTTCAATAAAAATGTCCTTACTGAATTTCCACCACTCATAACTCATATGTTGAAGGTTCGAGATCAAAAGGCGTCAAGTAGAGCATCAAATATGCGAGATATTTGTGTTAACGGGCATTGACACCATGTTCAAAAATGCCAATTATACGCTAAAGGACTCATGAGTTGAATCACTCAGACTCAGATATAGCCGTGGGTCTGAGCCCGAGTGAGCCCAAGTGAGTAATATTTTGGTGAGTGAGTTCGAGTGAGTCCGGCTGAGAAAATTTTCAGTGAATCTGAGTCCGAGTGATTCCATTTGAGGAAACTTTTGGGGAGTCGGAGTCTGAGTGAGCTCTAAGGGCAAAATATTTCATGAGTGAGCCTGAGTGAGCGACAGAGGTGCGGCCTCTACCACTGACCTAACTCAGGCGAACTTGGGATACAGCCAGACAAGCCACCACCGGACCACCTCCTACCACCCACAAACCAATGGCCTCACAGAGCGTCTTAATAAGACCATCGCCGACATGTGCCATGTACGTCTAAATAAATTGTTGTTTAACTACGGACGCGATGCAGCAAGCCCAGTACCCACAGATGGCTCCCAACGTGTTTTTGCTCCCGCCCGTAGGAATAGCACGGTGGACGTAGGTTCGGTTCCTTGTCTTGTTCGTCGAGTCTCTGTGTAGCGCATTCTCGTGTGTGTGTTTTTTGTTGGCGCAGGCAGACGGAAAGCTCTTCATGGCGCAGGCAGACGGAAAGCAGCTCCGGTCTGGGACGTATTGCCTGCCGCCGGCAAGGAGGATTCTTCTTACGAGCAGGCTGACCAGCTGCTGGCACAGCAGCTGAACAAATTTCAGCGTGTTGCCGAGTTGTGCAACGTGGTCATGGACCACATGAGCACTCTTGCCGTGGAGCCACAGACATGGGGTGAGCCACATCTCCGACCTCAAGTAGATCTACCCACGTACACGGGTTAAGATGACCCGAAATGAGTGGCTGACTTCCTAGCAGAAGTATACAGGTATGTCAGAGCTACCGGTGCCTCGGAAGGCACGTAATGGTTGCAATCCTGCCGTTGGCTTTACGGGATGCCACAGGACGGTGGTGGAGGCCACAAACGCCTTTCATCACATGGACAGAATTTAAACAGCGTTTCCGAGAAGAATTTCTACCCCTGAGTACGAGCTGCTAGTCCAGCGTGAGCTCGAAGTGAGAACCCAGCATCCGGACTCAAGTATGCTCGAGTAAGTTCGGACGATGCAGAAACTGCACCGCCGAGCAGCACCGATTGCCTGGGCAAGGGACCATGTAGCTCGGCTCGTTCGACAGAGTCATCCCAGATTCAGGCCATTTCTTTATGGGCGCACATTCGAAACCCTTGAGCATCTCACACGCGAGACCCGCAGTGTACAAAACGCCCTGTTAGCCGAGAGTACTTACGTGCCAGCGCTGCAATCTGCTCTTGAGCCGTCACTGGCTTGGCGCGCCCCCGTAACCAGTCCCTCATGCGACCTAACGAGCCCAGGCACATTCACGACTGTCTCCTCCCGCGCCCTGGACCCCTTCACGCATGAGCAAGGGTGGCACGGGGCCCCATTCAATACCGTATCAGGGGTAAGCCGTTCCTGGGAGCAAGTGTCCACGGAGCAGCGTCATAATGCAGGGCGCTCGCTCCTTACTCGAGCCATACAGGAGCATAGTCGGTCGGACCCCCAATCCCGATATGCTGGGTTTACAAGTCCAGCGCCAGCCGACTGCGACAGGCGCTCCTGTGATGGGTACTGCGGGGGTTACTCCGCCGAATGGCGTGATTTCAGAGATAGGCTAACTGGCCAACGCAGACATGCGCAAGCCGTATCTTACCAGTGCGGTCAAACTGGTCATGTGAGGCGGCAATGCTTTGAGCATGATTGCACGAATGCAGAACGTTCGGGAAACTGATTCGGAGCGGAGACACTAAACACTGGTGGTGTGTCGCAGCCCACGGCCGTCAGTGCCAGGAACGCGGAACGCTGTACGGTGCGTGCAATGCAGGAACATCAAGCTGGTCAGTCGATCATCGTTTCCTCTGTTTTCCGCATAGCGCAGGCGCAGTCTCCAGAACCAACGATGAATAACTCTAGGCATTACCATACCTGTTGTTCTTGATACTGGTTCAGGAATCTGTTTGTTCGGTGACGTGTTGCTGCAGCAGTGTAAAGCTAAAAAAATAAGTTTCGTAACGCAAATGTTTAATTGCGAATGGCATAAAACCACGTATCAAACGCTGAAGGTTGTGTTCGCTTACGGATAAGCTTTAATGGGAAAACGAAGCACCAGCGATTTTTGTTTGCCTGGTCTATCGGTTCCGGTGCTTCTCGGCCGAGATTTTCCTGCAGAAGAGGGGTTCGCACTCGACTTTCCTGCAAGAGACTACCGCCTTCATGAACAGACCGAGACAACATCCTTTGCGGAGAAGATAGACTTCGTGCCTGTACCAGGATACATGGAAGGCGTGGCAGCCATGCACACCACTCTGCCGTCAGCAGTCTTGCAATCCCTCAGCGACTTCAAGGGAACGAACGACCAACGGAAGCAGCTAGAGGCCGTGCTGACACCGTTCTCGGAACGTTTACGGAACGTCCTGGAAAGAGCGACGTCCTAGTGCACCACATCAATACTGGCGATGCCCGGCCTTAGCGTTGCCACCCTAGACCGTTGAGCCAGCACAAGCGAGCTGTTCTCGATAAAGCCCTGGGCTAGAAATGATCGACACAATTCTCTGAGAGTCCGTGGGCCTTCCCTGTGGTACTAGCCCCAAAGAAAGACGGTACGGCCCACCTTTGTGTGGACTGCCGCAATCTCAACGCTGTCATGGTGAGAGATTTCTATCCTTTGCCGGCAATATTGTTACGGGGAGAATATATTTACAATATATATACAGAGAATAAACTCAGCGGCTGGCAAGATGGCGCCCAGCTTGCAGGGTCTGTCAACGTCGTCCTCCTTGTCTTCTTCGTTGTTCCTTTTAGCCCGTTACATTATTTCCCGGCGGCTGAAGCACCGACCCGGTGCTCATCAGGAGGCAGTCGAGTGATAGGGCTTGAGCCGCGTAACATGAACGACGTCAGTGCGAGGGTGAACGACGGTGGGGTCACTAGGGGCGATTTCGTAGGTGACGTCGGTCACCTGGCGTAAGATGCGGTAAGGGCCTGAATAGCGTGGGAGTAACTTCTCGGAAAGTCCCAGGCGGCGCGTGGGGGACCAAAGCAGAACCAGATTGCCGGGCGCGTAGTGGACGTCACGATGGTGGGCGTCATATATACGCCTCTGGTTTTCCTGCGAGTCCGCTAGTCGGCGTCGAGCAACTTCGCGCGCCTCTTGGGCCTTCGTTATTGCCTCCCGAGCGTACTCCGACGTATAACTCAGTTTGGTCGGCAGGAGTGTGTCGAAAGGTAGCGTAGGGTCGCGGCCGAACAAAAGGAAAAATGGAGAGAACCCAGCGGTATCGTGTCGAGAAGAGTTATAGGCAAAGGTGACAAACGGTAACGTAGTGTCCCAGTCGCGATGGTCAGCGGAGACATACATGGATAGCATGTCAGTAAGAGTTCGATTGAGGCGCTCGGTTAGGCCGTTGGTTTGCGGATGATAAGCAGTTGAAAGCTTGTGTTTGGTGGCGCAGGAGCGTAGGAGGTCATCAACCACTTTCGAAAGGAAGTAGCTGCCTCGGTCGGTGAGGAGCTGCCGAGGGGCGCCGTGGTGTAGGATGACGTCCTCGAGGAGAAAGTCGGCAACGTCAGTTGCACAGCTAGTTGGAAGAGCCCGTGTGATCGCGTATCGGGTTGCATAATCGGTTGCTACTGCAATCCACCTATTGCCCGCAGTGGACGTAGGAAAAGGGCCAAGGAGATCAACACCCACACGGTAGAATGGCTCTGATGGTATGTCGAGCGGCTGAAGGCGTCCGGCAGGATGGGTAGTAGGTTTTTCCGTCTTTGACAAAGATCACAGGCAGCAATATAACGGGATACGTCGCGGTACAGTCCAGGCCAGAAGAAGCGCCGGCGAACTCTGTCATAAGTCCGTGAAACGCCGAGGTGACCGGCTGTCGGCATATCGTGAAGCTGGGCGAGAACAGTCTGACGCAGGTGAGGAGGAACGACGAGTAGTCTGTCGGGGCCGTCAGGACGCATGTTGCAACGGTACAATACACCATCATGAAGCTCAAACATTCGAAGGGAAGGGTCAGGCGTCGCGGATGTTAGCCTTTGGATAATATCGTGCAAGAAGGTGTCCCGCCGTTGCTCGATTCCAATGTCGTGAAAAGCGGACAGAGAGAAAACGTTGGTAGAAAGGTTGGCCGTAGAACTGTCTGGGGGGTCAACAGGATATCGGGACAAACAGTCGGCGTCTTGGTGCAAGCGGCCGGTTTTGTATACAACTGAGTAGTCGAATTCTTGGAGGCGCAGAGCCCAACGACCAAGGCGGCCTGAAGGGTCTTTCAGGGACGAAAGCCAACACAAGGCATGGTGATCCGTGATGACTGTGAATGGCCGGCCGTACAAATAGGGGCGAAATTTTCCGACTGCCCAAACGAGCGCCAGACATTCGCGTTCAGTAATGGAGTACTTGCGCTCAGCAGCAGAAAGAAGGCGGCTGGCATAGGCAACAACGCGTTCCCGACCTTGTTGTGTCTGGGCCAGGACTGCACCGATGCCATGACCGCTTGCATCGGTACGGACTTCTGTTGGAGCTGATACGTCAAAGTGGGCGAGAATAGGTGGAGAGGTAAGCAGTTCTACCAGATTGGAGAACGCATCCGCTTGCTCAGGACCCCAGACGAAGGCAGTGTCTTTTTTGAGGAGCTGAGTGAGAGGGCGCGCGACGTCGGCAAAGTTGTTCACAAAACGACGGAAGTAAGAACAGAGGCCGAAGAAACTGCGAAAGTCTTTGGAACAAGTTGGCACAGGAAAATCTTTCACAGCCCGTATTTTATCTTGATCAGGGCGAACACCGAAGGAATCAACGAGATGCCCGAGCACAGAAATTTCACGACGGCCGAAGTGGCACTTGGCCGAATTTAGCTGCAGGCCCGCCTTACGGAAGACAGATAAGATCTTCGATAGCCTTTCAAGGTGCGTCACAAAGGATGGAGAAAAAACGATTACGTCGTCCAGGTAGCAGAGGCAGATGGACCACTTGAAGCCATGCAACAGGGCATCCATCATACGTTCAAACGTGGCGGGCGCATTGCACAAACCGAACGGCATCACTTTAAACTGGTAAAGGCCGTCGGGAGTGATAAAGGCCGTCTTCTCACGGTCCATCTCGTCAACGGCAATTTGCCAGTACCCGGAGCGGAGGTCGATTGAAGAAAAATATTGTGCACCGTGAAGGCAATCCAGGGCGTCGTCAATGCGTGGCAGAGGATAGACGTCCTTCTTTGTGATCTTGTTCAAACGCCGATAATCAACGCAAAATCGCCAACTGTTGTCCTCCTTCTTAACAAGTACAACAGGGGACGCCCATGGACTGCTGGAAGGCTCGATGATATTCCGAGAAAGCATTTTGTCGACTTCTTTTTGGATGATTTGTCGCTCAGTATGGGAGACGCGGTAGGGTCGCCGATGAATTGGTCTCGCATCGCCTGTGTCAATCCGATGTTTAACAACTGACGTTTGTCCGAGAGGGCGGTCGCCAAGGTCGAAGATGTCCCAAAAGGACGCAAGGAGAGCGCGCAGTTCATCAGCATGTTGGGTAGGTAAGTCGGGTGCAATCATCTGAGTTAAGGCACCTTGTTCTGATGGAGTAGTAGGGGAAGGTTTCTCTGCACACGAATCTCTGTCGTAACTTAAAGTTGAAATGTGGCAGTCGGCCGCCGGCATGATTTCCGCAAGTGAAATGCCACGAGGGAGAACTTGTGGACATAGGCCAAAATTCACAAGCGGTAGACAGGAGGCGTTGTCCGTTATAGTAACGAGAGTGTGCGGAAACGCAACGTTTTGCGAAAGCAGGACTTCAAGATTTGGAGACACTATATAGTCACCGTCGGGTACAGGTGGTACAGGTGAGACGCCGACGTAAGTAACTGTCCGTGGAGGAAGGCGAAGGTGGTCTGCGGAACAGAGCCGGCTTGGAGGGCAACCGGGAGGGTCAACAGCAGTAGGTAGAGCGAGTTGCACAACGCCGGCAGAACAGTCTATCAAGGCCGAGTGTTCCGACAAGAAATCAAGTCCCAAAATTAGGTCGTGAGGGCAATGTTCTAGGACGTAAAACATAACCGATGTGTGGTGTCCGGCGACGGTCACACGAGCTGAACACACACCAATCACGGCAGCTGTTCCACCATCGGCAGTTCGGACCACAGGGCTTGGAGCAGGAGTAACGACTTTTTTTAGGCGTGTTCTGAGGTCAGCGTTCATAACAGACACGTGCGCGCCAGTGTCAATAAGGGCCGTAACTGGTACACCGTCCACGTTTACACTGATAAGGTTCCGATGTGCGGGCAGGGTCAGTAGAGGATTTTGGCATCGGGTCGTGATTGCAGCATCACCTCTAGGAGCTGCTCCCGTCAGTTTTCCGGAGGTGAGCGTCGGAAGGAGCTTGGGGACGGCGATCGACGAGATGGGGGCGAGCGGGAAAAACGGCGTTGCGGCGAAGGTGAGCGGCTGAGTCGAGCGGGCAAAGAAGTGTCAGGCGTGAGCGGCTGTGTTTGCGGCGATGAGCGTGGATTACCGGGAGGGAGGCGATGGGACGGAAGGTAAGGCCATGGTGTCGAGTTAGACCATGAACGGCAGTGACGAGAAATATGGCCTACACGACCGCAGTTGAAGCATATTGGCCGGTCGTCTGGTGTGCGCCATTCCGCCGGGTTGCGATAACGTGGGGGAGCGGAAAAACGTCGGTTCGGTGTGACAGCAACAGTTGGAGTTGGTGGAGCATACTCAGGTCGATGAATTGAGCAGATGTTGTTCAGGCCGACGTTGGCCAGTTCCTGACGCACGACGGACTGGATGAGGGAGACGGTGGCGTGATGGTTGTCGGAGTTGAGGGTTGGTGACGTGAGCGGAGCAGCGGCTTCGATTTCTCGGCGGACAATGCGGACAACATCACTGGAACTTTCCGTAGAAAGCAGGCGGGGGTCTTCGCAGGTGGATGTAGCAGCCGTGTTAGGTAGGCGTGTAAAGTGATGGAGAACACGGCGGCTCTTGGCTTCCTCAAAGCGCCGACATTCAGAAATGATGTCTTGTACGGTAGATGAGTTCTTGAATATGTGGCATACTTTTCTTCTTCTTCTGGCACGACGCACTTGGGACATAAAGTAGTAGTGGGTAGTCTGCTGTGGAGAAAGAAGAAGTAGTTGGAACAATGGCGGAGATACAATAATAAACCGCGCTGTGTTTTCGGAACCGCGTTTCAGTGTGCTATATTTATTGGTGACCCGGACTACGAACGCGACCTTCCATGGAGCAGCGTGAGCATCTCGACGGCCTCAGCCCTGGTACCGCTGCCACTGCACCTGGCCATGTACCCTCTTCCGGCGTTGTTGGAGGTACTACTACCATAACGCTACCACAGCTGTGGCTTGCCGATCCCTCCTTATGGTTCATTCAAGTCGAGAACAAGTTCCGCATTCATCGCATCACGTCAGAAGTTCGCAAGCATGAGCTCCTCGTTGAAGCGTTGCCGCCACAGGCAATGGCCGAAATACGCGACATCCTCGTGGGCCCGCCTGGTGACACTCCATATACGACAGTCAAACAGGCTCTTCTTCACCGACTCGTTCCGCCTAAGCATCGGCGCATTCAGCAACTTCTGTGCAACGAAGAGCTCGGGGACCGCCGTCCCACACAGTTTCTACGTCACCTGCAGCACCTGCTTGGGGACCAGCCGGACGGCTTAGAAACATCCATACTACGTGAGTTGTTTCTACAGCGTCTTCCACCTACCGTGCGAATGGCTCTTGTCCCAGCTCAGGATAAGACGCTGTCGGAGCTGGCAGAAATGGCCGATGACATGATGGACGTTGCTCCGGCAGTCATAAACGCTGCCCACACCTCTCCGATTTCTGAAGCAGATTCCCTTCGAGAAACGGTAAAAGATCTCGCAGCTGAAGTCGCTAACTTGCGTCTGCAATTGCTGAGCATTCATAACTTAAATGACCATCCTCGTCCACACCGACCATCTCTCACGTCGCCTGCTCCGCAACGGCCCCTCCACCAGCCCGAGCACCGCTTTTCACCGCAGAACACATGCTACTATCACCGGCGTTTTCGTGCCGCGGCTCGCAGATGTGTGCCACCCTGCTCATGGCGCATGGGAAACGCTCCGGCCGATCGTCAGTAACAGCGGCGGGCGATCAAGGCCAAGCATCAAGCCGCCTCTTCCACATCACCGACAGAACCACAGGTCTTCGCTTGCTGGTGGACACTGGAGCAGAAGTCAGCATAATTCCAGCGTCCAAAACTGACCGGCGTCTCCGCGAGAAGTCTACTCCTTTACAAGCGATCAATTCTTCGGTCATCACAACTTACGGACAGAAGTCTCTGACCCTTGATCTCGGTCTCAAAAGGAAACTGCAGTGGTTATTTTGGATAGCAGACGTACGCTACGCAATCTTAGGCGCCGATTTCCTAAGGCATTTTCATCTGCTCGTGGATATGAACCGCTGTCGCCTGGTGGATAGCTATACCGGCTTATCGGTCAATGGTTTTCTGTCACGCGCTACGGCCCTAAACCCCACTTTCGTGAAACCGCCTACGTCACCATATACAGCTCTGCTCAACGAGTTTCCGGAGATTACAACGCAGTCTCCAATGGATAAGACCCCCAAGCACACTGTGACCCACTGCATCGTAACCACAGGCCCACCGGTTCACTGCCGCCCTCGCCGACTTGGCCCTGATAAACTTCGCATTGCTCGCAACGAGTTTGAGCATATGTTACAGCTGCAGATCATTCGTCCGTCATCAAGCTCGTGGTCGTCGGCGCTACACATGGTTCCCAAGAAGAACAATGACTGGCGGCCCTGTGGTGATTATCGGGCTCTCAATGCAGTCACCGTTCCAGATCGATACCCGTTACCCAATATTCAGGACTGTACTGCCTTTTTAACCGGCACAACAGTATACTCAAAGATTGATCTCGTGAAAGCTTATCACCAGATCCCCGTTGAGCCTTCTGACATTCCCAAAACTGCAATAATTACCCCATTTGGGCTCTATGAGTATTTACGAATGCCCTTCGGTTTGAGAAACGCAGCTCAGACATTTCAGCGTTTTATAGACGAAGTCACAAGAGGCTTGCCGTTTTGTTTCGCCTATATCGACGATCTTCTCGTTGCCAGCAAGGACGCTGAAACGCACAAGGCACATCTACGTGAGCTTTTCACTCGACTGCGTGATTACGACCTTGTCATCAATGTAGAAAAGTGTCAGTTTGGAGTCTCGGAGATAGCATTCCTCGGACATCAGATCACTAAAGATGGCATCACTCCTCTACCTGACAAGGTTCAAGCTATCCTCGAGTACCCGCGTCCCACGTCCATACGTAGTCTGCGACGTTTTCTCGGACTCGTCAATTTTTATCGCCGCTTCATCCCTTCATGCTCTACACTGCTGCAGCCTCTGGAAGCACTACTCTCGACTTCGCAAGCCGAGTCAGCCGCACTTCCCTGGGACACGGTCGCGGATCAAGCTTTTTCCGCCGTCAAGACCAAACTCGCCCAGGCCACCCTCCTGCATCACCCTTCACCAACTGCTCCCACTAGCCTCATGGTGGACGCTTCTTCAGAAGCAGTTGGAGCCGCTCTTCATCAATGGATCAATGGTGCATGGGCTCCAATTTCCTTCTTCTCCCGCAAGTTACGCGACACTGAGCGCCGATACAGTACTTTCGGACGGGAGCTCCTCGCAGCCTACCTTGCGGTGAAGCATTTCAGGTACTTCCTTGAAGGGCGACAATTTGCCATTCTTACCGACCACAAGCCACTTGTTTCGGCTTTACGTTCCTGCAGTGCCACGCACACTCCTAGAGAACTTCGGCACCTTGCTTTCATTGCCGAATTCACCACAGACATACGTTATGTAAAAGGCAGTTTTAACAGTGCAGCGGACGCTCTCAGTCGTATTATCATCAATGCCACGACAGGCACCACCGACCTTTCATTGTCTTCGCTCGCGGAGGCACAGGCATTAGACGATGAGCTTCCACGACTCCGATACTCTACTTCCCTCCGACTGGAACAAGTCAACTTTCCCGACGACGACGTTACGCTCTGGTGCGATGTTTCACACAACTGCACTCGTATCTATGTTCCTTCACAGCTGCGTCGTGCTGTTTTTGACACCCTCCACTCCATCTGCCATCCAGGCGTAAGAGCTACGCAACACCTGGTCACTGAACGCTATGTCTGGCCGCGCATACGCGCTAACATTCGTGACTGGGTTCGCACTTGCACAGCGTGTCAGCGTATCAAGGTACAACGGCACACCAAGCCTCCATGGGGAAAATTCCCTCTCCCTGATGCACGTTTCGACACCATTCATTTGGACATTGTCGGGCCTTTACCTCCATGTCGGGGAAATACGTATTTGCTTACGTGTATTGACAGGTACACTAGGTGGCCTGAAGCAGCTCCAATGCCTGACATCACGGCAGAAACAGTTGCTCGTACCTTTCTTGCTACCTGGATTAGCCGTTTCGGTGTACCATCAACGGTGACTACCGATCGAGGCAGACAGTTTGAGTCAGCGCTTTTCACCTCTGTCACATCTCTACTGGGTTGTGCGCGTATTCGCACAACTGCGTATCATCCAGCATCAAATGGTTTAGTGGAGAGACTCCACCGTCATCTAAAAGCAGCACTCGCCTCGCAGCCTCACGCCGAAGATTGGGTATCACACCTCCCTATCGTGCTTCTCGGCCTGCGTTCAACACTTCGGCCAGAACTTGCCTGCTCTGTAGCCGAGATGGTTTATGGCTGCACACTCCGTTTGCCTGGTGACCTCGTCAGCCCCGTTACTACGCAGAGTGTTTCGGATCCATCTTCTTTCGTCCAGCGTCTGCGGGTCTTCATGCAAAACTTGCGCCCATCACCAACTTCAGCTCATACTAAGAACGACGTTTTTCTGCCGGCAAACCTACAGACATCTTCACACGTTTTTGTTCGTGTCGATGCGTCTCGCCGTGCTCTTCAGCCTCGCTATGACGGTCCTTTCCCAGTCATCAAGCGTTCTGAACATCATTTTACAATCCTGCGTAATGGGCATGAAGACACAGTCAGCATTGAAAGGATCAAGCCGGCACCCATTCTGACAAGCTCAGTCTGACCATTTTTTTTTTCTTCAAGTGCCCACGGCCACTTGTCTGCAGGGGGGGCCTATCTGTGGCATACTTTTCTTCTTCTTCTGGCACGACGCACTTGGGACATAAAGTAGTAGTGGGTAGTCTGCTGTGGAGAAAGAAGAAGTAGTTGGAACAATGGCGGAGATACAATAATAAACCGCGCTGTGTTTTCGGAACCGCGTTTCAGTGTGCTATAAATACAAGCAGGTGAAAGGCATCATCTGCTATACCCTTGATGACATGGGCAACCTTATCGGCTTCCGACATCTGCGAATCCACCCTGCGGCACAAAGCAAGCACGTCCTGAATGTACGTAAGGTAGGATTCGGTGCACGTCTGAACACGAGACGCGAGCTCTTTTTGGGCGGAACGCTGACGTCCCAGAGGTCTGCCAAATAGCTCCCGAAGCTTTTGCTTGCATAACTCCCAGCTGGTCAGCTCTTCCTCGTGCGTTTCATACCAGACCTTCGCGGTGTCTGTTAGGTAAAAGATCACATTGGCCAGCATGAGCGTTGGGTCCCATCGCATACGTACGCCCACACGCTCGTATGTCTTTAGCCAATCTTCAACGTCAACGCCATCGGTGCCCGAAAAGGTACCTGGGTCTCTCGGGGGCTCCAAGATGAGGGTTGACGGGCCGGTTGGAGAAGGCACAGGAGCCGCTGAAGGGCCGGCATTGGTGACTTCCGTCGCCATTGAAGAGGCAACTAGGCGCCCGCTGCGAAGCTTCGTCTTGCGTGAAGTTAATACCCCGCACCTTCCACCAAAGATGTTACGGGGAGAATATATTTACAATATATATACAGAGAATAAACTCAGCGGCTGGCAAGATGGCGCCCAGCTTGCAGGGTCTGTCAACGTCGTCCTCCTTGTCTTCTTCGTTGTTCCTTTTAGCCCGTTACAATATCAAGCATAAGTTCCGCGCTGGGAAATGCAAAGTTCTTCACCACTATCGACTGCTCTCGTGGGTATCTGCAAATCGAGGTTCACCGTGACGATATCCCGAAAACAGCATTCACATGCCATAGAGGCTTGTTTGCGTTTATGCGCAGGCCCTTTGGTCTTTCCAATAGTCCGAGTTCCTATCAGCGCATGTAGGATATGGTGTTTTGTGATGCAAAGTTTAATTCTGCACTTTGGTACCTTGATGATGTGACCGTGTTTTCGCGCACGCTTGAAAAACATCTTCAATACTTGCATACGGTGCTGCAGAGCATGTCAGCAGCCGGCCTAACTGTTCATCCCGGAAAAGCTGTAGCTCGCTACTAACCAAGTGAACCTTCTTAGATTTGTCGTCTTCAAAAATGTACTAAAACCAAACCCAGATAAACTAAAGGAAATTGCAGAGTACCCCCACCCCATAATACTAAGAGTTCGCAAAGGTTTCGTGGAATGATTGCTTTTTATCGTGACTTCATTTCGCAGTGTGCAGACATCTCCCGACCACTAACTCAATTGCTGAAGAAAGGCGCTAAATGGCTTTGGAGTGGTGAGCAACAAGCAGCTTTCGGCGCGCTTCTGAAAACGATCACCGGTAACGCCTCCCTTCAGCTGCCAGATCTTAACAAACATTTTGTGTTACAGACCGACGCCAGCGACTACGCGCAGTACTTTTACAGGAATGAGCAAGCGCTCTGAGACCCGTTGCTATCGCAACCCACTCTCTGACCGGGGCGGAACGCAACTACATGGTAACACAAAAAGAGTACCTGGCTGCCATTTTCGCATTAAAAAAGTTTGACATGTTTTTTGACGGGGCTCAATATGTCATTTAGACTGATCATCAAGCCCTCTCTTGGCTAAAACAGTTACCTAATCCCTGGGGACGATTGGCCCGATGAGCGCTTACCTTGCAGCGCTACGACTATGTCACTGAGTACAAGAAGGTTAGTATTAACACAGTTGCTGACGCAGTTTCACTTGCGCCTTTGTCTGTTGAACCCGAGGTCGAGCCGGAAACAGTGTGCGTGGTTACGTCACCACCTGTGGCAATGCAGTCACGTTGGGGTACTTTGGTCACTGAACAGCAGTTTCTTGCCGCACAGCAGAGCGGTGGCTTTTGTCGTAAGGTGTCGGAAAAGCTGACGATTCGTGATTCTACTGCTACCTGCTCGGCGAAGGAGGCCTCTTGTTCCGGTAATTTCTGCAGTAAATTTACCAACTAGCCCGGCTTAGCCCTGTTTTGAATTTCCCCAGGTTGACGATGGTAATATGGAGTAACCGTTTCGAGTTGTTATTCCTTGAAAATTGTTCATAAAGTACTACCATGACAGTGCTTTAGCGGGTCACTCTACAGGGCAGAAGACATACGTGAAGTTTTGTCGTGCGGTAACCAGGCCAGGTTTGAAACGGGATGTAACGCTACGCGCGTTCCTGTTCAGTTTGTCAAAAGGCAAAACCACGTGCGGGTTTATCGCTAGGAACAACGCAGTCAGTTAAGTCACCATGGAAAATTGTTGCATGTGACCTAATGGGCCCACTTCCCATGAGCCCGCGGCGGAACCAGTATCTGCTTGGTGTGACTGACCATTTCACGAAATGGGTCCAATTGTTTCCTTTGCGAAAGCTCACTTCGCAGAGAGTATGGTACTGCCTTCTCGAAACCTTCACGAGGTTCGAATTCCCTGCCCAGTTGGTCGTTGACGACGCGACGTACTTCACCAGCAAGGTGTTCACACACCCTGGGAATTCGTCACATGCGCACGTCTGTGTATCACCCGCAAGCCAACATCACGGAAAGGGTAAACCGAAATCTTAAATATATGCTTGTCGCGCATACTGAGCGTCACAAAGACTGCGATGTGAAGCTGGCAGAAATAGCGTTTGCAACCAGAACGACAGTGAATCAACAGGTTTCACTCCCGCTCAACTTAACCTGGGCAAAGTATCGAGTTTCCCGCAGGACAGTGCTTTGACATGTGCAACCACTTCTCCGAGACCTTATACAAAGTATGCAGGTGACCTCAGGGGCGTAGCCAGAAATGTTTTTCGGGGGGGGGGGGGGTTCAACCATACTTTATGCATGTTCCTGGTGCGTTTGTATGTGTGCGTGTATATATACGCAAGCAAAACTGAAACATTTCGGGGGGAGGAGTTGAACCCCCCAACACCCCACGCCCCCTTGGCTACGCCCCTGGGTGACCTGACGCAGAGGTTGACCGACGCTGTACAACAAGCCCGACAGCACCTCGATTTGTCGCGCATTGAACAGGCAGGGTAGTATCATAAGCGTCGGTAGAACATTAGCTTTAAGGTTGGCGACTTTGTGTTGAAACGCGCACACCCGCTCAGCGACGCTTCGAAAGGTTTTGCAGCTTCCTTAGCTAACGGGTGAGACGGACCGTATAGAATTACCCGGAAATTCAGGCTTTCGTTCATGTTTAAAGATTGCTTAACTAATCAAGCCTGTGGCCCTATTCATTTCTCAGATCTGAAGCCATTTTATGCACGACAAAACGCAGCAGCTGGGGATCCAGACATGCCTCGCCAGATCTTGGCCACCCAGTCACCGACACCGCCAAGCAACTGGTACAACCTGCGCCCTCGGTGACGGACAGGAGAGGTTTGGGAAAATGACTCATTCCCTTCACCTGCACTTGTATTTGCTTTTTCCCAATTTCGTTTTCCACGAATTTTCGAGGAAGGAGGAAGCATTCGTAAGCCCTCCCAAAGTACACTGATGTTCCATTCGCCTTGTTCTGCGCTGGATGCACATACTTTTCTTGGTGACGAGAAGAAAATGTTTATTGTTTTTCGTTTATCCCCGCTACGCTTAAGGGTCTCTGCGGCCGGACTTTCCGGACCAGCCTCCGATCCCCACCCCATCTTTTTGAAGGGGGGGGGGCTGTGGGAACAACGCCCACCGGCTATCTCGAGACAGCGCCACGTGCTGCGCAGAGGCGGTGAGCGTGGCCCACCTGAGCGGTTTAAAAGTAGCAGCAGGTTAAAAGGGGCAGCTGTTGTTGACCGGGCTAGTTTGTGAAGATCCATTATAGCTTACAGCGCACTCTGATACACGGACGAAAAATACACACGAAGACAAGCGCAGTTGTAAGTCAGCGCTTGTCTTCGCGTGTCTATTCATCGTCCGTGTTTCAGAGTGCGCTGTGCGCTATAATGGTTAAAAGGGGCAGCCCGCGCGCTGCACGGGGATGAGGCGCCTTGGCTGCCAAGAGGGACAGACGCTGCCACCCGCGCTGGCCGTTTTCTGCTGCCGGTGCTGCCGGAGATAATGGTCGCCGCCTCACTGTCCCGTGTCCCTGGGCCGACCCTGCCGTATGAGCCATAGCTCTAAATAAATTGTTGTTGCGAGTTGAAGCCTCCGTCGTCCTTGCTTTAACTACGGACGGGATGCAGCTAGCCCAGTACCCACAGGACTTAACGAGAAGCTTCTTCTACGATACTTCGGACCATACAGGGTACTTCGACGTCTGAGCGACCTCGACTACGAGGTTGTCCCCGACGTCTTCACGAGCCCTCAGCGGCACCGCGCATGCCCTAAGGTCGTGTATGTGGTGCGCCTTAAACCTTTATATGCGCGCTGAGGACCCTGACGACTCTAGTTTTTTTTGTTTGTTTTATTATTGCTCTCTCTTATTGCATGCATTTTCTCTCCAGCTGGAAAAAATGCATGCATTCAAAGCCTAGCTGGACACCATCAGCGTATGCAGAGTAAGCCAACGGGCGCGGAATAATTGTGTGGAGTGAATTCACTTGTGCAATAACGAGTGTGCAACTAAGTACACCCTCTTGCGAGACACCGGTCTCTTGAACAAATGGAGAAAGCGTTTCCAACCCTTATGCGAAATGTGCGATCACGCATGTAGCTTTCAATTACCCGATAGCGGAGAGATCTCGTGAAATTCCGAGGCGCCATGCTCTCTATGTCCAAGAGCACATAGACGAAGTATTGTTTCTGTATGATGGCGTCTCTAATGCCCATGGGCGTGTGCAGGGTCCTCTTTATGGGGGAGGGCGAAGGTTCTTCGAATCGCTCCCCCTCCCTATTAAGTCAAAGTATGGGGCAGACTTTGCGCACTATGCTAATACTTGCCTCGATGCGTAGTTGGTGGCGAATTGATGATCTACCCTCCCTGAGAGTCTCCCTGAAATCAGGGCTCCAGTGGAAATCAATCCCAGGCATTCTGCATGACAGTCAAGTACTCTACCACAGAGCCATGGCATTGCTTCGAACTTCTTAAGAAAAATGTCTTACACGATGTCGAATAAACGCAAATTATGGTACATTCAGACGACGGACCGAATCCCGATTTTGAGGGGCGGATGACGCGTCACGCGACCTCACATCAGCGATTCCCTTCATCCGCACGGCTCGCGGACGGATTAGCCCAACCTCTTTTTCACATAGGGATTCTGGCGGCGGAACGCCACAGCTTTAGCGGACACACAGGCTGGCAACCAGTACACTTTTCTTCTGTTCAAGCCTTACAGCTGTCCTTGCAGTTGACTTCAGCTCTGCTGGCGCTTAGTTCAATTTATTTCTGTCGTCGTATGGCGGTCACCTTTGAGATATCTATAACTTTTATTGCGCCCTGATTGGCAGGTTGGAGAGTAGCGAGTAAGTTGTCGCTTTAATGCACACGTAGGATTATGCAGCCGGCAAAGTGGCGCTGTCCCCGAACGCGGCCCGTGTTTGAACACTGATTTTAAGGTCAGGATGCAAACCAAGAGAAGCAAACAATGTGCAGCAGTGGATTATGCACTGTCGGTACCCGTTTCCCGCAAAAGAAAAATAAAACTGCCGATATCGGCGCATCACTGTATCCTCCCTCCGTATGCGGGGCTCCACGCGTGACATCAGCTTGGTCATAGGCGTATCTACCCCCCCCCCCCAATGAGAAATGTTGGGCGGCGGAGCCCCCCCCCCCCCCACTTTCGACAGTGGTTATTGTCAGCTGCAGACTAGGAAACTAACAAGTCAGGCAAAGTTTTACTTGAACCCTGCAATCACGTAATTTTGTAATAAAATTTGTCCTACGATTCTGCTGTGACGGCTGTCCTCCGCGTATCATGACCACGCACTGTAGGCTACCTGCGGTGCGGGCTGCCTATTCCACGCGTGTGTGTCTTGCGCTCGAGCATTGCATAGGAGGCTATCGCACAGCAGAGGCTCTATAGCATTACAGCACTCTGTCATGATTTCATTTTGTTCCGCCTGGCCTGAAATTTGAGTAATCCGCGACGCAAATATGGGCGGGAACCAGTAAACGTTTTATAGCCTGATCGAAACCTCTCCTTTTAGGAGCTTGCTCGCCAAGCTTCTTATGCTCGCGCCTTGTCCTCACACGCGTGACCGGCGGCACACACCACGCTCGGCGCAGCTAGCGCAGCTGCGCTCTCTCCGGTGATTTCAAGAATGCTCACTGGATGGCGCCGCCGCTCAAGGCGGCAGGCGGCACACACCACGCTCGGCGCAAGCGCTAGTTAGGTGACTGCTTGAAGGCCGCAACTCTCGTTTGGCTCGCTTCCTTTCTCTTCGCCGGGAGCTCACTAAGTGAACACTCTTCGTTGCCGCTCCGCAGCATGAACGGCAGCAGCGCGACGGGCTCGCAACGCAGCAGCAGCTCGGGAAGATCTCGCCTTGCCAATAACCAGCCAACACTGTCACGTTACGCTCTCCGATGCGTATCGTACGACTCCAAACATCCCACCACCATCAGGGGCACCTGTATCGATGTTGCCGTCTCGAACTTTCCATTGCGTCCCATCATCAATGATCCCTTGGCAACATACTTTACTGATCATAAAGCAATCATCTAACGAATCCCCAAGATCATCGAGGGACACCCTTCTTGTACTTTGTAAAAGAACATCTCTTGTGTATATGTAATGCATATAGTTCATCCGTCAAAAAGGAACCATCTTTAAAGGGAAACCAGTCCTCGAACTCATCGAGGGACGCCCTTCTTGAACTTTGTAAAACATCTCTTGTGTATATATAATGTCTATAATTCATCGAAATGTATATATACATCATCAAAATGTATATAGTGCATCCAGCCTTACATTAATAAACATTGTGGATGTAATGTATGTATAACAACGTTGTCACGTCTACATATTGTCACGTGGTCGTGACGTCGACGAAGGCAGCAGTCAGCACGTCCGAGATGAAACTCTTTATTAGGCCGAACTTGTGGCCGGGAAAATGAAACTACAGCTACAGCAATAAACTGATAGCGGCGAACAGAGCGTCGACCGTCGATCAACTGACAAGCGGTCAAGCGCGTCGGCTTTTATACAGGCGCTATCGAACTTTCCAGCAATATTGCTGGTGGCGGCATTATCTCTCGACAAAGCTAGAACATTCACGGGCGGCGCGCAATCTTAACAAAACGATCTACTACAATCGAGAAGCTTCTCGAACACTGATTTGCGGACAGCGTCGATCGTTGATAAACGTTCTTGCTGGTCAAACCCGAATAATTCAAAATAAAACAAGAAGTGGGCGTGGCATTGCCCCCCTCTGAAAAAAGCATCGTCCCAATGCTTGTGAAAGAACAAAGAGAGAAAAAAAAACAAGTGCATACATAAATAAATTACAATAACAAAGGAAAAGTAGAGTCCCCAGGTTCGCTAACGCGCAAAAAACGGCTTAAGGCGCACGACATGGACGACTTCAGGTCGTGCGCGGCGTCGCTGGGAGTTCGTCATGCCGTCCGGGATGACCTCGTAGTCAAGAGCGCCGAGGCGTCGAAGAACCTTGTATGGCCCGAAATATCGCCGAAGGAGTTTTTCGCTAAGCCCACGTCGGCGTATCGGCGTCCAGACCCAAACACGGTCGCCGGGCTGGTATTCCACGAAGCGTCGTCGAAGATTGTAGCGACGGCTGTCGGTGTACTGCTGGGTCTTGATGCGCAGGCGGGCGAGCTGTCGAGCTTCTTCGGCACGTTGTAAGTAGGTGGTCACGTCGATGTTTTCCTCGTCGGTCACCTTTGGTAACATGGCGTCGAGCGTCGTTGCCGGGCTCCGTCCGTACACCAACTTGTACGGCGTCATCTGCGTCGTTTCTTGCACAGCGGTATTGTATGTGAAGGTCACGTACGGAAGGATGGCATCCCACGTCTTGTGCTCGACGTCAGCATACATGGCCAGCATGTCGGCGATGGTCTTATTTAGCCGCTCGGTGAGGCCATTGGTTTGAGGGTGGTAGGCAGTGGTCCGGCGGTGGCTTGTCTGGCTGTACCTCAAGATCGCCTGAGTTAGCTCCGCTGTAAACGCCGTACCTCTGTCGGTGATGAGGACCTCTGGGGCGCCATGACGCAGAACGATGTCTTCAACAAAGAACTTCGCTACCTCGGCAGCACTGCCTCTAGGTAGGGCCCTTGTTTCGGCGTAGCGGGTCAGGTAGTCGGTAGCTACGACGATCCACTTATTACCGCTAGTCGACGTTGGGAACGGCCCCAGGAGGTCCATCCCGATCTGCTAGAACGGTCGCCGAGGTGGCTCGATCGGCTGAAGAAAGCCCGCTGGTCTTGTTGGCGGTGTCTTGCGTCGCTGACAGTCTCGCCATGTCCTTACGTAGCGAGTGACGTCGGCGGCAAGGCGTGGCCAGTAGTACTTTTCCAGTACTCTTGCCAGTGTTCGGGAAACACCGAGGTGTCCTGCTGTCGGGTCGTCGTGCAGGGCCTCGAGGACTTCTGGTCGCAATTCTGGAGGCACCACGAGAAGGTACTTGGCTCGATGTGGCGAGAAGTTCTTCTTTTGGAGAACGCCGTTGCGTAAGAAAAACGACGCCAGTGCTCACTTGAACACTCTCGGAACGACGGCTTTCTTGCCCTCGAGGTATTCCATAAGGCCTCTGAGTTCCGGGTAGGATCGCTGTTGTTCAGCGAAGTCGTCGGCACTTATGGTTCCCAAGAAGTAGTCATCATCCTGGTCGTCTTGCGGCGGCGGGTCCACGGGGGCACGAGACAGGCAGTCGGCGTCAGGGTGTTTTCTTCCGGACTTGTAAACGACGTGAATGTCGAATTCTTGCAGTCGTAGGCTCCACCGTGCGAGGCGACCGGAAGGGTCCTTGAAGTTAGCTAGCCAACACAAGGCGTGGTGGTCGCTCACAACTTTAAAGGGCCGGCCGTAGAGGTAGGGGCGAAACTTCGATGTAGCCCAGATGATGGCCAGGCACTCCTTTTCCGTTGTGAAATAGTTGATTTCTGCCTTTGATAGCGACCGGCTAGCATAACTGATGACCCTCTCCAGCCCGTCAGTCTTATGCACGTGGACGGCGCCGAGTCTTGGGCTGCTTGCGTCGGTATGGATTTCCGTATCGGCGTCTTCGTCGAAATGCGCTAGTATTGGAGGCATCTGAAGGCGTCGTTTAAGTTCTTGAAATACCTCGATTTGCGCCGTTTCCCACTTGAATGGCACGTCGGTCTTCGTCAGGTGCGTTAGTGGCTGGGCTATTCGTGAAAATTCCTTGACGAAGCGTCTGTAGTAGGCGCACAAGCCGAGAAAACGGCGTACGGCCTTCTTATCGGTGGGGGGCGGGAAGGCAGCGATGGCAGCTGTTTTCCGCGGGTCCGGGCGAACACCATTCCTGCTGATCACGTGACCCAAAAACAAGAGCTCCTCGTACGCGAAGCGGCACTTTTCAGGCTTCAGGGTGAGTCCGGACGTCTTGATTGCTTGAAGTACAGCTTCAAGGCGTCGAAGGTGTTCGTCGAAGTTTGAGGAAAACACAACAACGTCGTCCAAGTACACAAGGCACGTCTGCCACTTCAAGCCGGCCAGTACTGTATCCATAACGCGTTGGAAAGTCGCGGGCGCTGATCAAAGACCAAAGGGCATGACCTTGAACTCGAACAGGCCGTCTGGTGTTATGAAGGCAGTCTTTTCTCGGTCTCTCTCGTCGACTTCAATTTGCCAGTAGGCCCATCGACGAAAAGTACTTGGCGTTGTGGAGTCGATCTAGGGCGTCGTCTATTCGTGGGAGAGGGTACACGTCCTTCTTCGTGACCTTGTTCAGGCGACGATAGTCGACGCAAAAACGTAGGGTTCCATCCTTCTTCCTCACTAACACCACAGGTGACGCCCACTGACTCTTGGACGGCTGGATGATGTCGTCGCGTAGCATTTCGTCGACCTGTTTCTTGACGGCCTCACGTTCTCGCGTCGAAACTCGGTACGTGCTCTGACGGAATGGTCGGGCACTTTCTTCTGTTATGATGCGATGTTTCGCGACTGGGGTCTGTCGAATTCTTGACGACGAGGAGAAGCAGTCCTTGAATTGTAGGAGCAGGGTTTTTAGCTGGTCTTGCTCGTGCTTCGGGAGGCTCGGGTTTACATCGAAATCTGGTTGGTTTCGTCGATTCATCGAAGCAGGTTCGGTAGCATCGAAGAGGGCGAGAGCATTGCTGGATTCCACGAATTCGTGGATGTAGGCGACCGTTGTACCAATGTTGAGGTGCCTATATTCGTGGCTGAAATTTGTCAGCACTACCTTTGCTTTGCCATCACGCAGCTCGGCTATGCCTCTTGCGACGCAAATCTGACGGTTGAGAAGTAGGTGCTCATCGCCCTCGATGACACCTTCAAGGTCTGCGTGTTCTTCGGTGCCGACGGAAATGATGATGCTGCAGAGAGGCGGAATGGTGACGTGCTCTTCTATCACATTCAATACGGGCTTTCCTGGCGTCGTGTGTGGCGGCAGCGCTTTTTCTGAGGTTAGTGTTATTGACTCAGATCTCATGTCTATTACGGCACCATGTTCACTTAGGAAGTCCATCCCAAGCATCACGTCCCTGGAACAGTGCTGCAGGATAAGAAAGCTCGCAGGATAGGTTCGGTTACTGATGCTGACTCTTGCTGTGCAGACTCCAGCCGGCGTTATCAAATGACCTCCAGCGGTGCGGATTTCAGGACCTTCCCAAGCAGTCCTAACTTTCTTCAACTTCGCGGCGAATGACCCACTGACGACGGAATAGTCGGCCCCAGTGTCGACGAGCGCGGTAACGTTGTGTCCGTCGAACAGTACGTCGAGGTCGCTAGTCCGCCGTCTTGCGTTGCGTGTACGTCGCGGCGTCGGGTCACGGCTACGTCGGTTTGCACCGCTGCTTCCGCGTTGCGTCGTTAGGTATGCTTCCGGTCGCAAGGTTTCGTCTTCAGGACGTCGTTCGGCGCGCGGCGGGGGCTCGGAACTTCGTCGCGGCGTCGTCGTCGACGGCGGAGGATCTTCAGCATTTCGTCGTTCAGCAACCGCACCTCCATCGGTTGCTGCCCTTAGTTTTCCGGATACGGAGGCGACCGGCCCCGGTTTGGACCAGTGTACTGCCGGCGGTGCGGTGACATGTAACGGCCGGGCGACGGCGAGCGGGAAGGTCGTCGTTCTTGCCACTGTGTCCCGCTGAGGTAGTCGTCGATGTCGCGAGGCCGTTCGCCTAGCTGCGGGCGCGGCGCGTTGACGGCGAATCCACGTAGCCCCATCTGACGGTACTGGCAGCGGCGGTACGTGTGGCCGGCCTCCCCGCAGTGGTAGCAGAGTGGGCGGTTGTCAGGGGTACGCCAAACGTCGGTCTTTCGGGGGGCGCATTGTTGTCCTGTCGGCGGGCGGTATGGCGTCGGTGGTGGGGGCGGCGGTGCCTGGCGGCGGAACTGCTGCGGTGGCGCGGCGTCTTGACGCGGGCGAGGAGGGGGGGGCGTTGCGTCGCGCTGCAGCAGCATAGCTCATGGCCTCCGGCTAAGCCTGCGGTGCTTCGGGAATTCCAAGCGATTGCCGGATTTCCTCGCGGACAGCGTCGGCGATTGAATCCACTTGATGCTGCGGCGGGGGTAAAAGCTTTCGCAGTTCCTCCCGCACGATCACTCGAATCGTTTCACGGAGGTCGTCGGAGCAGAATGATTGAACTTCTGCGTAAGCTTGCGTCGAGCGGCAATTGAATTGTCGGGTGCGCATCTCCAGCGTCTTTTCAATCGTCGCCGCTTCGGAGATAAATTCCTGGACAGTACTCGGTGGGTTCCGCATCAGACCCGCGAACAGCTCCTGCTTTACTCCTCGCATGAGGAAGCGAACTTTCTTGTCTTCCGGCATTTCGGGGTCGGCGTGGCGGAAGAGTCTGGTCATCTCTTCTGTGAAGAGCACCACGTTTTCGTTTGGCAGCTGCGAACGGGTTTCGAGCAGCGCTTCGGCCCTCTCCTTGCGGATGACGCTCGTGAAGGTAGAGAGGAACCTGGTGCGAAATGTGTCCCACGTTGTCAGGGCTCGCTCTTGGTTTTCGAACCAGGTGCGAGCGGCATCTTGCAAGGCGAAGTAGACATGCCGTAGCTTGTCTTCGCTGGTCCAGGCATTGAAAACGGCGACTCGGTCGTAGGCTTCCAGCCAGCTTTCCGGGTCTTCGAATGACGATCCGCGGAAGGTTGGTGGCTGCTTGGGCGTCCGGAGAAGGAGCGGTGCGGGCGGCATAGCGTCTGTCATCGTTGCCGCAGTCGTGGTCCTGGCCTTTCTGTTCCGAGTGTTGTCGGGTAGAGGCCCGTACTCCGGTGCTAGGCCTTGTTGCCTACGGCTAGCCCGCTGGTCGTGGTTGGCGTCGATGTCTTCTCTGCGCTGGGGGCTGGGTTCATGGCTTGACCGGGGCGTCCGGATCATGAAGGAACAGCACCTCCACCAGATGTCACGTGGTCGTGACGTCGACGAAGGCAGCAGTCAGCACGTCCGAGATGAAACTCTTTATTAGGCCGAACTTGTGGCCGGGAAAATGAAACTACAGCTACAGCAATAAACTGATAGCGGCGAACAGAGCGTCGACCGTCGATCAACTGACAAGCGGTCAAGCGCGTCGGCTTTTATACAGGCGCTATCGAACTTTCCAGCAATATCGCTGGTGGCGGCATTATCTCTCGACAAAGCTAGAACATTCACGGCGCGCAATCTTAACAAAACGATCTACTACAATTGAGAAGCTTCTCGAACACTGCTTTGCAGGCAGCGTCGATCGTTGATAAACGTCCTTGCTGGTCAAACCCGAATAATTCAAAATAAAACAAGAAGTGGGCGTGGCAATACTATGGTAGAGGAATGTGCACGGAGCATTCGCGGGTTACCCAATCAACTCCGAGCAAGTTCCTCTAACATCATTCACTTTGTGGATATGGCGGTGAATTTTTTTCAAGAAATTCAGTTTCTTTGAAAACGCAGAGCATCGCCACTGCTCCATATTCAAGCTACTGTGAGTTGGTGAGTGTGCAGAAGTGTCCAGTATTTTAGTTGTGCCTAGCCAGGGCAGCTAAAATAGATTCCCACTTTAGTCTCCGATTAGCCTGCTGCACTTTGCTTATCATATGGTAGCCTGCAGCGATCGTGACAGCTTGTGACAAGGCAGTAGACTCGAGCACATTAAGAAGCCCAGCTTTCAAGTTTGCCCCGTTACTTGATCTACCTCACCAGGGAGATGATCAGCGTCCACGGGTTTCTGGACTAAGAAGACTGCCTACACCTTCAAAGGATTGTGTCTGTTCCTAATAATGTTTATTTCTCTCTCTACCTCTTCGCCAGTAACAATGAGTTCACAGAGTTGTACACGCGCAAAAACAGCTCAACATCGTTATACTACAACTGAAAGTATCTATCATGCACATATGAATCCATCTCGCCGGCTCCTATAGCAGCCTCTGCCAATGTGAATGGCGGGCAGCCTTCTTAAATTAGGTTCAGAAAGAGACACTGTCTGGCTATTCCGAAAAAAAGTTATTGTTCAGCACTGTAATTTGCTGCCTATTGCGCACACTTCATTTTAACGCCGCGAGTTTTCGCAGACTTGTGGCGTCCGTAACAAGAAGACCATTTTATGGCACATTGAAAAGTTTTGACGAATGGCGAAGAACCAATGACAAACAATACGCTATATTGAAAAAAGTTATTTATTATTATTTTTTCGCAGTCATGCGTACGTGGCAATTACGCGGTGGATCACTTACGCGTCATTTGTGGCGTCGTTTCGCGAGCAGGTGCTGTGAGCATGACCCGGAAAATTTCGACCAATTATTACCACCTAATGACCTATACGGAAGGAAACAATGCGGGGTAGTTTAACGTTATAATCGCCCACATTTTTTCAAGGAAACTTTCAGCTGAGACAGTTTACGTACGCTATTGGGAGAAACCGGAAGGGAGGAGTAAAGGGCCAATTCGCCGCTTTTTCGTCCACCTCCAACCTAAACTTTGAAAAAACGCCAGGCCTGCGCGGAAAGCGCAGCACAGTCACAGGGAAAGCTGGAAGAGCAACATTTCTAGAGCCCGTTATAAACTCTCTTGTGGCTACTAATACAAGTACATTAGCAACGTGCCCATTACGCCACAAATCATAATTTTTGGGAAGTTGGGAAGCACCCACCACGACATTATTCGTTATTCTGCGGAGAAGCGAGGTACCATCTGTGAGGCATTATGTGCACTTTGTTATTGCGGTGGTTGATGACGATGAAGAATTATGGCTGAGCCCTTTGTAATGGGTTGGAAGCGTTAAACTAGCTAAAGTGGTTGCTTGGGCGAGTTGGTACGACATACTTCACATAAAAAACAGCGCTAAAAACGGCGGACAAGAGAAAGAAGGACACAGACGGCGGCGCTGACTTACAAGATTTATTTGCTAGCACCGCGCAATATATACTTGTACAGTATCTGACGAATATAGGAAGAACAATAAAAATATAAAAACCGTAAAAACCTATGGAACATAATCATGTTAATAGCACGCTATGAGCCTCACGTGTGCAAGCGTTCTAAAGAAAATCAATTTCAAAAGAGCCCAGTTACATTGGGCTCTTTTAATTGTTTGACCGTTCAGCCATGTGTCATCGTCGCCATGTACATCTTCACCGTGTGCAATGCACGAAGGTTCTCCTTTCTTGTCCGGTACAAACAACTTCCCCCCGACATCCTGCTGCTCTTCGGCGGTTTCAAGCCTTCGCAAGGGCACGGACTCAGACTCCTCAAGGTCCTCAGTTCTGAGTGGCACCGACAAGCTCGTTTTTATAAGCAGTGCCTGTTTCTTTCGCTTCAAGGAACTACGAACTACAGTGGTGGCAAGAAGTGGCTCGAACACCGTGACCTGGCTAATGCGGTGGCAGAATTTCGTTGGCGACAAATGCTGACAGAACTTCGAGCCTCGCTGCCAAAAAAGTCTTCCCCTTGCAAGGACGGACTTCATTCTTTGGTCAATGTGTCTCTGCCTCAGAACATTCGCAGTGTGCTGGGCCGTGGCCCCAAGTATGCTGTTGAGCCAAGAAAATCAAGAGCGGAACTTCTGGGCCTTGTCCGCAGCATTTCAAGGAAGGCATCTGCTGACTGTGCCGAGAGGTGTGTTTCCGAGGGTTTGGACATTCTTTGTAACCATAGAGCAGGCTTAAGCAGGGTTCCTGTCAAGCAAGTAAAATTTTTCTTGAAGGAAAAGTCATTGTCTTTGGTAGCAGCAGATAAGGAGGGAGGTTTTGTTATTATTCCGAATGAACTCTATAAGAACAAAGTGAGTGAGGCTATTTTGTCTGTTTTTGTGCCCCAAGTTAATGTGTCGCTTGCGAAGGTTAAAACCGAGGCAAAAAGTCTGTGTAAAAGACTGAATCTTGATGGTTTGGTAAAAAAGATTGATGGGGGGGAAACTCTTAGCATAGAATTTTTCTTTAACGCAAAAGCGCACAAGGTTAACTGACCTTTCCGTGTAATAGTTTCGGAAGCTAACTCGTGGCAGAAACCACTGGCACAATTTCTTCAGGGTAAACTGAAGCTATTAAATATTGACGATCCGTTCCTAGCTAAGAGTTCCGATGATGTAATTTCCGTGCTGAAAGATAACAAGTTTTCTGGCTACCAGGCATGCTCTAGTGATATTAAAAATTTGTACTATTCTTTGCCACACAATGAGTTTCTAGCTTGCATTCGCGAGTGCATTGACAGCTTTGGCATTGTAACTTATCAGAATGCGGTAGGCATATCTGTTGAAGGGATCATGGAACTGCTTGATAAGTACCTTAGGTCGACATTTGCAACGTGGGATGATCATATTTATTTGCAACGTCAAGGGGTATGCATTGGATCATGCCTTGCACCCATTTTAAGTGATTTATTCTTAGCAAGCCTTGATCGTGCCATTCAGGAACGCTTAGAAAGCGCAAATTTTAAGAAAGTATTCCGCTATGTTGACGATTTCCTCGTGTTGTTTCAAGCTGAAGCCTCGTCGGTCGCAGTCTCCTTGACTGGTATTTTAGAAACTTTTAGTAAGTGCCTTTCTCCGCTTGGTTTGACCCATGAAGTTCCGGACAGAGGAACCATCCGGTTCCTAGATTTGATGTTAACGCTAAGTCCTACCCACGTGTGTTGGGCGTATGAACCGCTCGCAAACAAGCCAATCCTTCCTTTTGGATCGGCACACTCAAAAGTGGTGAAGCGCGCTATTGCGAAGACTAGCTACACACACGCACTGCGAAGGTCTTGCCATCACATGATTCGGTGCAGCATTAGTCAGCAAACTGAACGCCTCACTGAGGCGTTCAGTTTGCTGACTAAAGCTGCACCGATCTCCCGATCTATGTTTTGACCGCCGTTGCTGAGCGTCTGCTCAGGGAAATCAGAATGAGCACTGAGACTAGTGCTTGCACCCGTGCAAAGAAAAAGGGACGTGACAAACGAAACTTTGTCGTTATTCCCTATATCCACGGCGTCACCCACAACCTCAAAAGAGTGGCCAGCAGGTGCGAAGTTGACTTGGTTTTTTCAGCCCCAGAAAGGCTGGCTAGGTTGTGCAAGGCCGTGAATCCTGGTTCCAGGGGAGAGCGAGCATGCCAGACCAGGCATCGGAACAAGTTCGTTCCATGCGTTGAAGGGGTGGTATATTCTCTACCCTTGTCCTGTGACAAAAGGTACATCGGCCAGACAGGCCGGTGTTTAAATGAGCGGCTGAAAGAGCACGCTCACAATGTCTCCTCAACGGTTTCGGGGCACCTCGGCATTCATTGCCGAGACTGCGTCTGTTCCCCCGACTTCCAGCATTGTGTAGTGGTCAAGCGTCACCGGGAACAGATGACACGCGAAATTCACGAGGCTGCGGAAATGGCTAGGCTGGGCGATGCGTGTGTCAGCAGGCCTTCAATTGCCTTATCACAAAAAGACATTGATTTTCTTCACAACGCTTGCACACGTGAGGCTCATAGCGTGCTATTACGATGATTATGTTCCATAGGTTTTCACTGTTTTTATCTTTTTATTGTTCTTCCTATATTTGTCAGATACTGTACAAGTATATATTGCGCGGTGCTAGCAAATAAATCTTGTTGTAAGTCAGCGCCGCCGTCTGTGTCCTTCTTTCTCTTGTCCGCCGTTTTTAGCGCTGCTTTTTATGTGAAGCTTTAAACGACCCACTAGTTACGTAGTTCATATTGTGTGACGCCCGGTCGTTATTTAACTGTCCCACAACGCTTTATAACATAAGTTAAATGGAGAAACGGAGAGCGAGAAAGAGAAGGAATTAACTTTATTGAGAGCTTGAGGAAATGGATCATGGGAGCTTTATGGGCTTCCTTGGCAACCAGTAGAAGTGCACTTGCCAGGAACCACTACGCTATAAATCATCATAATTTTTGTGAAGTAGGGAAGCAGCCACTATGCAATTTTTTATCATTGTGCGGAGAACCGTGGTACTCGCTAAACACCTGTAAGGCATTATGTGCAATTTATTGAAGCTGTGGCTGATGACGACGAAGAATTATCGTAGAGGCCTTTGTAATGAGTAGGAAGCACTCAACAACCCACTCGTTGCGCAATTAGCATTGTGTGACGCCCGGTTACAGAATTCGCGTTTGTGTGACGCCTGGTTGTTATTTTACTCTTCTACCACACTACATTACATATGTTAATGTGGTTCCTTCCCGACATGAAGCCTGTATAGGTTCTTTTTGCAACGCAGTTTCAAGCCCCACCATGACCCTGAGGTAGAACACTGGGCTCCCACGCAGAGGGCCCAGGTTCGAACCTAGTTTCATCCTGGAAATTTTTTCTTATTTCCTTTTTTTTATTTCGTGCGATAGTGGTTACGGACACCGGCGGCGGCGGCGGCGGACAACTACGGCGCCAAAAACGGCCGTTGAAATGATCTCATAACAGCTTTCGCTGGAAAAGTAGGAGGGGAAGGAACGACACCTAGTATATAAATTCGTAGTTATTTATAATCTTATAACTATACACAACCAGCTCAATGTGGTTTGCTTAAGTATTAATCCACTGAACTTGGTCTCCTTCTTTAGAAAGACCTTATATTAGAGGGCTCTAACAGGAAAGAAATTGGCACTCGGTTTGTCCTGAAGACTTCTGCGAAGTACCTTGCTTTGTTAGCCACATGTTTTTTTTAATAAATGAGAATTTAAGGTACTAGAGTAATAGCAGCTTCCTCACACTCATCGTATCTACAACGCCAAACTAAGACTTGGAAGTTTGCTGATGCCATGCTCAGATGATCAGGTTCAATTTGGGTGTACTTTTTAAATTTCACGGTAATATTTCCAAAATGTTATTAAACACTCCTGTGCTGTCGCGGTATAGGGCGGCCCAGCCTGCACAATCTCTTTGTGCAGATTCTTCCTTTTAAAACAAACAGTCTTGAAAAGCAAGTCATCTGATCAGCTCTGTGAATATAAGAAATCACCTCAAATCAAATATATATATATATATATATATATATATATATATGTGTGTGTGTGTGTGTGTGTGTGTGTGTGTGTGTGTGTGTGTGTGTGTGTGTGTGTGTGTGTGTGTGTGTGTGTGTGTGTGTGTGTGTGTGTGTGTGTGTGTGTGTGTGTTTGTGTGTGTGTGTGTGTGTCTATACCACAACAGAGGCGTTGTCAACAGTGATATAAACATTTATTTCCCAACACTTTCGGGGACCTCCCTTCCTCAGGGGATGAGTTAAAGCTGACGTCGAAGTTCGAATTTGCTTCTTGCAGGGTCACTCTCGCCTTCAAGGACACTTCAGAGAGTGGGGGAGACACATTACGGAAAAGAGAAAAAAAGAAAAAAGAAAAAAGGAAAAAAAATGAGAGAGAGGAACACCGAGGAAGTCACGAGGCGAGGGAAAAAAAAGAGAATAAAGCAAACGGCGTATGGCCTAAAGTGTTCGCCAGTTCACGTCTTGCGCCGGGCCACCCAAAATTGTCGTCGCGGAAGGCAGGATGAGGCATGTGAGGGAAGTGTTCCCTTAATGGGTCATTTCTAGGGGTGTGCGAATATTCGAAAGTTTCGAATATTCGTCGAATATTACATTCGAAATATTCGTATTCGATTCGAAAGTCGTGTATTCGGAAAGTTTCGAATATTCGATAACTTCGAATATTCGAAAATTTCGAATATGCCATTCGATTATCATGCATAAAATACCTCGTCTTCCACATTTCTGCTGCGTTCGTATAGCTAAAAACGTTGCCGAGAGGAGCGATAAACATCGTAAGTACACGGAGGCACGATATCTGCCTGCGACGAGCGCCCCAATACGTATGATTTATTGCTGGTGCATCTCCGACGTGGAGCGCTGTTGGCGATCATGTAACCATACATTTTCAATATTATGCGGCCGTAACGTGCCGCACTACCACTCGTTCACTATGCGGGACCACTTCTGAAGAAAGACAGTGACCCATGTGACTGGTGGCGGACTGTAGGCACCTTCAGATACCCCAGTCTGGCAAAGTTTTGCCCCATGTACTTCCCTATACCAGCCACTTCTGTTCCAAGCGAGCGTGCCTTTTTAGTGGCAGGGGGGGGGTGTCTCTGTTAGAAGGGAGCGCCTGCTGCCTGATCATGTGGAACAACTTATATTTCTTCATGATAACATGTATTCATTACTTTCATTGTGCCGTGATATTTGCTTGTGTTGTGATGTGCATTGTGCTAGCCTGGACATTGTGTTCTGGAGATAGTAGTGTATGTTGTGTTGCCAGTCAGGCTGTTAATGTTTTTTTTTTCAAATAGCTACATGTTAAATAAAATATTGTTACTGTGGAAGCATTTTTCCTTTGGTATTCGATATTCGATTCGATATTCGAAGGTGGATATTCGTATTCGATTCGTATTCGAAAAATTTGATATTCGCACACCCCTAGTCATTTCATCTCCGCCCGCTCCGTGTGAATAGCCTCCAAGTGGTAGGGTAGCGTAAGCACTTTACATTGTACAAGTAGTGAAAAAAATAATCAACAATAAAAGAAGGAAAGAAGAAGAGCAAGAAAGTAAACGACACTGCATACGTACGAGCCAGTCAAGAAACAGGCATGGTCCCAATTATGATTCCGCGCTGCCAAATTCATTTTGGCTTATCTCTCGAAGGCAGGAGAGTCTTCCAGGGTCCTCATTGATGCCGGCTGTTAATCTTCTAAATTTAAAAATAAATTACGCCTCACGTTGTTCGCGCGCGCGCGTTTTGGAAAGCGGACTGTAAAAGAGTTACGCTGATATTTTCAAAGCTGTAGTTTGGCAAGCGTAGATGTCTGGATAAGGGTAGCTTCGGCATTGAAGTGGCGTGGTACCGGTGATTATTAAACCGTAGCCGAAATGGCGTGTCCGTTTGTCCGATGTATTCTTGCCAGCAGACGTTGCAACGTAACATGTGTGTCACATTGCTGGAGTCACAATTTAGGTTTTGGGTGATGTTGAATTTGAAATCTGAGAAGCTTGCCTTTGATTCACGCGTTGTCACCATGTGTGGGCATACCTTGCAACGAGCTTTTCCGCAGGGGCGGCACTCTGGTTCATTTCTGGCGGGGTTTGTTTTTGCTCTGACAAGAATGTCCTTCAGGTTTTTTATCCCTGTGGTACACCACGCGAGGTGGCTCCGCGAAGATGGAAATCAGTCGTGTGCTTTGCTTGATTATGTTGAAATGGCGGGAAAATATGTTGTTAACTCGTGGCAGTGATGAGGAGTAAGTTAGTACAAGATTTGTTTGGGAAGTTGTTTTGGATACTGTTTTCGGCTCCTTAATTATGTCATTCCGGTTCACGTTGCGAGCACGTATTATGGCATCGTCAATAATGTCTTCGGGATAATTTTGTTGTGATAGGGAATTATTTAGGCGTTCTGCGTGTTTGTCAAATTCCTGTATATCGGTGCATATTCTTCGGTACCGGTAGGCCTGACAATATGGAATACCCGTCTTGCAATGTCTGGGATGGCTACTGTTGAAAAGTAGGTACATTTGCCGGTCTGCAGGCTTTCTATAAAGGTTTGTTGAAAGGCGTTCATTTTTGACAGAAACAGTGACGTCCAAGAAGTTAATGCTAGTTTTGGAAATGCTATGCGTGAACTTAATCGATGGGTGGAGCTCGTTGAAATCCCATATGAACCGGTGAAGGCTCTCCTCATCGTGGTTCCATATAATAAATATGCCGTCCAAGAATCTTCTGTAATACAAAGGTTTCAAGGCGCGCCCCTCAATAAATGGAATTTCAAGAGATGCCATAAAGGTGCTCGCAAAGTTCGGGGCCATTTTTGTGCCCATTGCAGTGCCACTGACCTGAAGGAAGTGCTTGCCATTAAAACTCAAAATGGTTATGGTTTAGTACAAGATCGACATGTTTAGACAGTACCTCGCCACTTACACCGGCCGATGAGTCAAATTTCACATACTCAGAAACCGTAGCCCCAATTCCGTCGCGGTGGGGTATGTTAGTGTAAAGTGAGCAGACGTCCATGGTCACCAGGAAGCTATCAACTGGGATGTTGAGATTAGAAGTTTCGCGGATGAAATGGTTTGTGTCCTTTAGGTAAAAGGGAAAAGTCGGTGGGATGTCTTTTATCAGAGTATTAATGAATTCTGATATATTTTCTGTTGACGTACTGTTACCGGATACTATCGGACGTCCCGGATTGCCTACTTTGTGTATTTTAGGAGTGGACAGGTTAAGGACATTGCTACCACGAGTTTCTGAGTGCTCTCGGCTATCTTGTGGCGCGTGAGTGTCGCCTCCATGTTCAAGAGTCGGGCCGCTTTGACCAGCCCTACGCAGTTGTTTTGAGCGCTCATTTTTCTCTTCATTGTTAGGCTGATGTACGGCAGATCTCTGGCCTTCTTGTGGAGTCCCACACCTATTTTCTGCATGTGGTTGATCAGTGGAATTTCTACTGTCCCGGTGAAATTTGCGCTCTTTTACTTTTGAAATATCCTCTCTCTTTTTTGACTCGTACTCTTCCAATTCTCTTGCGTCGTGCTCTCCGAGATTAGACAACGATTTCTGCGTGGTCTCCGCGACACTGTACTCGGCAGCCTTACGCTCACTATGGTCCGCAATGACCTCCGTCAACCTGTCCACTACAATGCTTACACCCACGCAGCTCCAACTTTTGTCGAGGGGCTTAACCTTTTGTCCATCGTCCGGTAGATTCAATGAGTTTGAACTCTATCAGGACCTCCACAACTTTGCGCGCAATCTCTGCCTCCGTGAATACTTCCATGATCGGAAAGACAGTCCAGGCGCGAATAGATTGATTGGTGGTGACAAATCGTGGTGTCCAGGTGAGCAGAGGGACAAACACCTTGATATATATATATCAATTGTCCAAAAAGATATAATAGGAGCGTACGCAAAAAATCGGCCATCTCGCAACAACCTATCAAACTCATAACAAAAAGCACTCGATGAACTGCGAAGAAACGCCGACATTACCATCAAGCCTGCTGATAAAGGGGGTTCCATAGTAATTCCAAACACGTCGGATTACCTAAAAGAAGGGGAACGAGAGCTATCAGACACAAACTTCTAGAAAGCACTTCCAAAAGACCCGACTCCCGAATTTGAGAGTGAGATAAAAGCAACAATAAATAATCTCCGCCGGGAAGGGAAAATTACCGGCAAAATGCTAAAAGCGATGTTGTCAGCCCATTCTGTTCAAGGTCGCTTCTATCTACTCCCTAAAATACACAAAGTAGGCAATCCGAGACGTCCGATAGTATCCGGTAACAGTACATCAACAGAAAATATATCAGAATTCACTAATTCAATGATAAAAGACACCCCACCGACTTTTCCCTTTTACCTAAAGGACACAAACCATTTCATCCGCGAAACTTCTAATCTCAACATCCCAGTTGATAGCTTCCTGGTGACCATGGACGTCTGCTCACTCTACACTAACATACCCCACCGCGACGGAATTGGGGCTACGGTTTCTGAGTATGTGAAATTTGACTCATCGGCCGGTGTAAGTGGCGAGGTACTGACTAAACTTCTCGATCTTGTACTAAACCATAACCATTTTGAGTTTAATGGCAAGCACTTCCTTCAGGTCAGTGGCACTGCAATGGGCACAAAAATGGCCCCGAACTTTGCGAGCACCTTTATGGCATCTCTTGAAATTCCATTTATTGAGGGGCGCGCCTTGAAACCTTTGTATTACAGAAGATTCTTGGACGGCATATTTATTATGTGGAACCACGATGAGGAGAGCCTTCACCGGTTCATATGGGATTTCAACGAGCTCCACCCATCGATTAAGTTCACGCATAGCATTTCCAAAACTAGCATTAACTTCTTGGACGTCACTGTTTCTGTCAAAAATGAACGCCTTTCAACAAACCTTTATAGAAGGCCTGCAGACCGGCAAATGTACCTACTTTTCAACAGTAGCCATCCCAGACATTGCAAGACGGGTATTCCATATTGTCAGGCCTACCGGTATCGAAGAATATGCACCGATATACAGGAATTTGACAAACACGCAGAACGCCTAAATAATTCCCTATCGCAACAAAATTATCCCGAAGACATTATTGACGATGCCATAATACGTGCTCGCAACGTGAACCGGAATGACATAATTAAGGAGCCGAAAACAGTATCCAAAACAACTTCCCAAACAAATCTTGTACTAACTTACTCCTCATCACTGCCACGAGTTAACAACATATTTTCCCGCCATTTCAACATAATCAAGCAAAGCACACGACTGATTTCCATCTTTGCGGAGCCACCTCGCGTCGTGTACCACAGGGATAAAAACCTGAAGGACATTCTTGTCAGAGCAAAAACAAACCCCGCCAGAAATGAACCAGAGTGCCGCCCCTGCGGAAAAGCTCGTTGCAAGGTATGCCCACACATGGTGACAACGCGTGAATCAAAGGCAAGCTTCTCAGATTTCAAATTCAACATCACCCAAAACATAAATTGTGACTCCAGCAATGTGATACACATGTTACGTTGCAACGTCTGCTGGCAAGAATACATCGGACAAACGGACACGCCATTTCGGCTACGGTTTAATAATCACCGGTACCACGCCACTTCACTGCCGAAGCTACCCTTATCCAGACATCTACGCTTGCCAAACTACAGCTTTGAAAATATCAGCGTAACTCTTTTACAGTCCGCTTTCCAAAACGCGCGCGCGCGAACAACGTGAGGCGTAATTTATTTTTAAATTTAGAAGATTAACAGCCGGCATCAATGAGGACCCTGGAAGACTCTCCTGCCTCCGAGAGATAAGCCAAAATGAATTTGGCAGCGCGGAATCATAATTGGGACCATGCCTGTTTCTTGACTGGCTCGTACGTACGCAGTGTCGTTTACTTTCTTGCTCTTCTTCTTTCCTTCTTTTTGGGTGGCCACCCGCAATTTTGGGTGGCCCGGCTCAAGACGTGAACCGGCAAACACTTTAGGCCATACGCAGTTTGCTTCTCGTTTTTTTTCCCTCGCCTCGTGACTTCGTCGGTGTTCCTCTCTCTCCTTTTTTCTCCTTTCCTTTTTTCTTTTTTCCGAAATCTGTCTCCCCCACTCTCTGAAGTGTCCTTGAACGCGAGAGTGACGCGGCAAGAAGCAAATTCGAACTTCGACGTAAGTTTTAACTCATCTCCTGAGGAAGGGAGGTCCCCTCCCGAAACTGCTGGGAAATAAATATTTATATCACTGTTGACAGCGCCTCCGTTGTGTTATACCCACTACTCGAAAAGAACTGGCCCATTGACCTATTAATCTACACTTATAATATATGTATATATTTATACAGACACACACACATATATAGCATTTCCAAAACTAGCATTAACTTCTTCGACGTCACTGTTTCGGTCAAAAATAAACGCCTTTCAACAAACTTTTACAGAAAGCCTACAGACCGGCAAATGTACCTACATTTAAACAGTAGCCATATATATATATATATATATATATATATATATATATATATATATATATATATATATATATACACAGGTTGTCCCGCATAACTTGAGCCATGACTTTGAAAATGAAAGGCACTTCAGAGGCAAATTGAACCAAACGTATACTACTCTCACTAGCCTATAGATACTCGGGCTATTTTTTATTTTCCCCTTAACTAATTAGGTAATTATGTTGAATTACCTAACTTTTTAATTATTGGCTGAAAACCCAAAATATGAACACTGAGCTGTGCAGCACTTTCAGAAACCAAGGACTGCATTGTTTCCTGTACGATACGACTCGCGGTGTTATTTTTTCCGCGTTGTAAAGAAAGCCCAGGAAATTTGAAAAGAGGCCACGTGACGGACCTTGAGCGCACTGCTACAGTGCTGCTCTCAAGCGTGCAACCGGTGAACGAGGTCGCTGCGGCTGCCACGGGGAAGCGACAGGGTCACAGGGTGCTTTGAAAGTGGCCGATGTTTGGGCGTCCGTCTTTCGTTGAATGACGGTGCAAATGCACGCTGCTGGCCGAGCGCTGCCGAGATAAGCGTCCGAGACGAATAAATAAAACAAGAAAATAGCTTTATTGTCTCTTTCGAACTTGAGATGCGTAAAAGGAGGCGACAACGTGAAGCTAGTCACGGGTGGCGTTGGTAGGCGAACGGCATGAGGAGACTTTTTTTGTTTTAGGTGACCGGTGCTCGTAAAATTAAGCCGCGATTACAGAACATGTTCAAAGAGGTCGCCATCTGCTGCAGTACAACTCTGGCATCTCTTTATCAGATTTTCCCTGACGTTCTTGACCATGGTTTTGGGGATGGAGTTGCAAACTTGTCTTATTTTTTCTTTTAGATTACCTGATGTTGTGGTTGGTGCCTGGTATACCTGACTCTTGACGTACCCCCAAAGAAATAAATCAAGGGGGTTTAAATCTGGAGACCTTGCTGGCCAAGCAATGGGCCCGTGCCGCACTATCCAGTGCTGCGGGAAAACTTTATCCAGCCAATTGCACGCTTTGCTGCTTACGTGCGCAGGAGCTCCATCATGATGATACCAGATATCTTTAATCCTAGCCAGTGGAACTTCGCACAGAAAATTTTCAAGTGGTCCATCCAAGATATCCTTGACATATCGTTCGCCTGTAAGTGTGCTGTCGAAGAAGACAGGTCCGATTATAGTACCACCGTAAATGCCACACCACACATTGAATGACCACTGATATTGGTGACGCGCCTACCAAACCCAGTGAGGGTTCTTGTCACTCGAATAGTGAGCGTTGTGGAGGTTCACTTGAGCATTGCGCGAGAAGTTAGCTTCGTCGGTCCAAAGTACCTTGTTCACGAAGCCTGGGTCTTCTTCTGTCTTGATTAGGATCCAGTTTGCAAAGTCTGTGCGATTCTGGAAGTCGCGAGGCTCCAATGCTTGGTGTAGCTGCACGTAGTAGGGAGGAAGTTATCTCTTCTTTAGTATTCTCCACACCGAAGATTTCGCACCAGCTTCAGCACTCACTACGGACACTACGGACATTTGCCTGGGGGTCTGCAGAAAACTTGGACAGGATATTCATCTCCACTTCCTCGCCCAAAACTGAAGATTTGTGCGGTTTCGTGGTAAATGCCCCGGTCTCAGCGTTTCATAAGTACGCACAATGGTCATTGAGATCGGACGCGTACCTAGACGCCAGCGTTGAAACAGCTCTGCTGCCTGCCTTCTGTTTCCGCGTGATGCACCTAGGGCCAGAACCATGTCAGCTCGTTGCTCATTCGAGTACGGCATGTCAGCTGCTTTGTCACAAACGAGCAGGGTTGCCAGGTACTCGGAGAGCTACCCGCCAAATTTCGGCCCATTAATAGCCCAAAAGTAGCCAAACGTAATTAATAAAAAATAGCCCAAAATAGCCAAAGAGTAAATATGAAAAAAAAAGCTTCTATTTATTATTTTTTGTGCAGAGATAGTTTCACATGAATAAAACAAAAAAATGAAGCAGTATTAAAAGAGAAATCAATACCTTTTGTGGGGAGTTACCCATATGATATGCATGTCTCCAAGTGTGCTGCTCCATGCAAGATCGCGTATGTGGTGCGCATAGTGGCAACAGAAAAGAAATGCCACCTTATTTGCTGGCATTTCTATTTTCGTGTTGCTTTATTAATTTGTTTTCTTTGAAGTGACGCCAGCCACAATGTGATGATTGTAGCCAAAGGAATGGAGAACCCAATGAAGTTACTTCGTGTGTGCTTTCATTGACACTTTGTATTTAAATCCACAAATTTATCCGCCGTCAGAGAGAGCGACTCAGCAGCAACGCGAAACCCGGCAAAAGAAGCTTCGCCTTCAAAGGAAGGGAATGAATTCATTATTAGTGACTACCGCAACTGTATGGTGGAGGCTGCTGATACCTAAATAATGCAAAATGCCAAGGAAAAGATAGTAGAACGAGTGAAGGAAAGATAACTGTGCACGTAAACACTTGATTCACAACGAACTTGAGGCACAACAACCACTAAAGAGGAGAAAAGGCATCGGAAAACAAGCGTTTCAAGCGAAGGCAGGTAATAGCCCAAATGTAGCCAAATAGCCAACGACAAAAAATCCCGCCAAGTCCACAAAAAAGTAGCCCAATTTGGCTATTTATAGCCCAACCTGGCAACCCTGCAAACGAGAAACGAACGCGTCAACAAAGCGAGCGCGCGGCCACTTTCAAACGGCAGCGCGATAGCACGGCCCCAGCCGCTCACTCAAGAAGCGCGAACGGCGAAACAAAAACAAGTATTAAAAGACGCCGGCGCGCCGGCGCGCCGACGTTTCTCCTCGCCCACTCAAAGCCGCCGCAGAGCCGCAGACAACCAAGACGCTGCGCCGTGCTCCCTCAAGGGCTGCAGAAATTAGCGTCTATTTCCCCCCCCAGAACCACTACAACAACAACAACAACCAAATCACTCTTCTGGGGCTCGGCTCGTCTCGTCCGCCACGGCGCGGAGTGTTCTTTCTTCGGTGTCGTAGCTGCTCTCCGAGATGGACGGTCGCGTTTTCGCGGAGCTCCGTCGTGGGACCAGCTACTCGTAGCAGCGTAAATATCTCTCCTTCCCCAGTCATTTTTCTTTATACAGAGTTATTTAACGCGCGCCTGCGCGTTTTTTATTTTATTTTTTCTTGAACCGCGCCCAGTGCGCAGCCCTTCTTAGGGCTTCAAGGCCATCAAATGTAGATCCCCCACCATAGCCTATCTTCAAGCCATCTTTCATGATGGCAGACGACCTTCCACCAGGATTTCCCCCGTGCTACTATCTATCTACTATAGGCAGCAGCAACCGGGAGGAATGCTGTACGTAGCAGGACAGGATCACGTTCGCACCCTCTCAGCAGGAGAGCGAGACAAACAGCCGCGGGTCACCCCCGCCACAGACGTCCCCTTCGTGGAAGCACACCGCACCCCCTTCCTCCTACCCCGCCGATCCTCCCGCGGACAGCAGCCCAGAGGAAACCCGCCTGGCCGGTTCGCCTGTTCCCTCCTTTCCCGCGGCCGCTGATGTTACGAGGTCCCCTCAGAAAAAGGCAGCCTCCTCTCTCGGCACAGCCAAGACAGTTGCGGCCACCCTCGTCCCCACCCCAGCCACCTCTGACACCATGGAATCAACTGGAGCAGGCGAACAGGTGATCCCTCCTGACGCGGCAGCCAGGCAACAGGCGACGGAGAGCGCTAGGAAAGGAACAGCCCCCCTCCCAGCACGCCACTGGAGGAGGCAGCATTCTGAGTTGCGTCATGGGCACGCTGGCTGTAAACAACGAGGATGATGCGTTCCCCTCGCTTCCCTCCACCGGCGCCCCTCCTGGCACACCCCTCTGCGCTCCGCTTGTACCCGCACCACCACGCGGCCCACCACAAGCGAAAGCAAAACCAAACGGCTCCCCACAGCCTCCAGCCACCAACACGGCTCTGCCACGCCCTTCACCGAAGAGGGCCCGTTCAACGTCCAGCACCAAAGGCCCTGTGGAGACGGCTCTATTCCGCCCAAGGAGCAGGAGGACGAACTTTCGAACCTCCACACAGGAGGCCATCTCTTCGCTCCTTGCCGTGGTGGACGGTGTCGTGTGCGTTCGCGTAAACTTTTGCCGGAACGTTGTGGCCGCTGATGTCCCCATCGGGAGCCCGCTCGAGCCCCTCCTCGCGATCACAGACATCTGTGGTATTAGTTTGCGTGCGAGGAGGGCCTCTAACAACAACGCCTGCAGCGGCATCATTTTCGGCGTCGACACAGCCCTCGGGGAGGACGATATATACAAAAACATGGCGTCCGATCTCCCTGTAACAGCGTGTTCGCGCTCAAGGAAGAACCTCATCGTTCACTTTGAGGGCACCAAACCGCCCGCGGAGGTCTCCCTGTACAAACAGCGCCGAATCGTGAAATCACGACGCCCGCGACCTGTTCAGTGCGATTCCTGCGGTCGGTACGGACACGTCCAGACCACCTGCACGTTCGACCGGCGCTGTGTTCGCTGTGGGGCAGGCCACGAACAGTCGGAATGCACAGCACCGACGGCCAAATGCCTCTTTTGGGGTGGCAAGCACATTGCCACGGAACCGGGCTGCCCTCGCTGGCAAAAGGAGCGGCAGCTCGCAGAGACTCGCGCTCAGGCCAGGAGAAATACCGCTAGCCAGGCGGCGCAGACACACGGCGCCGCGAAGAGCTCCTCCGAACAGGCCCGTGTTTTCCAGCCAACTAGGCAGGGGCTGCCGTACTCTGCCATCGCTGGAGGCAGCTCAAACAACGAGCTACCAGCATCCACTCCCGCCGACCCCTCTGCCAGCGCTCGGCGCGATTCCGCGATCGCCGTGCTCACAGCAGCAGTGAGAACAACGCTTGAGTTCCTCCCGCCGAACTCTCCTACCCACTCGCTTTGCGCCGCGGCTCTCGCCACACAACAAGCCCTAAACCAACATGGCTAGCAGGGACCTCAGCAATCGCCCCAGGCCGCGCATCCTGCAATGGAATTGTCGCTCGCTGCGCCGCCGACACGCCGAACTTGCGGAGCACAAATCTCTGCATGAATTCGACATTCTCGCCCTGCAGGAGGCGCACATGCCGTGCCGAGGACCTGACGCTTCACAACTTCATCGGCTACAGCGGACCGACGACGTGCGCGCTGAGCAACTGCTCTGATGCGCCCTGCACCGACCCCGGTCATCCCCCTGGCTCGCTACGAACTGTCCTGTATGTGCGCGCCGCCCTCGCGCAAACCTGCATTCCCTGTGAACGTTTCTGTGATGACGCAGTGGAGTGCCTCGCAGTGACAGTGCGTGTGAGTGGTGTGGACACTTTGGTTGCGGGTGTCTACGTTCGCCCGAGCTTCCGTTGTGATTACGCGTTTGTCCCCCGCCTCGCCGCGGCGCTGACAGTTGACTGCATCGTGCGTGGGGACTTCAACGCACATCACAGCAGCTGGGGTTGCGGGCTGACTGATCTTCGCGGCCGGTGCCTGTCGGACGCGATTGCCACCACAGGGCTCTCCATTCTCAACACTGGTGAGCCAACGTTTGTGCGCCGCAACACACGCCCCTCCACCATCGATCTGGCACCGGTGTCTCAGTCCTGCTCGTACATCTGGACATGAGCCCCAGACACTACCGGATCGGACCATTACCCCATCGCCCTGTCGCCCTGCCACCCGAGTCGCGGGGCGAAGCGCGTGTTCAGTGTCGTGAGGTGGCGTGTTTTTCGTGAACTTTGCGCGAAACCAACGCTCGCCAGTGATTTTTCCACTCACATAGCGGAGTGCGCGCGTTCAGCCACAACGCGCTGTGTTGTGCCTGCCGGCTCCCCGTGCCCTGACGTGAAGCTGTTGTATTTGCGCGCCGCTCGCCGACGTGCACAGCGCATTGCGACCCGCACGGACCGTGTCGAACATTGGACGGTGCATAATCGCATAGATGCGGTCTGCAGACGACAGGCACGGCGACTCAGGCCAGCGCCTCCTCTATTTTTCTTACAGGAGGCGCTGCTCAGGCGCAAGAGCTGGTCCGGCGTCTGCTCGTCTCTCGGCGATCCACGTCGCCGTAATCGCGCCTGGCCCATCATGAGAGGACCTCTCAACCCAAGGGCCCCTCGCCACCCTGTGCATGCGACTGCGGTTACTCTAGCCATCACGGAGCTGGAACTTTCAGAGCTATTAGCAGACGCTTTTACCCCAGCCCTCCCTGCGCCTCCGAGCGTGGGTGCCGGCACTCTCGGAGGCCACCGTCTGACCTTATCGCCCTCTGCGCCGACAGACGCGGCCGTCTCGCAGCAACTCGCTTGCCTGTGCGACGCCGAGTTCACTGAGCACGAACTCGCTCGTGTGCTCAACCGCAGACGTCACCGCAGCGCGCCGGAGCCGGTAGGCTAACACACAGCATGCTGCGGAACCTCGACGACGACCAGCGCCATCTCTTGCTCTTCTACTTCAACGAGGTCTTCAACAGCGGCTCCCTCCCGTATACCTGGCGTACAGCGTTGGTCGTGCCGGTTTTGAAGCGCGGGAAGGCACCGCGCAGCCTCGCCTCATACCGGCCGATATCCCTGACATCGGTGCCGGGAAAACCATGGAGGCAATGGCGCTTCATCGCCTCCAATGGATAGCCACTGCGAGCGGCACCTTCCCTCCACAACAGTGCGGCTTTCGCGCTCTTCGCGCCACGGCTGACGCGATTACCGTGGTTTTTGGCACCCTGGAACAAGCGCTACACGACCGCGAGACAGCCCGGCTACTTCTGCTCGACGTGCAGCCAGCTTTTGACTGTATCCCCCACACCACGATCATCCAGGCGGTCTGTGCGCTTGGTGTGCAGGGCAAACTCCTACGCGACATTGAAGCCTTCCTCGCCGACCGCTCACTGAGTGTCCGTGTGGGGAAGGCGAACAGTACGCGCCGCCCTGTCACCACCGGAGTGCCACAAGGAAGCGTGCTGAGCCCGTTCCTTTTTAACTTGGCTCTAGCACCGCTCACCGAGTGCCTTCCCAAACAAGACGCTTTCGCTGTGCGCGCGGTCATCTACGCGGACGACATCGCCCTGTATGTGCGCGGCCCCATCCGATGCCTCGCTAGGGTGCGTAAGTGCCTCCAGAACGCCCTAGAGGCCGTTGCCGGGTTCCTGGATGGCATAGGACTGCGCATCTCGGCCGCCAAAACAGAGGCGCTCCTCGTCCACCCGCGTGCCAGTGAACGGCCTACAACCCGCCCCATCACACTCCACGGTGTTCCGCTGCCCTGGAAAACCCACGTCCGCTATCTTGGTATCACCATAGACCACAGACTAAAGTGGATCTTGGAGGTGAGCCGTGTGAGACGTTAAGCACGCCGTGTCGAAGGTGCGGTCCGACGGATTCTCGCGCGAGGAGCCGGATGCCCGGCCACCTTCGCGATGAACACCTACGAGGCCATGGCAATGTCCAAGGTGCATTACGCGCTTCCTCTGTGCAGTCTTCGCCCCATACAGTGGAGTGCCATCGACGCTGACCATCGCCGATTTCTCCGCATGTGTCACGAACTCCCGCGAGGTTCGAGAGTGGCTGCCACGCTCGCGGAGAAAGGCCTCTGGCCGGCGTCACTCACAGGTGACCTGCGCGCGCCCTACCACCTCGAGCGCCTCCATCGTGCACCGGATGGGGCCGCCATCTTGTCTCAGTTGCGGGCATTGCCCAACTCGCGTGTCGGAACACTATTTGACGCGTTTGACTCTATCGTCGTGGATTCCACACCCGAGATTCCCCCGTGCCCCCCTTCCTCACCTAAGAGTGCCGCTCCCCATCGGCTTCGAGCTCCCATGCGTGCGCTCGGAGCGCAACACACCGGCCTGTGCTATCGCACAGGAAGCCGCAGCCAGAATGGACCAGGACCTTGATGGAAGGACACAGTTTTTCACTGATGCCTCCGGCCTTCGCGACCACTCTGCGGCCGCTGCCTGCACGGCACCACAGCTGGCATTGAAGCGCCAATGCCGGCTCACCTACCGCGCCTCCTCCACCACGGCTGAGCTGGTAGGAATACACCTTGCTGCCGACCTCATCCGTGAAACGCCGCAAGGCACACGCGCGGCAATCTACACCAACTCGAGGTCTGCCCTCCGCCAACTCGCCAAAGAGGAACGCCCCCCCCCCCCCCCCCGACTCGCACAACGTGTGGCGTGGTCACTCCACAGTCTGCGCGAACACGGATGCGACGTGGCTCTCCAGTGGATACTGTCGCACATTGGCATCGCAGGGAACGAGGCTGCCGATGACCTGGCAAAGACAGCACACGACCCAGCTGTTCCACCGACAAAGAGCGCGGACTCCGTGGACTCAGCGCGCCGAAACCTTTGGCGAGAGCTCGTGCGAAACCACCCCGACGAGCGCACGGCCGCCGGCTCTCCACCACGCATTCTATCCGAAAACATGCTGACCAGGAAAGAGCGGTCCCTCTTCCTCGCACTGCGGACAGGTTCCGTCTAAAGTCCTTAGTTCCGTCTGGCCTGCTGAGCGCCGGCACCGCCTCCGCGGTGCGCCCTCGCCCTTCTGCAGTGACTGCGGAGAGACGGAAACCGTGGCGCATCTGTTCCTTTCCTGCTCCACCCTCTCCACCCACCGCGAAGCGCTCGCGCGTGCCTTCAAGCAGCTGGGACTTTCGTCTGCCACGGTGGATGACATTCTGCACCCGGTAGGATCAGCCCATCGCGGAATCGCTCGGAGGATTTCATGCAAGACGGACGTGTCCCGCGATGCCCTGTTCGCCCGTTTAGGACGTACTCGTGCCACTCGCCGTCGACGGCCCGTGACGGTTGCCTCGTCCGCTATGCCGTGCGTCTCTCACCGACCAGGGCTTCGCCGCTCCGTCACCGATGTGCACCGTGCCTCTAGCCAATCGTGGTCCCGTCCCTGAACTCTTGTGACCGGCTCCCACCCCATCTTTTCTATCTCCTTCTTCTCCGTCGCTGTGCCCCTACTACTATCTTTTTTTCTTTCTACTTTTCTTTTTATCCCCATCCCCCCACCCCTATAAGGCACTGCGCCGTGTCGCCTCAAGGCAGACAGAAATTAGGTGCATTTTTCCTTTCCTCTGAACCACTGAAGAAGAAGCCCATCGCGTGCGACCTGCCCTGCGCGCGGTCCTCAACTACATCGAGGCCGCGCAACCGATCGTCTTCTCTGAACCACGCCGACCAAGCCCCCAACAGAGAGAACTCCCGTGTCTTTTTTTTTTTCTTTTTTACCCTCTCCCTCCAGTCATGTGTTTCCCTCGTGTCCCTTTTTTTCTCCCCCCAGTGATGTGTCTAACTCCCCCAGGCCTCCCCCTCCACTCAAACTCTAACTTCTCCTATACTTTTCTCCCCACTCCTCCCAGGTGTCGCGGCTGTGGTGTCCTCGCCTGAGAGACAGTTACTGCGTCACTTACCCCCACTCATCACCTAATTTTCCCGAATAAAGAATCTCTCTTGAACCAGATCAAACGCCCGGTAAAGCCTGCGAGCGTTCTATGAGCTGCACGGGATTGGTCGAGGCTTGATTCAAATTCAAATTCAATATGCATTGTTTAACGGTCCAAGACATGAGAATAGCCTGTAAAAGCCATAGAACGGTCACGTGATAGCCACCTCCTCTCCCATGACGCGACGCCGCACGAGTAGAACCGGGGAGAGAAATCTTGAATTGCAGCAGCCGTCGAGGCATTTCATCGTTCTGTCGCGTTTCGCCCTATCTACATGAATCAGAATCAAATCGCTGTTGTTGTTTTTTTCTCGCAGTCGTGACCGCTTTATCGCCGTGGCAGCGCTCGGCGAGCAGCGTGCATTTGCACCGTCATTCAACGAAAGACAGACGCCCAAACATCGGCCACTTTCAAAGCACCCTGTCGTTTCCCCGTGGCCGCCGCGGGCGACCTCGTTCACCGGTTGCACGTTTGAGAGCAGCACTATAGCAGTGCGCTCGCAGTCCGTCACATGGCCTCTTTTCAAATTTCGCGGGCTTTCTTTACAACGCGGAAAAAACAACACCGCGAGTCGTATCGTACAGGAAACAATTCAGTCCGTGGTTTCTAAAAGTGCTGCACAGCTCAGTGTTCATATTTTGGGTTTTCAGCCAATAATTAAAAAGTTAGGTAATTAAAAATAATTAACTATTTAGTTTAGGGCAAAATAAAATATAGCCCGAGTATCTATAGGCTAGTGCGAGTAGTATACGTTTGGTTCAATTTGCCTCTGAAGTGCCTTTCATTTTCAAAGTCTTGGCTCAAGTTATGTGGGACAACCTGTATATAGTGGACAGAGTGAGCGACGCTAGCATCCCCCCCCCCTTCACTCACGAGCGAAACGAGTTGGTACGCCACTGAGCGTGGTCAGTCTTTAGCAGCTCTCTTTAAAGGAAATTTTTCCTCCCATCCAGCCATTCCGCCAACAACACCGTTTTCACCGAAAGAAATAACAGTCCTCGACAATGCTCGACAAAGCTCGGCGAGCTTCGCGTTCTGTCGGCCTCCGTGCTTTTGAATACCCTCACAACCGTTCTGCTGGCAGCGGGTGCAGGTAAGTGCAGAGGCTGCGGTCGAGAGTAATCCGGCTGACTAATGCTAGGACACCGTGCGTCGTGTGGATGCGCCTGCTAGCGGATGATCCGCGGATCAGCCGTCCGTGTCTACGACAAATCCGTATTTGGTCAATCGTCTGAATGCACCATTAAGGCTGCAGTGTTGGCTATTCGCTTTTATGACAATGTAATAAACATTGACTATGCAAAGTATACTCAAGCGTAGCTCAAATACGCCGACAAACACTACCTATGCAAATCATGCACTTTGTTGCAATGAAACTTCCATCGGTGTTCTAACGCGAATACCGACGTTACGCTTGACCATGAGCTACCCCTTACACGTCAGTGTGATTGACGAGCCTGGCAAGTCCATAATATGCGCACAACTACTAAATTAACACAAAGATGCCAATCCACCTCGCAACGCTTGGTTCAAAGCAAAAAAAAATACGGCACTGGCTCGATGACTGCTTCAGATGAAATTGATTCCCACAGTGCGTAGGATCTGGCTGAATTTTGTATCCCCTCCTTCAAAGAGTATACCGATGGAACAAAGTGTCGCATCTACGGGAGCGGGAACAATAGGCCTTCGAGCGCAGTTCATTTATCATAATTCGAGGTACTTGTGCGCAGCGCGGTTCGAAGATATCTGCACTTTCTTCGTGCCGCGACGGATTCCGCTTTTGTCAGTAGGGAACCTGCAACGTGAAGTGAGTGGGGCGTCCAGGGTGCGGCTGGTGCGAGCAGTACGAAGGGGCGACGACCAAACGGTTCCGGAGCTCGTATGACCACATTGTCTCGCAGCCATAGCACAAACACAAATTGTACCCTCGCACTGTAGTTGAACAAAGCATAGCGAAGTATTGCACCAGCTTTGTTATACCCCCCGCGGCTCCCGCCACACCAAAACGGTAAGCTTCCATGACGGGTGACGGTACACGTAGAGATACTGTGCATGCTACCTCTGGCAGCATACAGAATAATTCTACGGACATGGCCGCGCAAATGAAAACAAGGACCACACTCTACAAAAAAAACCACAACTACTTTTATGTTTGCGGTCCTAGTGCCGATGTGCGCTGCCACATCCTGTAATAACAAACTAACTTCCTACTAGTACGTCTTAAGGAAATACTTCAAAGGGAAGCCCTGTTATGGCGGTACAGCTTCTCCGGTTGTGGCACACGTACCGTTAGCATTTGACATTTCTGTGAAAATCTTTTCGGCCGTCTTAGCGAAATAGTCCGTCTTGGCCTTGCACACGTGAGCGCTGAAACCTTTGCAGGCGTCACTCGTGTCGCCCATCTTTTGGATCAGATCGGCTGAAAGAAAAAGAGGGTGATGTGTCAGTAGTGAAATCTGATTGATCACTCTCGGTACAGTATTTCGTCACAGTTCACCGACAGGTTGCGTCTGAGAAACGCAGGTAATGTCGATGAGGTTTTTTTTTGTTCTTCCCCAATTCCTTTTCGGAGCAGCTGAATTCATTTCAAGTGGAATTCAGAGAACCGCAGTTTGCTACTGACAACACTGCTACGTAAAGGTAATGACAAATGCTAGCCTACATGTGCAGGTTATATTTACACTCGGAATGTACACTGTAACGGGATTCATGGAGTCGTCTTGGCCACAGTAAATGAGGCTCATCATGGTCCCCGTACGATAAATGATAGGCGTCACATTAAGATACAACAACAAAAAGATGGTTCATATCCAGCTTTTGTGGACACATCACAGCCAGCGCCCCTGGCGGCCCCGGCGCGAATCTAGCGCGTTTTCAATGGAACTGGCGAGTTTTTCCCGAATAATTAAGTGTAGAGGTCGAATGTTGAAAAACGCAGACCACAGAGCGCTTCTGGGAACCTAAACGCACGAGAGGACTGCAGCGATCATGTTGCAGTAGGCTTCAATTTTGTTCCCAGAGCAGTTAAAGATTGTACAATGGGAGTCTATGGAAACGGCGAAAAATGTGGCCTGTTTTTCGAGACAAAAACGGTCACTGTCGTAAAACTAAGCAAGTTATGTTAATGGTCAGGAAATCACATGTAGTCCTGACACTCAGCTTTCGTTTGAAGCCATTCTCAACTTGCCGCAATTGGTATAACATTGTTCCCTAACGCGTTTTTTGAAGCGCGGTCGTTCAAATGTTTTCGGTAAATTGATAAACCCTTGCTTACCACAGGCGACAAGGCGTCCACCGTGGCCGAGTGAGCTAATCGCTCAAGTTCGGAGCACGGCATGACCGCGCCGCCACCGGTTCTATTCCTGGCGACGGATCAGGATTTTTTTTTTTTTTTCAGCCCGTGAATTAGTTCCACAGCTTCGCACAGGATGTCGCCGCCGAAACAAAAAGAGCTTTCGTTTCGGTTTCCATTCTTGACTGTAATCTTGAGCTGCCGTTTCTTTTTCTCTTTATTATATGACTTTTTTAGAGTATGTTTAAACACTCCACGCGTATCACATCGTTCAGATCTACATTTGTAATTCTTACTTTATTCTTTTTAAACGTCCTAAGGAACAGAACGCCCGATCAATTTATGGTGAACAAAGCTCTTTCGAACTTTTGTACGCGTATTGTGGTGGAAACTTATTTCTCCCTTCTCAATGATGTGGTTACGATCTCCTCGTAACCTACAATTCAGCAACGGTACCTACAATTCAGCAACGTAAAGGAAGCGAACTAAGCTTAGACAATCGAGGCATAGTAATTAAATGACAAAGTTAGACGTTTTTGCAGTTGCTTTTTACTTTAGGGCTAACGCAAATGTCTGTCGTAATCTTAACCATAGAGTTTCCTACAATACTTACTAGAGGGAACTCTGGCGCTAGTGTCTATGGGAGCTGCAATGCATCGCGCTTCAGACAGCATGGGAATCATGGGTAGCACACGGATTTGTCTAAACTTCGTTCTTTCGGCTCCGTTTGGCTCCGCGTCACCTGCATCCGCTTTGTCGCAAAACGAAGTTAAGCAAAAATCAGCAGTTTCACTTCACCACTTTAACGTCTTTAGGCTCACCGATTCAAATCTGGTCACGAAGTTCACAACGATCCATTCTTTTATCAGAAAGAAAACCAAAACATAGCAATAAACAAAGCCACAAGTGCGTTCGAAGCCCACAAGCACGAAGACTAGGCAAATCCGTGTACTACCCATCATTCCCATGGTGGCTGAACGATCGCAGCGCCAGAGTTCCTTCTAGGTCATTTTAGGAAACTCTATGATCTTAACGAACGAAAGGGAATTTTTCGAGGGGTTCTTTTTTTTTTTTGTTAGACACTGCTAATGAAACCAACAGATAATTAAGCCAATCAAAGAATAGGAAAAATTATTTGTTCTTTTTCACGCAGCAGTGCAATGATTTCGCCCTAACTTAAATGAAATCAAAGTCGCTATTTCGACAAACATCAGCGGACGGCTCATATACCCTCTATATGCTGCGCTCTCAACTCGAAGAGACTGTGCGAAATCCCCTTTCCTACCTGGAGTGGCTGTGTTCTCTTACAGCACCATTTTGTAGAGTTACGCGAGGCTGGATCTAGAAGAGTTAGCTGCCAGCTTTACTTCATTTGTTGCCATCGCACTCATTGCATCGTCCTTGCGGTGAAACTGGGATATTGAGAGTTTGACCGCAGTATCTTTATAATAGCTATCGTATCACAGGCTAGCCGCCGCGCGCTGTGGCTGAATGGGTTGATCATCCGTGCTGGCTGTTTGCGCGCAATCGCAGGGGCCTTGATTCGAATCCCAATACGGTTTTTTCTTCTTTTTTTGTCCCTCTCAGAATTGCTTATGTTTGCTGCGGTGGTACAGCGGTTACGGTGCTCGGCTGCTGACCCAAAGGGCACAGGTTCGACGGCGGCTCCAACATTTTTGAACAATGCGAAAATGCTAGAGGCTCGTGTACTTGGTTTTAGATGCACATTACGAACCTGAAGTGGTCGAAATTTCCGCAGCCCTCCTCTACGGCACGCCTCATAAACATATTATGGTTTGGGCACGTAGAACTCCAGCAACTATTATTACTAGTTCAACGCTGCTCAAGATTTAGTTGCGTGTTTTTTCACTGGAGCATTTCAACCAAGATATTTGTTGCAGTTTCGGTTTCCCTTTTGGAAATGGAGCAAGTAAACTTCTAATGTTTTATTTTTTATTACCACGCAACCCATTACTTAATAACGAAGAAAAGGAACCCAGATTTTACCCACCACCACAAACGCGTTTGTGGTGTCCTGACTTCTTTCTTGTGTCCGTGTTTGCACGCCCTGTCTTTTCAGAATGAAACCAAGGCAAGCATGAGGGCAGCCATTTGTAATATAATGAAGCGTTTTAAAGAAGTACTCTACTATTAGAAACGACGCAGAAACGTAACCAGTAATAGCAGAACCAACGCAAAGCTTGTATTGTTGAATCGTCGCCTTTTTTCTACGGGAGCAGCGTTCTCTGCTTCTGCAAGTTGTGCTGCTCTTTTGCATTACATTTACTTCACCTCCGAAAAAGAGCCATCCTGGCTAATTACGGACAGCGGCACAGTGACAGTGAGGCTTTAGCAGGTCCATATGCACAATCTCATGCCTCGACATTGTTTGATTACAATAAGTCTCAAGCGACTTGACGGCGTATATGAAGTACGAGGCTTGCTAGACCACACGGTACGGGCCGTGGTACTTCGGAAGAAGTTTCGTAGACCGACCGGGGCCACCTAGGAGTCCAGAGGCCAGGCCCGTAGCTAGGGGGTATGCCCCAAGGGCCCGCCTCCCCTCCCAAAAGTTTGACGGAGGCGGTGTTTTACCGACAAGAATAATGAAAATAGGTGTTTCTCTCAAACTGTCAAGACGTTCAGCAAGGGCCCCCTCCCTTTACCCAACCCCTCCCCCCCCCCCCCCCCGCTGAGTGGCGCAGGCCGGCGGCGGGAACGGTAGGTAAGCAGACACGGAAGCGAGCACGGCCGCGCGCGCCGTTGCCATAGCAACGACGGAGAGATCTTCAACCGGCTGCTTTCTTGCTGGCTTGCGTTTCCTTTCTTGAATTCTTGGCACTCGCCACTTTCATATGAAGAATGCTGTCTCACGCTCATAACGTGCATGCCATTTGTGGCCATGAAGCACTGGAAGTGCCGGGTGCGCGGCGATAATGCTCTCGAGAGGCATGCACGATATCAGGACTGTTTTTGTGAGGCGAAACGACACCCTTTCAACACGTTCTTTAGTGTACGCTGCTTTCCTGAAAAGCATAGGTAATTTCATAGGCAACGCCACTTCACGCCGTTGAAAGAGTAATAAGAGGGAGTAACTAAGAGGGAAGTCCAGGCATGGACACATGCATGTTGTCTTTACTGATGACTTTCCCTTAACAGGTGCCCATGTTAGCAGCAATGTACAACAGAGTGAATGAAAACAGCGAGGAAGAAGACTTCAAAACTAACAAGCGCTTTTCGCTTTACAGTTCTGCTTACCGGTTCAATGAGACAAGTATTCGACGCTCACTAGATTGCCCTCCGCACTGTGTTCCCGAGCCAAGCCTAATTACGGTTTATCAAACTAATGAACAGATCAAGCTCGCCTTGCTTGTTCGCCTCAGGTTTACGACTAACGTGTCGGTAATGCACTATATATATATATATATATATATATATATGCGTGTCTGTGTGTGTGTGTGTGTAGAGAGAATGCATGCCTTGCGGGTAGCACTCACTAAAAAAAGAAAAGATGCTTTTACTAACGTTTCAGCCGTGACACCGCTTACGTAGGTCAGTGTCTTGCGAAGCCCATGCCACAGCCCAAATGTTATGGAATGCATTTATTCCGGTTTTTGATGTGTGCTACCTGGAAGTTCATTCAATGTAGAAAGCGCCGCGCGCATGCGCCGTTGCTCGACATGCGTTCACTAGTAGTCGCGAAGGCAACGCCACCTCTCAACGTCAAGTCCTTTTGCTCTTTTATAAGCACAGATTAAATCGAGAATGCCTAATACCGTGCGGATTATTTTTAAACGCATTTTTTTTTTTTTTAGTAAATAGCAGCGGACTGCGTACAGCATTCTGCACATCTCATTCGTGCACTATGAAGGCTTGCCCGTCAGGCAACGCGACATGCCGTTGTGACTTTCAAAGCGCAATTCAACAATACAAATCATAATCATATGGTGAAAAAAAAAGCTCGTTTATGTCACTGTAATTCACAGCCAGGGTCTTGTGACATATTTCGGTCGGTTGTCAGTCCCTTTAAGAAAGCACATCGCGAATATATATAGTGATAGAGTAAGTATTTACTCTAAAAAGGCGTGACCTCACTCAAGCTCACCTCATGTTCCACGATCCCAAATATTTGTCCATAAGTAAATATTGAGAAGATTATTGTGTATATATATATGAACTTTCTCACTATCAAGGAGGTAATTTCCGCGTCACTACAAAATCTGCCCTAAATGGTGGCTCTGCGCTGTACAGCACACGTGTGTGCTGTACAGCGCAGAGCCACTATTTAGGGCAGATTTAAGGCCTAATCTAAGAAAAAAATAACATGTTATCAGATTGACAGGAATTCCATTCTTTGACCTATTTCCACTCAAACAAAGCTGAGAGGGAATACCACGTCTAGAGGGTGTTTTCTAAAACACGTGCATCTATGACAGCACTGTGCTATCGATGCGCATTAACCAGACTTCACACCTGTGTGCAGGTATCCCTATTATTAAAGTCGAGGCTACATGCCAGTTATCGTGTCTTCTGAAATATTATTAATTTTTCTTAGTCGCTTTCGCGCGTATTTCTATTGCAAGTTTTATGATGCAGTAAAATTTAATATTGAACTATATATTTCTTACTATCTATTTTACTATGATTTCCTTATCTACAATAGAGACAAACCTACCCGATAGAGTGGAAGGGACTTTCAGGGTGGGCCTACAGGTTTGAGCCAAAAAAGAATCCCAACCAGGAATGTCTTCGCAGCTTTGACATTCTTATCAAGCCAGAAGATTCCAGGATTCAATACGCGGCTGATATTTTGCATCATGAAGTGCAAAAAAAAAAAGCTCCGGTTTTGAAGACGCTCGAGCGGAGCTGTAATCATTCTATTCGACATGGGACATTTTCCGTTGGGCTTTCGGAGGAAGAAGACTACTGCTTGAAAAGCAGTAGGTATTAAGGGAAAAAGCAGATTTCGCTAGGCTTTATCTGGCTGAAGACTGGTATTTTTCAGTCATTGCTACGAGCGAAAAACTGCTAATCAAAATTCCTGTGCGCATAAACACCATCGTTCTCTTAAGGGAACCTCCTGGAAAGAAAGGCTTAAGATTTCCTTTGGAACGCCTGCACGTCTTCGTGGCAACAGAAGGAGCTCCACTCACAACTGAAGAAATTTTCATATGCTGAGTGATCGAAAGAAGGGGGAATTAAAGGATTCGCTTTTCTCTGATGTGTCTTGTGACCCGTTGTTGAGCAAGTCAAACGCATTTTGTATTCTACATCAGGAGTGATACAGAATAGAGAAGTGATTTTGCGAGATTGTAGGAATAGTTACTATATTATGTTGCATTAACAATCGTTGTCAGCGCAAGAACGCCAAAATTCGCTCTTCTGAATTTCTTTGTGCTGATCAGAGTGGACGATTGGGCCAGTAGGTGATTCATGATCGACTTTGTGCTTGCTGTAGTGCAAAGTTGAAAGAGACTGCGCCTACAGAACATGAAAGGAGAGCTTCAGGAGAACTTCCAGCACATTAGAGTAACATATTGGTCTATCTGCGCCAACGGGATTCAAGACGATCACCTCCAGCAAAAAAAAAGTAAAAAAAGAAAGAAAAAGAAAAAATGCAATTAGGATAGATAAGTGCCTTTTTTACCGGGATAGACGGCAGATCTAGAGATTATTACACAACACGTCAGTCGTATATGTTCTACTATACGTTCATTCCTAACAAAAAAACTAACCAAGTTCACATTTTCCGGTGTACAAGATCATCTTTCAACGACTGTATCATTTTTGCACAGCCGCTTAGACGGCGCCAAGCTTGCGGTGGCAGCCACATTTAAATAAGAACTAAATGAAAACAAATAAAAACTATCTTTAACTTCCTTTTTTTACTCTCATTCCTAGCGTTCTCAAACTTATCCAGTTCTAACTTGAGGTAACGCAAGGAGCAAACGAGCGTCACCCAAGTGGTACACCAAAGGAAATTCGGTTTATTATGCAACCACAATATCCTGTTCGTACCCAAACATAATGGTTCCCGCTAGCTCAAAAAAAGAAACTCGGAAAGCAGCATGCTGCTCCAAAATCCCACCGGTACGGCAGCGCAAGAAACTAAACATACAAACAAACAAACAAACAAACAAATAAAAACACGATGCTCTTCATGCATCGTGGGCGCGTCTATAACGGCCAGACATTTGGCATGGCACGTCTAGAAAAACTGCCAATTCATTGCCAGTCGTCGTCGTCGAGATAACGCCGACAAACAGCGCTCTCTTTTCTGCGCACCGAGGTGAAGCGACAGTCTCGGGGCGTGTGTACTGTTTCTTTTGATTCTCTTTTATTTAGTGCCGCGTCACTGCATACGTCATGGCGGGACTTTTGAATTCTTTAAGGTCGATACGCCACGAGGTGTCGTTCACGCGAACTAGGCCACTGGTGTCCAGAAAAGCTGCATATGGATCCCTCCGTCATAGGAATCGGAATAACACGACAGTAAAGCGTGCCCTTACAGAAATAACTGAATGTTTACTCTACATTGATATAAGAGAGTTTGCACAATGTATAATGATGTGTGCCAGCTATAGCACCCTTTAACGTGGATGCACCCACTTTGATGATTGATGGTACATCTCCATCCCGACGACTAACGTCCATGGTAAATTATTAAACAAACCCTTGTGGTAGCTGTAGTAGTTAACGTTGAAAGCGTAATCAGAGAACGAGGTGTGATAGCCAGAACAGCGTCGCATATTGGACGCGGAACTTGGTCGCCATCCCGCGGCACGTTAAAATGTGATTGAACACCGCGGCCGGACTACACGGAAACGCAAAGCGCGTCGTGCCGCCCCGGTAGCCCGGCCGCGATTTTTCTCGGGGCGAGCTGGGCGAGCGCGTGAGCGGGGAACGCGGTATTACAGCCAGGTGATGCAGGCGCGCGTCGCAGAGCTATTTTTTATTTGGATTAGCCTGATGCGAAGAGCGTGGCCGACGCTTTTACGACGTTTGGGCAAAGATCGCCACCTCGCGGTGTGTTAGGGCATTGAAAAAATTGAACCTGTATTGAAAACGCGCCGAATCTGACAGGCGCGCAACGCGTTGCAGTTGCTAATCGCGGAGGCCACAGTAATGAAGAATTACTTTACTTTACCGCTCTCAAATACGTCACTGAAGTCTTGGTGGACCCCGGCATAAAACACTTTCGTGTTAAAAAATAGTGGATACGAGAAAGAACCATGGTAACCGATATCCCTTCTGTTATTAAAGGGCCTCTAAAACACCCAGAGGTCGAAATTAAGTTGTGGCATTGCAGTTATGAACAAGTCTGCAGCGAAGGGTAGCGGAGTTACACGCGTTTGCTTGTTTCGCTTTACGCTAAGCTGCGTTCGCCGGCTCGTCTATCCACCTCTCCAACACCTTCTCTATTATAAAAAAATAGAGGAGGCGCTGACCTCTCCGAGTGCCCTTGCTTAGCGTCTGAGGTGAAAACGCAAGGAGCGTCCGCACCGGCTAGCAGAAAACAAGTTCCTGTTCGCCCACTGAGAGCGTCTGTTGCTCGCGACGTCACCTAATGGAACAAGTGACATCATGACGGCTGTTGCGGATAGCGGAAAGGCGCGGCGAAGCGTACGCGAGCGTCTGTTGCTGGTTTTGGGGCCCTTCAAGAGACAGAAATGCACCGGGGTAGTAAGGAGCGCAGATAACCACTGCTCACCATTCAAGAAATCGGCAGGCATAAAATCGACTCAGCTCGCGAAGCTCAGTGTGGATTTGAGGTCATTGGGATAGGCCTTCGTCCTGCGGTGAACTTTAGGTAGGTTGACGATGATGATGATGACGGTTAATACGTAGTATTGGACAAAAAATGGATGGATTATTTCAAGGTGACCTAAATGGTTAGAATTCTTCATATGCTATGTATTATACACCATCAGCCTGACTACGCCCACGGCAGGGAAAAGCCCCCTCCCACGTTTCGCTAATCAACCCGGTCTTGTGCTTGTTGCGGCCACATTAATCCTGCAAATTTAATAATCTCATCTGCCCACCTAAGTGTCGGCCTTTACCCTCGCGCGCTTGCCTTCTCTTGGAATCTAGTCTGTTGCTCTTAATGACCACCCGTTATCTTGCCTTCACGCTACTTGCCTCGATCATGTCCATTTTCAAAGACGATAGTCTTTCTTGGGATACTTCAACGCAGAAATTTTGGTCTGTCTCTCTGTATGTCTGTCTGTCACACGATTCAGTCACCCGGCCAAATATTAAGCACGTGCTGAATGCCCAGCCATCTTGAACTGGTAGCTACGTTCATATGTGTGAACATTGTCGATCAAAAAGCAAATATTACGCATATCTGAGGCGCATCACCAATACGTAAGTATTAGGTGGTGTGTTCCTTTGCTAGACAATACATAGATACGTAATTCTAAAGACCCTAGTGTTTCTTAGGCTGCGCTGAAAATGCGACGCTATGCACGAAAAAGCCCTCTGTCGACGATATGGTGCTGCCACGTGGCAGTGGCCCTGGGTTCTGCACAAGCTCCTGTTTCCCGACGCCACTGCCAGATGGTGTCCATATCTCACCCAGCACCTCCTCTATTTCATCAATGCCAGCCAGATGCGGCCGATTCAACATAGAGGAGGCGCTGTCTGAGGCAAGGCAAAGCGTAAATGGCCGCTTGATGAAAAAATTGGTACGAGAACAGCATCACGGGTGGCCGCAGATGAGACCAGGACTCATGTAGTACGGCCGGCAGAAGACTATCGTCTTTCGACGACATTTGCAGCGAAGCACGCAGATACTCGGCCAATTTTTTTTCTCGATTTCGACTAAGATGTCTTTAAAGATCCCCTCTTGTGACTGCTGTAGTCAAATATTTCTTTAAATACAAATGTACCAGGATCTTCGTGTCCCCGCTTTAACGTCGCTAGCAATGACCCTGGTGGCACTAAAGGTCAACGTCAATTGTACAACGGTACGGCTTCAACTGAGAAACATGAATGACATCGCTAGAAGGCGACGAGGATAACGTCAGTGCAGACATCTCGTACGTCACTTCAGTCACTTGGCGCAATCTGGCAGACCTCACATATGCTTGCCATCGTACTTATTGCATCGAGGAAAGAAGATGACTTTTAATGGCTCGTTCTTTTTTGCTACGCAATAATAGTGAGAACTAACACACAATAATGCCAAGGAAAGGATTGCATCGAAGCACTTACAGACAGCACGACACTTATAATGTTGATAATCTACTGTAGCCGGTACTCAGGATCGAATGTTGTATTTGGGACTTTTAGACTGCCTCTATTCGTGTCACACCGATTCGAACAATTTATGGCGCTAGCACCTAGCGAGGTTATGTTTCTCAAGGAGCACATCGGAATTCTCCTCCAGCAAACAGGAAGTTGAGCGTTCGCTCAAATCTCATGAAACCCAAATGAAACTTATATGAAAAGAAGGTAATCGCTCAAGTTAGGAGCTCCAGTTAGGAACTTTAGTAAACATAAGGGTCCCTTAACTGTCAGGATAATTAATGAAGATTGGTTTAATTAGTGCATTGTGAGCGCAGATGTGCCATCGATCTGGCACATACCCACTACAGAGCAGTCTTCTTCCACTCCTCAGTTGACTCAGTAGTATACACTAGTGCATCATTTCACTAGAAGGTGGGAAGAGGTCTGACGTCACTCTCGTGCACGTCACCCCTCTATCTCTCGCCCAGTGGCCCTCGCGCGCTCACTGCCCTTGCTTGGTCGCGCCATTTCCGTGGTGACGTCAGCGTGACGTCAGCGCGGCATGCTGACGTCAAGCTCGCGTTTACGCGGCGCTAGCTTCGCAGCATGCTGCCTCCTCCGTGTGGCGTCACTCGCTAGGCGCCCTCTCCCACTTGATCTTAGGGCACGTTGTCAGTTGCTGCTCCATATACCTTGGCTGCTCTGCGTGCGGCACCAGAGTGACGCTTCCTTCGTGAACAATAAGTGGACGACGGTGAACAAGCCGGTCCAAGAGCATTGTGTGTGTGTTAATATAAAAGTCAATAACACTGTGGATCGACGTGGAAAGCTGTGCATATTTCGGAACGCAGGCTGCGAGCTACTGCTAACAACCAAATAAAATAAAATGTTTTGCTGGACGTGTTGGTTCATAGTCTCGAATAGATTTCAGGGCAATAAGACTGGACACAAGAAGATAAGACGCTCGTTTAACAAGACAAGAAGACGCGCTCGCTCAATCGTCATGTCTTCTTGTGTCCCGTGTTTTCGCGCTCAAATCTATACTAACAACCACTGGCGGCCGTCGGAGCTTTAATCCGCCTTTTTCATTGTCCTGTGCTGCCCTCTGCTGGTTTGGTAGGGGCTTAGTAGAGGCTGGGACAACCGGTGTCGCTATGATGAAAGCCTCCGAGATGAAGGGGAGTTTTGTGACTTTTCCGCTAGGGGAAGGGAGCACGCGCCGTGGCATCGTGAAAGAGGCGGATTGCGTCCGTGGACGAGGTCGTCGCAAATGGCGAAATGATGAGCTTGACGGTGCTTCGCGCGAGTGGTTGGTAGTGTCGATGGATCCGGGAGCACTCCTACTATCTGGACAATCCAGGGGCGCTTGCGCTGCTCAGAGACGACGGTGTCAAGGTCGACGGAAGAAACAGTAAGCTGAGATACTGAGGAGTGGGCACGCTCGTCAGCCAAGTGAGCGCGCGAAAGGTCAGCTGCGGCACAGCACGCGAATATTGTAGCGCTGCAGGCGAAGTGCCCAACGGGCAAGACGGCCGGAGGGCAAAGTGCGTGGTGGTCCTTGACATCAAATGGGCGGCCACACAAATACGGCCGGAATTTATCAAAAGCCCAGATGATATCGACACATTTGTTTTTCGTCACGGTGTAATTACTTTCGGCTTTGGTAAGTGTCCGACAAGAATTAGTGACGACATATTCATGAAGCGCTGGTTTGCGCTGCGCAAGCACAGCGTTTAGCCCAACACCACTGGCGTCTCTGAGGTCCTCTATGGGGGCCTTCTGGTCATAGTGGCGCGAAATTGGGGGAGACGTCAGCAAGCGACGGAGGTTCATGAACACCTCGTCGCACTCTGTTGACCACGAGGTGAGGCGTCCGTTGGTGCCAAGAAGCGTCGTCAGGGGTGAAACTGTGGTGCCGAAATTACGAATGAACCATCTGAATTACGAACGCAGTACAATGAAACTGCTTAATCATTTGACAGGCGTTGGCGTAGGACGTTCAGCAGCATAGGCCCGAAGTTTGACAGGGTTGGAGAGAATTCCATCCTTAGATACGACGTAGCCAATTATCATGATTTGCCGCGCATCAAATCGGCACTTTTTAAAATTTAGGTGGAGGCAGGCGTTAGATAAGCACGGCAAAACACACCTAAGTCGTTCGAGGTGCGTGGTGCAGTCGAGAGCGAAAACAAAAACACCTTCAAGATAGCACAAGCATGTGTGCAACTTCAGGCCTGTGTCCATCATGCGCTCGAATGTTGCGGGCGCATTACAAAGTCCAAAAGGCATAATGGTCAATTCTTACAGGCCGTCGGGCGTGATGAAGGCTATTTTCCGCCGGTCGATTTCTGCCATGAGCACTTGCAAATTGCCTGAGCGCAAATTCACAGATGAAAAGATTTCAGCTTCTCGCAGAGTGTAAATTGCGTCGCCTATGCGGGGTAGGGGATAAACGTCCTTGCGAGCGATCTGGTTGAGCCGCCGATGATCCACGCAAAACCGTACGGAGTCATGCTTTTTCTTAACAAGGACGGCAGGGCTAAGGGAAAAGCTAAGATCTAGCGCCAATAAAGACACTAAAATGAAACATTGCCGACGCCTAAAGTTTGTTATTGCTTTACAGTGCTTACAGGAGGTTTCCAGGGCCCTAGATTGGTAAGAGTTAGGGATACGAGTTAATGGAGACTACCTCAATAACATGAGGTCCGTTGATGACATTGCATCGATGAGTAACTGAGGGGACGAACTGAAGGAAAGAAGTGTTAATTTCAAGGGCTCGTTTTCTTTGTTATACACAATATTAATGAGAACTAACAGACAATAATGCCAAGGAAAGTATAGGGGATGTTTTTAGTAATAAATGCAAGGTAATTGTGAAGAAAGAAAAGTGGGCGAAAAGATAGCTTGCCGCGGGAAGGGACCGAACCTGCGACCTTCGAATAACGCGTCCGATGCTCTACCATCGGACGCGTTATTCGAAGCTCGCAGGTTCGGTCCCTGCCCGCGGCAAGCTATCTTTTCGTCCACTTTTCTTTCTTCACAATTACCTTGCATTTATTACTAAAAACATCCCCTATACTTTCCTTGGCATTATTGTCTGTTAGTTCTCATTAATATTGAGGGGACGAACTGCAACTCATGATTACTCAATTGGACAATGAAAACAGAACGATAGATCTGAAAATTAATATGCAGAAAACTAATGTAATGCGCGACAGTCTCGGAAGAGAACAGCGCTTTGCGATAGGTAGCGAGGCACTGGAATTTGTAAAGGAATGCGTCTACTTAGGACAGGTAGTAACCGCAGAGCCGAACCATGACACTGAAGTAACTAGATGAAAAGGATGTGATGGAACACATTCGGCGAGCACTCTCATATCACGAATTGTAGTTTACCATTATCACTCCAGAGGCAGGCATAGAACAGCTGCATTTTACCTGTGCTTACCTAAGTAGCGGAAACCTGGAGGCTTACAAAGAGGGTTCAATTCAAACTGAGGACGACGCAGCGCGCAGTCGAAAGGAAAATGACAGGTGCAACCGCAAGGGACAAGAGAGCGTGTCAGGGACCAAACGGGCGTTAAGTACATGTTAGACGAAATCAAGAAGAAGAAATGGACATGGGCAGGCCACGTAGCTCGTAGGCAAGATAACATCTATGGTCATTATGAGTAACTGAAGCCCGATCACATCAAAATAAAAGAAATGAGCGCGCATGGCAATATACTTGGACCAGGCTCGTCTCCAACCTCTCATTTCCGTCGGCCTCTACTGTGAATACATCGTCTTGAAACACAAGCACGGCAGCAAGATAACTGGGTCACGCGTAAAATGAGCTGATGGCGAACGTGTTGGTTGTTTAGGTCACGACGTCTTCGTGGAGTGTACCGAGTTTCAAAGTAGATATGGCTTATTTCTATTCCACCAGGTACATCATTTCAATCATTTTCGTTTGAAACTAATTATCTCGAGGCAAGTTTCAATTGGGAACTGAGCAATATGGAATGAGAGCGTTTTTACCTAAAACTTACAGAAACGCCGGGCATTATTCACGTTCTAGTCAAATTTAGCATAGTTTCAGTTTCTTAATCTGTTAAAAAGGGCTCCACGGATTGCAAATGCAAATTACAAAGCTATAAAAGCATTCTCGTATTGTTCTCGTAAGCTCGCTATTTTCCGCTTAAGTCGCCGAGAGTTCGGACATTCGAGTGCAACTACAACATGCGAGTGTAGCAAGTTTTCATGGAAGGAAGCGAAAGCGATGCGACGGTATTTGAGCCGGACTGTCACGGCGCTACAGCCTGTTGCAACGTAAGAAAAAAAAATGCAGGCTCCGCGCGCTGCTTCCAGTGTCCCACCCAAAGACAATTTGGATTCAGTTGCATTCAATTGCGTTCGCCCATTACCGCGGTGTACTGAATCGTGAGTCTCCCATTTGCCTGGACGGGCGGCAAAGCCGGGGCGACGACTTGCACCACAGGGCGAAGGTGCAGTCCAGCCGGAATGAATGCCTATTGAAAGTGCGATCAAAATTTGGAAGTTTAGTTATGCAAGGCTCGTTCAAACATGGACCTCAAATCTAGAACGAAATTCGCTCCTAATTAGGGCTGCTACGCTATGCGGCCGAGGGGTGGGGGAAGGGCCGAGCCCCTTCCTCTAACTGATGCCTCTAGTGACGCCATGCACTCCTGCGCCTTCAAAATCGTTCTTCCCACACTCATCTTCCCACACTGGCGATCACAGCCAGCAATGCACTCCCTCACCAGAGCAGGAGTGGCCACCCTTGTTGTGTACTTGACCACTACCTCCCACATGAATACACCAATTAACCCTCGGCCCTCAGTCTCCAGCGGCTACGAAGCAACTAAGGCGGCGGTCAGACCTGCGACGCAGCAGAGGGTGCTAAAAATCTCTGGGTCCGGACAGGACGCCATTGCAATCTCATCTAAGTGTGTGTCGTTATTCATGGTTTGGAAATTTTAACGTCCCAGGAAGTTGCGTAAGACCATAATACCGTGGTATCAGTACTGATCCAAAGACACCAATTTAGCACAAACGACCTGCTTTTTAAGGCGCGGGTCTTAAGAGTCCCATTGAACGGCAACTTGAGCGAAACACGGCAGGCGAATCAAGTGATTCAAAAATCCACGTGACCTGCGTTATGTGACGTCATAATGCCGTCATAAATTGAAAAAAATGTGTGACGTTATTATGGCATAATCGTGATGTTACATGACATCACTGGCAACGTCGCTTCGTCAGAGAAGGGCAGATACAGGATGTAGTGCACCACCACGTGTGGTGCAAAAAGCTTCAGGCTCTTAGAAAAAGCAGTTCGACCGCAAGGGCGAAGCGATGAATGCGACAGCAACGAATTGTAGTGCTATACAAAGTAAGGCTAGCAGCTAACTATTTTGGATCCGACCTCTCGTAACTGTACAAAACGCTGGTGCAAGAGAATACGGCCGCTCCAAGGAGAGAAGCGCTTTTCGTGCAGTCTCTTCGCGTTGAGAGCACAGCGTCTATACGAGCTGTTTTCTTATGCCTGCCGAGATAGCACGCACGCCAGTGATCGCGGTATTGGTTTGTCTATGTCCGTTAATACATGAGATCGTGAGAACACAGTAAAGACAACTACGTGCCCTGCATGCGGTTTTAGGCGCTACCGCACGCTTTAAGATCATTCCCATGCGTATCAGACTTATGTAACCTATGGCTAACGGCACACATGCTGAAAATCGTGCGCTGCCGCTCGTTCCCATGCGCTGTGTCAAGACGCTTTTTTGTTGGCTATGTATGCTCGTGCGCAGGGGCGTAGCCACGTTAGGGCACACCCGGGCCCGTGCCCCCCCCCCCCCCCCCCCCCCCCCCCCCCGAAATTTTTTTTTGCCATAGCATACAGAGCAGAAAATGACACTCGACCACATCTGCCTGCTCGTCCCCACTACAGATCAAGGAGGTGCCCCCCCCCCCCCGAAAAAATTTCTGCCTACGCCCCTGCTCGTGCGCACGGTGTCAACGGCGGTTGCGAAATTGTAGCAGGGATGATTGTATAAAATCGCAGTTTCACCACAAGGGCGAAGCAATGAATGCGATAGCAACAAATTGTAACGTTATGCGAAGGCTGGCAGCTAACTCTTTTGGATCTGATCTTGCGTAACTCTACAAGACGTCGGTGTGAGAGAATACGGCCGCTCCAGGAAGAGAAGCCGTTTTCTTGCAGTCTCTTCCCGTTGACAGCACGGCACGTAGACGGTATACGAGCGTTTTGTTGATGCCTGCCGAAATAGCGCACGCGCCAGCGATCGCGACCGCACCCTTCTAAGCAAGGTTCACAGTTGCTCCTCGAGCGACACAGCCCCAACCCCCCACCTCCCCTGGCGTCCATTCATGCTCCTTCAAGACGAGCGAGGCGATTCCTCTCTTCTTGAGCAGCAGTCGACGGAAGGCTTATTTATGTTTCATCTATGCTTCAGCCGCGTTCGTCGCACCCGCTCGCGCGCTTTTACCCGGGGGTAGAACATACGGTGCGGGAGGACTTTATACGATTTGGACTTTATACGGAAAATGACGGCGACGGCAAAAACCCTTCGGGAGTGTCCATATTATTTCTGCCGCAAGAAAACAATGCAATCGACTGAGAACGGCAAGGTAATTATATGCGTGTGTCTCAGACGGTTGCCAATTATGTCTTTCAACAAGTCTGGTTCCCGATTGTTCAACTTTATGCATTACCAAGTGCGCAACAGGCTTTCGCCTTCAGGCGTTACAATGTAACATTCTGTCGGACTTGTCTTTACAATATACCTAGAGTAATTACGTTAGCAGAGAAAGTAAATTTAAGCTTTGAACGGACTCTAAGCAGTGCGATTTCCTTACAGAGATGAAGGTGCACCGCGGTCCTGTGGACGAAGCCAAACTTGTTCTTATGTTTTAACCGACTGTAAGCCGCGTAACGGCCGCAGTCTTTGCTACGAGTTGTTGACGCAAAAGCAAGAAGTCTCATCTCCAGATGTAATGCGCCAAAGAAGGCGCATTATGGAAGGCCCAAGTTTCGTTGTGTATTACTGTCAAGTGATGTTCTCACAGCAATTACTAAACAGCCAACTTTACTGCTGTATCATTGTTTAGAGGGCGAAATATGAGGCGTGGAAATTTTCGATGACGGCGCAGTACTTGCCTCAGGAGCTGCGGCTCTTATTTTATTGCGATAGCAATTATATGGACAGTCTCGGCTGGAAAATGTCTGTCCCCGTCGCCGTCATGCACCGTATATGTATATATATATATATATATATATATATATATATATATATATATATATATATATATATGAGAGCCCCAAAGAAAAATAATTCAGAAAAATGCTTCCGAAGCGCGTAATCGAACCAGGGACCTCTTGCTCCGCAGCGAGTGGCGCTAGCCACTACGCCACGGAACGCAGGCCCTCCGCATAGCTAACGGCGAGCGTTATATACACACCCTTTGCCGCTGGACGGACTCAGAGATGGCCGGCGCTCATAAGCGTTTCTTCATTACCAGCGAGATGGCGCTAGGAGCGCGATGAGCGCATTTAAAAGTCGTCGGCGAGCTCGCTCGCTTCTTCTTATATTTGCGCAAGGAGAATCTTGGCCTTCCGCTGTCTGCTCGCGCGGTTTTCTCGTGGTGAGGACAAGAGAGATGTTTCAAGCTTTAACCGTGATGTCCGCGCTGATGTCACGGAGCGCCGCTAAACGACGCCGCTAAACGAACAAACAGAAGATGAGCGCAAACTATCAAGTGTCACAGCTCGACACTTGAAGCACGCTAGTTTCCTTCGCTGCTTCGGCCGCCTTTGTAACAGGAGCGCTGTTCAAACTGAGAGTATCCATTGGCGAGCCTCACTTCGTATAGCATTAGTTTCTTGCAGGGGCGTAGCCAGAAATTTTTTTCGGGGGGGGGTTCAACCATACTTTATGTATGTTCGTGCGTGCGCTTGTATGAGTGCGTGCCTATATACCCAAGCAAAACTGAAAAATTTCGGGGGGGGGGGGTTGAACCCCCCAACCCCCCCCCCCCTTGGCTACGCCCCTGGTTTCTTGCTATCGCATTCATTGCTTCGCCCTTGCGGCGAAACTGTGATTTTTTTCCTTCTGCGCGTGAGCTCCACGAGAGGTGAAGATGACATGGCGTGAATAAGCTTCCAATGAGTCGGCAGGAACATGGTGTGCTGGTTTCTGTGGCATCATGCTTCCAGTAATCATACTTCAAGAACACCCTCGCCCTCACGCTGTACGCAAAGCGACAGCTTCCTTCCATCGGCATGAACGAGCCGGCGTAGCGAGTCAAGTAGTCGGGGCCACCACCATCCATTTATTCCCTGACGTTAATGTCAGAAACGGCCCACAATAAGTCTCTCCCAATCTGTTGGAATGATCGACTAGGATGATCGATCGGCTGCAGAAATTCGGTTGACCTTGATGGCACCCTCTTGCGTCGCTGAGTCTCGGCATGTCTTCACGCAACGAGCGGCGTCGGCAGTAATATTGGAGCACTTTAGGTGCCCGGGCTGTCTTATTCTGTCGTATGCTGTCGTATCCTGTCATCGCTTGTCGTAACGCAGTCAAACCCATGTATAGCATAGCCACCTATAGCATATTGAGCGCGCGCTCACGCCAAGGAGAAGTCTGCTTCCTCTTGTTCTTCGAGCGCCTTGATGATGATAATAAGTGCGGAGCACTTTAGGGGCCCAGGCTGTCGTATGCTGTCGTCGCTTGGGGTAACACAGGCAAAACCACGTATAAAAATAGAAAAAAAGGAAGCAAGCGAGAAACAGAGAGAGAGAGAGAAAGAAAACGAGAAAAATAGGAAGAAAATAAAAATGGAGAAAAAGACAGGACAACTGGAAAAGAGAAAAGAAAAGTCACAGTTTCGCCGCAACGGCGAAGCAATGATTGCGATATCAATAACTTGTAATGTAACGCGAAGAACGGAAAGCAGCTCGAAATTGCCAGCGCGTCGCTCGAGCCCAAAGGACGCACGAAAAGAACGCACACAGGACGAGCGCGAACTAATGCGTCACAGCTCGACACTTGAAGCGCACTGCTCAAACATAAAGCAGGACACACGAAACAAACGAACAGGTACACACAAGACGAGCGCCAACTAATTGTCACAGTTGTTACTTATTTCTGTTTGAACCGCGCGCTCCTTTCGCAAACGCGGCCGCTGCAGCGAGCGAAGCGAAGCACCCCACCGGCCGCCCCTTCTTTCCTTGAGATAAGCGCACGAAAGCGACGACGCCCTGTAGAGTGAACAGCAACGGCGCTCGCAGGGGCGGGGCGAAGATCTTTAAAGCGCGCAACACGCGCGCACGTCGAGCCATCTATGTGGCCACTAAGAAAGCATGCTGAATTAAATGGTGTATATAAATAGCTCGCCGTAAGCAGGCTGAGAGACGGTGCTGTCGTGGCCTAACGTCTAACGCGGCGGGCTGCAAAGCGAGAGGTCGCCCGTTCGATTCCGCGCGTCGGAAAGAATTTCTTAATTATTTTTCTTTATGGCCTTTCTGTATATATATACATACTTATACATATACGGTGAATGACGGCGACGGGGACGGACATTTTCCAGCCGAGATTGTCCATATAATTGCTATCGCAATAAAAGAAAGAGAGGAGGAAAGAAAGAAAGAACTGAAGAGAAACAAAGACGGCCCGGCTCCGCACTTTCTTCAGGCTTGGCACCACTTGTGCGAAGCTGCCTTATTTTTTTCTTCTTGTATCCTCGCTAGCGCGCATGAGTAACAAACCGATCTGTCCAGCGGCGGGGTCGTCATGCAGAGCATGGAGAACCGCTGGCCTCAGCGCTGAAGGCCCAACGAGAGGGTATATTGGCTTCGGACTGGCGACAAGTTCCTCTTCACGATACTGTTGCTTTGCAAATAAAAGTATGTCAATTATTGCCTAAATACATTTGGCACGGCGGCGGTCTTTCCCTCCAATTATTCCATCACGCCTCGTATTTCTTGGTCCACCCGCTGCTGTTCAGCGAGAGAAAAACAACTTTATTTATCCCATCCTAAGAGAAAGCGGCTGCGAGAAGAAGGTGAGGGATCTACTCGCAGTACGCTTCCTCTACCACCTCAGCCCACCTCAGGATAGCGTCCTGGAGTGCGGGGACCCAGAAAGGTGTCATCATCATCACGTCGCGACGAAGGGTCAATGGGGGCGCAGAACAAGCCGTCGGCATCAGTGCACTTTCGTACGCACTTGTACACCACGCTAATGTCCAATCCTTGTAGTCTGATACTCCAGTTTGCGAGGTGTCCTGAATGGTCCGTTAAGTTTCCCAGCCAACACAAGGCATGGTGGTCGCTCACGACTTTGGGAGGCCTGCAGTAAAGGTAGAGACGAAACTTTGATGTGGTTCAAAATAATGGCAAGGCACACGTTTTCAGTCGTAAAATAATTATCTTCATTCTTCGACAGCGACCGGCTAGCGCAAACGACGACTTTCTTGTCCTTCCGTCCTCTGTACAAGCACATCGCAGAGTGCGACGAAGCTTGCATCGGTGCGTATTCCGTATCCACGTTTTTGTCGAACTGGGTCAGGATAGGTGGCGGCTGTAGGCGTCGTTTCAGTTCCTGGAAAGCTTCCACCTTCAACGTTCCCTACATGTCTGAAACGATGTCTGACTTGGTCAGGTACGTTAGGGGCTCGGCGATGAAAATGAAAGATCATTGATTAACCGCCTGTAATATGCGCGAAGACCAAGACATCTGAGCACCTCCTTTTTGTCGGAGTTCTGCGGGAATTTCTTAAATTGGCAACCGTCTTTTGCGGATCAGCTTGAACACAAGATTTACTGCTGACGTGGCCGAGGATCAGGTGTTATTCTTACGCGAAGCCGCATTTCTCAGGCTTCAGGGTGAGACCCGATGATTCCATTCATTGCTTCAGGTCGTCGGAGATGTTCATCAATGTTTGCGGCGAAGACGACGAACTCATCCAGGCATAGCAGACGTGTCTGCTACTTCACTCCTGCCAACACCGTGTTCATAACGCCTTGAAATGTAGCCGGTGGCGAGCAAAGCGCAAACGGCCTGCCTAAACTCGAAGAGCCCATCCGTCGTGATGAATGTGGTTTTCTCCCAATCCCTCTCGTCGACTTTAATAATAATGCCCCTATTTCGTCTTCACATCTATCGACAAGCAACACCCCGCGTTGCAAAACCGGTCCAACGCGTCGTCTATCCGTGGGAGAGGGTACACGTCCTTCTTTATTATCTTGTTCAAACAACAATAATTGACGCAGAACCGCAGGATGCCTCGATGCCTTCATCATGTGGGCCCGGCGGCACGCTAGCAATGGGTCGCCCTAATTGGCTTCGTTTCTTCGCAACGCAGCTCATCGTGCTTTCCTGGCAGCCGTTGCCGGTTCGGACCGAGAGGCATTCCGTCGATGTCCTACCAGATGCCGGCGTTCCGCTCCCCGTACCTGCAGGCACGCTGAACAGCGACTACAATTTCCACGAAGATGGCCAGGATGACGCGCCTGCAGAAGCAGTCTGCGCAGAATTGTCTGGGAAGCAGGATCGTTTTTGGTCGTGCTGGGGGGCCCGCGCATGGATCGCACTCCTGACGTACTATCTGCAACCAGCATCTCAACCTCCCACTGGCAAAGTCTATAAAGCCTGGCGAAATCATCGCCGCGATCAGTGCGCCCGGCGGCACGCTAGGAATGGGTCGCCCTAATTGACTTCGTTTCTTCGCAACACAGGTAACGAACCAACATTGCCTTTATGTTAAGCGTACTCGTTTTCGCGCTTTGTTCGTGCTGCCGAGCCCACGGCAATCACTTGTGATAATGCATGACTGTACATGCATGCTGATCAAGGTGCTCTTGTTAGTCGGTGATGTTGAAACTAGTACCGGCCCCGCTACAAAGATGTCGTGTGGCTTGCTTGAAATGTTCAAGGTGTTACAAGGTGGGCAGTCAGCTATGATCGAGCAACTGAATTCTATTAAGGAAACGCTGTCTGAAAACGAAAAAAAGTTCAATGAACTTAATAGTAGACTTGACAAGATTGATTCCGACCTCAAGTCAATTTATAGTATTAACTTGCAGCTTGAAAATATTGAAACAGTCGCGAACAACTGTAGTGCTCAGGTGTCTTAACTGACTGCTCGCGTTGAAGACATGGAATGTAGATCTCGCCGATGCAAACTAGTATTCTACGGCCTGTGGACAAACAGAGCAAGTCTTGGCGCGATTCCGAGGAATTAATCATCCAACATTGCGAAAAAAATCTTGATATCGCTATTCAAACGCGTGACATCGAAAGAGCCCACAGGCTTGGAGCTTTTAAACACGGAAAGAATCGACCAATTATTGTTAAGTTTGCCCATTTTAAGGACAAAGAACACATTATCTCCAAAAGCGGCAAGCTGAAAGGCACAACGTATGGTATAAGTGAAGATTTTCCGCCGCACACACACTTGGCCCGCAGCCGCTTAGTTGAATTTGGCAAAGCACAAAACATACCCATTAAACTGCGCCACGATAAACTAATCTATGGTAACAAAACGTACGTATTTGATCATACTACTCAGACTGTTATCGAGCACAAACCCTGGCAAGTAACAAAGAAAGATTGCAATCTAGATAAGCCCCCGAAAGATGATGTGTCATTTCTTTACATCAATATTCGTAGCCCGATACGGAAACTTGATTCCATAAGTAGCCTTATTTCGTCCTCTTCCAGTAACGTTGTACTAATAACCGAAACTTGGCTGAATTCTTCGGTGTCGGATGCTGAGCTCTTTCCAAATCCACCCGAGTTCGTCACCTTCCGTAAAGATAGGGATGACAGCACTCGCTGTGGCCGTGTGCTAATAGCGACTAATCGTCAATTAAAATGTTCCCTCGTAACCGTGCAAACACCTTTAGAAGTGTCGTGGATCCGCAGTCATGCAACCAACTCGCGCGTGCTCATTAGCGTTTGTTACAGTTCACCCAGTTCTGACACTTCTTTTGCGTCAGACTTCCATGACGTATTACACAAGGTAACGCTGACTAATCCCAATAGTCTTATTTTGCGTTTTGGTGACTTCAATTTTTCTTACACTGATTGGTCCAAATTATCCGCTTGCCAATACAAAAACAGCATCTCCGCTGAATTCATAAACACGTGCCTTTGTTCGGTATGTCGCAGCTTGTCACTTGACCTACGCGCACAACTGAGCATTCGAGCAACGTTCTTGACATCACATCACATCTCACGTCACATCCCGATAGCTTCTCTTCTCTTTCGTATATTAGCGGCCTCAGTGATCACACCGCTATTCATACTACGTTTCCCTGCAACATGATTTTAAAAAGCGTGAAATCAAAGAAGTTATTGACTTTTTACGACAGAGCCGATTATGCCGCTATGAATAATGACAACCGCCTTTTATAGCGAATTTTCTTATGCTTACGATCAATAATCCACCGAATCAAATTGGACTGTAATCAAACACAAGATGCAAGTTTTGATTAAACTTCACATCCCTACAATCACTGTGAGCGAAAGATCTCGTTCTCCTTGGTTTAACGTCGCATTCAAACGTACAAAAATAAGAAAAAACGACAGTTTCGTTCCGCCAAACAGTCAAACTCGCAGCTAGCTTGGGACAAGTACAAAAGTACAGCCAAAGAATACGCGGCGTTGTTAACAAACGCAAAGCGAAACTTTGTTTCAACCACCCTACCTAACATGCTTCGGTACAACCCACGCCGCTTTTGGAAAATTATGAAACCGGACGACAAAACCAAAGTTTCATTTTGTGACACTTTTGGATCCCCCGTTGCCGACTGCGACGTTCCATCCGTCTTCAACTCTGCATTTTGTTCCGTCTTTACTAACGAACCTAACAATGAACTTCCTGATTTTCCGCATTTTGCTTTTCCGCCAATGCCAGAGATTGAATTCAATCCAGGGGAAATTGTAAAAGTTAATAAACAATTAAAGAACTCTTCATCAAGTGGCATAGATTGCATGAACGCCAAAATTTTGAAAAATACTAAACATGTATGCAGTTCCATACTGTCAATCGTTTTTCAGCAGTCACTCGACACAGGTGAAGTCCCATTAGACTGGAGAGTTGGGAAGGTCATTCCGGTGTTCAAGAAAGGTGACCGCTCATTTGCAGGTAACTACCGACCAATCTCGCTCACTAGTGTTTGTTCAAAGATCATGGAACACGTCATCTCTTCTCATGTTGCTACATTTTTATCATCCGTAAACTTTTTTTTCACTCAAACCAACATGGCTTTCGTAAAGATCACTCATGCCAGACCCAACTAACATTATTCCTGCACGACATTCATCTTCATATGAACCGTAACATCCCAGTTGACACACTGGTCTTAGATTTTGAAAAAGCCTTTGACAAAGTACCCCAATCCCGTCTTCTAAAATTCTCGCGTCTAAACCTTCATCGGCATGTTTTCAACTGGATTAAAGCATTCCTAACAAACCGTAAACGATTCGTGCATGTTAATGATCACTCCTCTGACCACTCCCATGTCTTGTCCGGCGTGCCCTATAGGGTACCGTCCTAGGGCCTCTTTTATTCCTAATATACATTAACGATATTCCGCTTTCCGTTGATTCTAACCTCCGTCTTTTTGCTGATGACTGTGTCCTCTACCGCCTCATAAATAACCCTACCGATGTTTCCTCTCTACAGCATGATCTCTCACGCATTCAGCAGTGGTGTACCACCTGGTTTATGTTCCTAAATAAAAAAGCATTACTAATTTCTTTCGATCGTCGCCGAAACCACACGCCGGCTACTTACACAATCAACAACTGTCGTATAGCTGCTACTGACTCTATTAAATACCTAGGTGCCCATCTTTCGAGTAAACTGTCTTGGGGCGACCATATAAATCACATAATTCACTCCGCTAACCGCGCTCTCGGGTACATACGCCGTAACATTTCCATAGCACCACCTTCCGTTAAACTACTCGCTTATAAAACCATTGTCAGACCAGAACTTGAGTATGCATCTGCTGTCTTTGACTCCCACCAAACTAATTATATCAAAATTCTTGAGTCAGTACAGAACCGAGCAACCATATTTATTGTTTCAGATTATCTCCGCTACTCCAGCGTCTCTGCCCTCAAATCCCAGCTAAAACTTTCTACACTCGCTCTTCGTCGTCGTATTGCACGTCTCTGCCTTTTTCACATATTCTTTTATTCAACCCCGCTTGACAACCACCTCATCCAACCAGTCCATCGAGGTCATCGCACAAGTCATCCAAATTCTGTGATTCCGCCACGTGCCCACACCACCTCATTTCAGCAGTCCTTTTTGCGCACCGCCCGAGACTGGAATGACCTTCCGAGCGAAGCAGCAGTCATCCGCGATTTTGCGCGCTTCAAAAATGCCATCCAGGAAGCAGACTCAACCACATCCTAATACACACCTTCATCAATACCGCCATTTTTTATGTCGCCCACCCCTCATGTAAAGTCCCATACGGGACCTTTGGGGATATTATAAATAAAAAATGCAACTTCAGTGGAAAAATGTACACTTAGAGGCGGAGTAAGCAACACGACACAAGCGCTACGCAAGAAAGAACGAAGGGGGTGCAGAGCACGAGCATCGGCCATGGGTGCTGGATCCTTCAGTTGCTTCGACACCTTCAGTTCAGCCAGACGTCCGGGTCTGGGTTTCAACCCCGTCCTTTCGTTACATATTCTTCGGCTATTATCTGGCGTTTAGCGATCGGTGTTTGTCAAATCCTTGAAGACGACGAGACAGTTTCTGTATCGTTGAAGATCATTGTGTTGTAATGCACTGTTCTGCTTTTTGCGAGCTTTACGGCAACAAGAGACACGGCGTTTGCACGTCACGTCACTTAATTCAGAGATACATTTCGAAGCAGCGTCAATCAAGAAAGCGGTAAAATATTCAACAATTGCATATATATGCAATACATATATGTCAGCCCAAGAAATTATAGCACGGTTCCGAGTGGAAAAGCAGCGCTAAAAGACGGCAAAATAAAGGACACAGACCGTCTTTTAGCGCTGGCTTTTCTTTCCTAATCATAAACCAGGCAGCTCAAATGCGTACCCTACCGATAGCAAGACTTGGGAATTTTTCCCACTCAGCTGTATGAAGCTTCCACCGAGAGACTTGGGTGAAGTGTTTTCTTTCTTGGTGATCTCAGCACAGTTGGTAAGTGGTCGCTCCCATAAGGATTTTTAATCACTTGCCGTTGTAGGCCCATAATACCGGCGATAAGGTTAAGCGTTACTATCGAGACGTGAGAGCCACCTGAACCAAAGGGTTGATCTTCATGACCTGAATAAAGTTCATCATGATATTGAAGTTTAGGTAGAATAGTGGGCAAAACTATGCCAAGATCGATGTAGGAATAAGTTTTGTCTGCGAAACCATAATAGGTAGGTTCTCTCTAATTCAGGAGACGTCGCAGAAGAAACCAGAAAATGTTCAATTAGACGAACTCGCGCATCAGTACGAGAGTCGCCCCACGAGCTGCTGTGTGCATTGAGATCGCCAACAACAAAGATAACGTCCCGGCAATTCATTTAAAAACTTTAAACTTCACATATCTGTAGCTGATAATACGGTGGTACGTGCAGCGGGCATAGTAATAACTTTATTTAGAAATACAGCTCGACGATCGACTGCCTCCAGTGCCTTTGGAGAAGAAGGTGATGAGAGGCTACACTTCTGCCCGATGTAACGGCTGAACTGCAATGTGATGCGACAGCATCCTCACGATCTTTGCAGAAAATGACGTACTAGGTTTTTCTGGGAGTCACGTGCGTGTTTCCTCCACAAACAGCGCCTTTAGAAACAATTCACTTAAAGGTTCTTGTTCATCGCTGTGGGGGATTCGTGGCTGCGGCTGGCCCAGAAAGCCCTCAGGGACGAGACCAAGACAGACCAGCAGCCATCTTTACTTCGCCGAGCCTCGGCCGCAACTGCCTGCTGCAAGCGGCCGTTGAGCGCGTGCTGAGCGCGCCCCGTCGTCATTGTTCTCTTCTACGAGCGTTCCTACACTGCCCCCTCTCCCCCGGTGAAATAGGGCAGGAGGAAGTGGTAGGCATCACCCTTGGTCACGGCGAACCGCACGTGGCATGCAGAACCGCGTCCCAGCGCCATCAGGAGACGAGGGCGCACCGGACTCTTTCAGGTTGATGACCGCTGTCGTCGGCGGGAGCATGATGGAACTACGATGCTCCTGGTGCAGATCCTGTCCCACCAAGCTAGCGGGCCCGGAGTAGTCGCAAGAGGCTTCCTGGCGGTGCCGCTGTTGCATTTCACCGTTTTCATAGTGGTCGTCTCGCTGCGTCATGTTTCGCTGTTGTAGCCGTCCGGATCATCCACGTATGGGCGGCGGCCACTCCTCCGCGTGGTAGTCGTCGAACGCTGGCGACCTCGGCAGCCATGGGGGCGCGACGTCCACGTAAAAGGTCTAATCGCCTGTGTCTCCGGCGCCCACTCCACGGCCCTCGCCGAGCTTGGTACCAGGCGTCGTCTTCGATGGGGACGGTCCTTTGCCCGGTCCTAGCACTGGCTTGCCGGATTGCTCATCGAGCTCTTCGGGTTTTCCCCTCACTCTTCTCGGCTTTTTCGGAATTCCCAGCCTTGTTGTTCGAAGCTCTGCAACGGCTCTCTCGTCCTCAGCACTCGCGGCACCGTCCACATCATCCACGAACTTTGCATCGTCGGCGTCCACGCACTCCATCTCGTCCCATTCGCTGTCTCGCGTCGTGCCTTCTCCCTCCTCGTAGTACGCGACTTCGTGCGCACCCTCTTCGACTTTACTGTCAGCGCCGTGAGCTGCTCCTTCCCAGGCATCAGTACCGTCGTCACCTCCTGCGATCTCGTGTCTCTCTTCGTCAACGGCCACCGCTTCAACATCCCGGAACTCCTCTGCCTCTTTTTTGCCGTCGTGACAGTCCACGTCCGTGTAACCAACTCTCACCTCGTCCACATCCGCGTATTTTCCGTCGCCTACGTGCTCCGTGGCCTCCACATCCCTGCGCCGCCCGTCATGGTCTCTCTCTTTCTTCCTTTTCTTCTTCTCCTTCTCAACCTCACCATTTGCGCCATCGGCTGCACTTTCCGGGTCCGCAACGCAGTCTCGTCGCGCGGCGTCTTCACACAGGGCGTCCGCCGCCACGACGCCCCGCTCACTGGCCCGACACTGACCGGTCTCCTCCTCACCGCCTCGGAAGTCATCGGAATCGTTCCCGGAGATCTCGACCACCGCCGTGGACTGCGCGGCTTTCACGTTCTCTGGGACTCGTCAGCGCACGCGTCTTCGCCGCTTTCGTCGTCGTCCTTCGGTGCCGCCTCGCCGCACGAGCCCGCCACGCCCTCCATGTCCTGCGCGTGCACCGCGACGGAGTCCACGATGCGCGCCTCACTCGCGGCAGGCGTGCTTCCCTCGTTGTCGGCGTGCTTCGTTGGCGACGTCCCTCTTAGGCAGTGGCAGCGTGGTAGTTGCGCCACTTGGTGTCACCATGATGCCGATGCCTGGGCCGAGCTGTTCAACGGCCATGAGGACGCGCCTCCTCTCGTCGGGGCTCATTCTCCCGGAGACAAAATGTCGCTGGACGGCCAGGACCAGCCGTTGTAGCTCTAACGGGTCGAAGGTCCCGTACTGGTCCAGGGCCAGGAAAACTCTTCGCAACGTCCACAGTTTCCTCGTACGCGACATCATCCGGTAGTGTGCCGAAGTCAGGAGCCGGTGGGAGCCGTCGGATGGGCATCGTGCAGGTACCTCGGGAAGAGGTCGCACCAGGTTGGGCGCCAAATGTGGGAGTTTCGTGGCTGCGGCTGGCCCATAAACCCCCCAGGAACGAGACCAAGACAGACCAGCAACCATCTTCACTCCTACGAGCCTCGGCCGCAACTGCCTGCTGCCAGCGGTAGTTGAGCGCGTGCTGTGAGCGCGCCCCGTCGTCATTGTTCTCTTCTACGAGCGCTCCAACATCTTAAAGGTTGTGTAGAAGTCCCTGGGCGTTCCATTGCATTATCTACGTTAAAGGTGGGTTTGCGCAGTGTATCACAACATCGCATTAAAGAAGAATGGCTTTTTATAGACCCTTTTCAGGCCCTGAAATTGGGCTTTTGTTTTTGTTGGAGTCGTAAAGCGATCCTGACTCGGAGTCCTGTCCACTGCTTCTTGCGACGCGTCGAACAGTCGCCCTAGCGAGCGATGTGCACGTCGTACTGGCTACGCCTCGAGAGTCGAAGCCTTTGGCCCCACCAGCCCGGAAGTCAACCTTTTCCTCTTAGATGCCATGGATTGTGCCACAGCTGGTAGAGGCTTCTCGTGTGACCAAGTTCAAGAAGGGTAGGCAAGTATTAGCTGCTCCCACTGTGGGGGCCGACGGCATTAGCCTCGGCACGCTACACACAGTTTCTGCAGCCACGTGATGCCATCGGGGTGCTGGCCCCCGCTGCACCACTTTAGCAAGTGATCTTTTCCCTGCGAAGTACGATGAAACACGCGATCTTGCTTCTTGAAAACATATGCCCTCTTTGAATTGATTGTTATGATTTCCTTCTCTTTTCCTGGCTCTGCAAGACCTGGGATATGCCGGGTTGATGTACCATCGTAGTTTGTGCGGTGCACCTCCTCATACAGTCATGATCACATGATTGGCCCGTGGTGCCGCACTTGGCACGGGCAAGCCGCCCTCAGCATCTTTGTCTAGCGTGGCCAAATCTTTGACACTTGAAACAGCGTCGCAGGTTTGGGATGTTAGTATTATGTGCCTGGTGGGTAATTCTCTGCTGCCGACGTCGTGTTGCCGAACTAGTGCTACCGACATCATTCTTGTTACGAATCAAGCAGCGGACTTTTGGGTGCTTGGCTTGCTGGAGTCAGCTGATGCGGTAGTTTTCTTCCGCATTGGCTGCCGGGGCAAGGTGACATTGAAGTGTACGCCTCACCAGAGAAGTGTCAATTGTCTTAATTTCTTACTGGCTTTTTCATTCACCTAACGTATCGTTTTACTTTTTTCACTTGCCCGTGTCTGCTTAGAACAAAATGTCCTTTGTCAACCTCCGCTTGCATAGCGGACTGCCCAATCCTCGTGGGGACATGTCGCAGCTCTTCCTTACTTTCTTTTTACTGCACAAGTATAGCAGTACGGTATTGACGCAGCACGGATTTATCAATGGAGGTTTGTTTGCCTGGACAGCTTGACACGATTCCCAAAAGGCAGCCAGAAACTGACAACAGATTCGCGCTGGCAGAACTGCGCCATCTCTTCGACACCATTACATAGACGTAGACCGCTTCGCAAAGCTTCTCTTCTTGTTTGAGTGTTTTCCCTTAGGGGGCCGATGGCGTCGGGGTGTTCCTGAAACTACATTTTCAGGAAAAGTTATTTTTCCGAAACTGTAGCACAGCATGACTGGCGCCATGGCTACTAGAAATACCTGTGCCAAAAACTACAGCACGGTAACGGCTCAGGCGTGTGAGCTCGCCGCGGCACATTGCGGCAGGTTGTCTGGTCGAGCGGCTCAGTTGTGCCGCGTCTCCCCACCAGGCGTCCTTTCTTGACGCGCCGCCTATCCTGTGTTGGTTTCCCTTACGTACAGTTCACTGTACCTATGTGAAAGCGCTGGCTTCCTATTTGCCCGGAAGGCTTACGTCGCACTGCATGAATATGAGAGGTGAGTAGAGCAAAAGACATATATCATTCGTGTGACCAAAATTTGGAAGTTTGCTTGCACGAGGTTCATCCCACGATTACGCTGCTTGTCTAGAACAAAATGCAGCTGCAAAATAGGGCCGCATTTAAAGGGAACACCTTAATGAGCATATTTCATATTGGTGGCCCCGTAACTTCAAGTAGATGTGGAAACATTGTTCGCGCGCGGTACTAGCCTGTGAACAGAGTCAGAACTGTCAACCAGCAGTAGTCTGACTCAAATCTAAGCCACTATGCTTTTGCAAGAGAGCGAAATCCGGACATACCCTTCACGCAAGTGTTCCCTTTAAGAGTGGACCCGTCTGTACGTCGATTTCAGTGTTACATTCATCTTCGGGAAAATGTGCAGCACGGCACAGACGAATTAAGGGTAAGAAACGGACGACACGAGTGCTGGTGTAGCGCTCGTGTCGTCTGTATCTTATCCTTCGTCTGTGCCGCGCTGCACATTTTCCCAAAGATGTTAGTATACCAACTCGCCCAGATCGCCGTATTAGTGTTACATTCATTAGGGTTTTTATGGTGACCCGAGAACCTCAAGCGCGAGACATCGCAAGACATCCCGCTGTCCATCGAGATTACGCGCAAAGCATGGCGGGATTTTGCGAGACCATTCGTAAAGGTTCCCAACGAATGATTCACGCGAAATTATGAATAAATACGTACAAACGTTCACTCGATGGTGCCGTACATGACGGCAGCGACGACGGCAGAAGTGCGTATCAAGCGCCCGTACGCTTTCTATCGCAATAACAAACGAAACCAAATTACTCGTAGCCAAACCGTAATTATTTAGCATAGTGTGCTCACATCTCATTGACTAAACAGCGTGACTTTTCGCTCACTTGAGGAAATGGAGAAATCGCACACCACGCTGACTTTCAGGTCCAGTTTATCAAAGTAGAACAAACAATTTACAAACAACAAGTGACGTATGCTAACCCGTTTGCTTACAAATGGGGTCTCTACGCTAAGAATAGTGAACATGAAGTCGCCGCTTCGCCGCAAGGGTGACGCAATGGATGCACTTGGAACAAATTGATATGTTGTACGATGTAAGACGAGCAGCTATTTTTTTAGGCATCGGACCTGCCATAACTCAACAAAACGCTCGCGTTATGAAGCACGGCTGCTGCAGCGAGCGAAGCGTCCTTCCCGCTGTCACTACGCCGCCAACCGAGCGGTGAGAACAGCAGCACGTGGAAAGGTATCAGCCCTCTGCTGATCCCTATCAAGATACGGCGCGCGGGACCGGGTGCCACCACGCCCGGCTGGTCAAAGTACGCAAAAGGGCTTCCTCCTGGGCTTCTCGGTTCTGAATTAAGTTCTGAATTCAGACGAGTAGTATTGCGCATAGGACGGGACAAACCAAAGAACACGATGACACAGGCAGAGTGCAAGAATGCTCTGTGTGTGTCATCGTGTTTCTTTTTTTTTCTTTGTCCCGCCCTATGCGCAATACTACTCGTCTTAATGCAAAGTATCTATACGCAGTTTCTTCTGCCGTAGACACGTAGCCCCTCCCCTCCCCCGCGCCCTTCCTGGTCTCCTCCATGCGCCTTTCGCGCGACCGAGACGACCGGCGCGTTTCCTCTTCGCTTGATCCGCGATAATCGGCAGGCCTCGCACGTCGAACTTACGACGCGCAGGGCGACGTTATCGATTTGGACTTACACGGAAGTTCACGTCTATTGTGAAAATATGCCAGTAGTATCCATGTAGTTGGTATCAGAATATTAAAAAAGAAAAAAAAGGCCACGCTCGCAGAGCTGACGAGACCGTTGATGAGCGATAAACTGAACCTGGAATTAACTTTAGTGGAATGTCAGTGCAGTGTTATTGTCTAGCTTTCCTGCGTCTATGTCAAGTTGTGCTCTTCCAGCCATGAACCTAAACCAACTCCGACTGTTTTCTTGTATTGTCTACGCCTCAAATGCGACTACAATTGGGTGAACGTGAATAGGAGATTAAAGGCACAAGGACGGAGGATAGCGTTGTAGAGGAGGCAGTGGCGTAGCCCGGGGGGGGGGGGGGGGCACACTGGGCCCGTCCCCCCCCTCCCGAAATTTTTTTTCTGCCACGGTATACAGAGCACAAAATGACACTCGACCACACTTACCTGCTCGGACCCCACGTCGGATCAAGGGCGTGCCCCCCCCCCCCCCCCCCCCCCCCCCACCAAAAAAAAATTCTGCCTACGCCACTGAGAGGCGGCATACAATGTAGCGACGAAAAAACAAGCAGTTTTCACTTACCCAGCTCTTTGCAGGACTTGGTGTCGCAGTAATCGGCGTTGACATACTCTGAAGAAAGGAACGCAAGGATCGGTGTAAACCATAGGGCCCCGAACGTTGTTCTAAAAATCCTTTTTTTTTTTTACCTGCTGGTAACTTCACATTTCATGTGCATGTGATAGACGAAAAGCAGCTTATCCAAGATCTTACACATTTTCATAATAACTGTACGCCTTGCGCATGCGCGGTGGACACGAGACTACTTCAGAGGGCCAGAAAGGAATAGTGCATTCTCTCTCCAAGCAAACCTGAGGTGCTCATTGTTATTACGAAGCTTTAAAATTTTCCAGGACGTCGTTATTAGGGACCTCTAGAATGCTCCTAAGTTTCTCTAAAAATGTTTGCGAAACGGCGGATTAACGCTCATACGCGGTGAACTCTTCTGCCCATGGGCGGCGCAGCCACCGACATTATCAAGTCGAGATGGAACTTTGAGCGGAGGGACGTTCCATACCTACACAGGGTGTTTCAAGAAATGTGTCCGAAGATCCTCAAAAATAAGGAAAATGAAAAATTTTCACGCTGCCTTCATAATTTCTTTTTCTCTGGCGGCAGGCATCTTAAGATGAATACCGGCATCAATTACGAAATCAATGAAAGAAATTTAGTTAACTTTTTTCAAGTAGCACAGACAGGCAGTCGGGTAAAATGGGAAAAGTGCTGCCCTTCCTGCGAAGAGCCTGTTGCCGCTTTCAGATTTCGCAAAAGCAGCCGCTCGCAATTCTTAGCGAATAATGAAATCTGACCCATTTCGCCGGCGTAATCGAAACCGAAACTCGGAAGAGCGCAACTGCCATACTCTTCCGAGACGTCGAGAATGAGCGAGCGTCATTGTACAATCGCCTATCGACTTCGCTTCGTTGTAGTACGGGTTTCGTCTGCGATTAGAACTCGTATGGCGCACGTGCGTTAACAAATGCAGAACTAACACCACTGCAATCGCCGTCGTGAACAGTGACATCACTCTGGTTGGCTGCTAGCTGCACTCGTCGGGGCTTCGGTTTCGGTTTCGCCTGTGAATGTGGTGGAATTTCGTTGCTCCGCCATTACCGGAGGCCGATTTTTCAAAGTCTCAAAGCGGCGATGGCCTCTTCGCAGGAAGGGCAGCAATTCTCCCATTTGACCCGACCGCCTGTCTTCCGCTAACTCAAAAGGTAATTAATGTTTTGTTTAATTACTGCCATAATTGCTTCCTCTAGTCATCTTAAGATGAGACCACAGAAAAAGCTATTAGGAAGGCACCAAGCATGGAAGAAAAAAAAAAATGGAGGGAAGTGCGCGTAGAGTCTACAGGCCAACCTCCTCTGAAGCCGCTACCTCTTCGTGTTCGTGTCACAATTCCCATCGTGCTCTCGTTTCATATTCTGTTTTCCTGGGCTCATGGGGAAAAACAAATTGACGAGCGCACGCGCCCCGCGTCCACAAGCCGACCTCCTCCGACGCCTCTCCCCCCTCGTGCTCCGTGCTTTGGTCACAATTCCCAGCATGCTCCTTTTTTCATTTTTCTATGGCTGGGTTTCAAAAATTACGTGGCGCTTCCTCTTAGTTTTTTTCTTTTCTTTTACTTTATTTTCGTCCATAGAATGAAGAAATATTCCATTGCCCTTGTTTTTGATGATTTTCGGAGACATTTCGCGAAACACCCTGTAGAGTCTATTTCATAAGTTGATTGCAGCACTTTGGAGGCTGCAGGGCTGCTTAGCTAGCAAGAGCGAAACTTTCTCACAATTTCGGTGTCGTCTACTCAGCGTCTTCATGGCGTCTGCGCGCATGCATTGGGCGACGAATCACAGCCAACGGGAGCGCCGGGAACAAAAAAAAAATGGCGGCACCGTTCGAAGCTTCAACCGTAACGGGTGCCTTCCGCCTCGAATTTATGAAGTCGTTGTAATGCTCAGTGTGGTCCGTAACTTCTAATCTGACACTTGTATTTGCTTTGTGTTTGCGTCCTGACACTTAAAGGAGCAATGTGTTTGTGACTATTTCACAGTTTTCAAAAGCCACTGCGAAATTTTTCGGTGACGAGGCTCAGCAGACGTGGTCGAACAAACAGCCGATCTCAATAATAAGGACAAAACGTAACAGATGCTCTGTCGTCAGCGTGAGATGACGCAGAACGACGGCCGATTTCACCGCTTTCTTGTTACTGTCAGGACAGTGGTCAAGCACCGAGCGCGAGTTCGGATAGAAGTGCGCAGGTGCTTCTATCCTTCTGCCTTTTTCTCGTAACCAAAACTACCGGCACCTAGGGATACACAAACTTATGCGACGTAGGTGTCCAGCGGAATTGACTTATCACGTAACGATGGGACGTAGCACGTGCCAAACAAATGCAAACGTATGCCAATTACATAGAGGGTGTATTTTTGTCATCACAGACTTTTAACTGAGATTCTACGAGAGGCTCCTGTAAATTTTGCGAGCGCACTGTACGTCGAGGTGGAAGTACTTTAACACAGCTAAAATGGCATTTAAATGACTAATTAACACAGGCTAATTAGTTAAATTTTTATTTCTTGGCTTTAGGGCAGTTTTTTTTATATTCTAGAGACTTCTAGACCGTGACAATTTATGGTATACCCACGTTTTTAAAAATCACAAAAGTTGCAGGTAACATGAGATATTATTCATTGTATAATTTTTATGGCGGTATCTAAAACCGCACCAGGCGCGCAGGAAACGCGCCCACTCTTTCACGTGAGACTGGAACTTCTGGTAACAAGGAAGTCATGGAATTAATTTTGAATGAGGCGCGTCGCGGCTGCGTCCATGCGCGGAAAGCGGCAAGTCATCCAACTTTCACCAGCGTAACGTCTTACCATTGAGTGTGATGTTTGGAGCTTGTTTCTTGCTCTCGGGCTGTGCGCGAAAAACCGCGATCTCCACGTTTCCTGTTTGTTTTTTCCCTCTCTGTAGAGAATAAACTCAAGGGCAGTAACTGCGGCGCTTCGTCTCGCAGACAGGCGGAATAGTTTTTCGCGCCAGTTTATAGACCATTCTACGTACAAACATCGGCGCTGCTACCTTGGGCTGCTAAACTAATGTTTTCTCAATTTTGTATATCGCAACCTCATTGGATAAGGTCAGGAAACGTTGAATGTACCAACCCAACCGTTTTCACGTGCGTACGTCCAGCACACCACTGCTCGTTTATTTGTAAAAGATACAAAATGGCAAGATTAACAACCCGATATGGCGGTGCCGAGACCCAGAGAGTTTCCTAAAATTAACTATAGGGGACTCTGGCGCTGCGATTGTTCAGCCACCATGGGAATAATGGGTAGTACACGTATTTGCCTAGTCTTCGTACTTGCGGGCTTCGAACGCACTTGTGGCTTTGTTTACTGCTGTGTTTTGGTTTTCTTTCGGATAAAAGAATGGATCGTTGTGAACTTCGTGACCAGATTTTAATTGGTGAACCTTAAAAAGTTAAGTGGTGAAGTGGAACTGTTGAACGTCTGCTGAACTTCGTCTTGCGAGAAAGCGGATGCAGGTGACGCCCAGCCAAATGGAGCCGTAACTACGAAGCTTAGACAAATCCGTGTACTACCCATCATTCTCATGCTGGCTGAAGCGCCATGCGTTGCAGCTCCCATAGACACTAGCGCCAGAGTTCCCTCTAGTGTATCTATATGAAACTCTATGCCGAGAGCCATCCGTGAAATAGTCTGTAGTTTAAGAAAGTGACAGATAAGCAGCACGCATCGCACGCGAAGAATGAGCGGTCTACTTGTGTACTTGAATAATAAGGATTCCTGGTATTAATCAGGACAAACAGAGAATAATGCCAAAGAAAGTATTGGGGATACCGATGGCTGCGATCGGCGCTGACTAACACTCCTAGGTTTAATTCCACACATATACCCCGTCAAAGTGGACGGGAGGATCACCGCCGCCGTATCTCAGTGGTAGAGCACCGGACGCATTATTCGAATGTCGCAAGTTCGGTCCCTGCCGGAGGCAAGTTATCTTTTTGTCCACTTTATTTTCTTCACATTTATATCCTAATTACTACGAACAGCATACCCAATACTTTCCTTGGCATTATTGTCTAATTGTTGTCATTATTATTGTGTCTAACAAGTAAAACGAGCCCTTAAAAGTCATCTTCTTTCCAAGAATTCCTGGTGTTTTATACATGCCGATACGACAATATAACTACGAGGCATGCTGTAGTGGAGGGCTCCGGAATGGTTCCGGCCACCTGGGGTTCCTTAACGTGCGCCTAAATCTAAGCACGCGGGTGTTCTTTGCATTTCGGCTCCCGCGAAATGCGGCCGTCGTGGCCGGGAATCGAACCCGCGACGACGAGCTTAGCAGCGCGATATTTTACGTGCCAAGATACCACGATAGGTTGCTCGTGTATTTCAGATTACAGTTGCCGGTTTTACTGACCATAGTCTGCTTCGGCGCACCTAGATTCCAATTTCGTCGTTTCCTTGTCACAGGAAGTTCCGGTCTGACGTAGCAGAGCGGCCGTATTTTCAGACCGTTTCCTTTCCTCATCAAAGTTTGGTTAAGAATATCTCAAATGACGTGTAACTTTCGTGATTGTTAAAAAAAATGTATAGGCCGTAAATTTTCACTTACGACGACTTATTAAAGGGGCCCTGCAACACCTTTCTTAGTTATGTTGGAATAGTCTCATTATTGACGTATGGCTCTTCACGAGTCATATGCCGCAAAAATTTTTCGAATCCGTCAAGTCTAAGTGGTGTTACCAAATTATAGAGATCACGTTCAGCAGCTTTCTCCCCCTACTCAACGCCGCGAGCGCGCGGAAAGCTGCGCGGGGCGTGAAGGGAGGGAGGGCCGAGGTGCAAGGAGGCGCCGAAGAGTTACGTCAGCGCCGGCGGCATTTTTTTTTCTACATTTTTTTCTCTCTGGCGTCTCGGCGCAACCACGTGGTCTGTGGCGCCACTTCCGGTCGGCTTGCGTGGTCGTCGTCGAGTGGAGCCCATCGCACCGTGTATCGCGCGTGCTTGAAAACTGCGAGTCGGTTTGGTAATGTTGGGTGTGCACCTCGAACTGCCGTAGTGTTTTCATCGCTCTGCCAACCATGGATGCAAACCTGAATGCGCGTTTGGTAAGAATGACAGCTGAGATGGGTTTCGACCCACACTCCGATACACCGCCTCGTAGCACTGCTCGCGCTTGAATCGTATTAATTACGGCAAAGCTGCGTGCACCCTTCTCCCAGTGGCGGTACTTCGATGCTGTTTGCTCTTCGAATGCGGGCGCACAGCGAGTGAGGGCTGACAACAAAGAACTAAAGACTAGAAGAAAAGATCGTGGGGCATCGGGCCGACGCGGACCCATTCCCCGGCTTTCTGCAGCTACCGTGAAAATGCGAGACTGCTTGATTGCTGTGTCGCGGTTTCTCTGGAACGTGAGGCTACGGGGAGGATGCGCAGAGGTACGGCTCGATGACATACTGAACAGACAGCGAACGGGACTCTCGCCATACAGCAAACACAGGTACCCTAAACTAGCCGGCGCCAGCATTGTTATCGGAGAAATGCTGCACCCCTGCCTCGGTCGGTCGTGAGAACGGCTGCCACTCTCAACGGCAACCGGCGATGGTCAAAAGCACAGAAATATTGACGATTTTGGCACTGCGCATGGTGAAGAAAACACAACCACGCAACTACGAGCAGCCGAGCTGTCGGTGAGACCGAAAGTGCTAATATTAATGTTTGTTCGGTGTTTTAACGGCATAACACAATATAAACATATATATTATCTACTTATTGAACTCAAAATTAACAACGAAGGTAATAATGAGGGTGTTATCTTGATTATAACATCAGCCAATGGTGGAACTGCCGACAATCGCGTCATATATTGCGGAATAATACATCATTTGTCGAGAGAAGAGGGAGCGATTTTCAGCTGACTTTGAGAATTTATTGTAAATTCCAGGCCGCTCGCTTCGCTATAATATTCGGCTCGCGTGTTCTCGGGAGCCTCGACTACCGATTGGCAGTGCTTTTTGACCCTGCTCAAAAAGTGTTGCAGGGCCCCTTTGATATAAACAGCTGCCCTGTAGTCAATATTTAGAATTTCAATTAATGGAGCTTGTTAATTAGTCTCTCCAGTGTCACCTTAGCTGCGCAAAAGTATTTCCGCCTCGATGTAGAGTTCGTATGCGAAAATACGGGAGCCTGTATGTCATAGAATTTTTATTAAATGCCTGTATTGTCTCAAAAGAAAAGGACACACTGTTCGAACTGCATGCTTTGCTGCGCAAGAATGTGGCTTCCTTACACCTCGAAGCTTCTACCTTGTCGCACCCAACTTGTGAACTGTAATGTAGTGTACAAGGGACTGACCGTAAAAGACCGCCTTGGTGCTTTCGCACTCGCATTGCGCTCCTTCTGCATTCGCAGTGCCAATACAGTCACCTGCCTTTTATTGGGTTCTTTCTAACGTCCCTATTTTCTGGGTCACTGTGCGCCCAGAAACTGTTGGGTGGCAACCGCGAATATGACCACCGCTTACCTGAAAACTTTTTGACGTAAAAGATCGTCGGCAAGGCAACGAGCAGAAACATCACCAGTGGAATCGAGCCAATTATGCACCAATAATTGGCCAGCTTTTTTGTGATCATTTCCGCCTGTGCTGCCCCGGCTCCCCTGCAACGCAAAAGCACAAAGGATTAGCTGCACGCTTTATTGCGCTGAAAACGTACCGAGTCTTCGTGATAGAAACACGAGCGCATGACAACGTGAGTAGTGCGCACGCGGACGTGGATATCTGAGCGTGTGTAGTGGTTGCGGCTGAAGGGGGGGAAGGGGGCTACCTATAATCATCATCATCAGCCTGACTAGGCCCACTGCAGGACAAAGGCATCTCCTATGTTTCGCCAATCCCGGTCCTGTGCTTCCTGCTGCCGCGTTATCCCAGCATTAACTTTTTTAATCTCATCCGCCCACCTAACTTCATGTTTTCCCCTGGAGAGTTTGCCTTCTCTTGGAATGCAGTCGGTTACTCTTAATGACCAGCGGTTATCTTGCCTACACGCTACATGCTCTGCTCATGTCCATTTATTCTTCTTGATTTCGACTAAGATTTCAGCACCCTTTTGTTCCCTGACCCCATCTGCTCGCTTCTTGTCCCTTTTCACCCACTCTGCCTCTGCTTGTCTCTTTTGGACCTCTCTGCTCTCTTCTTGTCCCTTTTGACCCACTCTGCCTCTTCTTGTCCCTTTTGACTACCTCTGCTCCCTTTTGACCCACTTTGCATCTGCTTGTCCCTTTTGACTCCCTCTGCTCTCTTCTTGTCCCTTCTGACCTACTCTGCTTCTTGTCCCTTTTGACCATCTCTGCTCCCTTGTCCCTTTTGAACCACTCTGCATCTGCTTGTCCCTTTTGACCCCCTCTGCTCTCTTGTCCCTTTTGACCCACTCTGCCTCTGCTTGTCCCTTCGACCCTCCCTGCCTCTTCTTGTCCCTTTTCACCACCTCTGCTCCCTGGTCTCTTTTGACCCACTCTGCATCTGCTTGTCCCTTTTGACCCCCTCTGCTCACTTCTTGTCCCTTTTGACCCACTCTGCCTCTTCTTGTCGCTTTGGACCACCTCTGCTCCCTTGTCCCTTTTGAACCACTCTGCATCTGCTTGTCCCTTTTGACCCCCTCTGCTCTCTTCTTGTCCCTTTTGACCCACTCTGCCTCTGCTTGTTCCTTTTGATCCACTCTGCCTCTTCTTGTCCCTTTTGACCACCTCTGCTCCCTGGTCCCTTTTGACCCACTCTGCGTCTGCTTGTCCCTTTTCACCCACTCTGCATCTGCTTGTCCCTTCTGACCCCCTCTGCTCTCTCCTTGTCCCTTTTGACCCATTCTGCCTGTTTTTGTCCCTTTTGACCCACTCTGTTCTTGTCCCTTTTGACCCAATCTGCATCTGCTTGTCCCTTTTGACTCCCTCTGCCTCTTCTTTTCCCTTTTGACCCACTCTGCCTCTTCTTTTCCCTTTGGCCCACTCTGCCTCTGCTTGTCCCTTTTGACCCACTCTGCCTCTTCTTGTCACTTTTGACCCCTTCTGCTCTCTTCTTGTTCTTTAAGGTTACAGATATCATTTTCTTTCCATTGCTCGCTGTGTCGTCCTCAATTTAAGGGCACAGGGTGGGGTAAATTTTTCTTAAAATCAAAATTCGCTTTTTTGCTTGTTTGAAATGATGAGGCCTTCCTTAACAATATCCAGTGCCCCACACATGTTCGCGCGTTTTCATTGAGCTAAAAGGACCCGGTTTTCGAGACCAGCTGACGAGCAGCCAAGTCTCCTTTTCTCAGACCGTGCACAACCTGAGCTTTCTGCCTCAAGGGAAGTTTTTAAAATACAAAACTGGTAGTTTCCCTGAGCTCAGAAGGTCTTTAAAAAGGCATTCCGGCTACTTAAAGGCATATCGCGCACTTTTTTTTAACACGCGTGCCATTTACCGAGTCCTAGCCATGTGTGTGAGAGATGCGCATTGAACGTAGTTCTGTGCATTTATTTTGAGTTTAGTTTCGCCTTTGTGGACTTTGTTGCGGCGGCAAAACATTCTCGTGTTGCCAAATCAAAGAAACTGTTTAGAAAGCGCAGTTTAATTGGAAATTGACACGCTTCGGCTACTAACAGGAATGGAACCGGAAGTACTCGCGTGAACACTTCAGCAAGTAAGCTTTCTCTTCATTGCACGTCATCGCAATGACAAAATGTTAACTGTAGTGACAATGGCTGCGCTTTGATTGATGTAGAGCTTCTACAAACGGTAATTACGAGTAACTGTGTCTGCACAGAATGCGGAGGAACCGTGGCACTCGTAGAGAACACGATGGATCGTGTTTCTTGGAATGGAAACCCTCCGAACAGCCACCTTTGACACCGTTCTAAGTTTCAAAAAGACCTGCATGGCCAGAGTAAACGTTCTCAAGGCCGTTTGGTATATCGCCCAAGCGCAACACTGTGATATGGTTGGGTGAGTAGGACTGCCATCAACAGTAGTTGGCCAATAGAGAGGCAGAAGGTATGAAAAAACAAGCCAGAAAGCCAAGAAAATAAGAAAAGAGGTGAAAAACTGATTTGTGTGAGGACTATATGGCAGGTTGCTTTCAAGTTGTTCAGCACACTTTTTTGAACAAAACATGATATAAACTTGTTTTTTTTTCTCTTTAACTCTCAATATCTCGGAATCAATGTTTCTTTTGTTACATTTGCCCCATTATCAGAACAACCTGAAAAAACAAAAATCCGATTTTTTTACCAGAATAAACCAAAGCATTAATGCGAAGCTACTGAACTAGAATAGTGTAGGTATGCGGAATAGTTTCCATTCTTTTGGCAGTTTTATTTTTTAAATATTGACAAAGATTACTTGCTTTGCTTAAGAAATTGCAGAAACGTCAACACTTGAAATACAGTTGTAACTCTAACTCCATTGCTAGAAGAGACGCCGACGAATAAAATGAAAGGAAGCCAAACGTTTTACACATAGTAGTTTCAGATAAAATGGGTCTTAAAGAAGCCTTAAAGGGGCCCTTTAACACTTTTCCAAGTAGCCATGGAATGGCTTCACTAAAGGAACTTGTTGCCTCACGAATCCAGCGCCGCAAAATTTTCAGAATCCGTCCAGTACGAGCGGAGTTAGAAAGATTTGTCGCACGCTGTATTTGCTTTCTCTCTTCTCTCGCCCTGACGAAAGCGCTGGAAGCTAAGCAGGGGGGGGGGGGGGTGGCTCGGGGGAAGAAGGTACATCACGCGCGCCTCCTGACCTTGAGTACATTTTCTTTTTTTTCTTCGAACGCGTGGCGTACTGACAGTGCGATCGCGCATGCGCGCGAGTGGCGGCCTCTCGCAGCGGCCGCAGTAACTACCAAGAGCGCCATGTTCAAATCAACCAGTGGCGTGGAACCTGCCTGTGACACCGTAAGCATCATTTGTGTCGAGAGGAGAGGAAGCGCATTTTAGCTGACTGCGAATATATTGTATATCCCTGGCCGCGTGCTGCGCCGTAATGTTTGGCTAGCGTGTTCCCGGGAGCCTCGACTACCGATCGGCAGCGTTTTTTGATCATGCTGAAAATGTGTTGCAGGGCCCCTTTAAAATACATGGAAGGTATAGGGCCTACCCTTTGCCCTTCTTACTCCTAGGTCCCATCCACTTCGTAAGCATCCAGGCATGTGCCCTGTAGGTAAATACCGGTAAAATGCAGCTGCTATATGCCTTCCTCTTGGAGGATAGTGGTAAAGTACCATTCACGATTTGAAAATCTCATTACTAACACTCACTAACACGTCCTTTTTCGTTATTTATTTGTCGGTAAATGCTCCCATTGCGAACACACGCCATCGCTCCATTCCTGCATCATTTTCTCAGAGTGCAGCCGTGGGTACCGGTTTGCCGGAGCTGCGTCGATCGAAAGGATTTACAGTAGCAGAGCTGGTGGCAGCATCAGGTGGCGTTTCGTCCAGCTACAATTTATTTTTTTTTTAAATCTTTAGTGGCATCAGTTTTCTTTTCGAAAAAAAAATAAAATCTGGAGGCTACCCTAATTCTTGACTCAATTCACTATTTTAGCGCATTGTATAGGAACAAGACGGAGGGCAGAATAAAACACGGACACGGCGCTAACTTCCAACGTGATTTATTACAGTAGGCGTAACTCCAATAAATAGGTTGAAAATCAACGCGCGCAGGCGCATTTGTAAATAACAAAATTGAAAACATAAGGTTTTTTTTTTCAAACCACGCGTACAACTTGGTTTACAGAATGATGACAGTGAATTTTGTATAACATATGTTAGTCTACGACATTATGACGACTGAAGATGCGTCAACGTCGACGTGTTGGAAGTTAGCGCTGTGTCCGTGAGTTTATTCGGTCCTCCGTCTTGTTCCTACAGTGCGCTAAAATAGTGAAATGAGTTACCAACACGCCCAAGTCTACGCTCTGCCTTGACTCAAGTGTCTGGCAGCGGCCCTCGCGCGTCGGCGTTCGTGCTGCCCTGGTGTATTGCTCGGGTGGACCTCGTGTTTCGTACGCTCCCGAAGTTGATCTCAGAGGCCATGTAGAAAGAAGCGCGTGGATGAGATCCACTCCGCCAGGTGCCGCAACAATCCCAGCTGCTCACACTTCTTCAGCGAACTTAATCAATCTACATTACTTAGCCTAACAGTTAAACGGTCATTAACTAAGGTTATGATCCGATATCATATACAGTAGAACCTCGTTGATACGTTTCCGAAAAAAACGCGGAAAATAATAATAATATCTGGGGCTTAACGTCCCAAAACCACCATATGATTATGAGAGACGCCGTAGTGGAGGGCTCCGGAAATTTCGACCACCTGGGGTTCTTTAACGTGCACCTAAATCTAATTACACAGGCCTCAAACATTTTCGCCTCCATCGAAAATGCAGCCGCCGCGGCCGGGATTCGATCCCGCGACCTTCGGGTCAGCAGTCGAGCGCCATAACCACTAGACCACCGTGGCGGGGCAAAAACGCGGAAAATAAACGTACGATCCGGGAAAACGTACGATCTGAATCCAGTAAAAATTGGGGCTGACAAGCCCATATTGAGGTGCAAGGGCAAAGAACATTTATTTCTCAAAAAACATGGAGGGACTCTTCGATTTTCAAACTCCTGGCATCTCGCTGGCAGCCAGAGGTCAGCCAGCTAGTTCCGGTCCTGACCTAAAATAACGTCGTGGTCACGTGCATTGAAATCCCGAGACAACCCGAATATTGCAAAATCGAACTCTGGGACAACCAGCGTAAACGTAAAGAAACGCTACCGCCGTGTCAGCAGGCGAAACTTTGCGCCGCATGAGCGTCGGTTCTTTCTGCATTGCCACTTGGAAATACTATAGGGCTCGGTTTGCCGAAGAGCAGAAGTGATATTTTCGAGCATACGCATTTGGGATGCGATCACGTACGTTCGCAAGATCACGCGTGGCTTGCCCCGTCCGTGAAGGAAACTACCGCCCCGCTAAAGGCTTAACAAGCTCAACTCTTCGCAGTGCATGTAACAATCGCGGTACAACACCATATGCGAAATCTCGCGAAAATGGTAAGCGTCCCCGAAAGCGACAGCTGTTCGCGGCTTTCGCATACTACGTCGCACACTCGCGCTGACCAGTTTGCGTTCTGTCTTAACTTGAGACATGCGCTGGTATGTTTACCGCCACTCGTATGTGTGATAACAGAGTCTTGGTTACATGAAGCCATTGGCGATAGCGAGATAGTTCCGCCGAACTACCAACTTTTTCGATGTGATCGTGGTTCTCGGGGCGGTGGAGTGGCTGTCATTATCATGTATGGCATTGATGTATCTATTGCTGAGCGTTTTCCAGTGAGAGAGAGTCTGCTTTTAAAACTTTCATTTGCTGATATGCCATTTTTTTCTCTGTGCGGTTTATCGGTGTCCTAATGCTGATGAATCTTTTATGAGCGGTTTGTACGATGAACTACTATGTCTACGAAGCAAAAATCTTATTTTAACGGGTGACTTCAATCTGCCAGCCATTAATTGGGATGATATAAATTATGGTACTTCTTCTTCAGCTGACACACTCTTAGACATAATGTTTTCTCTTGGCCTTGAGCAAATGGTAGGACACCCCACAAGGGGGAGTTCGATACTTGATCTGCTATTTACAACGGAACTCTTTACCGAAGCGGCTATCACAGTTGAAACCGGTATTTCTGACCATAGATTAATATCATTTGTTTGGGACAGGCATGGACATTGTAAATCAGTGAAAACGCCAGTGGAAAGTGTTGTAAGAGATTTCAATCGAGCGGATGATGTTGCAGTAATTGATTATTTAGAAACACATTTCCCCACATCTGTTAGTGATGTTGATAGAGCCTGGCAACGCTTCCGTGGTATTGTGGACTTTTGTACAAAGAACTTTGTACCGCTTAGGAGAATACGCAGGCGTTCACATAACCCATGGATAAACCGTGAGATTATACAGATCAAGAGAAAGATAAAAAGGTTACGAAAAAAACACAAGACTAGTACGCAACATTTTTCCGATCTCAAAGAAAAATTATTAGAGAGTGTTAGTAAGGCTAGGCATCAATTTTTTAATGACACACTACCTGAATTCATCAAGACAGATCCTGATAAATTTTGGCGCTATCTTAAGCAAACTAAAGAAGGCGTTTCTGAAATACAAGTTGATGAGGTCACGATAACAGATCCGGCACTAATTGCTGATCATTTTAATAAATACTTTCAGAGCGTCTTTTCCGAACCACAGTATTATGAACTGCGAGACCCGATGCCCATAATCACGGATGATGTTCAGATAACTCGTGAAGGTGTTTTACAAATGTTACTTAAGGTTAATCCTAAGAAATCGTCAGGCCCTGACGGCATTGGTAATTCATTCCTACGACGCTATGCTGAAGAAATCACTGACTTCCTTACTGCCCTTTTCAATGTATCAAAATATGGTCAGATACCAGCCGATTGGCGTAAAGCTCGTGTTGTGCCGATCTTTAAAAAGGGTAACCGCTATTCCTTGACAAACTACCGTCCTGTTTCTATCACTAGTAGCTGCTGTAAAATGTTAGAGCATGTTGTTGCAAATTACATTAACACATTTTTATCAGAAAATAATATTTTGTCGCCTAATCAACATGGTTTCCGAAAAAATATGTCTACGGTAACTCAGCTTGTGTCTACAGTGCATGAATTCGCACGGGTTCTAGATATATCTGGGCAGACTGATGTGTTCTTTTTAGGTTTTAGCAAAGCCTTTGATAAGGTGCCTCATGGAAAACTTGTTTAAACTCGAAAATATTAGGCTACCTCCGGGTATCGTTACATGGATTCATATGTACTTAAACAACAGAACTCAATTTGTTGAGGTCAGGGGTTGTTCTTCTTCTTCGCTAAATGTTTCTTCCGGTGTGCCACAAGGTAGTGTGTTAGGCCCCTTGTTACTCTTGATTTTTGCTAATGATTTAGTTGATGTCGTACATAAGGACATATCCGTCCGATTATTCGCGGATGATTGTGTTGTTTTTAAAGAAATATGTTGTGTAAATGACCACATATTACTTCAGCAGTCTCTTACAAGTATAGACGAGTGGTGTCAAAACTGGGGCATGGAACTTAATAGTGACAAAACAGTTCTCTTGATAATAACAAGAAAACGAACTCCCAGCCTTTATACTTATTTTCCCCGCAATAACCCACTCAAAGACGCAGAAAAATACAAATATCTAGGAGTCACTTTGACAAAGGCACTTACGTGGTAAGACCACATTACAAGCATATGCACGGCTGCACTTAGGAAACTTCTTAAGAGGAAACTTAAATCCTCCACGAAGGAGACCAGATTATTGGCATATAACACCTGCATTCGATCAAAACTTGAATATGCCTCGGTTGTTTGGGACCCTCAATGTAAAAAAGATATTGCCTTGATTGAAAAAGTTCAACGGAAGGCTGTCAGATTTATATTTAGCAAATATAAAAGATATGATTCGCCAACACAACTTATGCAACTGAACGACATCCAAACACTGGAAACTCGCAGGAAAATTAATCGGTTAACGTTCCTACACAAAATTCTTTCCGGTAAAGTTACAACAAGTCTGCCCAACTGTGTGAAACCTCTATCTTCTAGAAAAACAAGACATAAGCTTAAATATTCATTGGCGCCAGTTTTTGCCCGTACCACTGCTTTTAAAAATAGTTTTTTTCCCTAGGACTATTGCTGACTTGAACTCTTTGCCAATAAGTGCTTTTCAGTCCGAAGATATTGAAAAACAGCTTGAAACTTTTTTTGTTTAGTTTTGAGTGATGTATCCATATGGTGTGTATACGTAATGCCCGAGTAATGTAGTTAGTTGACTTCTGCTGCGCATGAGTGTTCTGTTCACTGTTTATGTGCCGTAACACTGTTGTTCAAGTGCACTATAAGTTGTCTGATTAAGTGCTGTGACACTGTACTTTTTTTGTTGTTGTTGCCCCTCCTGCTTGGGCCTAAGTATAGGCCTGCAGAACTTGTAAATAAATAAATAAAAATAAATAAAATAAATCTCGCACGGCGGAAGGGGCTTTAAAAGATAACGCCCGGCGTAATCGCAACCGAAGGTGACGTCCCCAAGCGCCCGCACTGCAATCTGTCGAGTCCTCACAAAGATGGCGGCGAGCGCGCATCGTCTCGTTTTGGCGTCCGATAACCAGAAACCTCCCAGATATCTTCCAGAACAAATCTTTTCTGGCAGCTTCTGACGGCCCGCTGGTAGACAGAATCGCCCAGCCAGAGAAATACGCCGACCGGAATTGCGCCGGGCGGAGCAACCCAAAAAACGAATGCGCTCCGGGAGAACAGTGTGGGGAAAATTATCGGCCATATTTACTGGGCACAATGGCGGCGTTGCTATGGTTACGGGTCGCGGCGTGTTGTGCAGCGGTGGCGATGCGGCGGCGGCATGTGCGTTTCCGCGGCAAGCCGTTTGAAGATTTTGCCGGCCAGCGTCGCCGCCTGCCTTCGGGTCGGTGTGTGGTTGACAGAGCGCGGCGATCGAGCAATTCGGAGAAGACACGGAGGGGGCGATCGAGCAATTCGGAAGAGACGCGGAGGGGACAGTTGAGTAACGCAGAGAAAGTGCGGAGGAGGAAAGGCATGCCGCCGTCGCCGCGCGGCGGCTGTCTGCCACTTCGCGCTTCACAAGTGCAAGAGAGGGCTCTTTTTGCACGCCTGAATGGGAGTTTCTGACTACAAAACGTATGATACCACCGCAGTTTTCCGCGGTGCTGAACGTTGCTGCCGAATAATCGTATTTTCCGGGAACGTATTAACCGGAACGTATTACACACAGCTGTATTGGCTTATTTTTAATTTTAGCGATTTCGAGCCTAGGAGCCGGGCAATCGTACTAAGCGGGAACGTATCAACGAGCTTCTACTTATATCCAGTATGACTCTTAACTAACATAGACCAGCACCATCGATTTCTATTTTATACAAGACATTTTTTTGTGAATATTCGGAAAACCGGAAGTACGTGTTCAACCGGATATTCTTGGAAGGCAAATAGACTATATTCAGTCGGTGATCTTATCATTAGAGATACTGCGAATGAAAGGTTATCTCGCTACCGTTACTTCACACCAGCAGTTAACTACACCCGCGAGCAAAAGTACACGGACCACGTCAGCGCATGCCGAGCTTGCCGTCTGCTCCGTATAGTGGCGAGCCGTCTGCTGTCGAGAGCACTGCGCTGTCGAATGCGCGGCCAGAGCAATGCTCTGGGCATCAGACGGTTCGCCACTAGACGGCGCAGGCGGCAAATTCGGCACGCACACCCGTGGTCCGTATAATGTTGCTCGCGGGTGTACCCAACACGTAAATCGCAGCAATATTATCTCTAGATCATCGCATGTCCTTGCCACCTGAGTTGCTCCCGTATGCATCCTCTGTAACTTTCATTCCGCGAGCGCTACGTCTGCGTACAAACTAACTATCCGTGAATTCACAGATGAGAGTTCACTCACCCCGGCACTGGTGCAGCCGGATCGGCGCCGCCCACGCTGCTCATGCCGCTCACGCCGCTCTCCGCCGAGGACATCGCCGATTCCTCGGCCATTTTCTGCGTGCGAGGAGAGCAGGACATATTGCACACACACAGTAAAAACAGCCTTGAGACTTTACTGCGCACCTCTAAATTCATTTGGACGTTATGCCGTCTTTGCACAGACCTATTTAAACCGCCCAATATTCAGACTGATCTGTCTTGTCTATACGGAGTTCATATAAACAGATGACCAAAAGCCGTTAACTCGTATGCTGCTTCCTTTAAGCCAGGACTCTCGAACCCACCTCTGCTAGCGGGCCGTAGGCACGAAATTAAAGCCCGCAAGGATCGTGACAGTTTATCGAAGCGCTGTTGGTGTGGTGTGGTGTGTGTTCCTTCTGTGTCGTCGTCTTTTACTGCGCTGTTTCCTGTTCCACTTGGTCTTGTTGGTAATTCATCTGGAGGTAAATTGTTGCGCACAAAGGCAGACACACAAGAAAATTCGGCAGATCCCACGTACCGTGGGAATCGATGTTACGCGAAGCATGCAGGGGATGGTGACTGTGGCGTAAATTTTCCCATTGAGGGGGGAGAAACGTTACGGAATGACGCTAGAAATATATGTGGAAGTGCTATAAGTGCTATACGCACACTCATGTGTTGAAGAGTTGCATATGTATTACATAATCAGTTTTTTACACTTGCGTAACGATGCCAACAGCAACATGGGTGTTACCAACACCAGACGCGGTAAGCTGATATGTAGTGCTTATATTATTCAATACTATAGATAGTGCGAATCCGAACAAGACAAAGAAAAAACACAGATGCGCAGGATAGGCGTTACTCTTAAATAAGCTTCATTCATGAAAGTTTCTCTACATATATACACAGCCGAGTGGCACGCGCATGCGCACTGCACGCACGTTATAGTCACAGTTGCAGTTGTTACTGTTGTTATGCCTATACTTGTCCGTTATGACGGAGAACGTACGCACGCACGGAGAACGAACACACGCACGCACGCACACACGAACCCGTGTGCAGGTGTGGAAAGGGTTCTTGACAGTTCTCGAACAAGGTCATCATCACCATGATGAGTGAGCCCCAGCAGCTGCACCGGACTTGGTATTCGGATGCGTTCATGATCGCGGCTACGATGGGTCGAAGTGCAGTGAACTGCGAGGTATAGCACAGCTGGTTCAAATCCTGGATGCCTCTCACGATGAAATGATCTATGACGCCTCCTGTCCTGGACTTTGCAGCGAGGTAGTTTGATGCCCTGTTCACGTCCAAGCCGTCTTTTACACAGTATAAGGACCAAGTGTTAAAGTCCCCGGTAAGGATGAGAGGCCCGGCTCTCTAGACAGATTTATTGTAGGAAGCGTTGACCCCGGTTCATGCGCAATACACGTGGTACACGTTGCCGACCACGTGGACGAGTGGCCCGCAATGATGCGTTGAACGTCTTCCAGGGCTGTTCTGTCTACAGCTTCCTCCCTTTCCTTCCGTTCGCCGCGGTGGTGTAGCGGTTACGGTGCTCGACTGCTGACCCAAAGGTCTCGGGTTCGATCCCGCCGCGGCGGTCGAATTTCGATGGCGGCAAAATGCTAGATGCCCGTGTACTGTGCGATCTCGGTACACGTTGAAGAATACCAGATGGTCAAAATTTCCGGAGCCCTTCGCTACGGCGTCTCTCGTAATCATGTCGTGGTTTTGGGACATAAAACCCCAACTATTATTATTGTTATCACTTTCCTTGCGTGTGAATGTGTTTGTTCGCGCCCCGCCACGGTGGTCTAGTGGTTATGGCGCTAGACTGCTGACCCGAACGTCGCGGGATCGAATCCCGGCGGCGGCGGCGGCTGCATTTTCGATGGAGGCGAAAATGTTTGAGGCCCGTGTACTTAGATTTAGGTGCACGTTAAAGAACACCAGGTGGTCGAAATTTCCGGAGCCCCCCACTACGGCGTCTCTCATAATCATATCGTGGTTTTGGGACGTTAAACCCCAGATATTATTATTAATGTGTTTGTTCGCGGTTACTGAGTCGGTTGAACTCCATCCCCTGTGGCACATACCCGCAAAACATGAACTCTGGTATGCGGGTATGGGCCACACGTGACTGAGAGAAAGGGTTTCATGACGTACGCGACAGGTATTTTGCATTATTCATGTCATGACCAGTGGATCGTGTTCGTCACCCACAGATACCCTGCTATGCCATTTTTGGTATACTACAAGTTATGGAGACGCCCAGGAGAGCGCCCAGACGTAGGCGGCTAGATAGATAGATAGATAGATAGATAGATAGATAGATAGATAGATAGATAGATAGATAGAAACGGCCAAAGTGCCTGAGGTTCGCTAAGAAATGCTTCGCATTTAATAAACGCAGATAGACAGACGAAGCGCAATCTTCGTCTGTCTATGTGGGTCCCTCTTTTTGTGCGCAACAGTTTCCCTCCGCGGAAGGAGGAGTTTGAACAAGATGTCAGCTAATGTTGCCATCTTAGATACATTTCCCATATCTGATATATGGGGCTCATTTCTGATGGAGATTTGGCGTCAGGACTCGACAAACATGCCGATCCCAATCTTCAGAATGACTAAAAGCTGGACTTCGATACTGAAAAATAGAGTTTTTGCTCCATGTTTATGTTTCAACAAATGGCGACAGCGTGGAATGCCTCACGAAGAATATGATTTAGACCAGTCACGTCTTTGTACCTTACCGAGCGAAGTGTTATTGATCGCAATAGGCGACAAAATAATGCAAGTAACAGTTAGCGAAGTCAGAAAACATTTTTTTCCTTGTGAAGTACAAAATAACTTCTAAAGTTTTAAAGACGCTCGCTTAGACACGTCGTCGGCCTTGCCCGCGAAGTTTCTTTCTGGTGTGGGCAGCTGTCCGTTGCTGGTTGACAGATCGTGGATTACTTATTGGGGGAAAACAAAACATGTGCAGGCCTGGCCGCGTGTTTAAGACCCCTGCCCTATATTGTAAACTTCTCCAACGGGTCTACAACCGACAACAGAGCTTCCAGACAATTCAAAACATCCATTTCTTCGTATTAGTGATGATACGCCTTAGTGAAACGTATTCGTAGGAATGAGATATCCTGTACTTGGCTTTCATAGAATACTATAATGCAGTTGACCATAACCGACATGAACGTAGTAGCTGCGCCCCAGTAGACGTTGCACAGAAAGTTAAGGCGCTCGGGCTCGTTGGGCAATGTCTTCACGGCGAAAGTCTTTCGAGGTCGCGTTGTCACGTGCACAAAATGTCACGTGAACGCACGAGCTGTTCGTCCACTTCCTCTCTGTAGCTTTCGCGTGAGTAAAAAAATTTAAAATTTATAGCCCTTCTGCTACTATGTAGATGGAAGCCAGCGAAGCTGTGACTATGGTAGGTCTGCTGTAGTGAATTTACATATTGTCACGTGGTTGTGACGTTGATGAAGGCAGCAGTCGAAAACTCTCTACTGGGGCGAACTTGTGTTTGGAAAGTGAAAGAGGCAAAGTACAGGCAGTTCAAGCTGTAATACACTGATAGCGGCGAGCACAGCGTCGGCCGTTGCGTGATCTGCCAAGCGATAAAGCGCGTCGGCATTTCTACATGTACCATTGAACATTCCAGCGTTATCGCAAGCGGCGTACATGCGAGTTCCAGAATTAGCTCTAATGTTCGCGTTTGCGCGCAATCGCATCGGAAGGTTCTAAAATGGTCCCCACATCATTCGGCGCGCAAGGCAGCAGTTACACGTGTAATGGGGCGGTAACGTAAAAAATAGAAGGAAAGGAACGCGTGTGACAATATTATCATTACTGACCACATTGAACGAATAAGGAGACACACTCAAAAGATCCAGGCGTTTCTCTTGCGCATGACGCGTATCACCTCGTCAACGGCGCGAAACAGCGGTCTCCAAATTAAATGTTGTCGTACAGCCTCAACGGAAACAGATTAGTACGCGTGAACGGTGGCCGGAGCTGCAAAATTGCGACACGCGCGCTGTCGTTCATGAGCACGCCGATAACGATATTGCAAAGCACATTCCACTTTCCAAAGCAGGGGTGGCCGGCCGACCGGCGGAAAGCAGCCCATCTGGCTGTTGGCCCATCCGAAAGCCCATGTCTTAAATAAACGCTTGTTCATAGCTTATCGCCATATGTGGCTATGCACAAGATATCCTTTTTGTTTTTCTTTTTTCGCTGAAGTTGCGAGCAACCGTATCTTCATCGCAGTTGCCCCGAAAAAGCTGCTTGTTGGAGTGCTTTCCGCCGGCCACCCCTGCTTTTGAGAACGGAATGCGCTTGGCACTCTCGATATCGGCGCTCTCGGGGAAAACGCAGCGCCGCGTGTCGCAATCTTGCCGCTCCGGCAACCAGTCACTTGTGCCAATCTATTTCCCGTTGATACTGTACATAAGAAATCCCGTTGTTCCGAAAGTGGTCTTGCAAGTGGTCCTTGAGGCAAAATTGTTGACGTCATTCCGCCATGTCGGCGAAATCATATATACACCTTTACTTTTACGCCATGTCCATTTTCTCGACGCAAGAACGCTGGATTAGTCGAGTTAATCGGTTCGACGAAAGCTGTTGTTCTACGTGCATTTTGTCGGTACGTCGGAACCTAGGCATATGCAGCTTCTCTTTTACGAGGGCGAACATTACGTGACCACGCAATCTGAGCCTTCACGGCATTCGCGTGATCTTTATAAAGAGGCGTTCAAGTCATCTGAACTGCCCGATAAGATAGCTACACCGGATAACTCCTTACTTCGAGTCGGCTTAGGAGAATGCATAAGAGATCCTGCGAGAGCTTTTCTGCAGCCAAGCTGTCGTAGTCTACCCTGTGCCGTCGTCGTCGTCGTCGTAGTAGTAGTATATAGTAGTAGTAGTAGTAGTAGTAGTAGTAGTAGTAGTAGCAGTAGTAGTAGTAGGTGGAGTAGTAATAGTAATAGTAGTAGCAGTAGTAGTAGTAGTAGTAGTAGTAGTAGCAACAGTAATAGCAGTAGTAGTAGTGGTAGTAGTAGTAGCAGTAGTAGTAGTAATAGTAGTGGTAGCGGTAGTAATAATAGCAGTAGTAGTAGTAGTAGTGTGATGAGGTTTATTGGAGTAATGAAGTTGCAACGAGGTCGCAACGAAAAAGGACCGTACGGCAACGCAGTGCAAGGCTGACGGAGGCGGTACAGGCTCTCGTGCAATCCGAGCGCGGGTCGTCTTTTCGTCCTCTTTCACAGGCGCATCCTCGTTCGTGCATCTGCTCCACTACAATACCCCCGGGGTGAAGCGTAGCCATCCTGGCGACTCATGGAGTACGTAGAATGAGGGGGTCGTAGTAGGGCTTGAGACGGTCGATGTGTACAGTCTCGCGCCCTCGACAGCGCAAATCTGGCGACTGTGTGAGGGGCTCGACGATGTAGTTCACTGGCGAGGTGGCATCAATGACACGGTACGGACCATGGTACCGCGCCAGAAGTTTAGAGGAAAGGCCAGGGACGTGGGGGGGTACCCAAAGCCAAACAAGGGAGCCAGCAGGAAACGTAGGAGCTGGGTGACGAACGTCGTCATGATGCGTCTTTTGTCGACCTTGAGCTTCCGCTGTAAGGGAACGAGCCAACTGACGGCAGTCTTCGGCGTATCTGGCGACTTCAGAAACTGGAGTGCACTCAGAGGCATCAGGGCGGTACGGGAGTATGGTGTCCAGTAGGTGGGAAGGTTCGCGGCCGTACAAGAGAAAGAACGGGGAAAAGCCGGTAGTCGCTTGCGTCGCGGTGTTGTAAGCGAACGTAACAAAAGGTAGTACAGTGTCCCAGTTGGTGTGGTCGGAGGAGATATACATCCTCAACATGTCGCCGAGTGTGCGGTTGAACCGCTCGGTGAGACCATTTGTCTGTGGATGGTAGGCGGTGGATTTCCGGTGAATGACGTTGCATTCAGCGAGGAGGGCTTGGATGACCTCTGACAAGAACACGCGACCCCTGTCACTGAGTAGTTCCCGCGGAGCACCATGGCGTAGAATGAAGCTGCGGAGAATGAAAAGTGCAACTTCGCGGGCGGTCGCTGCCGGGAGAGCTGCAGTCTCAGCGTAGCGCGTGAGATGATCGACGCCGACAATAATCCACCGGTTTCCAGAGCCACTATACGGGAGGGGGCCGTAGAGGTCGATACCCACGCGGTCAAATGGGCGAGCCGGGCACGGGAGCGGCTGCAACGTGCCAGTAAGGTGTCGCGGAGGTGTCTTGCTTTGTTGGCATGTAGGGCAAGACTGAACGTATTTCTGCACAAAGCGATACATTCCTCGCCAGTAATATCGCTGACGCAGCCTTTCGTAGGTTTTCAAGACGCCGCCGTGAGCACTTTGGGGATCTGCATGGAAATTCGAGCAGATGTCAGAGCGCATATGACTAGGGACAGCAAGGAGCCACTTCCGACCACCTGGCATGTAGTTGCGGCGGTACAGAATGTTGTCTCGCACGGAAAAGTGGACTGCTTGACGGCGTAGCGCTCTCGTCGAAGGGACAGCAGACGGATCGGCAAGGTAGTCGAGCAACAAGGCAAGGTATGCGTCTTTACGCTGCTCCGAAAGCATGTCAGTGGTGTCGAGTGGTGACCAGGTGTTAGAGAGGGGTGACAGAGAAGCCACATCTGGTGTTATTGGCGAGCGGGAGAGTGCATCAGCATCCGCATGCTTGCGACCGGAACGATATACGACACGAATGTCGTATTCCTGCAATCGAAGTGCCCAACGGCCCAGGCGTCCCGACGGGTCTTTCAAGGTGGAAAGCCAACAGAGAGCGTGGTGGTGTGTAACCACGTCGAAAGGACGGCCGTAAAGGTACGGGCGAAACTTCGTCAATGCCCAGATTATCGCCAAGCACTCCTTCTCTGTCACGGAGTAGTTCAATTCAGCCTTCTTGAGAGCACGACTTGCATAAGCGACAACGTATTCACCTTTGGTGCCTTTCCGTTGTGCCAAAACTGCACCAAGACCGACGCCACTTGCATCGGTGTGAATTTCTGTGGGAGCAGTGGGGTCGTAGTGACGAAGGATAGGTGGTGAGGTCAACAGGCGGCGCAACTGGCGAAATGCGTCATCACATGCAGGTGACCATGCAGAGATACCTTTGCTGTTGGCAAGCAGACTCGTCAAAGGTGCGATGATGGACGCGAAGTTGCGCACGAAGCGGCGAAAATAGGAGCAGAGGCCGACAAAACTTCTGAGGGCTTTCATCGATGTGGGCTTTGGGAATTCGGCGACAGCTCGAAGCTTATCGGGATCCGGAAGAACGCCGTCTTTTGAGATGACATGTCCCAAGATGGTTAGTTTCCGTGCTGCGAAGTGGCACTTCTTGGTGTTAAGTTGTAGGCCCGCAGAAGTTAGACACGTGAGAATTTCGTGCAGACGAGCAAGGTGTGTCGGGAAGTCTGCTGAAAAGACTACTATGTCGTCCAGGTAACACAAGCAAGTCTTCCACTTGTGGCCTCGAAGGATGGTATCGATCATGCGCTCAAATGTTGCAGGCGCGTTGCAGAGCCCAAATGGCATGACATTGAACTCATATAGGCCATCGGGCGTTACAAAGGCTGTTTTAGGGCGATCACACTCAGCCATGGGCACCTGCCAATACCCAGAACGCAGATCCAAGGATGTAAAGTACTCGGCGCCTTGTAAACAGTCAAGAGCATCGTCTATTCGCGGTAGCGGGTAGACGTCTTTTTTCGTAATCTTGTTTAAGCGGCGATAGTCAACGCAAAATCGAATGGTGCCATCTTTTTTCTTGACCAATACCACAGGTGATGACCAAGGACTTTGAGAAGGCTGTATCACTCCACGTTGAAGCATGTCATCCACTTGCTCCGTAATGACGCGGCGCTCTTCGGCGGAAACGCGGTAAGGCCGCTGTCGCAGGGGCGAGTGGGAGCCGGTGTCGATAGTATGACTGATAGTCGTGGTGCGGCCTAACGAAGGTTGTTGACAGTCGAAAGAAGAGATAAACTTGTTAAGGAGATCAACAAGTTGGCGGCGATGAGAGGGGGAGAGGTTTGCGTCAATGGCGTTGTCGAACGCTGACGAACTTGATGGCTGAGATGCGGGAGTGATTGTGGCGATGTGACAACATGTGGTGTCATCGGGAAGATCAAGATCCTCGATGTGGTCGACAGGTTGTACGGATCCTAAACTTTCACCATGGAGTAAGGCAATGGGGTAGTTGCAGTGGTTTGTAATCAGCATTACGGTTGACCCAGACGCAATTGTGAGAATGGCAAATGGGAGAACGATGCCCTTGCGTTCAGTAAACAATGGAGATGGCGTAAACACGACGGTGGCGTCAGGTTGAGCAGTACACGAAAGGGTAACAGGGACTGAAGCTTCCGGAGGCAAGGTGGTGTCGGCATCAACGATTAGTTTGCAGGGAAGGAGAGAACGGTCGGGAGATGAAAAGTCACATGTTGACACAAGGGACACTTCCGCACGTGAACAATCGATGATAGCGTCATGACGTGAAAGGAAATCCCAACCCAGGATGACGTCATGAGAGCAAGATGGCAGGACAAAAAATTCGACGATGTACATAATGTCTTGGATGACGACGCGCGCCGTACACACAGCTGAGGGATGAATGCGTTGCGCGCTAGCCGTGGACAGCACCATGCCAGAGAGAGATGTTGTCACTTTCTTGAGCCTCCGACAAAAGTTCGCGTTCATCACAGAAACGGCGGCCCCGGTATCTACAAGTGCTAGTGCGGCGACTCCCTCAACTTCGACATCAATAACGTTTTGCGGCGAAAATGGAGGCCTTGAGAATTGCGCACAAGTTGCAGTTCTTGCCTCCGGAACTGCACTGATTAGTTTCCCTCATCAGAAGGTGGGCGACGACGCATAGGCGATGGCGACCGGCGACGAGGAGAAGGGAAACGAGCACTTGCTGAGCGGCGATCCGAGTCGGAGTGCCTCTGCTCGGATGCAGATGTGGTGGCATGTTGCGGCGCGTAGGTAGGAGTGCCGAAGGAGGCGTACGCAGGTGTGGGACGGCGGCGGCAGACGCGCGCAATATGGCCAGCGATACCACACGCGAAGCAGATAGGGCGGTTGTCATGAGTGCGCCACGCATCTGATGGACGGAAGAAGTGTGGTGGGGGCCTGTAAACTGGAGGTGAGGCGGGATTGGGTGGTGCCGATAAGGAGCTTGGATGCGGTGGGGGCCGCGCGACCACAGCTGCGTAGCTGAGAGGTTGAGATGGAGCAGGCGGTGCGTAGTCGGAACTCGAGAGGCGGGACGGCATGGAAGTGCGCGGGTAAGGGGCCGGAACTGCAGGGAGGGCGCCACAAATTTCGGTGCGTATGGCCTGCTGCAGTGTCGGAGGCAGGCTTGCGGTGGATGAGTCGCTATGAGGTAGCAGGGAGAGCTGTCGGGCCACTTCCTCTCTGATGAAGTCCTTGATCTGGTTGGTAAGTGTGCCCTGGCAAACGTTGCCGTTTGCGACTGCGACGGCCGAGATCGAATCTGGTGATGGGAGACTTTGCCGGGCGATGGAACGCTGACGACGCAATTCGTCAAAACTCTGGCACAGGCTGACGAGGACTTCCACAGTGGTCGGGCTTTTCGCCAGCAACATCTGGAATGCGCCATCTTCGATACCCTTGAGGATGTGCCTGATCTTCTCGTCTTCCGGCATAGATGGGTTAACCCGCCTGCATAGGTCTAGCACATCCTCAATGTAACTGGGAAATGTCTCTCCAGGCTGCTGCGCTCGGTGGCGTAGACGCTGGTCAGCGCGGAGCTTGCGGACCTCTGGTCGGCCAAATGCTTCAGTTACGAGGGTCTTGAAGGCTGACCAGTTGGCGATGGCGGATTCGCGGTTGGTAAACCAAAGTTTAGCGACGTCAGCCAAGTAAAAGATAACGTAGCCAAGCTTAGAGGCGTCGTCCCACTTGTTGCTGGCACTTACGCGTTCGTATAAGGAGAGCCAGTCTTCGACGTCGTGCTCACCACTTCCGCTGAAGATGGGCGGGTCTCGTTGACGGGTAGAGCCGGGGCAGGGGGACGGGGCAGCCGGTGGTGCTGGCTGGGCAGTGACTGCGTCAGTCATGTTGTCCGGTGGTCTTTCGGCCAACTTGCGAGAGCGGAGCTCCAGGTCTGTTTGGGGATATCAGCAACCTCCACCAAATGTGATGAGGTTTATTGGAGTAATGAAGTTGCAACGAGGTCGCAACGAAAAAGGACCGTACGGCAACGCAGTGCAAGGCTGACGGAGGCGGTACAGGCTCTCGTGCAATCCGAGCGCGGGTCGTCTTTTCGTCCTCTTTCACAGGCGCATCCTCGTTCGTGCATCTGCTCCACTACAGTAGTAGTAGTAGTAGCAGCAGCAGCAGTAGTAGTAGTAATAATAGTAGTAGCAGTAGTAGTAATTGTAGTAGTAGTAGTAGTAGTAGTAGTAGCACGAGAAAGGCACCTGGTAAACAACACCCACTCTGCATGGAACTATCCAGGACATATGTTTTACCTTGCAACATTTCTTATTTACACCTGTTCTTTTTTCAAGCAACTTCCTGTCAATTATTCCACAGATGTTTTTCATTTTATTTGGGGCTGACAAAAGAACTTCAACGTTGTATCTTCCTGCAACATTTTTTAGCTCATGTGAAAGTTTATGTGCATAAGGTATGACGACAAATTTACCTTTTTCCGTTGGCACTGAATTAGTCTCTGTGGTGCGTGTTACTTTTATTCGTTTAATGAGCTTCTGCACGTTCATCCTAGTGACATTTTCTGAAAACCCCGTCGATCTGAGACGCTCCATTTGTCGAGCAAAACTTTCCGGGAATAAATGAACACACGTTTTAAACAAAGCCGAGAACAAGCTGGAAAAAGTGATACCATTTTCCACAACCTTTGAATGTGCAGAGTTGAAATTCAGCACTGCTTCGCTGAATCTTGGGCTGTACAGCCAGCACACATGTTTTACATTTAGCTTAAGACTGACGTCTAAAAATTGTGACTGGTTATTCTGTGGCAATTCGTAAGTGAATTTCAAGCCATGGCCGCATTCTTGGAAAAGATCGAGTACGTTTTTAACCGTTCGTTGGAATTCTGAATACCTGACAAAAATAAAAAAATCGTCAACATAACTTAGCACCTTGATTACTTCGTCACCTAGATTGTTTGCCACCTTCCTGTCGACCCTTCCCAGAAAAATATTGCTAAGCACAGGAGCAACTTTTGATCCTATACAAACCCCTGATTTTCCTATAAAGGTATTTCCTTTCCATTTTACACGCGTTGACGCTCGGTAGGAAGAGAGAATTTCAAGAAACGCGCCTACTGATACACCATACGCACTTGCAAAGGCCATTTCATTGTTATCCTCAGTGATGCATAGTTTTACATTATGCATTAGGGCATCGTGTGGTAAATTGTAACATAAGTCTTCTACATCTACGCTGAACATATTACACTGACCAGGGTTAGAAGCGAAAGGAATGAAACAAGGTCATTTGAATTGTGTGTAAAAAGGGGCTTGAAGGCTTGAAAAAGAACAGGTGTAAATAAGAAATGTTGCAAGGTAAAACATATGTCCTCGATAGTTCCATGCAGAGTGGGCGTTGTTTACCAGGTGCCTGTCTCGTGTGGCCACGTCTCGATAGGCCAAACGGGCCGCTGTTTGAATACTAGATTACAGGAACATAAACGCTCACTAGTAGGCAATTCTTATTCACATCTGGCTAGACATTGTAATGAACATGGGTGTACTCCGATATTTGCAGACACTGTGTGTATTTTTGGGCATGCGGATCAGGCTACCAGAGAAATTATGGAAGCTTTATATACATTCACAGAAAGGGCCCTAGTTGTGTAAGCGTACCTTCTTTAGCCCTGAATGACAGAGGAATTTCGTTCTTGAATAGTTTTGTCACATGATTGTTCGTGATTAGTCCTAATCTTTTGCATTTATCCTCTGTTTGACGTCATCGGCCTGTGGTCACGTGGTTATAGGTTGTGCTTTAAAATATGTGTTTCTGCGCTAATAAAGTTAGTTGTGAGAACAGCGCTGGTGTTCGTGTCCCTTCTTCATCTCTGTCCTCGTTTTCGCGCTGAATCCACCCAGTATGTTCAACGGAATCCAACTCGCCCAATTGTCAGTTCAATGGCGAATTGGCCCGCGCACACAGCTCAGAGAGCCAACGCAGTGCCAATGCAAAGTTAAATGCACGATATTGTTCTCCAGGAAGCCGAAAACCACGGTAATGTATACGGTGTCTAGCTAAGTGTGGCCGCAAGCATGATGCGCCAGTTTTCTGGAACACTGCCGCCTCGCTACACAGTAGTAAAAATTCGAAGAGTGAACAGTGATGGAACATGACGCACCATGTTTATCCCTCGCATTCTTAAGGAGAGCAAGAAAGGGAGACGGATGCACACGCCCCTCCACGCACACGCTCCACGCCAGCGTGGAGCGTCTTCTCTAACTGTCTTTAACCTGTAGAACCATCGCTGAGTACTGCACGTGGTACGCTTTTTGCGCGTGCCAATGCCATCGGCACTTGCCTTGTGTCTGCGCTTCGCCATCGTACAAATTCGGCCGCATCGTCAAACATTGTGTCCTTGCTTCTCCATTCGTGCCAGCCTGCCACTTTCGTTCGAGGCTTATGCAAAACCGCCGTATAACGTAATGCAGTAGAGAGGCCGTAATTTCCAATCCCATTATTCTCTCTCTTCGTCGATCACTAAATCAAAAATCGCGGGTCGTCGTAACTTCCTAGATCAGCCATCGGGTGCTTCTGATGATAAAAGTGAACCAAAGAAAAATCTAGATCGTTATATCACCTACGCCTGCATTTTGTAAAGATCAATTCCATTTTCCACGTAACGTACCGAAAAACGTTTCACGTTTCATAATCCGTCAAGCGGCCGTGTTTAGGCTAGTGGTTGAGAATCGAAGCAGCTAGTGAAAGAAAATGAAACGGACCGGCACAGAATACAGACCCGGGTTATACCGATCACAGTAGCCAACCGGGCATCTATTTCTCGAGGAAACGTTGCTGAGACCACAGAGCTCGACGGCGATGCAACGACCACTACCGCAGAACGCAAGGCGAAATAAAGCAAGTCACCAGGACTCACTGTTTTTCGGGGTGTCGAGCGTCCCTGTAGACCTGCCTTGGAATGCTGACTGGAGCCCAAGTGAGCTTGATGATGATGGTTGTTGCACGAGCTCGAGACCTTCCCTCTTGCTTTGATGATGGTGATAATCACCATACTATATATAGCTTACTGTACCCACAATGAGGCATGGGTCGAGAATCCAGCAGCAATTTAAAGCTAAGATAAGCTTAAATTCATAAATACAAAAAATAAAATGCTTAAATATAGGTAAACGAAAAGAAGTAACATGATTAGAATTTCTAAGATTTCTCAGAAAAAATATCACGACCCAAGATCTCCGGACAGATGCTTAATCAGCGAACCTGACACATGCGGCCCCGGTGCGGTTAATCCCAGCCTTTCTCAATTAATCGTTATATGTCTTTCCAGAAATCTCAATTGGCATTTGTTGACTGTGTGTTCCCTTCTTTTTTACTGGACCAGTGCTGAGTAGTGGGGCTTGCCCAATTTCAATGGTACATGCGGTTTTGCTTATTTCTTTGTCTGTATCCTCAGGCTTATGGCACATACCCACTACGGGGGATTGGCCGAGAAAACGTTTTGTAACCTTTCGATGAGAACTACAATGGTGCTTATTATTATATTATAAAAATAAATACATAAATAAAAAATGTTAAATTACAGAGAGAGAGAAAGACGAAAAAAATTACACCATCTCCCACTAAAGGGAACCATGAGGGGATGCAAAGTAGCGCATGGGTCAATTTAACCCATATATGCCCAGTGTCCTACATATAGGACGCTTCTTTGATGCACTCTAACATCGCTATTTCTCTAGCTGATGGCTAGCGCCACCTACAGCACATCAAGCAGGCCTCATTCTCAACGTGTGCAAGCCTAGACATTGCATGCTTTTCATGCTGCCACGTGTCGACCGCTTTCTCCGGGCAAACGCGTGCTTTGTGTGAAAGACGTCATGGAGAAGAAGTGCACGTGAAATGCCGACGGCTTTCTCCGGGCAAACACGTGCTTTGTATGAAAGACGTCATGGAGAGGAAGAAGTGCAATGTCGGCATGCACGTGAAATGTTTCAAGGCTTACCACACCCGCACATAGCACCCCTAATGCACAGTGTCCCATATATATAGGACGGCTTGAAAAACAATGTTGCGTTTGCCTGGCAGTAAATAAAGACCTTGAGCTTTCTGTTGAGGGTACAAGTACACTTTTCGTGAAAAAAATACTTGTTTTGTGATTTTTTCTTAGTTTAGGCATATTTCTTAGTTTAGGCACAGTTTTCGTTCAAAGTAATACCTCGACAAAAACTTACAATACATATACATTTTATAAGAATGTTATTACTGCCACGTTTGTTGCAGTCAGGAATGAGGAGTTGAAAATAGGGGACCATGCCATGAACTCTGAAGGGCTTTCAAGAGGCATGAAAAACTTGAAAGCAGTTGATTTTTTTTCTGTATCAACGCATAGGTAAGATGTGTTCTTCTCCGCTGTTCGTCTTGAGATCCTTCTTCACCCAGTGCCATATTTTCTGTTCATCTGAGTCGGCGTAAGTTCAACTTCTTCATCCTCACTGTCTGTGGATTTTTCGCCATCCGTGCGTGGCATTCTCTCCGGCGAAATATAGTCGCCTTTGCAATCTGAGCCTTTCAAGTCTTCATCTTCGCTTCCGCTTGGACATTGAAAGAGAAATTCTTGTATATGCTCGTCGGTCAACTGTTGCCTGCATAAAGAAAAACCTTTTTAAAGGGCCCCTCACCAGTCCACACAGCAAATTTTAGTTAGACGCTGGAAGTTGTTGTGTGCCGAGTGAAGAGCAGTATGCCGCAAGAATTTTTCAAATCGGTTCATTACGAGCTGAGAAAACAATAATTTGTAGCGGCGCGAAACCACGATGCGAGGAGGCGAGTTTCAAACCCTTGCCACTCGCCCCGTGTAGCCTTCGCAAGCCAAATCCCTTCCCTGCCCTCTTCACTTCACACATACGCATGAACACGTCATGCGCATGCATAGTCACGTGCGCATGACGTGCCCGAGCGAGCCCGAGCATGCGAGCGGCGTTGCATGTCCGCCACCTTTTTTAGATGCGAAGTATCTTATAACGGAGTTCAATCCGGTGGTGGTGGTGGTGGTGGTGGTGGTGGTGTGCGGCGTGACCACCCTTACTGCGCATGCGCATACCCTCTCCACTCACCCTCCTCTCTACTTCCCCTCTCCTCTTCCTCCTCTCCACTACCCCTTCCCCTCTCCCATTCCGCGGCCTAGACATGCCGAAATTCTCTTCTGCGCAACGACGCGATGAGCTCGAGCGCATACGTGTCCCCTCCCCTTCTCTCTCCTCTCCTACGCTGCCCCCCTCTCGCCCGCCTGTCGACCACGTTCCCCGCTCGCCCTGTGAGAATTAACGGCCAGGCTAGAGGGAAGACAAGACGCGCGTAGCGTTCCTCTTCGCGTTCCACGACGCGAGGTCGGTAGCATGCCCAAAGAATGCCAACGCAACGCGATCGTGCAAGTTCTCCGGCTTCGCATCGCCTCATGGTCCCCTTTAGCGGGAAATCCTGTAATTTTTATGTAGCGGCCGTGGGCGTTGTGTCGGCGTTCTGTGTGGTGTACTGCCTGTTTCTGTGGGACGGGAATGAAAGTTGCGACATTTGTACGGGCACGAGAGTGGCGTTATCATGAGCCAGTGCCGCATTAACGTTTACTTGGACGCGGTAGAATAAATGAGCATAATGAGTGCTCTAACGCGCCAGAACATTACTTTCGTTTCCAGGGCTGGCGTCTGCTCGATGCGTTAACCACGGGGACACGAACGCATGGGAAACGGAGGCACATTAGCCCCGCATCTCGCTGCAATTCACGAAAAAAAAATTAAAAAGACGCATACATTCCCTTTGTGTGTCCCATTATTTCTCTCAAGTTTTATTAATGTATTCAAGCAACAAATTACACAAACTACACATGTCGTGTCAAATAATTATCGCAGTGTCATGTGCTACTGTTGGCGACGTCAGAACACAGTCGTCTACGTAGAGCAGCGACGTCACAGCACTACCATCTACGTAGGGCCATTTTCTCATGTACGTCATCCCCTCATTCTCTGGGCGCGCGCCCGCGAGAGGAAGGGCAAGCAGCGTTCACTTTGGAATTTGACCCATTTCCGCGGCGCGTAGCGTTGCAAATTTTGGCAGACGTGATCATGAACGCCCAGTGTATGCATTGCGCTCGTTAGCTCAAAACTGTCAAACCTGGTGAGGGGCCCTTTAAGGCTTTGAGGTGCTTTAAAACTTCTTTTGCAGTAAATTAATGAAAAAGAAACAGGACTGCGACGCACTGGAAATTTCTGTACAATTTTATGGCCTATCCGGAAGCTGGGACTTCGTAGTCCTGAGTGCCACAAACGTGTATGCAAGCCTAAACTGCCCATACAATTGACAATAACCAATGATACAAAAATACTACAAACTAGGCTCGTTCCGTAGGCTTCGTGAAAAAGAATATAGGCATTTATAACTAGATATTACAAGTAATAAGCAAAGAGGAGCATGAACGAGCCAGGAGCTCGCCGTCTTTGCCGGCCGCACGTGATGTCCATGTTTGCAATGGAAGAAGCACTCAAGTGCGGTACCTGTAGCGACATCTATCAAGCGTAAGTGAAAGCTTGGACTTCCACGTTTGTGGCAGCGAGGAACCAGGGGTCCCTTAGTTAAATTTTGAGACAAAAAAATCAAACAAAACTGCCACAAATCTGGCACCTGGGATACAAAGGGTTAACGCGTTTTTAAAAATACTTCACAAGTATTTATTAGTGTACAGTTAGTTTGCGCCCGTGTGTGTCTCTGCTGTGTCCCCGCGTGCCTGCGCAAATATTTCAAGATGAATATGTTCCAACTAGGACGAATCATAGTTTTGCTTCATATTTAAAGTGGGATGTGTTTAGTGGCTTGAATAAAATTGCAAACCGCATCAAATATGTCCCTGCGGCAATGTCCCAAAACGGAGGCACCGAAGTTAAGCCCAATTTCCGTAGTTAAACCTACATTCGAAAACAGAATGACTAGAAGTCTTTTTATAAGTAATGAATATCTACGAAATCATAAAAAATAATGGTCAATAGTTCATATTTCTTCGCAGTATGGACAGAGGGGTGATATCGCCAGACCAGCTCTGAGTAAATATAAATTTAATTGGGGGACACGGCATCGAAATCTAGTAATCATAACTTCAAAGTGTCCAGACAGACTCCATTGAGGTGTCCATGGAAATTTGAGGTGGTGATATTCCGTCCATTTTGTTATTGTTGCCATCGTATCTGTACAAATTGCTTATTTTCTGTATCTGAGCGCGGTTAAATATTCTACTTCTGGAAGATAGCGTAATTATCGGGCCATCAAACGATGCTCGAGCTAAGAAATCGGCCAGTTCATTTAATTGTGACCCACAGTGACATGTAACCCATAATAATTTTAGGAGCTTTAGCTGTGGCGGTACTAATGTGCGGAAAGTCATTAGGGCTCGTGAGTTTCCTGAAGCTGTAACAGCAGTACACACCGAAAGAATTTATTATTATGATTGCCCTGTTTTCATTCCAAAAGAGTTTTCGATGCGTCAAAATAATAGCCAACGAGCTCAGCTTAAAAAGCAGGAGTAAAATCAGGCAGCCTTATAGAGAATGACCATCCAAGCGAATTGGAGGCAATCCCTACGCCTGACAGACAGACAGACAGACAGAGAACTTTATTCAGGTCCTGAGGAACTGCGTTGTAACGCCCCCTTTTAGGGGGAATCCGTAGCAGTCGCGGGCCGCTCCCACGTAGGGACCGGAAGACCGTGGCCCTCCGCCCTTTCGCAGGCCCTCTGGACAGCCCGAAGTTGAACCAAAAGGTCGCCGCTGTTAAGGGCTTCCTCCCAGTCCTCTTCTTTGTTGAACTCTGCGTCGCGTAACGCAGGACATTGCCAGAGCATTATGAGGTAATGAGCAATACGCCTCTCCGCAGTCCGGACAATGCGGTTCGATGTTGGGCGAGAAGTGACTGAACCTGCCCCTCGAAGGGAAAGACCCCGTTTGGAGCATCCTGAAGACCGATGATTGCGGTCGAGTAAGTTTACGATGAGGAAGTGGAAAAGCCCTCCGAGATAGATGATAATGAGTCATGATCTCGTGGAAAGTGAGTAGCGAGTCTGTGTATCTTCCGGCGTCCCCGCCTGCGAATTCACCGGGACCGCCGCGGTGAGCGATACCTCGCGCACGGTCATGGGCAAACTCATTGGCGTTGGGGACATTGGGATGTACGTTCGCCCCCATGTGGGCCGGGAACCATGTTATGGTGTGAAACCCGACAGCTCCCTCACAGCCGAGGATGGCCGCTGCCTCACGCGAGATCGAGCCAGAGGCGAAAGCCCTAGCAGCGGAACGCGAGTCTGTAAAGACATTTGGACGTGATGGGTCCTTCATTGCTATGGCGATGGCGATTTGCTCAGCCACCGTTGCCGAAACCTTTCTAACCGAGGCAGAGCATAGGAGTGTGCCAATATGATCGACCGAGACCACTGCGAAGCGATCCGAACGCCCGTACTGGGCTGCATCGACAAAGGTCGCGAGATCCGGACTGTCTGCAACCGATTTTAATAAAGAACGAGCCCGAGCTATGCGGCGCCCTACATTGTATTGTGGGTGCACATTTCTTGGAAGTGGAGCTACCAGAAACGTGCCTCTGATCAAAGGTGGCAGTGTCACATTACGCTGGGTAGTCTCCGTCGGAGCGCAGCCTATGGACTCCAGGATGCGCCTACCAGCCCGCGAGGACGATAGTCGCACGACCTGAGCCATCTGCTGGGCCTCGATCACCTCCGAGAGGGAGTTATGTATGCCCAATTGTAGGAGCTTCTCGGTACTGGTGTGGATAGGCAAGCCTAGAACTCGCTTTATGCTTTTGCGCATTAGTGTATCAATTTTTGCCTCTTCCCTTTTGGACCAGTGCAACGCCGAAGCGACATAATTAATGTGGCTCATGAGAAATGCATGATAGAGCCGAAGGAGATTGCTCTCGCTCAGCCCACCCCTGCGGTTCGAAACCCTGAGTATGAGCCTAAGCATGTTCTCCGTCTTGGAGGTGATGCGGGCTATAGTCCGCGAGTTGCCCCCCTTGGACTCTAGCAGGAGTCCGAGGACCCTGATGGAGTCCACCCTGGGTATTTTCTGCCCAGCCCGTGTGTGTAAAGCTATGGGAATCTGTTCTAAAGGAGTGAGGTTCCTCAGCCCTTGTCGGGTGGGTCTGCTTTTTCATTATACGCAGAAGCATCTGTGGCTATTATGTTATTAGTGTCTGCATGTTCACGGTAATCTTATAGCCTGTTATTTAAGAATCTGAGAGATTGGAATTTAGATTTCGGTGGGAAAATCTCATCATATTCTATCTTAGTATTTTGGTTCAAGTCATTCGTTACAATTACCTTTCTAAGGTCCACATTTATATTTTCCAGTTTCTTTTGTACAAAAATTATCTGGGGTGTGTGAAACCGTGGCCAATGGGCAAGAAAGAAGGTGTCTGGGTCAGTGGTGAAGGCGTACTCAGATCTTCTTGCCGGTAAGCTATAAAAATTTAAAAATACTTGCACTGTTAAGATGCGGAATCGACAAATTAGTGTAGGCAGGCGCGCTTCCTGATGAATAACATTAATAGCCATAAAGCTGGGGAGTTCCAGACACATTCGCAGCGCTTCTCGCCCCAACAGAACCAGAGGTTTTGTTTTATAAACAGGGCCGCCCGAGAATAATATGAACCCAAATTACAATATTGGGCGCATGTACATTTTGTACAACATTTGCATGGTGTGCCTACGTAACCCATATTTTCGGTTACGCCGTCTGCGCAACAAGCCTGAAGCCCGTTGTGCCTTTGCCGCTATAATACTCTGTGTGTGGGCTCCAGTTAAGTTTTTTTATAGTAGATGATGCCCTATTATTTGATAGAATCTACTTGTGGGATGGGTGTATGTTGATATACTACAGAAATTGAAATCGAGTCTGCGAACGGAAATACCAAGAGCGCACTTTTACTTGCGTTTAATGACAATGAAACCGAGTGCAGCCATATTTCTAAGATATTAATGTATATTTGCAATTTTTTATTTAATGAGTAAATGTCACTGTCAGCAGCCAAGAATGCGATATCATCTGCATAGATCAGTTGGAATAGAGCTCATTAGTACAAAAAATAATACTGGAGATAGGACTGCTCCTTTGAGAACTCCGCGTTTATGCGTGAATTTCGATGAGGAACAACCACCCTTAACGCAATAAAATTCCCTTGATTTTAAAAATTCTGCCACCCACCCAGTAATACACTGTGGAAGATTTATGCTCTGTAGAGTATTCAGTAAAATGAGCTGCTCGACACTATCATATGTTTTAGCTATCAATCAATCAATCAATCAATCAATTTATTTCCTTTCAATAGGAGGAGTACAGGACTAAAAGCTCGAGAGCTTGTCACTATGTCAAGTGTTACGCAGCGTATTGCCTTCTTTTTTGCGGAAGCTGTATTCGGCTCTCTAAATCAGCATGCATGTGCACACCAAATAGAGCAATCACCAGAAAAACCAATATGGTTTGGTTTTAATATTAACTTATCTGCCACTTATTCTGCAATGTAGGACCCTCTCTACAAGTTTGACCATGTTAGACGTTAGAGAGGTGGGCCTTATGTTTTCTATTTTAAAATCTCATCCTTGCTTTTTTAGTATGGGAATTACCTTCGCTATTTTCCTGTCATATCGTGTCCAGGTGTTGTTTAAAGAATAATTTATAACACTGAGGACGTCACAGAGCGATAACTTGAATAAAATGTTAATTATAGGAACTGCGATTTCATTAGGGCCAGGAGCTGAAGAGGGTAGATATTTAATGACGCTGCACACTTCAGACAGTGTCACTTTTTCAAAGTCAGCCGTTATCGTAGGCTTTTGCCAGTTGTTTGGCACAGTCTATGTAAACCTACTTTCCAGACCTTTACCAGTTAACTTGTGGGTACTGGGCTTGCTGCGTCCCGTCCGAAGTTATGGCAAGGATGACAGTGGTCTCAAGGAACAACAGAAAAGAACATTTATTTTCGAGGCTCACGCATAGGACTGCTCTCTTCGGTGGTTTCGGCCTCACTCACTCCCGGCAGTGCGCAGGCTGTCCCTTTTAAGCCGCGCGGCGGGGGCCACGCGCACCGCCTCTGCGCAGCACGTGGCGTTCTCTCGCCAAGCTGGTGGGCGTGGTTCCCACAAACTCTAGAGATTTTGTCATTTCTTCCGACGATAGTACTTCATAATTTGCATTTACTGGCGACGGCAGCAGTTCCCGCGTTCTCACATATCGGAACAGTGATTTCTTATTTTTAGGATTCGAAAGGAAGTCATCATGTATTCTGTCATACTCTTCTTTTGCTTGGGTGACCGTACGTTTAAAACCAGCAGCAATAAATTTATAATCTGCCCAATTTTGGGGGGACTGATTATGTATGAGCTGCTTCCAAGCTGCCTATCGTTCTCGGTGATCTCTTGAACAATCATCATTCCACTAAGGACCATAAGGCGTTCTCTTGGTCGATTCAACGGTAAATTCCGCTCTTTTATAGGCTCTTTTCATAACTGCACTTAACTTTATGGCTTTGGTTTCATCGCTCTCTTCCGAGTGAGAAGTCAACATTGACTTTAGATCATTTTTAAATTTATTATAATTTACAAAGACTCGTACATGAGAATATGGTGGAATTGTCAGGCAAGAAATCTCAAAACTTAACGGAAGGTGGTCACTGTTTGTGGTACATTCCAGCGCTGCCCAGGAAGAGCTAGAAATAGCCGAATTTGCACAGGATCGATTGCAAATAAATGTAGCAGTTCTAGCGTTGACGCACGTTAGATTATAGTCTATTGCCCACTCCCACAAGCGTTTTCTACATTGATCAGTTCTAAAACCCCAACACGTGTGATGTGAGTTAAAATCTCCTACTAAAATTTTTTTCCTTGCAACATGATCCACCAAGAGAACGCCTTTTAGTCATTGGTGGAATGATGATTGTTCAAGCCATATCTAAACGTTGTATGTCTTGTAGCAGGAAAACATAAGTTAACTAAGGAGAAAGGAAGGCAACCTGGTAATGTAATGTCTACTGCAAAGAACTCACATTCAGATGACATATGTTTGTACGAAATTTTGGCTTTCAGACTGATTCTGTTAATAATAAAGAATGCTAAAACACCACCTCTCGATGGACGGTCTAGTCAAAAAGATCGGTAACTGTTTAAATGAAACGAATTATGTACAGATAGCCATGTATCTCGTAACGCAATAATATCTGGGCTAAAAGGCCTACGACTTCTTCATTTTTGGTGGACCAGTGCTGAGTAGTGGGGCTTGCCATACTTCAGGGGCACATGCGGTTTTGCAGGCCTACGACTTCATTTTAGTGGACCAGTGCTGAGCAGTGGGACTGGCCCCATTTCAGTGCAACATGCTGTTTTGCAGCCCTACGACTTCTTCATTTTTAGTGGACCAGTGCTGAGTAGTGGGACTGGCCCCATTTCAGTGAAACATGCTGTTTTGCAGGCCTACGACTTCTTCATTTTTAGTGGACCAGTGGTGAGCAGTGAGGCATGCCCATTTACTGTGATACATACGTCGTAGGGCTGCAAAACCGCATGTACAATTTCTTCAGTTAAGTGTAAGGCTATTTTTGAAAGCGGAGTAATGAGCAGTCATGATCTAATAAGTGAATATCTGCGACATCACAAAAATAAATGTGCGTGCAATATTTTCTGATTATCCGCAGAATTGAAATAGGGGCGATATCGTCAGACCAGCTCTGTGTAAGTATAAGTTTATTGGGGGGGGGGGGGGGGGGGGGGGGGGACACGGCATCGAAATCTGGTGATCGTAACTTCAGATTGTCTCGATTGGCTCCAATGAGACTTCCATGGGACGTTAAGATGTTTTTATTCCCTCCACGTTGTTATTGGTTCCATCCTATCAGTGTGAATTGCCAATTTTCTGTATCTGATTGCGGTGCAATATTCTACCACTGGAAGAACCTGGATTAGTGGGAGATCTAGCGATGCGCGCGCTAAAGCAGCGGCCATTTCATTTAATTTTAAGCCACAGTGACCTGGGACCCACACTAATTTTAGGTGCTTCAGCTGAGACGGAACTAAAGATCGAAACATCTTGAGAGCGCGGGAGTTATGTGAAGCTGTAAGAGCTGTGCACACGGAGAGCGAATCAGTTATTATGACCGCCCTCATCTCGTCTGTCGGGAGTTTTCGCAGTGCCATGTTGACGGCCATTAGCTCAGCTTCGAAAACCGGAGTAAAATCGGGTAACCTCACACCGAATGACCAGCCAAGCGACTGGGAGACAATTCCTACGCCTGCCCGTTCTTCGTTCACGGAAGCATCAGTGGCTATTATGTTTTGTGTTTGTGCATGTATCAAAAAATCCTCTAACCTGTTCTCTAAGAATTTGTGGGATTGAAATTTACATTTTGGAGGAAAAATGTCATCGTAATGTATCATAAGAAACTTATTAGAGCTATTGGTTACAATTATGTCTCTGATGTTGACATTTATAATTTCCAGTTTCTTTTGTACGAAGATTATCTGTTGTGTGTGAAATCGTGGACAATGAGCGAGAAAGAAGAAATCTGGGTCACTGATAAAAACATATTCCGCTCTTCTTATCGGCAAGCTATAATATTTTAGAAATGTCTGTACTGTTAAAACGCGGAATCGACAGAGCAGTGAAGGCAGACGCGCTTCCTGTACATAACAGTATAACTGCTGCAAACCTAGGGAGCCGCATACACAAGCGCAGAGCTTCCCGCTCCAAGATAATCAACGGCTTAGTTTTGTAAGCTGGTCCGCCCGAGAACACACATCCAAATTCTAATATTGGACGCATACACATTTTATATCCCGTTAAAATGTTGTCCCTACGTACACCAAATTTGCGATTGCTCCTTCTGCGCAACGAGCCCAAAGCCATTTGCGCCTTAGCTGCTATATGTGCTCGGTATGTGGACTCCAGTTAAGTTTTTCATTGTATAAAACACCCAAATATTTTAGAGAGTCTACTTGCGGAATAGGTTCCTGTTAATATGCAATAGAAACCTGCTATAGGAAACACCAGGAGAGCACTCTTGTTTACATTTAGTGCCATTGAGATCGACCGAAGCCATATTTCCAGCATACGTACATTTGTAATTTTTGTTGTATAACGTAAATAGCACTGTCGGCTGCAAAAAATGCTATATCGTCTGCATACACATCGACATAGATATCCTGACAGGTTGGTATTGAACTCATTAGTATATTGAATAAAAGTGGAGATAGAGCCGCTCCTTGGGGAACTCCGCGACTCTGTTTGTATTTAGATGAAAAGCACGCATCCTTGACACAATATAATTCCCTTAATTTTAAAAATTCTCATAACCACACCGTCAAATATTGTGGAAAATTTAAGATCTGTAGCCTGTTAAGTGAAATGGAATTCTCTATGCTGTCGTATGCTTTAGCAGTGTCAAGTGTCACAAGTGCAGCGTATTGTCTTCTTTTTCTAGCAAGTTGTATACGGCTCTCTAAGTCTGCATGTGCACACCAGATTGAACAATCGGATCTAAAGCCAATTTGCTGCGGTTTTCATATTGACTTATGTTCCATCCAAATAGTTATTCTGCCATGCAGGACCCTCCCTGTGAGTTTGACCATGCAGGCCTACGACTTCTTCATTTTTAGTGGACCAGCACTGAGTAGTGGGACTGGCCCCATTTCAGTGGAACATGCAGTTTTGCAGGCCTACGACTTCTTCATTTTCAGTGGACCAGTCCTGAGTACTTGGGCAGGGGCGTAGCCAGAAAATTTTTTCGGAGGGGGGGGGGGGTTCAACCATGCTTTATGTATGTTCGTGCGTGCGTCTGTATGTGTGCGTGTACATATACGCAAGCAAAATTGAAAATGCCCCCACCTCCCCGAAGGGAATCGTGAGGAAATGCGAATGCATTTCTTGCGCCGAGAGTACACGGCGCAGTAATTTTAATGGCGTAAATTAATGACGAGACGAGGATTTGTACCGTAACCATTTATTTGCACATTCATCAGCGCCTGTTTGTGTTGTCATTGTACCTGACGGCCATAATCTCAGCCTTGTGGTCGCCGTTGGCGTTTCACAGCGGCGTCTCGAGCACACATTTCAAGAGGCGCCCAGCCAGCGGACGGGAGAGTGGGGCACAGGGAGGAGAGAGAGCGAACGGCGAGAGAAGGAGCGGCGAAGCACTGCACCAAATGCCACCTAGAAGAGCGGTGCGGAGCCGGCGCGCGCCCGCGCAAACCGCGGTGAGGAGGCGGAGCGCGCGCAGTCACGTGGGCTGTGACGTCGCTGCGCCGTTGCTACAGACGCTCCTCTCCTTTCCTCGCGCCGTTGCTATGGGACGGCGGATTCAGGGTCGCTTATAAAGTGCATTCGCACTTAAAATTACGGGGGGAGGGGGCTGAACCCCCCAAACCCTTGGCTACGCCCCTGTAGTTGGGCTTGCCCCATTTCAGTGGCACACACGGTTTTTGCAGGCCTACGACTTCTTCATTTTTAGTGGACCAGTGCCGAGTAGCTGGGCTTGCCCAATTTCGGTGGCACAAATGGTTTTGTCGGCCGATGATTTCATTTTTAGTGGACCAGTGGTGAGCAGTTGGGTTTGCCCAATTTCGGTGGCACTGTCGGCCGATGATTTCATTTTTAGTGGACCAGTGGTGAGCAGTGAGGCGTGCCCAATAACTATGATACATACGCTTTAGAAGTTCTTGCTCGCATAGAACGAACGTATTCTGGTTTTGCCTAGCCATATACTGCTCTGCTGTAAAAATGAAATGGTAAGGTTGGCCAGCGGTATCCATCCGTTGTACTAATCTAATTTTATCACTCGGGATCTCGTTGACGTCTGCTTGAAGATCGACGATACGTAGAGCAGGTGGTCGAAAAAAACGGGGGATGGCGCTCCTGCCAAGAAATTTCATGTTTAAACATTTCTTTCAGCGTTTCGTTTATTGGAATTCGCACGACGTAAGGGATGCTATCACAATCAACGTCACGTAACAAATACACGATCGCCACTCTGCTGCAACTCTGTTCCAAGAGAGCTCGATTAATACATTCATAAGGTGAGTGGATGCACTGTTCGAGTGATGCGCGACATCGCCACTGCTATTTTACCTGGTGCGAATTTATTACTGCAGACACGGCAGTTTACTGTCGGTTCACATGGCGATCCATCGGGGTTGACGCGATGGATCGCCATCGCGTCAACCCCGACGCGTCAATCTTTTTTTTCTTCGTCTCTTTGCCTGAAGCATCGGCGGCAGGTAACCGAAAAGGTTGCCCCTTTGGAGGCCTTCCGTTGACATTACTGCAGCCTTCAGCAGCCCATCACAGTGGCATCGCAAGACAGAAAAAGAAACAACAGAGGCAATGATTCCGCCACCAAATGCACAACGCGGCCAACACAAGGCAATGATCAACGTGGAGGCGGGAGAAGGTCATGTTCGTGCGCTCCCTGTGGCAGACGCAATGAAAAATGTTGCCGGTACTCGCCGCTATTCGCGCTGTGAAAATACTTCAGGTGTGCATGCACAGAAAGCGCCCATAAAGAGGTTAGTTAGTAGGCACAGCACACGTGGTTTAGATGATGTTTGCTGAAAGAGTGGTGTGTTATTTATTTATTTATTTATTTATTTATTTATTTATTTATTTATTTATTTATTTATTTATTTATTTAAAAATACCCTACACGCCTCCGTTGAGGCATTGTGTAAGGGGGCAGTACAAAAAAGTGGACTTCCGTAGTAGTTACATAACACAGCAAAGTTCATGAACAGCGGTCATGTAGCAGATAACATAATAAGAAGAGCAGAACAAAATAATTAAATAGTTCGTCAGCAATTGTAACAAAAAAAATCAACGACACTAGCACAGCTAAAACATATAATAAGGAAATATTAATCTAATCGAGCACAATTGAAATCTTACAGTAGTAGGATTCGAATAGAAATACATGACTGATCCCTCTGTCATAGGAATCGGTATAACACGAAAGTGAAACGTGTCTTCACAGAGGTAGTTGAGCGTTTGTTGTGCATTCTTTCGCCGCAAGCGCGAAGGAATGAATGCTACAGCATCAAATTGTAATGTTACGCGAAGAACGGCAAGCCGCTGAAAACTTGCAATGCGCTGCTCAAGCGGAAAGGACACGCGGAACGAACATACACAGGATGAGTGCGAACTGTCACAGTTGTAACTTATTTCTGTGTGAGCAGCACGCTCCTTTCGCAAAAGCGGCCGCTGCAGTGAGCGAGGTGACCTTCGTGCTCTCAACGGAAACTTGCACGCAGAGCGCAAGGCGTACAAACCAGGAGCGTAGCCAAAAATTTTTTTCGGGGGGGGGGGGGGCGGGGTCAACCATATTTTATGTATGTTCGTGCGTGCGTTTGTATGTGCGTGTGTCACACAATGCAAAACTGAAACATTCGGGGGGGGGGGGGTTTGATCCCCCACCCCCCCTGGCTACACCCCTGGTACAAACCACCGAGATCACGAGATAAGCGCCCGCACGAGCGACCACGCCCTGTCGAGGCGCGCGCTAATCCGCGTGGGGACGACTTTTAAAGCACGCTCTTCTAGAGTTGCTGTATATGCTACCTTTAGGTAGCATATATACAGTAACTCTACGCTCTTCGAGCCCTTCGCGCCATCTCGCTAGTGATAACGAAAACACGCTGTACCGCCGATCTCTGAGTACCGCCACCGGCAAATGGTGTACATAAATAGCTCGCCGTTAGCATAGCAGAGAACATGCCGTCTGTGGCGGAGTCGTTTCGCGCTGCGCGCTGGCAATCGAGAGGTCGTAAGTTCGACTCCCGGTGTCGGAACTTTTCCCTTATAGTTTTTTCTTTGCGATCTGTTAGTCTATATTTTACAACGTCATATCCGTGACGGAAATGCGTCAGTGGAGCCGTGGTGGACCCCGGCATAAAACACTTTCGTGTTAAAAAAAGAAAAAAAAAGACAAGCGACACTACGGTGCTATAGCTAAAAGCCGACTTCTTCTGTCTCTCATTCCCATTAGTAGCCATTGTTTACCTCCAAGGTGAGATTTCTCCTGTGCGTGATTAAACAATAAAAATTTTGTTCAAAACGCCGTTGATTGATGAAATAAACCAACGAAAGACGCCAGATGTTTTCTAAAAGCAAAACGAAAGAACGCCAGATGTTTCTAAAGCAAAACGAAAAGACGCCAGCTGCTTAACGAAAGACGCCAGATGTTTTCTAAAGCAATGGTTTTCTAAACAATGAAAATCCACTGCGTACATGTAAAATTAAAGTGAGCTGCAAGTCGTCATAACTCATCGAACCTTTAGTATAAACGCGCCCGATCTCACGTCGGTGATGATGTACTGGGCAGAATTAACGGCAGGTTCACGGTTTACCGATAAACCTCCGCAGCTTCGCCCACTCACCATCATTCACTCCGTGGATATGCTGTGATTTTTATCAACGGAGCAGTTCTAGAGTTGGGCCTGACGACAGATGAGTGTCCGCGTCGCATGTCACGCTCCGGTTCTCAGATACAGTCATAGATAGCGTAACTGCCTTCATGGACGAAGCAGTAGCCGCACAGTGAAACGGGTAATAGGCTGCTCGAGCGTCAATAGGGTCTAAAGTCTATAGGGCAAAGGCGAATGTGGCAGTTTCCACATCCTCCTCTGCTACAGTAACTTTACAAAGAAGTTAGTTACAAAAAAGTTACAGCCTTTCTGCAGAAATTCTACAGACCATGAGGCACCCAGGCAGGCAGCAGATACGTAAATACAAGTGACAGATTTTCTGTGACCCCTGTCACCTCCCAGTAGGCAATTGGTACGCTCTTTCTGCAGAAACTTTGCAGAGCCTCTGTAGCCACAGGATGCAGCATGCATTCAAAATGTCTGCCGAGTGTCTACACAATATCTGCATCATTTCTGCAGAATGTCTGCAGACATTCGTCGCCGATAATAAAAAATAACGGCTACCTTTAGTACCACGAGTCAAGGAACCTCCAGTTACATCAGCATCGAGGGGTGGAATACTGCACCTACACCTACTAACACACCCACACAAATGTGTACTCGAACAATGCAAAGTAAAATGCCACATGTACACAGCGCTCGCGCTATACAACCAGTCACCGGCCACCCGGTATATATAGGCTTGGAATCTTAACCTTCCGTTTAGTGCCGGTGAGAAATTTCCTATTCTGTGAAATTTAAGAACTACACGTTCACAGAATACGTGTGAATTCATGGTGGGCGTCTAGATAGACATAAAACACACAGATCTGTTAATGTTCCCTCGCCGAATATGGGACGCCTTTTCAATTAGCGAATTCCAAGTACTGGCTCGCAGTCTGTCGTATGGAGCATCGGAAAAACTGCACCTTTTCTGCAGGAATTCTACAGACCATGAGTCACCCGATTGAGGAATACGTGAAGACAAGCGACAGACCTTCTGTCACCATCTGTCACCTCCCAGTAAGCAATTCGTACATCCTCAAGTTCTGGGTAGTCACAGGATGTCTGCAGACAATCTGCGGGCTATGGCGACTGGTGTGGCACGCGTGAGTGACTGAAAGGTCAAACCTATCATTCAAACTGTGATTATAAACTACGTAGTGGTTAAAAAATATATATCTTTTTTTATGTATGGGGCCTCCGAAAAGCAGCAGCATTTCTGCAGAAATTCTACACACCTTGAGTCACTCAGGTTGCCGAGAACATGAATAGACAAGTGACAGACTTCGTCAGCCCCTGTGAGGATGATATATATATATATATATATATATATATATATATATATATATATATATATATATATATATATATATATATATATATATATATATATATGTCTATATATATATATATATATATATATATATATATATATATATATATATATATATATGCGCACGCACACATATATGTAGCATTTACACATTGTACGTAAGTTACAAAGATAATTGTCTGTGTAACTTACGTTCTACCTGCAGTCTAGAGAATGTCTGCAGACAATCTGTAGACAAGGTCTTCAGGAAGGTCGCGTGTACAGGAAGGTGACTGGCGGGTGACTCATAAATGACAGAAAGGTCGAGCCAATTTTTGTAAGCGAGAGGCTGCCACACGTCTTTTCCCGCGCATGTCTACTCTACAAATAACTTTATCACGGGCATGACCACAGAAAACCACAAAACATCACAGATAATCACATAAAATCAAGAGGAAAACACAGGAGAACCGCTGTTTCTGCAGATTTCACACTGTGTACAACTGGGGCATTTTCTGAGTATTGTATGTTTTAAGGCATAATAATATTTTCTAAGAAGAAAAACAATCGTTTCGAAATACTACTGGCCCAGCTTTCAATATTTCTGAGAATGGGCTGTCTAGGCCACACTTTTTGATGCAGCGATTTATTTATTTATTTATTTATTTATTTATTTATTTATTTATTTATTTATTCATTCATTTATTTGTTAGTTTATTTATTTGTTTATTTATTTATTAGTTTATCTGCACACACAAATACACAGGGACACAGAGGAAAGAGGGAGAGAGTAGGCTGACGACTGTCACCTAGAGGGGCACAACGCCTGCCTACTCTTCCTAGAGGAGAGAAGAGAGGGAACGAAGAAAAATTGGACCATCTCCCAGAAGAGAACGCTGATGGGATGCGAAGCAGCAGCGTTGCGCACGGGTGGCGTCACGGGTTGAACGGCGCTAACGCGGGTGCTGCGGTGAGCGCTGGAAGATTCGTTTGAAGCGAAACTCGGTGTAGCGTTTACTGGTGTAAATGTTTGTTTGAAACGCAGACACAGGAGGCGAGCGGGCGTTGGAGCCGGCAGCTGCGGCGCTCCGGCGGGTGAGGGAGAGAGTGACGTACGCGCGCACCTGCGAGGGAAGCGTGCGACGGGTGCGTGACGTCAACGCCCAGATGCGGCGTGACCTACTTGGCATCGCTCCAACACCTGCACCGAGGGAAGCGCGTTGCCTCGCGTTTGTGCGGACGGACGGACAACGTTACACAGGCTAGACAAAGAGCTGCTACGCATCTAATAGGAGGTTAAAGTGAGTTCGCCGAAAGCGCTCGCCGGTGAGTGTGCTCTGCGGCATGTGTCTCTCTCTAACCGTGCCTCTGCGAGTGAGCGCGATTGATACACCAGTGGCGGCATGCTTTCGCTCGAGATGCCCAAAGTTAGTCCGCTTGATAAGAGTATAATGCTGTCGGAGAATACAAACCCGATAGAAATTTAACTAAAGCTTGCCTGTGAGCACTTGAGTCACCGCATCAGTGAGGCTCTAGTGATCAATGTCGTTTTAAGGATGGTAATAATCCATGGTCCTCTCGAAATGTCACTAGAAGTTTGCCATCCCTGTCTGTCGCTTTCGGTGATGCAAAGAAGTGTTCGCTTATTTTGCATATGACTTGAGTCTTAATTCCTTCGTCGCTGCTGCTGATCCAAAGAACACTTTTATTTTCCAGAAAGGTGGCGATAAGAACAGTGCTTAACAGACACGGCTCAGCGTGGCAGCGCTCTGCGGAGCGCCAGTGCATACGGCGTGGCCGCGCATCGAAACGAAGCGGCGCAGGCGCACACGAACGCGCCGCTCTTGCGTACTACACACAACGTACATATTACGTACTACATACAACCAAGCAAGACCGGCGCCTGGCTACTACGGTGCGGCGCGCGCGAGTGATAAAGAAGGTATCTCCCGTGCGTCCGTGTGCGCATGCGCCGCTACGCTTCAATACACGGCCGCGTCGGCTGCACTGGCGCTCTGCGGAGCGCAGCAAACGCAGCCACGCTGAGCCGCGTTCGCCCTAACAGTGGACGACACTGTACATAGCCTCTTTCCTGTTCAAGGAATAAAGCTGCTCCCGGTCTGTCGTTTTATCTTATCTTTCCAGATAGAAAATAGAACCGCAATAGCAAACGTAAAGCAGAAAGCTACGTTTATTATTAAATACGAAGCATTTCTCAGCGAACCCCATGGGCACTATGAGCTTTTCTATCTACGTATCTATCTAGCCACCTACGTCTGGGTGCTTTCGTGATCGCCTCCTTAGCTTGGTGTAGACCAAAACTGGCATGAGAGGGTAAGAGGGTTTGACGAATATGACTGTCTGGTCACGACATGAATAACGTTAAAATCCTGTCACGTACATCGTCAAACCCTTTCCTCCGGACACGTGTGGCAGATACCCGTATACCACGGGCCACGGTAAGCGGGTATGCACCACAGGTGAGTGACAGTTTATATCTTCCCAGGAAGGGCGAGAAAAGACATTGGTAATTTAAATGCGAGAGCGTAAAGAAAAACCGACATCGGCAGGGCTGAGCCGATGGATGGAGAGAATCCCAGCAGGAATCGAACCCAAGCCTTCTGCGGGGCAGTCAGGTATTCTACCGCAGAGCCACGACACGTCTTGAAACTGCTTTCGAAAAAGACCCAATGCAGGCTCATAGGGACACTAAAGAGCAAGGCGATTTTCCTCGTATTAGTAAACTACTCTTTCACGATACCAAAAACACCACGCTTGCTGCGAGAAGACGCTTAGTAAACGAGAAATCGCGCAAAAAGAAAATGTGGATGGCGACGCCACCTTGAAGTTTCCGCACCATTCACCGTGACGTCACATATTTTGACGGCGCCTACTAAGGCCTACGTAGTTTCTTAACGGTAAAAGTGAAGTACACTGTCCTCTGAGAGGGCCATAGACTTAACATACCAAGTTTCAGGAAATTTTGTTGAGCCAATGGCGCCAAATTCCATAAATACACTTTGAAATCTGTGACGTCACGCGTGGATATTTTGGCGCGAAATCAAGAAATGAAACTGTGAACTTCATTTTCTCCTTTATGATAGTGAAATTAACCTATGATAGTGAAATTAACGACATTATAGTTCTCTGAGCACAATTTATCAATATAAAGCGATTCATTGTTTCTCTTCAGTGTCCCTTTAATGTCGGTGCAACGTCAATCGTGGTTGCAGTGCTGGCTATCTAATTTCATAACAAAGCAACAAACATTGCATACGCTATACTATATAATACAGGTGTCATGCCGGGTTAACGTCAATTCTGGTTCCAATGTTGGCTCCGCTTTTATATAAGTCCAAGGAACATTGCATTTGTATTCCTATGATTCAGCAAGCTATATTCAAGCGTTTCTCCACCCCGGAGAAATACGCTAACGAAAGTTACGTATGCATGTTCGCATCATCCACCATAAAGTGCACTTCGTTGCGATAATATCGACGACTGCGCCCTAAGGTAAGTGCTGACGTCACCTCGGACCATAAGTTACTGCCATTACCTAGTCGACGTGCGTGGTAAAGCCACGATGTGCACACAACTAATACGCTTACAAAAACACGTCGATGCACCTCGCAACGTTTGGCTCAAAGCCGAAAATGCAGCATAGACAACTACTCGCTCATTGCTTCGCATGTAACCGATTCCCACAGGGCGTGCGATCTGCCGAATTTTTAATTTAGGCAGGTGTATTTGCAAGGATACTGTGCGCTAAAAGTATTATGTTTCATTATCTTAAAAGTGTGTGCGTGCTTACGTGCGCTCGTGTATGTGAGTGTGCGCGCACATGCGTGTGTGTGTGCGTGTGTTTGTATATATACGTGGGTGTGCATGTGCTTGTGTGTGTGCAGTCTATACGTGGCCGTGTGTGCGTGTGTATGTGTGCGTGCGTGTTTGTGTGTACATATACGTGTGCGTGCATGTGCGTGTTTGTGCGTATGTGCGTTGTACATGTGTGCGAGCGTGCGTGCGTGAGTGTATACATTGTGTGTGTGTGTGTGTGTGTGTGTGTGTGTGTGTGTGTGTGTGTGTGTGTGTGTGTGTGTGTGTGTGTGTGTGTGTGTGTGCGCGTGCGTGCGTGCGTGCGTGCGCGCGCGCAAAAACATGTTTAGTCGTAACTTGTTTGATAAGTGAGTACACAGGCGAAGTGCGCGTGCGATAGCTGTAGTTTTCACACATCAGCTTATTTCCTCGCTCTGTTTCCCAATATATAACTTTTCGAGCGCGTCCTACGGTTAAAAGTAGCGGGCTTATTATGATTACGAATTTCAGGTTTCCTAGTGAGCACAATTAACAATCACAGCCTTGCGATCCACTGCAACACGGAGAATAAAGCCTATGTATAGCTTTTCGTAACAGAAATCAACCGTCCGTCCGATGTATATGCACAACAATGCACGTAGTAAATGTGGGTGAAAGAACTATTACACTATCAGGGCTGTAACTAAGGGTGTGTGTGGGGGGGGAGGGGGGGGGGGTTCTGACACCCCCCAAATTTTTTTGATGCTTTAACTTTTCGGGTGGCACTAAAATGCTTTTACGCCTTCACAGCGACCACTAGTTGGCAAAGTTAGCCGTTATACACACGAACACCTCCCGAAAGAAATTCCTGGGTTTCAACACAGCGAGGAACAGAACAGCTCAAAATATGCCCGAACTATCCTCGGTATATATATGAGCTCGAAGGCGCGGATTTGATTTCCGTCCACGGCGGTCCCATTTCAGCGGGGTGAAATGCGAAACTAATCCGGAGTCGTCCACATACTAAAGCTAACCCTCAAAGATCGGTTAACTTTAAAATGTTTATTGTAATTGTCATATTGATTATCGATTCAGGCCGTCTGCAAGCTTTGAAGACAAAATTCCGACATGCTAGCACCATAAAAGCAAGAATGAAAAAAAAAATCATCCGTCGAGCCGGATTCGAACCAGCGACCTATGGATGTCCGCATCGGCCCAACCTCTACAGTCCACCGCTCTACCAACTGAGCTATCGACGGAACGGGGACGAGTGCGTGGCCAGAGCGACTGGACGGCGGCCGCGCACCGCGTGACCCACTTAGCTTCCACGTGACATGTGCCTCGTGCCAAACTGGTTCGGCCTTCGAGAGTCTGTTTTTATGAGCAGCCGCTCCCGCCGTTATGATGTGATATAAACGCTGGCATATGAATCGGCTAGAACAACCGCACCAAGGCGGTTTACCACTGCTTTTATTACGAACATCTTCCCTATGGTATTTATGCAGATGAACACTGAGACGTTGGCAATTGATGATGATATCATCAGGACATTGACTATACAGTGCGAGTACCATGGCAATGAGAAATTCTTGAACATGCGCCTGAGAGGTTCATTTTACCACCGGAAGGCCATGGGCCGATAGCGATGGCACTGTGTTGGTCAACTACATGCAGTTCTTCAGTGACGAAAGCCAGCACTGTGCGTTACGGTAGGTAAGGATAGTAAAGTGGGGGCCGGAAAGATGCGGAGGAAATTTTAACAGCGCAGCTGTTTAATTGGCAAAACTACGTTAATGTGGGACAATCGTTGTGCCACATTACCTGGTTGAGCGGGGAGGAGCCACGTTGAGAGAGGGGTAGCCTACCAAAGCTATGCCAAGGCAAGCAAATCCAAGAAAGGAGCAAAGTATATACATAGCTTGCATTGACGTCACCATGGCCGCCATCTTGGGGGACCAGCGGGTTGAGAGACGCTCCGTGAGCTTTTGTTCGAACGCGTCGAGCAAGAAACGGTGACGGCTCGCCATCAGATTAGTGCCGGTGCACCCAAGCATCTTTCACACAAAAACCCCCGCGTTCCTTTGTGTTCCCCCTTGGCGCGGCTGGCGAACAAAAGAAAGCGGGGAGAGCACGAAAGAGCGCGTGTACCGAACACCTGGGTGTCCTCCTCTGCACTGACACACTCTAATGAGATAAAAAAAGTCACGGTGGCCGCCATGTTGGGGGATCAAGCGCAAAGAACCTGTCTCTGACGTCACGTGCAAGGCATGTATACTATAGCAAGGTGGGTAGGAAAGGGAAGTGAGGCTGAGGAGGAGTGATATGAAGGTGAGGAGAAGATAGGGTAAAGCATAGCCATGGATGTATATTGTAAAGTATAGCAAATGGGGACGGAATTAATGGGAAGTGAGGGTGGAGTGTTGTCAGGCTGAGGAGGAAGGAAAGGTGGAGGGGAGCGGATAAAGCACAGCATATATCCTTGCACAGTATAGTGTAGCAAGAGGGTGGGAAAGGGAAGTGAGGCTGAGGAGGAGGGGAAAGGGTAACTCATAGCATAGCCATGTATAGTACAGCGAGGGTCGGGGAATGGATGGGGATGAGGAGTGAAAGGAAGAGGGAGGGTATAACATAGTATAGCGGAGGCAAATTGGAGGTTGGAGACATGCAGATGGTCAAAAGGAGGAGAGGTTCCTTGAGTGTTAAACCATGCCCATGTTCGCCTAGCTTTTTGCATCGCTTTGCGTTTCGTCGCAGAGGATGCTGTACTTAACTTTACGATTTGTTAAGTCAGTTAAAGCCACGCATAAATTGTATAGCTACACGAGATCGGATCCAAAATAGTTAGCTTATACATTGTACAACATTACAACTTGTTGCTATCGCATTCATTGCTGTGCTCTTGCGGCGAAACTGTGATTGTTTTTTTAACATTACATTACTTACCGTGCTTGAGTAATCGTTCTCTTATCCATTTCATCATCAACATTTCGAGGCAAGAATCAGAAAAAGTTCAAAACCATTTCTGACTGCGAGAAAGTTCATTTCCAATAAATTTTACAATCCGCTCTGCACTTGACACTTTCACAGTGTACAACAGTGTACAATCTATTAAGGATAATGTTTATCGCTAAAATCACTAAATTAACAAAAAGAATAAGCGCCTTTCTAACAAAGGGAATGGTTTCTACAGATCACTTAAAACAACTAAGAGTCAAAGATGGGAAGCCTACAAGGGCCCTGCATATTACTATACATAGCATGCGCTTAACCAAGCTAAAGGCATTTTCAAGAACACATTGCCACCCATGCTAACTACTGCTACGAAAAAATGTTGATGTACTATTAACCCACAAGAATACATTTAAACCTTGTAGATCGATAGCACAGATAAAGTCATTCCCCCTGCCGATATAGTGCGTTCACTTTAAACGAGGTTTTCAAGTTCTACTTTTGCAAACGCACTCATGAAACGCGTCTAACTATATATGCAATCTTACGACTGCACCACAATGCACCATTTAATAACCCACCAGCGTAGCAAAGGTAATCATATTTGGTGCCCCTGGCGATCATTTGTAAGTGCAATAAAATCATGTTCTTTCGATTACGCTTTGCACCTCAACCAATGTTCCGCAGCGCGAAACGGGCCTTTAAAAACGGGCAATTTTCAGCCAATATTTGTTGTACACATGAGATATTAGAAAGCGCGCCCATGGCCAGCATTTTTTAAATTCGTAATGTCATCCATTGCTCCGAAATCGGATCAGTTTCGTTTTGGCCGAGAGCCGTCGCTTTGATGGGAGCCGCCATATGTTTTTCCAAGGAAAAGCTTTTGGGGCATGCTTTGGGGCTCCCACTGAATTCGAGAAATAGCGTCCCCAATGCAAAACCCAAACAATGTTTGGGTCTCGCCCATGCACAGTGGCTTCGACACTATTTCTTTGGGGCTCCTATTCCATTCTCCCTAGTAGTGGGTCTAACTGAAGTGCGTGCACACCTATGCCGGTGGACGTTAACGACTACAGGATGTCTTGACCAGGAAAACTATATTAGACCTTTCAACTATCTGTTCGAGACAATCTGTAAATGTGAAACATGTTATTTTGTGTTCCATGGGTGTCCACAATAGTATTCATTCTTCCCATAACAATATTAGAGCGCTTTCGATTCCTTTTATTTTTCTTCTCGCTCCCCCATATCTCTCTGTCTCTCCCATCTTTCCACTCCCCTTCCCTTTCCCCCGGCGTAGGGTAGCCAACTGGACCGCTGTCTGGTTAACCTCCCTTCCTTCTTCCTTTTGTGTTCCTTCCTTCCTTCATTTGTCCGCAGACTTCTAAGCGTTAGCATTTTACCCGATTGCGGTAGCCACAAGGAGGAATTAATGAATGAAATAAATTTCTAATTTTCCGAAACAGTGTTCCTCTAGCGTCCCCAATGCAAATCCCTAGGTGAAAGGGTCCCTAGGTGAAAGGGTCCCTCAAAACCCTAGGTGGGAGGGTCCCTCATTTCAGGAATCCAAAATGTTGGAACGGCCTGAACAGGTGTTGTCATCTTAATTTTTCTGTAGCAACTAATGACACACTTATCACGGCTGCAAGCCTCGTTTGCACGAGTGCGCGAAGGTTAATTATTTGGAGACATTTTATAGCGCCAAGTCACAGTTTCACGTAGCACCGAAATAGGCTGGATGCAGCGGGTTCTGCTGTTAAAACACAGCTGGCCATGTACAGGGTCCAACAAATTTAAGGTGAGCATCGCATTGGTATCCAAGCTGGTAAAACTATAAGCTGATTCTTTTAAAAGTGACCTATTTAACTGAGCTGCACTTTTCTTTCAAATTATCTACTCTTAATGTGGTTAGCGGCAAAAGACCCAGGGAGGATTAAAATTTAGTAGCCCATCCCGTTTCTTTATTTGTTATGCCATAAAAAAAACAATACATTAGAAATAACGAAAACCATCACATTCTGCAAAATTCTATACAAGAGGTACTGCATACAGTAGAAGTCAGAACCGTCCGACATTTCGGGTGGTCATTTCAACACCTGCTGTAGGGCAAGTGTTTTATAACCTTTACAAATCTTTGCTAATAGCGTTTGGTACGCTGCATGGCAATCAGTTTTTAACGTTTTTGTAAGCACAAGCCATCCCTCCTTGCATAGCATTTAATGGTTCTCGTTAGTTCTTATCTATCCTTGTTCTTCGGCGCTGAACATTAAAAAATGGGACGGGACATTAATTTTTCGTCCTTCCTGATTGTTCTGCCACATTCAGGATGCAAAGCTTGCATGCTGCCAGTCAGCATGCACAAACCAGGAAAATGGTGGCACACGATGCAGACATTCTACACATGCAAACAAAAGCAAACGCGCCTACTGACTGACTAGCAAACAATTCAGCAACTGGCAAGTGCTGATACAGTCATGAATAGTTAAAAGGAAAAGGCTGAAAGTCCAGAAGAGAGAAAAAAGTGTACAAAGAATGCTCACATGCAAGCGGATCAAACGAACTATTGACTACTACTCCGGGGCTCTTTTCACCGGGTGAAGTAAAAAAGAAAAAGCATTGCAATTCGCCTGTGGAAACAAAAACAGCACCAAGAATGCATAACAATAATGCAACAGCGCTGGACACAGGTAAATTTCAAGGTACATTCGAAGATCCGCGATTTTCCCGCTTGGCTGACTCTGTCTTGATGATGAGTTCTTCAATCTCGATTTCTGACATATAAGACAATATATCCCTCAATAAAACAGATTACACCTTTCTTCGTGCTAGCTGGGCAATCACACTTGCACTTTATATCACCACAACGGCGACTGATGCAATAAAAAATAATTATTGCACTACACAGCTGTTATTGTTTGCAGGCAAAAAACCCATAATGACAATACAATGGCAGCTTTATTCAATAAATAAGAGTTGTAGTCAAATTTATATTCCAATGGCAGCAGCACTTGATATCCAGGGATGCTGGCAAAAGGAATAGCTGCTAGCTCTCGCCCTAAGTGTCAACCTCTTGCTGCACGTTCTTCCGGTTCCATCAGCGTTTTTGAGATATGCAGAATGGAAAGCCCATCTGGCATACTATCATTTCATTAATTAATTGTATACAAAGCATTAACCTCTTCTGGCTAGTTCCATTACATTTGTTTGTGAAACAGAGGTATTGTCAGTCATGGTTGAGGTACACGCGTCTTGCCGCTGAAATGAGAGGATACATTACTGATCTGATCCTGCAATCATTGTTTTTAACAGCGAAGCCGTTCTTGGTCGAGCCTTTCGTGTCCGGGATCCATGGTAACGATTCTGGGCATCATAAACGGGTGTGTGTCACAGACATTGGGTAAATCCCACTACTCACCGCTGGTCCACAAAAATGAAGGCGACAGTTAGCCCAACAAACAGGCATGTGCCACAGAAATCTGTGTGGCCTATCAGAAAATTATCATAATCATAAACGCGTATGTGCCACAGGAAGTGGGTAAAGCCCACTACACACAACTTCCACTAAACAGGAAGAAGGCAACAGTTAGCCCAACAAATTGGCGTGCACGTTACCACTGTCACACCACTCTCACGTGATACTCTGTGGTTATAAAATGTGGCGGCTATACTACCACCTATACTACCAAAGAGTGTTTCATAAAGAGCAGCGATACAATATATCTGAAAGACTTGCAAAACATAGAAATGTGTTAGCCTGACGAAGGGAATGCCACCAGCTTTGCTGTTTCATCGGTGTCCGCGATGCGGAGCTGGTTGAACTTTTTTTTTTTCAGGTGTCATATGGGCCTACTACTCCCAATTTGTTCCATAACACCAAATTTTGCATTGAACTGCATACACCACAAAATGTTACCTTAGCGCAAAATCTCAGTGCCAGGGATCCAGCACCATAGCCGGCCAAGTGAAGCACGTGTCGCACTTTTATTTGTGCTACCTTCATAACACAACATTCACTAAACTGGAATTTGAGGCAGTTATCAGTGCACAACCTGTACACCGTTTGCCGTAGTCCTTATACAAATGGCGCTGAAAGACCACTAAGGCCACATGTACAATATTGTCGTGACAACATCTGTTCCACTGTATTGGCATGATGGCAAGTGGCGCAAAAAGAAAACTTTCCATCCCATAAATGTAACAACTAACCCAGCAAAGCACCTCGCTCCGTTGGATCACTGTTCTGCAAGACTGACTCATCACGTCTTCAAAAGCTTCTACGCCCATTCTGATTCGGCATTAGGACTAGACATTGATGATAGACGTCAACAAAGAAACACAAGGCAGAATTATTCCCCGGTCTTAAAAAAACTTCTAGATCACCTTACAGGAATCACTGCGCAACTTTTTGCCGTCAACAAACAAACAACATTTCTTAGTTTTCGTGGACAAAATGACAACACCAAAGGCCGAGCTCCTGAGGTACGGCTGCCTCTCCGAGAAATAAAGAAGCGATAAATAAGGCAAAGAAACAAACATGCTAAACTATTTGATCATTCCTAGGATGATTGCTTAACAAATACTACACTCAAACCTCATTATAACAAAGTCACATCTGCCAAGAAAATACCTTCATTATATCCGAAAATTCGTTATAAACATTTATTTGTAACAATGTATCTATAACAAGACTATTCATTTACTTCGTTATAACCAATAATTCGTTATATCCGAGTTCGTTATATCGAGGTTTGAATGTAAATGAGGGACAAATAAATCTAGAGTCCATATTCCATCAATAAGTATGTGAGTGTGGGTGATGATGCTACAAGACAGCACAGTCCATTATTGCAGTGGCAGTACCAACAGGCATAACCTCAGTCAAGCGTGTGTCATTAGTGCCTGGCTTCCATAACACATTACCTTTGCCTGCAAAGTGTGTCATGCACTGCAGCTGTGCAGTGCATGACAAGAGGCCACCTATACATACGTTCACAGGGTACAAATTCCATTGGTGTCTAGTTAAACCTAGATAATCACAAAGCCTGCTCACAAAGCTGGACTGGAATGTTAAATGCACTCACAAAGCTGGCCAGGATTGTAAATGGAACAAGCTGGCACACTTCCTTCTAACGCTGTGTACTTAAGAATACGGGAACAGAGAGACTGCGACAATGAATGGTGCACAAAGTTAAAGCCGGTTTTTTCGTGTTGTGTTATATAAAGGTCACATAGCACTTCTGCATTATGATTACTTGACTTTTCTTGTTTTTTTTTGGCATTTCACTCTCCCTTTCTTTGTCCATGTAGTACTTAGCATTTACATGATATCTCACACAATATGAATAGACTGTCCATAAATTTGCACACCTGTTCCTGTCTTTTTAAGTGCACAGCACAATAACAAATTACTATATGAAATGCCACCAACTAGTGCAATGTATTGCTCTTCTAACACCAGCACGAGCTCACACCACGCACCACACCACATCACACCACAACACGAGCTCACACCACACAAAAGCTATAAAGTTCAGTCGCTTCCTTTGTTTAGGACTTCTGGTGCTAGTCATGTCCAGGAGCACAGCACATGTCACAACGGCAACACATCGTGCTGAAAACACCGGCCTCGTGGAACGCAGCTGGATCAGTTCTTCCAGGCACGGAACGCCTCCAGAGGTCGCAGCTCGGTCTTCTTGCGAGAGGTCGAGGTGTTGCCAGTGGCAGCGGCAGAGGAGGTTGATGGACCTGCCACAGCAGAAGGGACGTTTTTGTCACACCTGCGACGGGAGGCATTCTGGGCTAGGTGCTCCCGGATCATGGCCCACGGACCTTGGATGACGGCCGTGGACATCTGGAGCGGGTTCCACGAGGAGCGCAGGCCGTCCTTGCGCTCTTTCATGCTGGGGAAGTTGAGGTAGCGCCGGGCATTGTCCTCGGACGGTGCAGCTTGGCATTGCTCGTCATCCTGGCCCTGGCCAGCGGGCTTTGAGTAGCCGTCAGCAGGCTGTGCCTGCACAGTGTAACAGCGTTCGCTGCCTTTGATGTAGAGGATAGGTATTGACAATGCAGCGTGCGGTACTACATATGGCAGGACCATAGTTATTGTAGTGTTTCTACATGATGATGATGTTGTATTTCTCTTTTTGTTTCATTTATTCTTGTTGAACGTCACGTGCGCGGTCCGGACGCTTTCCCGGAAAAGCGTCTGGAACTCCTCGTCTGCCGGCATCGAACCGTGAGACCGCGCCCCACCTCCGCCAACAGAGCCTCGGCGGGGCAACCTTTGACCGCGGTGTTGACGGAAGAAGTGCAGTGCGTCGCTCCGCGTGTGTTGTGCTTGTGAGGGGGGGTGTGCGGTTACGTCGGCAGGAGGGGACGGACTGCGTGCCTGCGTGCACGAAGAGACGCTCATAAGATCTTGTAGAGAGCGGACGTGTGTCCAAACGCTAAGATGTTTCTTACTCTTTCTTTGTTTTATCTCTAAGAATATAAGTTTTTTTCAATTCTAACCAAATTTGAGTTTTGTCTTTCTTCAATCGTTCACATGGTGCCGAAACCCGGGATAGAGGGACAGAAACATCGAAGCCGACAGCGGACTTGAACTTTCCGACCGCTTGGACTCAGTGAGTTGGTCACCCACTGGTGCATCAATGGATCGACGCTTGGAAAAGCTGCTGGCAAAACGGCGTGTACGGCGTGGCCACAACTCTCGCATCATCGACGAGGCGGAGCCTGCGCTGCGAGACGGGACATCCAGCCAGGTGTCCACTTTGATACTGCGCCTGGAAACCAGTAACGAGGAGCTGCGCAAGATCAACGACAAGCTGGAGCCGCTGATCCTCGAGGAAGAGTTCGAGGCGGAGTACAACGAGGCTGTAAGTTGCGACGACGCAGCCACAGCCATGATCGGCCGTCTTCAAGCAAGGCTCAGCGCCCTGAATATCAACAACGGAGCACCCGAGACTGCACCGCGATCGAGTAATGATCAACGGGAAGCTGTTCTCAGAGTCGACGGCGTGAAGTTACCCAAGCTACGCTTGGAGACTTTCGACGGTGAGTTGGCCAACTGGATGCCCTTTTGGGAACAATTTCAGCAATCCGTTCATAATAACCCGCGCCTTTCAACTACTGAGAAATTTCAGTACCTTCGCTCGTTGTTGCAGGGATCAGCCTTAGTGGCGATAAAGGGCCTTAACGCCACAGAAGCTTGCTACGAAGACGCCCTTGAAATATTACAACGACGTTTCGGCGACAGAAGGCAAATTGAACAAAATCATCTCGCTAAGCTTCGAGCCTTACCCGCCGTTTCATCATCGAGTGACCTGCGTGGACTTCGGAAGCTATATGACCACGTTCAGGGGCATATACGCGGGCTTCGCAGCCTGGGAGTGAATGCGGCTACGTACTCGACTATGATGAGCGACATCATATTAACATCGCTGCCGCACGATCTTGTTGTTGACTACAACAGACAAGTTTGCCGTTCTAAAGGACCTTCACAGCGAGCCAGCAATGAAGTAGACGGCGAAGTTGAAGTACCCACACGGGCAGACAGCACAAGGGCTGATGACCAGCTGAAAAATGTGCTTGAGTTCCTCCTAACCGAGGTAGAGAGCAGGGAGAGGAGTGTTAATGCCGACCGTGCGCCGAAAAGGGCAGTGCAAGAAAAGCAAGAAAGAAGTCCGAGGAGGCCGACCGCTGCGGTTCTTCACACTAAAACAGCAACCAAGACGAAGTGCTGTTTTTGTGGCTCGTCAGAGCACTGCACGGAACTCTGTCCTGATCCTCTTGATATCAAAGAAAAAAAGAACAGATTAATGGCTGACATGAGATGCTTCCGCTGCACTGTACGAGGTCATCGCGTTCAAGACTGTCGAAAAAGAGTGAACTGCACTATCTGCGGAGGGCGACATGTGTTTTCTATGTGCAACGCCAGATCGGCCGGAGCTCCGAAGCAACAACCTCCATCTATCGCTACGACCAACGTTTACGCCTCTGCCACAGATTCCAAAGATTCCGACGTGCTCTTGCAGACCTTTCGAGCATGGGCCATTGGCGGAAACAAAGGCGGTTATATAAGAGGAGTGATAGACGGAGGCAGCCAGAGAACTTTCATCAGGGAAGATGTCTCCAAAACGCTCCAGCTCCGGGAGTCGGGATTCACCACTCTCAATATCTCAACATTCGGCGAGCACCAGAGCACCGAACAAAGCTGTCGTGTTGTGGAAGTTCGATTGAAAGCGCAGTACAGTGGGCAGGAATTCGTCATCGAAGCAGTCGAGGTCCCCTTCATCTGCAAAGATATTCTGCACACACCAACGGAGCATCATTTCATGAAGGCCATCGAGGCAGAAAGAGGACCTATCGCTGACAAGCTGCTGCTTCCCGGCATGCCAGCCATTCCAGGAGTAAGCCTTTTGATTGGATCAGACCACATGTGGAAATTTATGAAGAATGAGGTTGAGCACTGCAAAGATTCTACAGGTCTAGTGGCAATCAACACTGCATTTGGGTGGACCTTCCAAGGCCCGGTAAGCCCAACCAGTTCATTATTTGTTGCAGTGAACACATGTGTTTTAAGAATAGAGACACGCATGCCAGACCACTTAGACTCTCTCCTGCAAAACTTCTGGGAACTTGATGCTTTAGGCATAAAAGAGGAGCACAACTCGAGCCTGCATGACCAAGCTGTACAAGACCAATTTGAGAGTGCAATTGCATTGTCTGAGGGCCGCTATCAGGTAGCACTGCCGTGGAAAGAATCTGCTGGTGGAGCTCACAGTAATATAGATTTAGCTAAGAAGCGGCTTCAGAGCTTGACTACACGGCTCAGACGCGACGGAGAACTGCTAGAGAAATACGACTCCGTTATGCGAGAGTACCTGAGAGAAGGTCATGCCGAGCGTGTGCAACCTCTCCAGTCAGAAGACACTGGACACGTTTAACATGCCCCATCAAGCAGTAATACGCGAGGAATCCACTACCACGAAACTAAGAGTTGTTTTTGACTGCTCATCGCATTTGCCAGGACAGCTTTCACTCAACGACCAGCTAGAGAAGGGACCACAACTTATTGCAGATTTGGCTCGAATTTTGCTTTGCTTTCGTCTTCATGTTGTGGCACTAACCGCTGACATAGAGAAGGCATTTTTGCAAATTCTTGTGCAGCCAAGAGACAGGGACGCGCTCAGGTTTCTCTGGTACGAAGAAACACCGAATGATGCTCATTCACTTCCCAAGGTAGAAGAGTGGCGAATGACAAGAGTGCCCTTCGGAACATCTGCAAGCCCTTACCTACTCAATGCAACGATACTTTATCACCTCGAGAAACAAAAAGACGAGCGTAAACACATTTCAGAGGTCCTCAAGAAGTCTTTCTACGTTGACGATTTGATAACTGGAGCTGAGTCAGTGTGTCAAGCTGTAGAAATGTACAGAGTTGCAAAGGCAATCATGGCAGATGCAGGTATGAAGTTGCACAAATGGGCAACAAATTCAGCAGAACTACGAAACTCGTTCGATAGCGACGACATCGCAGATGATCCTGACGCGATTCATAACGTTCTCGGTTTGCGTTGGAAACCAGGAAGTGATCTTCTGTCTATTCCTACAGAAAGTGTCCTGAGAGCCGTCAGAGGTAGTCCGAGCAGCAAGAGAGCAGTACTCCAAGCGGCTGCGAGGATTTTTGATCCCCTTGGACTTGTCAGCCCGTTCGTCGTCAGAGCAAAAATACTCTTTCAGCGTTTGTGGGAAAGAGCGTTAGACTGGGATTCCCCACTTCCAGATGACTTAAAGAAAGAATGGAAGAAGTGGTGTGATGAACTTCTGGACTTCCAGCAGCTTACCTTCAAGAGGTGCATTGTGGAGCCTAACGAGATTGCTAGCTTTGAGCTGCACGTTTTCTGCGACGCGAGTCCGGAAGCGTATGGAGCTTGTGCGTACCTGCGAGCGAAGGGCAGCGATGACCGATTTAGCAATGAGCTAATTTGTGCTAAATCAAGGGTAGCACCCTTAAAGCACCTTTCGTTGCCTAGACTCGAGCTGATGGCAGCCGTCGTAGGAGCTCGTCTCGCAAGCTACGTCTGCAAGCAAATAGCATTGAGCATGACAGTTCATTTCTGGACGGATTCCACAATTGCACTTCACTGGATTCAGAGTCACGCTACGAAGTGGAAAGCGTTTGTGCAAAATCGTGTATCCGAAATTCAGAGTTTGAGTGCCCCTCAGCAGTGGAGACATTGCCCTGGTAGCGCAAATCCTGCAGATTGCCTCACACGAGGCATGTCAGCCCAGGCATTATCAGAATCCACACTTTGGTGGCATGGCCCACCTTGGCTTCGCGGCAACTGCGATAAGTGGCCCTGTGCAACACAAAAGAAGGTTGCGCAAGAGACTGAATTAGAAGAAGAAAAAAGGAAAGATAAAACGGTGCTGCAGTTGTCTTCGGCTACTAAGAGAGAGCCAATCATAGACGTAAGGAAGTATAGCCGGTTGAAGAAGCTTCTCCGTGTCACTGCTTGGGCCTTCCGATTCCTTAGAAAGACGAGAAGAGAAGTTCTTGATGGTGATCTCACGGCCGAAGAGCTCGACCAAGCAAGGACTTACTGGGTTAAGGCTGCCCAAGAAGAAACTTACGGCACAGAAAGGCAAGGCCTAATGGAAAAGAGAGCCGTAGGTCAACAGTCGGATATATCCATGTTGAGCCCTTTCTTGGATAACGCCGGACTTCTCCGTGTTGGTGGACGATTACAGCATTCTAAAGAGGAAGAAACTGTCAGGCATCCCATATTACTACCTCCTGCACACGAGTTCACTAAACTCGTTGTGAGAGAATGTCACCTGAATGTGTTGCATGGTGGTGTCCAGGACACTATGACACAGATCCGAGAGAGTTACTGGATACCGCGATCACGTCAGGTTGTAAAGCAAGTCATTCGAACTTGCAATGGCTGCATAAGGGAGAGACTGAGAGCAGCTAAAGCACCGACTGCACCGCTTCCTGCGGATAGAACCTCGCCAGGCAGTTGTTTTGAGGCTGTTGGCATTGATTTTGCCGGCCCACTGTTCACAAGGGGGAAACGCAGTGAAGAAAAGGCATACATAGCGCTGTTCACCTGCGCGGTTACTCGTGCTGTTCATTTGGAGCTTGTATCGGATCTCTCCGCAGAAAAATTCCTGCTGGCCTTTCGACGTTTTACGTCGCGTCGTGGTTTGCCGTCAGTCATCTACACGGATAACGCCCTAACGTTTAAGAAGACATCGAAAGACCTTTTTTACTTGTTCAATTCAATGAAGAAAGGAGACTTCACCAGCTACTGTGCAGATCACCAGATACAGTGGAAGTACATTGTTGAGCGAGCAGCATGGTGGGGGGGCTTTTGGGAGCGTTTAGTTAAGAGCGTCAAAGTATGTCTTCGGCGCGTATTGGGAAACGCACATCTGAGCTTTGAAGAGTTGATGACAATGCTCAACGAAATTGAAGCTGTCATTAATTCACGCCCCCTAACATTCCTGCACGTATCGCCAGACGAAGGCACGCCCTTGACACCGGCGCACTTTCTCACTGGCAAAAGATTGCTCGCGCTTCCTGACGGTCAACCGAGTGCTCCGTCCACTGCTTCAGCCAAGGAAATGATAAGAAGATGGAAGCATTGCCAGAGAACAATTGACCATTTCTGGCGTCGGTGGAGGAACAAATATTTACTTCAACTAAGATCGGCGCATCATTCCGCAGGCAAAGAAAACAACGCACTCAAGAAAGGAGATTTGGTCTTGATTCATGACGAGAAGCTTCCTCGGCTTCTTTGGAAAAAAGCCGTTATTCACGAGGTGCTCCCCAGTCGGGACAGGCAAGTGCGAGCTTGCACTGTGCGTCTGCCAGACGGTAAAATTCTTCGCCGGCCTGTGCAACTGTTGTACCCAGTAGAACTCAGCAACTAAAGAAAAAATGAGCTTGCTCATTTTTGGGGGGCAGTGTGTTGTATTTCTCTTTTTGTTTCATTTATTCTTGTTGAACGTCACGTGCGCGGTCCGGACGCTTTCCCGGAAAAGCGTCTGGAACTCCTCGTCTGCCGGCATCGAACCGTGAGACCGCGCCCCACCTCCGCCAACAGAGCCTCGGCGGGGCAACCTTTGACCGCGGTGTTGACGGAAGAAGTGCAGTGCGTCGCTCCGCGTGTGTTGTGCTTGTGAGGGGGGGTGTGCGGTTACGTCGGCAGGAGGGGACGGACTGCGTGCCTGCGTGCACGAAGAGACGCTCATAAGATCTTGTAGAGAGCGGACGTGTGTCCAAACGCTAAGATGTTTCTTACTCTTTCTTCGTTTTATCTCTAAGAATATAAGTTTTTTCAATTCTAACCAAATTTGAGTTTTGTCTTTCTTCAATCGTTCACAGATGAAATGTCATTATGCTAAAAAAATCTGAATGTAGGGTGCCAATGTATGGTAATACAGTAGAACCTCGTTAATATGTTCCTGTACCATATGATTTCTCGATGTGACCGGGAACTCAAGAAGCGACCTAATACCGCTACGCTTCTTTACCACCTGCTAATATGTTCCTGGAAAACACAATTATTCAGCACCAGTGAGTCATATAATACATTTTAAGGCCACTGCGTCTCATGTGCAGCAGAGAAGTCGTGAAATGTGCGCAGTCGAGAGCAGTGGCCACCCACCATGGCAGCTTTCCTGCAATCCTCGGCCGCCCGTGACAAGAGCAAACACTGGCGTACTCTCTTCCCACACTATAAATCCACTGTGCTGGCATTCACAGCTGTTGCCACCAACCAGATCGTGAGAAGAGCAATTTTGACAGATGTGTGTAGTGATGCAGCTGGAAGCTTACTGCAACGTAAAAATTGGCGACAACTAAAACACACCAGCATTTGCTTCCACCTTTTTCAATGAAAATGATTGTAGGGCGCAGTACATGTACTTTCAGAAATGAAAGCAGTCCATAGACGTTGCTTATTGGTGGGACATGAGCCTTGGGAGTCCAAAAACACGAGGGAAAAATATCAACTTTTCAAAACCGTTGTTTTCAACACGTGCAATGCCAAATACAATTCAGTCGAAGACACACTAGAAGTGTCTGAAAAAAATTTTGGCAGCACTGTATGGTCGCTCATTGATGTCGTCACCAACCATCATGAACTATGCTGGCTGTCGTCATTGAAGGATCCCTCAGGCCGTCTCGCCCGCTGGGCACTTCACCTGCAAGACTACGACATCCACGTGCTGTACCGCAACAGACACCAGCATGCCGACGCCGACGCCCTCTCGCGCTCCCCCTTGCCTGACAACAATGCCTCCTGCTCAGTATCTCACATTGCTGTTTCTTCCATCGACCTTCACACCATCGCTACCGAGCAGCGCAAGCATAAACGGATCGTCTCGCTGATAGACTTGCTCATTGATCCATCGGCAACACCATCCACTCGCGCGCTGCGTCGTCAAGCTCACCATTTCACCATTCGAGACGACCTACTGCACCGACACAATTACAACGCCGCCAGCCGCCAGTGGCTACTTGTGATACCCCGAAGTCTGCGTTCTGAAATATGCGAGTCCTTCCACTCTGATCCACAATGCACGCACTCTGGGGTATCCAAAACTTACCACCGCATTCGGCAACGATATTTCTGGCGAGGGATGTACCGCTACGTGCAGAAGTTCGTCCACTCCTGCCTCGATTGCCAATGCCGAAAACCTTCCACGCACGTGTCGCCAGTCGGTCTACAACCATTACCTCGCCCTAACCGTCCGTTTGGGCGCGTGGGCATCGATTTGTATGGACCACTTCCTCTGACGTCAGCTGATAACCGCTGGGCCATCATCGCTGTTGACCATCTAACGCGATACGCCGAAACCGCCGCCATCCCAGCGGCTACAGCGTGCGATGTTGCCTCCTTCCTGCTACACCGAATCATGCTGCATCATGGTCCACCCAGGAACTTCTCAGCGATCAAGGCCGTGTCTTCTTGTCGGAAGTCATCGAAGCCATTCTCAAAGAGTGCCATGCTGTTCACCGCAAAACTACTGCTTACCACCCCCAGACGAATGGCCCAACCGAATGCTTTGAACGCACGCTCGGCGACATGCTCTCAATATATGTCGCTGCTGATCACACAAATTGAGATGCCATTCTGCCCTTCATCACCTGCGCCTATAATACCGCCCCTCAAAGCCCTACTGGTTTCTCACCCTTCTTCCTATTGTACGGAAGGCACCCGTTGCACACCATTGACACGATACTACCCTACAAGCCGGATCCATCTGACTGTGCGCCTATTTCTGACACAGCCAGGCTTGCTGAAGAGTGTCGCGAGCTTGCAAAGACCTTTACAACGCACGAACAAGAGCGGCACCACCACTTCTGAATCCACGTTCCTCCTTGGAGCGCTCGTATGGCTCTCGGTCCCTACCACTGCAACTGGCCTCTCTTCAAAACTACTGCCGAAATACGAAGGCCCCTACCAGGTCATTGAGTGCACATCCCCGGTCAACTACCTGATCGAACCCATTGAGCCTTCTTCGGACATGCGCCGTCGAGGGCGCGACACAGTCAACGTGGAGCGCCTCAAGGCCTACTATGACCCACTCATAGTGACGAGCTGTTAGGTCAACGCACGGCTCCCTTTTCGTACCCAGGGTAATTGTAGCAAAGCCTTGGTACTGTTTAACGGTTGTGCTCTCCAGCGGCTTCTAGTGGGTCGCCCTCTTCTGAACGCCGCTCGCACTCAGTCCATGCTTTTGCCTTGACTGTCGCCACTGCGCATTGTCGCTCAGTGCCGTCCAACAAACAGCGCAGATGGTGAGGCAGAAGCGTATAACTGCACAAACACAGCTGTGTTCATGGAAGCACTCCTTGTCTTCCCCGCTACCGAGTACAGCCACCTTGATTTCATTCAAGAGAACAATGCTTCACCTTCCCGTTCCCACCCTCGCTGGTCCTATGACCAACAAGAAAACTGGCAAAGATACTACAAGTAAGAAAGTCCAGCACGACAACTAGTGTACTGCCACTGCCATTGTAATTCTTGCCAGCCTGCTCCTAAAATACTGTTGATCTTGCCGTTTGTGATCTTAGAACTCAGAAAGATTGAAATGCTGATGCACAACCGGAGGGCAGAGCACAAGCATCCTCTGGTTTTTATGGCGAGACAAGAGGATACGGTTATTGCAAGGTTCAGATGAGCCAGTGATTAGATTGTGCAAGTGATTACGTCAGGTCTGACTGAAGAAGTCATCAACGCATCGCATAATGTAACCTCATACCGCATGGGCGCGCGACCGTGCGCTAGCGAATGTACGTGTGGTTTGGCCCGGTAATTGCTGTCCAGTCGACATGCAGGTCCCGTCAAGTGGCCATCCTCGGAATCGTGGATGGGCACTTGACGCATCGGCAGCGGACCCCCCAGCCAAGCTCATCGCACAGCAACCACTCGGAGCAGTATGTCGGCGCCCCAAAACGCAAGACCAAGCACGCTGCACACTGATTTATTTATTTGCATTTGTTGTATTTGTATTCCGTTGTATTTATTTTCCGTTATTATAAACCGTTGTACTTATTTTCCATTTATCATAAGCCATTATATTTATTTTCCGGAGGTTCGAATAGAATTAGATTGAATAGTAAAGTTCCGGTGCGAATCGAATCGAATAGCAAACACAATTCGAAAAATATTCGAAAGTTCGAATATTCGCAAACCCCTAGTATTTTCTCTACAATGTAATGAAATGCACATGGCCCTAAAGTGAATACTACTGAAAATTTTGCATAATTGATCCTAGTTGACTAATTAAGCACAATATAAAATGTACCCTCACGAGTACCACGTGATGGCAAACTGTATGTCATTAGTTTCATTCAGCTGCAGTTAACCACTTTTTCTAAAAGTCCTTGGTCCTTGTTGCGTGAAACAACCTGTGTAGGTTTTCTTGTGCGTGACCTGCTTTGAGACATGGTGTACTTTAAATTCTGAAGCAGGGGACAGCACGCACGGTTTCCACTTCCGGCGCTGCCAGCTTTGTGACGGCTTGTGCTCACAGTCATCGAGTGGACCAAGAGCCAAGAGTGATTTTTTCACCAAAAGTCGCTACTTTTTCTCCATCCGTGGTCCCTGAATTTCATGCCTGGCCTCTAAGTATGCTGCCGTATCATCGATTTCCTGCCAGTGACCAAGCACAGTACGCAGAGGTGTGACTGAACGAGTCAACCTCGTGATAGGCTGTTGGTCCGACTGGTTTTGGTACCTCTGCATGTTCTACATCAGCACACAAAGAAACTGAAAGATGGGTGACACAGGACTCACGGCAGCCCAGAGGAGAGCCTGGTGTAAGGCCTCCTTTGCAGCGGCTAAGTCGAGTGTATTGATCATGTTGCCTAGGGTCCACAGCAGACGACGCAGCAGCCAGAGCTCGCAGTCTCCCAGGGCGGCTGGCACGTGGTTCTCCATCAACTCGCGGATCACCTGGTAGAGGTCCTCAAACTGGGGCAGCTCCCCAGTGGAGTCCTCCGCGGGCTCCGGAAACGGCTGCCGCTCACATGCGGCTACCACCTGTGTGTGCAACAGTCAGCAGAGAGGAAAAGCGACATGAGCCCAATCAAGTCTTTCTCACGGTGCCACGGAGCATGCGCCCTTCCCCTGGGGGGAAAGTCGCGAAATGCTGTGGGTTGGTCTCCGATCTTGAACGCTCTTGTTCTGGCAAGCCCGGTTGTGCCAGATCACCCCACGAAGCTCCGCCCCCTAACAAAATGGCAGAGGGCAGCACGGGAAAACGAACAAGGTTATTGAACCCCATTGTAAGAGGCACCAATCTAAGAGACAATGTGGTATAAGAGACACCAGTGTGCCTCCGTCGAAATAGGGGTTGATTGGAAAATGTGAATAAGGTACCCTGCTTATAAGGGACCCCTAATATAAGGGACAAGAACTGCTCCCCGGTGCATGTCTCTTATAAAGGGGTTCGATTGTAATGCACTACCATTGCAATGTAGTTGATGATACACACCACGCCAGTGCATAGTGCAGTCACTGGAAAGTGTCTTTCACCTCCCAACACCGAGAGACAGCTTAGGGACAGAATAACTTCTCAGGTTGGTTTTCCACACAAACTGGTTTGCAACAAATTTGAAAAGCTCATTTTCAAGCGAAGCTTGTATTAATTGAACTGTGAAGTTGGTGATGGTGGTTTTCCAAACAACTCTCCTAACCCACAGCTGGGGCACGCCAAAGAAATAATAAACAAAACTAAATAAATTTTCATTCCAGGGCTGGGGTTTGAACCCGGGTCCCCCTGGTCCGTAAGCGAGTGCCTCAACCACTAGGCCACTCGCCCATGCTTGCCCAATGTGAACTGAACTGAAGCATATGAAAGCATTCTACAGACGCAGAAAACGATCGGGGAGCAGTACACTTGCTGTGGGCGCTTCCTTGAAATATTTTGTGTTGGTGGACTAAAAGCGATCTGTTGGACAACGCGTAATTTTGACATCAGGTATTGCACATTTCAGAAAAACTTCGACTTCGAGAAAATTGAATTCCTAACCCGTGTTTCCATGATTGCACAATGGTTCTTTCGTTGGGCCGTTCTACAGGCTGACAAACGCTGGAAAGAACATGAAAAATGCAATGCCGATTCAGCCCGAAAACAGCATACCGGGGATGGCCGCTACCTATAATAAAGCTGAACGCTTACATTAGGAGCGAGTATTCTGCAATTAGAAATAAAGAGAGAGGAAAAGAAACAAACAAAAGCAGTAGGCCTGGCACTCCCACGCTAAACTTCGCTTGCCCCAATTTCCCCAACAGAGGAAGGAATCCTGAATTTTTTGTTTTCAAGTGCGCAGTTAGAGATAGTGAAAGCATTGTCTCGACATGTTGGGACAAAGTATTCGTCTCACCAGATTTGTTATGGGAAAAACCACTTTGTTATATATAAACACAATGATTTTCAAAGGATTTCATTCTGGTGTTTCACGTGCCGAAATCTTAATGTAATTATATATAGTATAGGTAGTGTAGCAGGAAAATCTGGAGTAATTTTGACCACTTCGTCTTCTATGACACAGCAATAGTCATAATAATACACATTAATACTGAACACACAGTGATACCTCATTAACTGAAAGTTGTAGAAACAGGAAAATTTTTCGAGATAAGCCGATTTTCAAGACAGGCAACGTTGCAGGAACTGCAGTGGAAAGTCAAGTTTTTTTTTCTAAAAAATGTACTACTGACTACCTTTTCACTAAGAGCTTCTAGACCAGCTCTTCATAAAGGTTTTAAAGACAAAAACATACCAAAGATAACCAGCAAATGTGTTTTGTGGCATTGCTGTTTTATTTCAGTGCAGAAAAACTGCATAAAGCTGGTCTGCTTCACAGCAGGAAATGGATAAAAAAAAACGCCAGGCCTGCACGGAAAGCGCAGCACAGTCACAGCGAAAGCTGGAAGAGCAGCATTTCTAGAGCCCGTTGTAAACTCTCTTCGGGCTACTAATACAAGTACACTAGCAAGGCACCCACTACGCTATAAATCACAATATTTGTGAAGTTGGGAGGTACCTACAACACCATTATTCATCATTGTGCGCAGAAGCGAGGTTCCAGCTACACACATGTAAGGCATTATGTGCACTTTGTTTACGTGACGACTGATGACGATGAAGAATTGGGGCTCAGCCCTTGTAATGGGTTGGAAGTTTTAAACGGCTCACCAGTTGCGTAATTCGCATTATGTGATGCCCAGTCGCTATTTCACTCTGCCACTATGCAATACTATAACATACGTTGACGTGAGAAAGAGAGACAGAGAGAGGAGGGAAGAACTTTATTGAGACCCTGAGGAAATGGATGATGGGCTTATGGGCTTCCTTGGCAACCAATGCAAGTGCAGTTGCGAGGAACCCACTACGCTATAACTCATCATAATTTCTGTGAAGTAGGGAAACAGCCACTATGCCATTTTTCGTCATTCAACGTAGAGCTGTGGTACCCGCTAAAAACATGTAAGCCATTATGCGCGCTTTGTTGGTGTTGTGCCT